>NW_027490155.1:640680-1281361 GCF_050948175.1 Xylocopa sonorina
AGATGTGACACTTCCTTTCTAGGAAATAGCGTCTGCAGATGTCTAGGTATCGTAGCAATAGTGTTCTAATGCTTCTTAAAACGCGATATCGCATCTCATTTCTATGTTTCATGGTAAGGTATAATATGATTTGCGAAGTGTCATGTATTCCTCGTCTACACTTCAAATGAATGTAAATGCGACACTTCCTTGTGTCACGTCCCGAGGTGCGGTTGCGCTCGCAACGGTGGCACAAAGTCGTAACCGTTCCCGAAAATAACGCGAAGTGCGTCCGGACCGGGTTCGTTGGCGTTTCGGACTCGATAAAACGATAATTAACACTAAACTTACCTTGCGAAGGCTTGATTACGCTGTCTGATTTCTCTTTCCAGGTACCTGGAGCGCCTTGGATCCGCAACCGGGATGGCGGCGGCGTATGGCTGGAACGGAGGTACGTCTACGGGAATAAGCGTCCAGGCGGGTTGACTCCGGCTGGCAGGTATCAGCGTTTGTCCCTGACGATTGGCGACTCGTACGGGTCGTGCGGCGAAGGAAACCTCCTTCACAGGAACCAGGACTCGAACGCAGGAAATTGAATATTCTGGTGCATCACCCACGTATTCGCGAGCGAGACGACGAATAAACTCTCTCCTCCCCGCGCGTCGTGTACGCTTTGTCGGAGGTGCAAGGATCATCGAGAATACTTGAACTTCGGTCGAGTACGGCGCGGCTAAGCGTTGGTTCGCTCTAGCTTACCGGGATCAACCTGGGCGCAAGATATTCTATACACGGTAGAAGTGAGGATGGAGCAACTAAGCGCTGGTTCGCTCTAGTCGTCGAGCCTCAAGACTATCGCAGATGAGATATAGAATTAGAATAATCGCGAGCGTACCCGTGGATTAGAATTAAGGAATTGTATTTGAACTCGAATAAAGATACTTTGAATCTGGTAAAAATAAACTATATTCTATGATTTCACTATACTAGATACACTTGACTAAATTCTAAGTTACTGACTAACGATTACAATGAGAATTAGAAATAGTATGAAGTATCGAATGGACTCCGCTATGGGAGTATGGGTAGAGACGAATGCATTAGAGCTAATTGCTCGTTGCGAATGAGCCTATTGCTCGGATCGAAAGTGCATCGTTCGGATGCTGGGTTAGAACTCCTCGGTTCGGAGGCGAGTTAGGAACTCTTCGGTTCAGAGGTGAGATAGGAACTGACTCTCGGATCTCGCGTCCGCGACCTCCTCGGGTCGCGCCGCGCGCGAGTCGCTGGGCCCTCGCGGTGGGGCGGACGGTCGGAGTAGGGCGGCCGCTCGGCCCTCGTGGTGGGGCGGCCGTTCGGAGTGGGGCGCGGTCCGCGTTAAGCGTGAGCCGCGAGCGTCGAGTGTGCGCGCGAGTGCAACGGAACGTAACCGTGCATGAATGAAATATATACATATATTCACTTAAATCTAGGTGTGTGTTGGTGTGTATGTACATATATGAGTAGTGTGCTTATCCTAGTCCCATATGTACGAGAAGTACGTATAGGGCTTCGTGATCGCTGGGGATTCGACCCAGTACGTGTCGGAGAGCTCCTCGCCCTCGTAATACGGGGTGAAGTCCTCCCCCTCGTGTGTGGAGATCGCGCGTGGGCGCGGCATGCTGCATCCTTCTTCCCTCTCGTACCTTTGTCTCCTTCTGTAGGGACGGCGAGTCGGCGGGTGGCCCGTGTGCAGGGGCTCCGGATACGGATGCTGGGGATGATGAGGTGGACGCCGGAGGGTGGCAGGCGGTACGCCTGACGTTACACATTGCTAGGAAATAGCGTCTGCAGATGTCTAGGTATCGTAGCAATAGAGTTCTAAAACTTCTTAAAACGCAATATCGCATCTCATTTCTATGTTTCATGGTAAGATATAATATGATTTGCGAAGTGTTCTGTATTCTTCGTCCACACTTCAAATGGATGTAAATGCGACACTTCCTTGCTAGGAAATAGCGTTTGCAGATGTCTACGTATCGAAGCAATAGAGTTCAAATGCTTCTAAAAACAAGATATCGCATCTTAATTCTATGTTTCATGGTAAGATATAACATGATTTGCGAAGTGTTATGTATTCCTCGTCTACACTTCAAATGAATGTAAATGCAACACTTCCTTGCTAGGAAATAGCGTGTGCAGATGTCTAGGTATCGTAGCAATAGTGTTCTAATGCTTCTTAAAACGCGATATCGCATCTCAATTCTATGTTTCATGGTAAGATATAACATGATTTGCGAAGTGTTATGTATTCCTCGTCTACACGTCAAATGAATGTAAAGGCGACACTTCCTTGCAAGGAAATAGCGTCTGCAGATGTCTACGTATCGTAGAAATAGATTTCTAATGCTTCTTAAAACGCGATATCGCATCTCATTTCTATGTTTCATGGTAAGATATAATATGATTTGCGAAGCGTCATGTATTCCTCGTCTACACTACAAATGAATGTGAATGCGATACTTCCTCGCTAGGAAATAGCGTTTGCAGATGTCTACGTATCGCAGCAATAGCTTTCTAATGCTTCTTAAAACGCGATATGGCATCTCATTTCTATGTTTCATGGTAAGATATAATATGATTTGCGAAGTGTCATGTATTCCTCGTCTACACTTCAAATGAATGTAAATGCGACACTTCCCTGCAAGGAAATAGCGTTTGCAGATGTCTACGTATCGAAGCAATAGAGTTCAAATGCTTCATAAAACGCGATATCGCATCTCATTTCTATGTTTCATGGTAAGATATAATATGATTTGCGAAGTGTTATGTATTCCTCGTCTACACTTCAAATGAATGTAAATGCGACACTTCCTTGCAAGGAAATAGCGTTTGCAGATGTCTACGTATCGCAGCAATAGAGTTCAAATGCTTCTTAAAACGAGATATTGCATCTCATATCTATGTTTCATGATAAGATATAATATTCATTGCAAAGTGTTATGCATTCCTCGTCTACGATTCAGATGGATGTAAATGCGATACTTCCTTGCTAGGAAATAGCGTTTGCAGATGTCTACGTATCGAAGCAATAGGGTTGAAATGCTTCTTAAAACGAGATATCGCATCTCATTTCTATGTTTCATGACAAGATGTAATATTCATTGCGAAGTGTTATGTATTCGTCGTCTACACTTCAAATGAATGTAAATGCGACACTTCCATGCTAGGAAATAGCGTTTGCAGATGTCTACGAAGCGAAGCAATAGAGTTCAGATTCTTCTTAAAACGAGATATCGCATCTCATTTCTATGTTGCATGATAGGATATAATATTCATTGTAAAGTGTTATGTATACCTCGTATTCTCTTCAGAAGAATGTAAATGCGACACTTCCTTGCAAGGAAATAGCGTTTGCAGATGTCTACGTATCGTAGCAATAGAGTTCTTATGATTCTTGAAACGCGATATCGCATCTCATTTCTATGTTTCATGGAAAGATATAATATGATTTGCGAAGTGTTATGTATTCCTCGTCTACACTTCAAATGAATGTAAATGCGACACTTCCTTGCAAGGAAATAGCGTTTGCAGATGTCTACGAAGCGAAGCAATAGAGTTCAAATTCTTCTTAAAACGAGATATCGCATCTCATTTCTATGTTTCATGATAAGGTATAATATTCATTGCGAAGTGTCATGTAAACCTCGCATTCACTTCAAAAGAATGTAACTGCGACACTTCCTTGCAAGGAAATAGCGTTTGCAGATGTCTACGTATCGAAGCAATAGAGTTCATATGCTTCTTAAAACGAGATATCGCATCTCATTACTATGTTCCATGATGAGATATAATATTCATTGCGATGTGTCATGTATTCCTCCATTACGCTTCAAATGAATGTAAATGCGACACATCTTTGATAGGAGATATCGATTGCAGATTTCTACGTATCGTATGGATGAAGTTCTAATGCTTCTTAAAACGAGATATCGCGTCTCATTTCTATGCGTCATGATAAGGTATAATATTCATTGCGAAGTTTTATGTATTCCTCGTCTACACTTCAAATGAATGCGAATGCGACACTTCCTCGTTAGGAAATAGCGTTTGCAGATGTCTACGTGTCGTAGCAATAGATTTCTAATGCTTCTTAAAACGCGATATTGCATCTCATTTCTGTGTTTCATGGTAAGATATTATATGATTTGCGAAGTGTCATGTATTCCTCGTCTACACTTCAAATGAATGTAAATGCGACACTACCTTGCTAGGAAATAGCGTCTGTAGATGTCTAGGTATCGTAGCAAGAGAGTTCTAATGCTTCTGAAAACGGGATATCGCATCTCATTTCTATGTTTCATGGTAAGATATAATATGATTTGCGAAGTGTTCTGTATTCTTCGTCTACACTTCAAATGAATGTAAATGCGACACTTCCTTGCATGGAAATAGCGTTTGCAGATGTCTACGTATCGTAGCAATAGAGTTCTTATGATCCTTAAAACGCGATATCGCATCTCTTTTCTATGTTTCATGGTAAGATATAATATGATTTGCGAAGTGTCATGTATTCCTCGCCTACACTTCAAATGAATGTAAATGCGACACTACCTTGCTAGGAAAAAGCGTCTGCAGATGTTTAGGTATCGTAACAATAGAGTTCTAATGCTTCTTAAAACGCGATATCGCATCTCATTTCTATGTTTCATGGTAAGATATAACATGATTTGCGAAGTGTTATGTATTCCTCGTCTACACTTCAAATGAATGTAAATGCGACACTTCCTTGCAAGGAAATAGCGTCTGCAGATGTCTACGTATCGTAGCAATAGAGTTCAAATGCTTCTAAAAACAAGATATCGCATCTCTATTCTATGTTTCATGGTAAGATATAACATGATTTGCGAAGAGTTATGTATTCTTCGTCTACACTTCAAATGAATGTAAATGCGACACTTCCTTGCTAGGAAATAGCGTGTGCAGATGTCTACGTATCGCAGCAATAGCTTTCTAATGCTTCTTAAAACGCGATATCGCATCTCATTTCTATGTTTCATGGTAAGATGTAATATGATTTGCGAAGTGTCATGTATTCCTCGTCTACACTTCAAATGAATGTAAATGCGACATTTCCCTGCAAGGAAATAGCGTTTGCAGATGTCTACGTATCGTAGCAATAGAATTCAAGTGCTTCTTAAAACGCGATATCGCATCTCATTTCTATGTTTCATGGTAAGATTTAATATGATTTGCGAAGTATCATGTATTCCTCGTCTACACTTCAAATGAATGTAAATGCGACACTTCCTTGCAAGGAAATAGCGTTTGCAGATGTCTACGTATCGCAGCAATAGAGTTCAAATGCTTCTTAAAAAGAGATATTGCATCTCATTTCTATGTTTCATGGTAAGATATAACATGATTTGCGAAGTTTTATATATTCCTCGTCTACACTTCAAATGAATGTGAATGCGATACATCCTCGCTAGGAAATAGCGATTGCAGATGTCTACGTACCGTAGCAATAGCTTTCTAATGCTTCTTAAAACGCGATATCGAATCTCATTTCTATGTTTCATGGTAAGACATAATATAATTTGCGAACTGTCATGTATTCCTCGTCTACACTACAAATGAATGTGAATGCGATACTTCCTCGCTAGGAAATAGCGTTTGCAGATGTCTACGTATCGAAGCAATAGAGTTCAAATGCTTCTAAAAACAAGATATCGCATCTCTATTCTATGTTTCATGGTAAGATATAACATGATTTGCGAAGAGTTATGTATTCTTCGTCTACACTTCAAATGAATGTAAATGCGACACTTCCTTGCTAGGAAATAGCGTCTGCAGATGTCTAGGTATCGTAGCAATAGTGTTCTAATGCTTCTTAAAACGCGATATCGCATCTCATTTCTATGTTTCATGGTAAGATATAATATGATTTGCGAAGTGTCATGTATTCCTCGTCTACACTTCAAATGAATGTAAATGCGACACTTCCTTGTGTCACGTCCCGAGGTGCGGTTGCGCTCGCAACGGTGGCACAAAGTCGTAACCGTTCCCGAAAATAAGGCGAAGTGCGTCCGGACCGGGTTCGTTGGCGTTTCGGACTCGATAAAACGATAATTAACATTAAACTTACCTTGCGAAGGCTTGATTCCGCTGTCTGATTTCTCTTTCCAGGTACCTGGAGCGCCTTGGATCCGCAACCGGGATGGCGGCGGCGTACGGCTGGAACGGAGGTACGTCTACGGGAATAAGCGTCCAGGCGGGTTGACTCCGGCTGGCAGGTATCGGCGTTTGGCCCTGACGATTGGCGACTCGTACGGGTCGTGCGGCGAAGGAAACCTCCTTCACAGGAACCGGGACTCGAACGCAGGAAATTGAATATTCTGGTGCATCACCCACGTTTTCCCGAGCGAGACGACGAATAAACTCTCTCCTCCCCGCGCGTCGTGTACGCTTTGTCGGAGGTGCAAGGCTCATCGAGAATACTTGAACTTCGGTCGAGTACGGCGCGGCTAAGCGTTGGTTCGCTCTAGCTTACCGGGATCAACCTGGGCGCAAGATATTCTATACACGGTAGAAGTGAGGATGGAGCAACTAAGCGCTGGTTCGCTCTAGTCGTCGAGACTCAAGACTATCGCAGATGAGATATAGAATTAGAATAATCGCGAGCGTACCCGTGGATTAGAATTAAGGAATTGTATTTGAACTCGAATAAAGATACTTTGAATCTGGTAAAAATAAACTATATTCTATGATTTCACTATACTAGATACACTTGACTAAATTCTAAGTTACTGACTAACGATTACAATGAGAATTAGAAATAGTATGAAGTATCCAATGGACTCCGCTATGGGAGTATGGGTAGAGACGAATGCGTTAGAGCTAATTGCTCGTTGCGAATGAGCCTACTGCTCGGATCGAAAGTGCATCGTTCGGATGCTGGGTTAGAACTCCTCGGTTCGGAGGCGAGTTAGGAACTCTTCGGTTCAGAGGTGAGATAGGAACTGACTCTCGGATCTCGCGTCCGCGACCTCCTCGGGTCGCGCCGTGCGCGAGCCGCTGGGCCCTCGCGGTGGGGCGGACGGTCGGAGTAGGGCGGCCGCTCGGCCCTCGTGGTGGGGCGGCCGTTCGGAGTGGGGCGCGGTCCGCGTTAAGCGTGAGCCGCGAGCGTCGAGTGTGCGCGCGAGTGCAACAGAACATAACCGTGCATGAATGAAATATATACATATATTCACTTAAATCTAGGTGTGTGTTGGTGTGTATGTACATATATGAGTAGTGTGCTTATCCTAGTCCCATATGTACGAGAAGTACGTATAGGGCTTCGTGATCGCTGGGGATTCGACCCAGTACGCGTCGGAGAGCTACTCGCCCTCGTAATACGGGGTGAAGTCCTCCCCCTCGTGTGTGGAGATCGCGCGTGGGCGCGGCATGCTGCATCCTTCTTCCCTCTCGTACCTTTGTCTCCTTCTGTAGGGACGGCGAGTCGGCGGGTGGCCCGTGTGCAGGGGCTCCGGATACGGATGCTGGGGATGATGAGGTGGACGCCGGAGGGTGGCAGGCGGTACGCCTGACGTTACACCTTGCTAGGAAATAGCGTCTGCAGATGTCTAGGTATCGTAGCAATAGAGTTCTAAAACTTCTTAAAACGCGATATCGCATCTCATTTCTATGTTTCATGGTAAGATATAATATGATTTGCGAAGTGTTATGTATTCCTCGTCTACACTTCAAATGAATGTAAATGCGACACTTCCTTGCAAGGAAATAGCGTTTGCAAATTTCTACGTATCGTAGCAATAGAGTTCTAATGCTTCTTAAAACGCGATATCGCATCTCATTTCTATGTTTCATGGTAAGATATAATATGATTTGCGAAGTGTTATGTTTTCCTCTTCTACACTTCAAATGAATGTGAATGCGACACTTCCTTGCAAGGAAATAGCGTTTGCAGATGTCTACGTATCGTAGCAATAGAGATCTTATGATTCTTAAAACGCGATATCGCATCTCATTTCTATGTTTCATGGTAAGATATAATATGATTTGCGAAGTGCTATGTATTCCTCGTCTACACATGAACTGAATGTAAATGCGACACTTCCTTGCAAGGAAATAGCGTTTGCAAATGTCTACCTATCGTAGCAATAGTGTTCTAATGCTTCTTAAAACGCGATATCGCATCTCATTTCTATGTTTCATGATAAGATATAATATGATTTGCGAAGTGTCATGTATTCCTCGTCTACACTTCAAATGAATGTAAATGCGACACTTCCTTGCAAGGAAATAGCGTTTGCAGATGTCTACGTATCGTAGCAATAGAGTTCTAATGCTTCTTAAAACGCGATATCGCATCTCATTTCTATGTTTCATGGTAAGATATAATATGATTTGCGGAGTGTTATGTATTCCTCGCCTACACATCAAATGAATGTAAATGCGACACTTCCTTGCAAGGAAATAGCGTTTGCAGATGTCTACGTATCGTAGCAATAGAGTTCTAATGCTTCTTAAAACGCGATATCGCATCTCATTTCTATGTTTCATGGTAAGATATAATATGACTTGCGAAGTGTTATGTATTCCTCGTCTACACTTCAAATGAATGTAAATGCGACACTTCCTTGCTAGGAAATAGCGTCTGCAGATGTCTAGGTATCGTAGCAATAGAGTTCTAATGCTTCTTAAAACGCGATATCGCATCTCATTTCTATATTTCATGGTAAGATATAATATGATTTGCGAAGTGTTATGTATTCCTCGTCTACACTTCAAATGAATGTAAATGCGACACTTCCTTGCAAGGAAATAGCGTTTGCAAATGTCTACCTATCGTAGCAATAGTGTTCTAATGCTTCTTGAAACGCGATATCGCATCTCATTTCTATGTTTCATGACAAGATATAATATGATTTGCGAAGTGTCATGTATTCCTCGTCTACACTTCAAATGAATGTAAATGAGACACTTCCTTGCAAGGAAATAGCGTTTGCAGATGTCTACGTATCGTAGCAATAGAGTTCTAATGCTTCTTAAAACGCGATATCGCATCTCATTTCTATGTTTCATGGTAAGATATAATATGATTTGCGAAGTGTTATGTATTCCTCGTCTACACATCAAATGAATGTAAATGCGACACTTCTTTGCAAGGAAATAGCGTTTGCAGATGTCTACGTATCGTAGCAATAGAGTTCTTATGATTCTTAAAACGCGATATCGCATCTCATTTCTATGTTTCATGGTAAGATATAATATTATTTGCGAAGTGTTATGTATTCCTCGTCTACACATCAAATGAATGTAAATGCGACACTTCCTTGCAAGGAAATAGCGTTTGCAGATGTCTACGTATCGAAGCAATAGAGTTCAAATGCTTCTTAAAACGAGATATTGCATCTCATATCTATGTTTCATGATAAGATATAATATTCATTGTGAAGTGTTATGCATTCCTCGTCTACGATTCAAATGAATGTAAATGCGACACTTCTTTGCAAGGAAATAGCGTTTGCAGATGTCTACGTATCGTAGCAATAGAGTTCTTATGATTCTTAAAACGCGATATCGCATCTCATTTCTATGTTTCATGGTGAGATATAATATGATTTGCGAAGTGTTATGTTTTCCTCGTCTACACATCAAATGAATGTAAATGCGACACTTCCTTGCAAGGAAATAGCGTTTGGAGATGTCTACGTATCGTAGCAATAGAGTTCTAATGCTTCTTAAAACGCGATAGCGCATCTCATTTCTATGTTTCATGGTAAGATATAATATGACTTGCGAAGTGTTATGTATTCCTCGTCTAAACTTCAAATGAATGTAAATGCGACACTTCCTTGCTAGGAAATAGCGTCTGCAGATGTCTAGGTATCGTAGCAATAGAGTTCTAATGCTCCTTAAAACGCGATATCGCATCTCATTTCTATGTTTCATGGTAAGATATAATATGATTTGCGAAGTGTTATATATTCCTCGTCTACACTTCAAATGAATGTAAATGCGACACTTCCTTGCAAGGAAATAGCGTTTGCAAATTTCTACGTATCGTAGCAATAGAGTTCTAATGCTTCTTAAAACGCGATATCGCATCTCATTTCTATGTTTCATGGTAAGATATAATATGATTTGCGAAGTGTTATGTTTTCCTCTTCTACACTTCAAATGAATGTGAATGCGACACTTTCTCGCTAGGAAATAGCGTTTGCAGATGCCTACGTATCGTAGCAATAGATTTCTAATGCTTCTTAAAACGCGAGATCGCATCCCATTTCTATGTTTCATGGTAAGGTATAAAATGATTTGCGAAGTGTTATGTATTCCTCGTCTACACTTCAAATGAATGTAAATGCGACACTTCCTTGCTAGGAAATAGCGTCTGCAGATGTCTAGGTATCGTAGCAATAGAGTTCTAATGCTTCTTAAAACGCGATATCGCATCTCATTTCTATGTTTCAGGGTAAGATATAATATGATTTGCGAAGTGTTATGTATTCCTCGTCTACACTTCAAATGAATGTAAATGCGACACTTCCTTGCAAGGAAATAGCGTTTGCAAATGTCTACGTATCGTAGCAATAGAGTTCATATGATTCTTACAACGCGATATCGCATCTCATTTCTATGTTTCATGGTAAGATATAATACGATTTGCGGAGTGTTATGTACTCCTCGTCTACACTTCAAATGAATGTAAATGCGACACTTGCTTGCAAGGAAATAGCGTTTGCAAATATCTACCTATCGTAGCAGTAGTGTTCTAATACTTCTTAGAACGCGATGTCGCATCTCATTTCTATGTTTCATGGTAAGATATAATATGATTTGCGAAGTGTTATGTATCCGTCGTCTACACTTCAAATGAATGTAAATGCGACACTTTCTTGCAAGGAAATAGCGTTTGCAGATGTCTACGTATCGTAGCAATGGATTTCTGATGCATCTTAAAACGCGATATCGCATCGCATTTCTATGTTTCATGGTAAGATATAATATGATTTGCGAAGTGTTATGTATTCCTCGTCTACACTTCAAACGAATGTGAATGTGACACTTCCTCGCTAGGAAATAGCGTTTGCAGTTGTCTGCGTATCGTAGCAGTAGAGTTCTAATGCTTCTTAAAACGCGATATCGCATCGCATTTCTATGTTTCATGGTAAGATATAATATGATTTGCGAAGTGTTATGTATTCCTCGTCTACACTTCAAACGAATGTGAATGTGACACTTCCTCGCTAGGAAATAGCGTTTGCAGTTGTCTGCGTATCGTAGCAGTAGAGTTCTAATGCTTCTTAAAACGCGATATCGCATCTCATTTCTATGTTTCATGGTAAGGTATAATATGATTTGCGAAGTGTTATGTATTCCTCGTCTACACTTCAAATGAATGTAAATGCGATACTTTCTTGCAAGGAAATAGCGTTTGCAGATGTCTACGTATCGTAGCAATGGATTTCTGATGCTTCTTAAAGCGCGATATCGCATCTCATTTCTATGTTTCATGGTAAGATATAATATGATTTGCGAAGTGTCATGTATTCCTCGTCCACACTTCAAATGAATGTAAATGCGACACTTCCTTGCAAGGAAATAGCGTTTGCAGATGTCTACGTATCGAAGCAATAGAGTTCAAATGCTTCTTAAAACGAGATATTGCATCTCATATCTATGTTTCATGATAAGATGTAATATTCATTGCGAAGTGTTATGCATTCCTAGTCTACACTTCAAATGAATGTGGATGCGACACTTCCTCGCCAGGAAGTAGCGTTTGCAGATGTCTACGTATCGTAGCAGTTGAGTTCTAATGCTTCTTAAAACGCGATATCGCATCTCATTTCTATGTTTCATGGTAAGATATAATATGATTTGCGAAGTGTTATGTATTCCTCGTCTACACATCAAATGAATGTAAATGCGACACTTCCTTGCAAGGAAATAGCGTTTGCAGATGTCTACGTATCGTAGCAATAGAGTTCTTATGTTTCTTAAAACACGATATCGCATCTCATTGCTATGTTTCATGGTAAGATATAATATGATTTGCGAAGTCTTATGTATTCATCGTCTACACTTCAAATGAATGTAAATGCGACTCTTCTTTGCAAGGAAATAGAGTTTGCAGATGTCTACGTATCGTAGCAATAGAGTTCTTATGATTCTTAAAACGCGATATCGCATCTCATTTCTATGTTTCATGGTAAGATATAATACGATTTGCGGAGTGTTATGTACTCCTCGTCTACACTTCAAATGAATGTAAATGCGACACTTGCTTGCAAGGAAATAGCGTTTGCAAATATCTACCTATCGTAGCAGTAGTGTTCTAATACTTCTTAGAACGCGATGTCGCATCTCATTTCTATGTTTCATGGTAAGATATAATATGATTTGCGAAGTGTTATGTATCCGTCGTCTACACTTCAAATGAATGTAAATGCGACACTTTCTTGCAAGGAAATAGCGTTTGCAGATGTCTACGTATCGTAGCAATGGATTTCTGATGCATCTTAAAACGCGATATCGCTTGTCATTTCTATGTTTCATGGTAAGATATAATATGATTTGCGGAGTGTTATGTATTCCTCGTTTACACTTCAAATGAATGTAAATGCGACACTTCCTAGCAAGGAAATAGCGTTTGCAGATGTCTACGTATCGAAGCAATAGAGTTCAAATGCTTCTTAAAACGAGATATTGCATCTCATATCTATGTTTCATGATAAGATATAATATTCATTGCGAAGTGTTATGCATTCCTCGTCTACGATTCAAATGAATGTAAATGCGACACTTCCTTGCAAGGAAATAGCGTTTGCAGATGTCTACGGATCGTAGCAATAGAGTTCTAATGCTTCTTAAAACGCGACATCGCACCTCATTTCTATGTTTCATGGTAAGATATAATACGATTTGCGAAGTGTTATGTATTCCTCGTCTACACATCAAATGAATGTAAATGCGAGACTTCCTTGCAAAGAAATAGCGTTTGCAGATGTCTACGTATCGTAGCAATAGAGTTCTTATGATTCTTAAAACGCGATATCGCATCTCATTTCTATGTTTCATGGTAAGGTATAATACGATTTGGGAAGTGTTATGTATTCCTCGTCTAGACTTTACTCGTCTACGTGTCGTAGCAATAGAGTTCTTATGATTCTTAGAACGCTATATTGCATCTCATTCTTACGCTTCATGGTAAGATATAATATGATTTGCGAAGTGTTATGCACTCCTCGTCTACGATTCAAATGAATGTAAATGCGACACTTCCTTGCAAGGAAATAGCGTTTGCAGATGTCTACGTATCGTAGCAATAGAGTTCTTATGATTCCTAGAACGCTATATTGCATCTCATTATTACGTTTCATGGTAAGATATAATATGATTTGCGAAGTGTCATGTATTCCTCGTCTACGATTCAAATGAATGTAAATGCTGCACTTCCTTGCAAGGAAATAGCGTTTGCAGATGTCTACGTATCGTAGCAATAGAGTTCTAGTGCTTCTTAAAACGCGATATCGCATCTCATTTCTATGTTTCATGGTAAGATATAATATGATTTGCGAAGTGTTATGTATTCCTCGTCTACACATCAAATAAATTTAAATGCGACACTTCCTTGCAAGGAAATAGCGTTTGCAGATGTCTACGTGTCGTAGCAATAGAGTTCTAATGCTTCTTAAAACGAGATATTGCATCTCATATCTATGTTTCATGATAAGATATAATATTCATTGCTAAGTGTTATGCATTCCTCGTCTACGATTCAAATGAATGTAAATGCGACACTTCCTTGCAAGGAAATAGCGTTTGCAGATGTCTACGTATCGTAGCAATAGAGTTCTTATGATTCTTAGAACGCTATATTGCATCTCATTTTTACGTTTCATGGTAAGATATAATATGATTTGCGAAGTGTCATGTATTCCTCGTCTACGATTCAAATGAATGTAATTGCGACACTTCCTTGCAAGGAAATAGCGATTGCAGATGTCTACGTATCATAGCAATAGGGTTCAAATGCTTCTTAAAACGCGATATCGCATCTCATTTTTATGTTTCATGGTAAGATATAATATGATTTGCGAAGTATCATGTATTCCTAGTCTACACTTCAAATGAATGTGAATGCGACACTTCCTCGCTAGGAAATAGCGTTTGCAGATGTCTACGTATCGTTGCAATAGAGTTCTTATGATTCTTAAAACGCGATATCGCATCTCATTTCTATGTTTCATGGTAAGATATAATATGATTTGCGGAGTGTTATGTATTCCTCGTCTACACTTCAAATGAATGTAAATGCGACACTTCCTTGCAAGGAAATAGCGTTTGCAGATGTCTACTTATCGAAGCAATAGAGATCAAATGCTTCTTAAAACGAGATATTGCTTCTCATATCTATGTTTCATGATAAGATATAATATTCATTGCGAAGTGTTATGCATTCCTCGTCTACGATTCAAATGAATGTAAATGCGACGCTTCCTTGCAAGGAAATAGCGTTTGCAGATGTCTACGGATCGTAGCAATAGAGTTCTTATGCTTCTTAAAACGCGATATCGCATCTCATTTCTATGTTTCATGGTAAGATGTAATACGATTTGCGAAGTGTTATGTATTCCTCGTCTACACTTTACTCGTCTACGTGTCGCAGCGATATAGTTCTTATGATTCTTAAAACGCGATATCGCATCTCATTTCTATGTTTCATGGTAAGGTATAATATGATTTGCGAAGTGTTATGTATCCGTCGTCTACACTTCTAATGAATGTAAATGCGACACTTTCTTGCAAGGAAATAGCGTTTGCAGATGTCTACGTATCGTAGCAATGGATTTCTGATGCTTCCTAAAACGCGATATCGCTTGTCATTTCTATGTTTCATGGTAAGATATAATATGATTTGCGGAGTGTTATGTATTCCTCGTTTACACTTCAAATGAATGTAAATGCGACACTTCCTAGCAAGGAAATAGCGTTTGCAGATGTCTACGTATCGAAGCAATAGAGTTCAAATTCTTCTTAAAACGAGATATTGCATCTCATATCTATGTTTCATGATAAGATATAATATTCATTGCGAAGTGTTATGCATTCCTCGTCTACGATTCAAATGAATGTAAATGCGACGCTTCCTTGCAAGGAAATAGCGTTTGCAGATGTCTACGGATCGTAGCAATAGAGTTCAAATGCTTCTTAAAACGAGATATTGCATCTCGTATCTATGTTTCATGATAAAATATAATATTCATTGCGAAGTGTTATGCATTCCTCGTCTACGATTCAAATGAATGTAAATGCGACACTTCTTTGCAAGGAAATAGCGTTTGCAGATGTCTACGTATCGTTGCACTAGAGTTCTTATGATTCTTAAAACGCGATATCGCATCTCATTTCTATGTTTCATGGTAAGATATAATATGATTTGCGAAGTGTTATGTATTCCTCGTCTGCACTTCAAATGAATGTGAATGCGACACTTCCTCGCTAGGAAATAGCGTTTGCAGATGTCTACGTATCGAAGCAATAGAGTTCAAATGCTTCTTAAAACGAGATATTGCATCTCATATCTATGTTTCATGATAAGATGTAATATTCATTGCGAAGTGTTATGTATTCCTCGTCTACACTTCAAATGAATGTGGATGCGACACTTCCTCGCCAGGAAATAGCGTTTGCAGATGTCTACGTATCGTAGCAGTTGAGTTCTAATGCTTCTTAAAACGCGATATCGCATCTCATTTCTATGTTTCATGGTAAGATATAATATGATTTGCGAAGTGTTATGTATTCCTCGTCTACACATCAAATGAATGTAAATGCGACACTTCCTTGCAAGGAAATAGCGTTTGCAGATGTCTACGTATCGTAGCAATAGAGTTCTTAAGATCCTTAAAACGCGATATCGCATCTCATGTCTATGGTTCATGGTAAGATATAATATGATTTGCGAAGTGTCATGTATTCCTCGTCTACACTTCAAATGAATGTAAATGCGACACTTCCTTGCAAGGAAATAGCGTTTGCAGATGTCTACGTATCGAAGCAATAGAGTTCAAATGCTTCTTAAAACGCGATATCGCATCTCATCTCTATGTTTCATGGTAAGATATTATATTATTTGCGAAGTATCATGTATTCCTCGTCTACACTTCAAATGATTGTAAATGCGACACTTCCTTGCAAGGAAATAGCGTTTGCAGACATCTACGTATCGTAGCAATAGAGTTCTTATGATTCTTAAAACGCGATATCGCATCTCATTTCTATGTTTCATGGTAAGATATAATATGATTTGAGAAGTGTTATGTATTCCTCGTCTACACTTCAAATGAATGTAAATGCGACACTTCCTTGCAAGGAAATAGCGTTTGCAGATGTCTACGTAACGTAGCAATAGAGTTCTTATGATTCTTAAAATGCGATATCGCATCTCATTTCTATGTTACATGGTAAGATATAATATGATTTGCGAAGTGTTATGTATTCATCGTCTACACTTCAAATGAATGTAAATGCGACTCTTCTTTGCAAGGAAATAGAGTTTGCAGATGTCTACGTATCGTAGCAATAGAGTTCTTATGATTCTTAAAACGCGATATCGCATCTCATTTCTATGTTTCATGGTAAGATATAATACGATTTGCGGAGTGTTATGTACTCCTCGTCTACACTTCAAATGAATGTAAATGCGACACTTGCTTGCAAGGAAATAGCGTTTGCAAATATCTACCTATCGTAGCAGTAGTGTTCTAATACTTCTTAGAACGCGATGTCGCATCTCATTTCTATGTTTCATGGTAAGATATAATATGATTTGCGAAGTGTTATGTATCCGTCGTCTACACTTCAAATGAATGTAAATGCGACACTTTCTTGCAAGGAAATAGCGTTTGCAGATGTCTACGTATCGTAGCAATGGATTTCTGATGCTTCTTAAAACGCGATATCGCTTGTCATTTCTATGTTTCATGGTAAGATATAATATGATTTGCGGAGTGTTATGTATTCCTCGTTTACACTTCAAATGAATGTAAATGCGACACTTCCTAGCAAGGAAATAGCGTTTGCAGATGTCTACGTATCGAAGCAATAGAGTTCAAATGCTTCTTAAAACGAGATATTGCATCTCATATCTATGTTTCATGATAAGATATAATATTCATTGCGAAGTGTTATGCATTCCTCGTCTACGATTCAAATGAATGTAAATGCGACACTTCCTTGCAAGGAAATAGCGTTTGCAGATGTCTACGGGTCGTAGCAATAGAGTTCTAATGCTTCTTAAAACGCGATATCGCACCTCATTTCTATGTTTCATGGTAAGATATAATACGATTTGCGAAGTGTTATGTATTCCTCGTCTGCACTTCAAATGAATGTGAATGCGACACTTCCTCGCTAGGAAATAGCGTTTGCAGATGTCTACGTATCGAAGCAATAGAGTTCAAATGCTTCTTAAAACGAGATATTGCATCTCATATCTATGTTTCATGATAAGATGTAATATTCATTGCGAAGTGTTATGTATTCTTCGTCTACACTTCAAATGAATGTGGATGCGACACTTCCTCGCCAGGAAGTAGCGTTTGCAGATGTCTACGTATCGTAGCAGTTGAGTTCTAATGCTACTTAAAACGCGATATCGCATCTCATTTCTATGTTTCATGGTAAGATATAATATGATTTGCGAAGTGTTATGTATTCCTCGTCTACACATCAAATGAATGTAAATGCGAGACTTCCTTGCAAAGAAATAGCGTTTGCAGATGTCTACGTTTCGTAGCAATAGAGTTCTTATGATTCTTAAAACGCGATATCGCATCTCATTTCTATGTTTCATGGTAAGGTATAATATGATTTGCGAAGTGTTATGTATCCGTCGTCTACACTTCAAATGAATGTAAATGCGACACTTTCTTGCAAGGAAATAGCGTTTGCAGATGTCTACGTATCGTAGCAATGGATTTCTGATGCTTCTTAAAACGCGATATCGCATCTCATTTCTATGTTTCATGGTAAGATGTAATACGATTTGCGAAGTGTTATGTATTCCTCGTCTACACTTTACTCGTCTACGTGTCGTAGCAATAGAGTTCTTATGATTCTTAGAACGCTATATTGCATCTAATTTTTACGTTTCATGGTAAGATATAATATGATTTGCGAAGTGTTATGCACTCCTCGTCTACGATTCAAATGAATGTAAATGCGACACTTCCTTGCAAGGAAATAGCGTTTGCAGATGTCTACGTATCGTACTAATGGATTTCTGATGCTTCTTAAAACGCGATATCGCTTGTCATTTCTATGTTTCATGGTAAGATATAATATGGTTTGAGGAGTGTTATGTATTCCTCGTTTACACTTCAAATGAATGTAAATGCGACACTTCCTAGCAAGGAAATAGCGTTTGCAGATGGCTACGTATCGAAGCAATAGAGTTCAAATGCTTCTTAAAACGAGATATTGCATCTCATATCTATGTTTCATGATAAGATATAATATTCATTGCGAAGTGTTATGCATTCCTCGTCTACGATTCAAATGAATGTAAATGCGACGCTTCCTTGCAAGGAAATAGCGTTTGCAGATGTCTACGGATCGTAGCAATAGAGTTCTAATGCTTCTTAAAACGCGATATCGCATCTCATTTCTATGTTTCATTGTAAGATGTAATAAGATTTGCGAAGTGTTATGTATTCCTCGTCTACACTTTACTCGTCTACGTGTCGTAGCAATAGAGTTCTTATGATTCTTAAAACGCGATATCGCATCTCATTTCTATGTTTCATGGTAAGGTATAATATGATTTGCGAAGTGTTATGTATCCGTCGTCTACACTTCAAATGAATGTAAATGCGACACTTTCTTGCAAGGAAATAGCGTTTGCAGATGTCTACGTATCGTACTAATGGATTTCTGATGCTTCTTAAAACGCGATATCGCTTGTCATTTCTATGTTTCATGGTAAGATATAATATGATTTGCGGAGTGTTATGTATTCCTCGTTTACACTTCAAATGAATGTAAATGCGACACTTCCTAGCAAGGAAATAGCGTTTGCAGATGTCTACGTATCGAAGCAATAGAGTTCAAATGCTTCTTAAAACGAGATATTGCATCTCGTATCTATGTTCCATGATAAAATATAATATTCATTGCGAAGTGTTATGCATTCCTCGTCTACGATTCAAATGAATGTAAATGCGACACTTCTTTGCAAGGAAATAGCGCTTGCAGATGTCTACGTATCGTTGCAATAGAGTTCTTATGATTCTTAAAACGCGATATCGCATCTCATTTCTATGTTTCATGGTAAGATATAATATGATTTGCGAAGTGTTATGTATTCCTCGTCTGCACTTCAAATGAATGTGAATGCGACACTTCCTCGCTAGGAAATAGCGTTTGCAGATGTCTACGTATCGAAGCAATAGAGTTCAAATGCTTCTTAAAACGAGATATTGCATCTCATATCTATGTTTCATGATGGGATGTAATATTCATTGCGAAGTGTTATGTATTCCTCGTCTACACTTCAAATGAATGTGGATGCGACACTTCCTCGCCAGGAAATAGCGTTTGCAGATGTCTACGTATCGTAGCAGTTGAGTTCTAATGCTTCTTAAAACGCGATATCGCATCTCATTTCTATGTTTCATGGTAAGATATAATATGATTTGCGAAGTGTTATGTATTCCTCGTCTACACATCAAATGAATGTAAATGCGACACTTCCTTGCAAGGAAATAGCGTTTGCAGATGTCTACGTATCGTAGCAATAGAGTTCTTAAGATCCTTAAAACGCGATATCGCATCTCATGCCTATGTTTCATGGTAAGATATAATATGATTTGCGAAGTGTCATGTATTCCTCGTCTACACTTCAAATGAATGTAAATGCGACACTTCCTTGCAAGGAAATAGCGTTTGCAGATGTCTACGTATCGAAGCAATAGAGTTCAAATGCTTCTTAAAACGCGATATCGCATCTCATCTCTATGTTTCATGGTAAGATATAATATTATTTGCGAAGTATCATGTATTCCTCGTCTACACTTCAAATGAATGTAAATGCGACACTTCCTTGCAAGGAAATAGCGTTTGCAGACGTCTACGTATCGTAGCAATAGAGTTCTTATGATTCTTAAAACGCTATATTGCATCTCATTTCTATGTTTCATGGTAAGATATAATATGATTTGCGAAGTGTTATGTATTCATCGTCTACACATCAAATGAATGTGAATGCGACCCTTCCTTGCAAGGAAATAGCATTTGCAAATGTCTACCTATCGTAGCAGTAGTGTCCTAATGCTTCTTAGAACGCGATATCGCATCTCATTTCTATGTTTCATGGTAAGATATAATATGATTTGCGAAGTGTTATGTATTCCTAGTCTACACTTCAAATGAATGTGAATGCGACACTTTCTCGCTAGGAAATAGCGTTTGCAGATGTCTACGTATCGTGGCAATAGATTTCTAATGCTTCTTAAAACGCGAGATCGCATCTATATTTCTATGTATCATGGTAAGATATAATATGATTTGCGAAGTGACATGTATTCCTCGTCTACACTTCAAATGAATGTAAATGCGACACTTCCTTGCTAGCAAATAGCGTCTGCGGATGTCTAGGTATCGTAGCAATAGATTTCTAATGCTTCTTAAAACGCGATATCGCATTTCATTTCTATGTTTCATGGTAAGATATAATATGATTTGCGAAGTGTTATGTATTCCTCGTTTACACTTCAAATGAATGTAAATGCGACACTTCTTTGCAAGGATATAGCGTTTGCAAATGTCTACGTATCGTAGCAATAGGGTTCTTATGATTCTTAAAACGCGATATCGCATCTCATTTCTATGTTTCATGGTAAGGTATAATATGATTTGCGGAGTGTTATGTATTCCTCGTCTCCACTTCAAATGAATGTAAATGCGGCACTTCCTTGCTAGGAGATAGCATCTGTAGATGTCTAGGTACCGTAGCAATAGTGTTCTAATGCTTCTTAAAACGCGATATCGCATCTCATTTCTATGTATCATGGTAAGATATAATATGATTTGCGAATTGTCATGTATTCCTCGTCCACACTTCAAATGAATGTGAATGCGACACTTCCTCGCTAGGAAATAGCGTTTGCAGATGTCTACGTATCGAAGCAATAGAGTTCAAATGCTTCTTAAAACGAGATATTGCATTTCATATCTATGTTTCATGATAAGATATAATATTCATTGCGAAGTGTTATGCATTCCTCGTCTACGATTAAAATGAATGAAAATGCGACACTTCCTTGCAAGGAAATAGCGTTTGCAGATGTCTACGTATCGTAGCAATAGAGTTCTTATGATTCTTAAAACGCGATATCGCATCTCATTCCTATGTTTCATGGTAAGATATAATATGATTTGCGAATTGTCATGTATTCCTCGTCCACACTTCAAATGAATGTGATTGCGACACTTCCTCGCTAGGAAATAGCGTTTGCAGATGTCTACGTATCGTAGCAGTTGAGTTCTAATGACTCCTAAAACGCGATATCGCATCTCATTTCTATGTTTCATGGTAAGATATAATATGATTTGCGAAGTGTTATGTATTCCTCGTCTACACACCAAATGAATGTAAATGCGACACTTCCTTGCAAGGAAATAGCGTTTGCAGATGTCTACGTATCGTAGCAATAGAGTTCTTATGAGTCTTAAAACGCGATATCGCATCTCATTTCTATGTTTCATGGTAAGGTATAATATGATATGCGAAGTGTTATGTATCCGTCGTCTACACTTCAAATGAATGTAAATGCGACACTTTCTTGCAAGGAAATAGCGTTTGCAGATGTCTACGTATCGTAACATTGGATTTCTGATGCTTCTTAAAACGCGATATCGCATCTCATTTCTATGTTTCATGGTAAGATATAATATGATTTGCGAAGTGTTATGTATTCCTCGTCTACACTTCAAATCATTGTAAATGCGACACTTCTTTGCAAGGATATAGCGTTTGCAAATGTCTACGTATCGTTGCAATAGAGTTCTTATGATTCTTAAAACGCGATATCGCATCTCATTTCGATGTTTCATGGTAAGGTATAATATGATTTGCGGAGTGTTTTGTATTCCTCGTCTCCACTTCAAATGAATGTAAATGCGACACTTCCTTGCAAGGAAATAGCGTTTGCAGATGTCTACGTATCGTAGCAATGCATTTCTGATGCTTCTTAAAACGCGATATCGCATCTCATTTCTATGTTTCATGGTAAGATATAATATGATTTGCGAATTGTCATGTATTCCTCGTCCACACTTCAAATGAATGTGAATGCGACACTTCCTCGCTAGGAAATAGCGTTTGCAGATGTCTACGTATCGAAGCAATAGAGTTCAAATGCTTCTTAAAACGAGATATTGCATTTCATATCTATGTTTCATGATAAGATATAATATTCATTGCGAAGTGTTATGCATTCCTCGTCTACGATTAAAATGAATGAAAATGCGACACTTCCTTGCAAGGAAATAGCGTTTGCAGATGTCTACGTATCGTAGCAATAGAGTTCTTATGATTCTTAAAACGCGATATCGCATCTCATTCCTATGTTTCATGGTAAGATATAATATGATTTGCGAATTGTCATGTATTCCTCGTCCACACTTCAAATGAATGTGATTGCGACACTTCCTCGCTAGGAAATAGCGTTTGCAGATGTCTACGTATCGTAGCAGTTGAGTTCTAATGACTCCTAAAACGCGATATCGCATCTCATTTCTATGTTTCATGGTAAGATATAATATGATTTGCGAAGTGTTATGTATTCCTCGTCTACACACCAAATGAATGTAAATGCGACACTTCCTTGCAAGGAAATAGCTTTTGCAGATGTCTACGTATCGTAGCAATGGCTTTCTGATGCTTCTTAAAACGCGATATCGCATGTCATTTCTATGTTTCATGGTAAGATATAATATGATTTGCGAAGTGTTATGTATTCCTCGTCTACACTTCAAATGAATGTAAATGCGACACTTCTTTGCAAGGAAATAGCGTTTGCAGATGTCTACGTATCGTAGCAATGGATTTCTGATGCTTCTTAAAACGCGATATCGCATCTCATTTCTATGTTTCATGGTAAGATATAATATGATTTGCGAATTGTCATGTATTCCTCGTCCACACTTCAAATGAATGTGAATGCGACACTTCCTCGCTAGGAAATAGCGTTTGCAGATGTCTACGTATCGTAGCAGTTGAGTTCTAATGACTCTTAAAACGCGATATCGCATCTCATTTCTATGTTTCATGGTAAGATATAATATGATTTGCGAAGTGTTATGTATTCCTCGTCTACACACCAAATGAATGTAAATGCGACACTTCCTTGCAAGGAAATAGCTTTTGCAGATGTCTACGTATCGTTGCAATGGCTTTCTGATGATTCTTAAATCACGATATCGCATGTCATTTCTATGTTTCATGGTAAGATATAATATGATTTGCGAAGTGTTATGTATTCCTCGTCTACACTTCAAATGAATGTAAATGCGACACTTCTTTGCAAGGAAATAGCGTTTGCAGATGTCTACGTATCGAAGCAATAGAGTTCTTATGATTCTTAAAACGCGATACTGCATCTCATTTCTATGTTTCATGGTAAGATATAATATGATTTGCGAAGTGTTATGTATTCCTCGTCTACACTTCAAATGAATGTAAATGCGACACTTCTTTGCAAGGAAATAGCGTTTGCAGATGTCTACGTATCGTAGCAATAGAGTTCTTATGATTCTTAAAACGCGATATCGTATCTCATTTCTATGTTTCATGGTAAGATATAATATGATTTGCGGAGTGTTATGTATTCCTCGTCTACACTTCTAATGAATGTAAATGCGACACTTCTTTGCAAGGAAATAGCGTTTGCAGATGTCTACGTATCGTTGCAATAGAGTTCTTATGATTCTTAAAACGCGATATCGCATCTCATTTCTATGTTTCATGGTAAGATATAATATGACTTGCGGAGTGTTATGTATTCCTCGTCTACACTTCAAATGAATGTAAATGCGACACTTCCTTGCAAGGAAATAGCGTTTGCAGATGTCTACGTATCGTAGCAATAGTGTTCTTATGATTCTTAAAACGCGATATCGCATCTCATTTCTATGTTTCATGGTAAGATATAATATGATTTGCGAAGTGTTATGTATTCCTCGTCTACACTTCAAATGAATGTAAATGCGACACTTCCTTGCAAGGAAATAGCGTTTGCAGACGTCTACGTATCGTAGCAATAGAGTTCTTATGATTCTTAAAACGCTATATTGCATCTCATTTCTATGTTTCATGGTAAGATATAATATGATTTGCGAAGTGTTATGTATTCCTAGTCTACACTTCAAATGAATGTGAATGCGACACTTTCTCGCTAGGAAATAGCGTTTGCAGATGTCTACGTATCGTGGCAATAGATTTCTAATGCTTCTTAAAACGCGAGATCGCATCTATATTTCTATGTATCATGGTAAGATATAATATGACTTGCGAAGTGACATGTATTCCTCGTCTACACTTCAAATGAATGTAAATGCGACACTTCCTTGCTAGCAAATAGCGTCTGCGGATGTCTAGGTATCGTAGCAATAGATTTCTAATGCTTCTTAAAACGCGATATCGCATTTCATTTCTATGTTTCATGGTAAGATATAATATGATTTGCGAAGTGTTATGTATTCCTCGTTTACACTTCAAATGAATGTAAATGCGGCACTTCTTTGCTAGGAGATAGCGTTTGCAGATGTCTACGTATCGTGGCAATAGAGTTCAAGTGCTTCTTAAAACGCGAGATCGCATCTATATTTCTATGTATCATGGTAAGATATAATATGACTTGCGAAGTGACATGTATTCCTCGTCTACACTTCAAATGAATGTAAATGCGACACTTCCTTGCTAGCAAATAGCGTCTGCGGATGTCTAGGTATCGTAGCAATAGATTTCTAATGCTTCTTAAAACGCGATATCGCATTTCATTTCTATGTTTCATGGTAAGATATAATATGATTTGCGAAGTGTTATGTATTCCTCGTTTACACTTCAAATGAATGTAAATGCGGCACTTCTTTGCTAGGAGATAGCGTTTGCAGATGTCTACGTATCGTAGCAATAGAGTTCAAGTGCTTCTTAAAACGAGATATTGCATCTTATATCTATGTTTCATGATAAGATATAATATTCATTGCGAAGTGTTATGCATTCCTCGTCTACGATTAAAATGAATGAAAATGCGACACTTCCTTGCAAGGAAATAGCGTTTGCAGATGTCTACGTATCGTAGCAATAGAGTTCTTATGATTCTTAAAACGCGATATCGCATCTCATTCCTATGTTTCATGGTAAGATATAATATGATTTGCGAATTGTCATGTATTCCTCGTCCACACTTCAAATGAATGTGATTGCGACACTTCCTCGCTAGGAAATAGCGTTTGCAGATGTCTACGTATCGTAGCAGTTGAGTTCTAATGACTCCTAAAACGCGATATCGCATCTCATTTCTATGTTTCATGGTAAGATATAATATGATTTGCGAAGTGTTATGTATTCCTCGTCTACACACCAAATGAATGTAAATGCGACACTTCCTTGCAAGGAAATAGCTTTTGCAGATGTCTACGTATCGTAGCAATGGCTTTCTGATGCTTCTTAAAACGCGATATCGCATGTCATTTCTATGTTTCATGGTAAGATATAATATGATTTGCGAAGTGTTATGTATTCCTCGTCCACACTTCAAATGAATGTGAATGCGACACTTCCTCGCTAGGAAATAGCGTTTGCAGATGTCTACGTATCGAAGCAAGAGGGTTCTTATGATTCTTAAAACGCGATATTGCATCTCATTTCTATGTTTCATGGTAAGATATAATATGATTTGCGAAGTGTTATGTATTCCTCGTCTACACTTCAAATGAATGTAAATGCGACACTTCTTTGCAAGGAAATAGCGTTTGCAGATGTCTACGTATCGTAGCAATAGAGTTCTTATGATTCTTAAAACGCGATATCGTATCTCATTTCTATGTTTCATGGTAAGATATAATATGATTTGCGGAGTGTTATGTATTCCTCGTCTACACTTCTAATGAATGTAAATGCGACACTTCTTTGCAAGGAAATAGCGTTTGCAGATGTCTACGTATCGTTGCAATAGCGTTCTTATGATTCTTAAAACGCGATATCGCATCTCATTTCTATGTTTCATGGTAAGATATAATATGACTTGCGGAGTGTTATGTATTCCTCGTCTACACTTCAAATGAATGTAAATGCGACACTTCCTTGCAAGGAAATAGCGTTTGCAGATGTCTACGTATCGTAGCAATAGTGTTCTTATGATTCTTAAAACGCGATATCGCATCTCATTTCTATGTTTCATGGTAAGATATAATATGATTTGCGAAGTGTTATGTATTCCTCGTCTACACTTCAAATGAATGTAAATGCGACACTTCCTTGCAAGGAAATAGCGTTTGCAGATGTCTACGTATCGAAGCAATATAGTTCAATTGCTTCTTAAAACGAGATATTGCATCTCATATCTATGTTTCATGATAAGATGTAATATTCATTGCGAAGTGTTATGCATTCCTCGTCTACGACTCAAATGAATGTAAATGCGACACTTCCTTGCAAGGAAATAGCGTTTGCAGATGTCTACGTGTCGTAGCAATAGAGTTCTAATGCTTCTTAAAACGCGGTATCGCATCTCATTCCTATGTTTCATGGTAAGATATAATATGATTTGCGAAGTGTTATGTATTCCTCGTCTACACTTCAAATGAATGTGAATGCGACACTTCCTCGCTAGGAAATAGCGTTTGCAGATGTCTGCGTATCGTAGCAGTAGAGTTCTAATGATTCTTAAAACGCGATATCGCATCTCATTTCTATGTTTCATGGTAAGATATAATATGATTTGCGAAGTGTCATGCATTCCTCGTCTACGATTCAGATGAATGTAAATGCGACACTTCCTTGCAAGGAAATAGCGTTTGAAGATGTCTACGTATCGTACCAATGGATTTCTGATGCTTCTTAAAACGCGATATCGCATCTCATTTCTATGTTTCATGGTAAGGTATAATATGATTTGCGAAGTGTCATGTATTCCTCGTCCACGCTTCAAATGAATGTAAATGCGACACTTCCTTGCAAGGAAATATCGTTTGCAAATGTCTACCTATCGTAGCAGTAGTGTTCTAATGCTTCTTAGAACGCGATATCGCATCTCATTTCTATGTTTCATGGTAAGATACAATATGATTTGCGAAGTGTTATGTATTCCTCGTCTACACTTCAAATGAATGTGAATGCGACACTTCCTCGCTAGGAAATAGCGTTTGCAGATGTCTACGTATCGAAGCAATAGAGTTCAAATGCTTCTTAGAACGAGATATTGCATCTCATATTTATGTTTCATGATAAGATATAATATTCATTGCGAAGCGTTATGCATTCCTCGCCTACGATTCAAATGAATGTAAATGCGACACTTCCTTGCAAGGAAATAGCGTTTGCAGATGTCTACGTATCGAAGCAATATAGTTCAATTGCTTCTTAAAACGAGATATTGCATCTCATATCTATGTTTCATGATAAGAAATAATATTCATTGCGAAGTGCTATGCATTCCTCGTCTACGACTCAAATGAATGTAAATGCGACACTTCCTTGCAAGGAAATAGCGTTTGCAGATGTCTACGTATCGTAGCAATAGAGTTCTAATGCTTCTTAAAACGCGATATCGCGTCTCATTCCTATGTTTCATGGTAAGATATAATATGATTTGCGACGTGTTATGTATTCCTCGTCTACACTTCAAATGAATGTGAATGCGACACTTCCTCGCTAGGTAATAGCGTTTGCAGATGTCTGCGTATCGTAGCAGTAGAGTTCTAATGATTCTTAAAACGCGATATCGCATCTCATTTCTATGTTTCATGGTAGGATACAATATGATTTGCGAAGTGTTATGTATTCCTCGTCTACACTTCAAATGAATGTGAATGCGACACTTCCTCGCTAGGAAATAGCGTTTGCAGATGTCTACGTATCGAAGCAATAGAGTTCAAATGCTACTTAGAACGAGATATTGCATCTCATATTTATGTTTCATGATAAGATATAATATTCATTGCGAAGTGTTATGCATTCCTCGCCTACGATTCAAATGAATGTAAATGCGACACTTCCTTGCAAGGAAATAGCGTTTGCAGATGTCTACGTATCGAAGCAATATAGTTCAATTGCTTCCTAAAACGAGATATTGCATCTCATATCTATGTTTCATGATAAGATATAATATTCATTGCGAAGTGTTATGCATTCCTCGTCTACGACTCAATTGAATGTAAATGCGACACTTCCTTGCAAGGAAATAGCGTTTGCAGATGTCTACGTATCGTAGCAATAGAGTTCTAATGCTTCTTAAAACGCGATATCGCATCTCATTCCTATGTTTCATGGTAAGATATAATATGATTTGCGAAGTGTTATGTATTCCTCGTCTACACTTCAAATGAATGTGAATGCGACACTTCCTCGCTAGGTAATAGCGTTTGCAGATGTCTGCGTATCGTAGCAGTAGAGTTCTAATGATTCTTAAAACGCGATATCGCATCTCATTTCTATGTTTCATGGTAAGATATAATATGATTTGCGAAGTGTCATGCATTCCTCTTCTACGATTCAGATGAATGTAAATGCGACACTTCCTTGCAAGGAAATAGCGTTTGAAGAAGTCTACGTATCGTACCAATGGATTTCTGATGCTTCTTAAAACGCGATATCGCATCTCATTTCTATGTTTCATGGTAAGGTATAATATGATTTGCGAAGTGTCATGTATTCCTCGTCCACGCTTCAAATGAATGTAAATGCGACACTTTCTTGCAAGGAAATATCGTTTGCAAATGTCTACCTATCGTAGCAGTAGTGTTCTAATGCTTCTTAGAACGCGATATCGCATCTCATTTCTATGTTTCATGGTAAGATACAATATGATTTGCGAAGTGTTATGTATTCCTCGTCTACACTTCAAATGGATGTGAATGCGACACTTCCTCGCTAGGAAATAGCGTTTGCAGATGTCTACGTATCGAAGCAATAGAGTTCAAATGCTACTTAGAACGAGATATTGCATCTCATATGTATGTTTCATGATAAGATATAATATTCATTGCGAAGTGTTATGCATTCTTCGCTTACGATTCAAATGAATGTAAATGCGACACTTCCTTGCAAGGAAATAGCGTTTGCAGATGTCTACGTATCGAAGCAATATAGTTCAATTGCTTCTTAAAACGAGATATTGCATCTCATATCTATGTTTCATGATAAGATATAATATTCATTGCGAAGTGTTATGCATTCCTCGTCTACGACTCAAATGAATGTAAATGCGACACTTCCTTGCAAGGAAATAGCGTTTGCAGATGTCTACGTATCGTAGCAATAGAGTTCTAATGCTTCTCAAAACGCGATATCGCATCTCATTTCTATGTTTCATGGTAAGATATAATCCGATTTGCGAAGTGTTATGTATTCCTCGGCTACACTTCAAATGAATGTAAATGCGACACTTTCTTGCAAGGAAATAGCGTTTGCAGATGTCTACGTATCGTAGCAATGGCTTTCTGATGCTTCTTAAAACGCGATATCGCATGTCATTTCTATGTTTCATGGTAAGATATAATATGATTTGCGAAGTGTTATGTATTCCTCGTCTACACTTCAAATGAATGTAAATGCGACACTTCTGTGCAAGGAAATAGCGTTTGCAGATGACTACGTATCGCTGCAATAGAGTTCTTATGATTCTTAAAACGCGATATCGGATCTCATTTCTATGTTTCATGGTAAGATATAATATGATTTGCGAAGTGTTATGCATTCCTCGTCTACGATTCAAATGAATGTAAATGCGACATTTCCTTGCTAGGAAATATCGTTTGCAGATGTCTACGTATCGTAGCAATAGAGTTCTAATGCTTCTTAAAACGCTATATCGCATCTCATTTCTATGTTTCATGGTAAGATACAATATGATTTGCGAAGTGTTATGTATTCCTCGTCTACACTTCAAATGAATGTGAATGCGACACTTCCTCGCTAGGAAGTAGCGTTTGCAGATGTCTACGTATCGAAGTAATAGAGTTCAAATGCTTCTTAGAACGAGATATTGCATCTCATATTTATGTTTCATGATAAGATATAATATTCATTGCGAAGTGTTATGCATTCCTCGCCTACGATTCAAATGATTGTAAATGCGACACTTCCTTGCAATGAAATAGCGTTTGCAGATGTCTACGTATCGAAGCAATAGAGTTCAATTGCTTCTTAAAACGAGGTATTGCATCTCATATCTATGTTTCATGATAAGATATAATATGATTTGCGAAGTGTCATGCATTCCTCGTCTACGATTCAGATGAATGTAAATGCGACACTTCCTTGCAAGGAAATAGCGTTTGAAGATGTCTACGTACCGTACCAATGGATTTCTGATGCTTCTTAAAACGCGATATCGCATCTCATATCTATGTTTCATGGTAAGGTATAATATGATTTGCGAAGTGTCATGTATTCCTCGTCCACGCTTCAAATGAATGTAAATGCGACACTTCCTTGCAAGGAAATATCGTTTGCAAATGTCTACCTATCGTAGCAGTAGTGTTCTAATGCTTCTTAGAAAACGATATCGCATCTCATTTCTATGTTTCATGGTAAGATACAATATGATTTGCGAAGTGTTATGTATTCCTCGTCTACAATTCAAATGTATGTGAATGCGACACTTCCTCGCTAGGAAATAGCGTTTGCAGATGTCTACGTATCGAAGCAGTACAGTTCAAATGCTTCTCAAAACGCGATATCGCATCTCATTTCTATGTTTCATGGTAAGATATAATCCGATTTGCGAAGTGTTATGTATTCCTCGGCTACACTTCAAATGAATGTAAATGCGACACTTCTTTGCAAGGAAATAGCGATTGCAGATGTCTACGTATCGTAGCAATAGAGTTCTTATGATTCTTAAAACGCGATATCGCATCTCATTTCTATGTTTCATGGTAAGGTATAATATGATTTGCGAAGTGTTATGTATTCCTCGTCTACACTTCAAATGAATGTGAATGTGACACTTCCTCGCTAGGAAATAGCGTTTGCAGATGTCTGCGTATCGTAGCTGTAGAGTTCTAATGCTTCCTAAAATGCGATATCGCATCTCATTTCTATGTTTCATGGTAAGGTATAATATGAGCTGCGAAGTGTTATGTATTCCTCGTCTATACTTCAAATGAATGTAAATGCGACACTTTCTTGCAAGGAAATAGCGTTTGCAGATGTCTACGTATCGTAGCAATGGCTTTCTGATGCTTCTTAAAACGCGATATCGCATGTCATTTCTATGTTTCATGGTAAGATATAATAAGATTTGCGAAGTGTTATGTATTCCTCGTCTACACTTCAAATGAATGTAAATGCGACACTTCTGTGCAAGGAAATAGCGTTTGCAGATGACTACGTATCGTTGCAATAGAGTTCTTATGATTCTTAAAACGCGATATCGGATCTCATTTCTATGTTTCATGGTAAGATATAATCTGATTTGCGAAGCGTTATGCATTCCTCGTCTACGATACAAATGAATGTAAATGCGACATTTTCTTGCAAGGAAATATCGTTTGCAGATGTCTACGTATCGTAGCAATAGAGTTCTAATGCTTCTTAAAACGCGATATCGCATCTCATTTCTATGTTTCATGGTAAGATATAATATGATTTGCGAAGTGTTATGTATTCCTCGTCTACACTTGAAATGAATGTGAATGTGACACTTCCTCGCTAGGAAATAGCGTTTGCAGATGTCTGCGTATCGTAGCAGTAGAGTTCTAATGCTTCTTAAAACGCGATATCGCATCTCATTTCTATGTTTCATGGTAAGATACAATATGATTTGCGAAGTGTTATGTATTCCTCGTCTACACTTCAAATGAATGTGAATGCGACACTTCCTCGCTGGGAAATAGCGTTCGCAGATGTCTACGTATCGTAGCAATAGAGTTCTTATGATTCTTAAAACGCGATATCGCATCTCATTTCTATGTTTCATGGTAAGGTATAATATGATTTGCGAAGTGTTATGTATCCGTCGTCTACACTTCAAATGAATGTGAATGCCACACTTCCTCGCTAGGAAATAACGTTTGCAGATGTCTACGTATAGAAGCAATAGAGTTCTAATGCTTCTTAAAACGCGATATCGCATCTCATTTCTATGTTTCATGGTAAGGTATAATATGAGTTGCGAAGTGTTATGTATTCCTCGTCTACACTTCAAATGAATGTAAATGCGACACTTTCTTGCAAGGAAATAGCGTTTGCAGATGTCTACGTATCGAAGCAATAGAGTTCTAATGCTTCTTAAAATGCGATATCGCATGTCATTTCTATGTTTCATGGTAAGATACAATATGATTTGCGAAGTGTTATGTATTCCTCGTCTACACTTCAAATGAATGTAAATGCGACACTTCTGTGCAAGGAAATAGCGTTTGCAGATGACTACGTATCGTTGCAATAGAGTTCTTATGATTCTTAAAACGCGATATCGGATCTCATTTCTATGTTTCATGGTAAGATATAATCTGATTTGCGAAGTGTTATGCATTCCTCGTCTACGATTCAAATGAATGTAAATGCGACATTTCCTTGCAAGGAAATATCGTTTGCAGATGTCTACGTATCGTAGCAATAGAGTTCTAATGCTTCTTAAAACGCGATGTCGCATCTCATTTCTATGTTTCATGGTAAGATATAATATGATTTGCGAAGTGTTATGTATTCCTCGTCTACACTTCAAATGAATGTAAATGCGACACTTCCTTGCAAGGAAATAGCGTTTGCAAATGTCTACCTATCGTAGCAGTAGTGTTCTAATGCTTCTTAGAACGCGATATCGCATCTCATTTCTATGTTTCATGGTAAGATACAATATGATTTGCGAAGTGTTATGTATTCCTCGTCTACACTTCAAATGAATGTGAATGCGACACTTCCTCGCTAGGAAATAGCGTTTGCAGATGTCTACGTATCGAAGCAATAGATTTCAAATGCTTCTCAAAACGCGATATCGCATCTCATTTCTATGTTTCATGGTAAGATATAATCCGATTTGCGAAGTGTTATGTATTCCTCGGCTACACTTCAAATGAATGTAAATGCGACACTTCTTTGCAAGGAAATAGCGATTGCAGATGTCTACGTATCGTAGCAATAGAGTTCTTATGATTCTTAAAACGCGATATCGCATCTCATTTCTATGTTTCATGGTAAGGTATAATATGATTTGCGAAGTGTTATGTATTCCTCGTCTACACTTCAAATGAATGTGAATGTGACACTTCCTCGCTAGGAAATAGCGTTTGCAGATGTCTGCGTATCGTAGCAGTAGAGTTCTAATGCTTCTTAAAATGCGATATCGCATCTCATTTCTATGTTTCATGGTAAGGTATAATATGAGCTGCGAAGTGTTATGTATTCCTCGTCTACACTTCAAATGAATGTAAATGCGACACTTTCTTGCAAGGAAATAGCGTTTGCAGATGTCTACGTATCGTAGCAATGGCTTTCTGATGCTTCTTAAAACGCGATATCGCATGTCATTTCTATGTTTCATGGTAAGATATAATATGATTTGCGAAGTGTTATGTATTCCTCGTCTACACTTCAAATGAATGTGAATGTGACACTTCCTCGCTAGGAAATAGCGTTTGCAGATGTCTGCGTATCGTAGCAGTAGAGTTCTAATGCTTCTTAAAACGCGATATCGCATCTCATTTCTATGTTTCATGGTAAGATACAATATGATTTGCGGAGTGTTATGTATTCCTCGTCTACACTTCAAATGAATGTAAATGCGACACTTCCTTGCAAGGAAATAGCGTTTGCAAATGTCTACCTATCGTAGCAGTAGTGTTCTAATGCTTCTTAGAACGCGATATCGCATCTAATTTCTATGTTTCATGGTAAGATACAATATGATTTGCGAAGTGTTATGTATTCCTCGTCTACACTTCAAATGAATGTGAATGCGACACTTCCTCGCTAGGAAATAGCGTTTGCAGATGTCTACGTATCGAAGCAATAGAGTTCAAATGCTTCTCAAAACGCGATATCGCATCTCATTTCTATGTTTCATGGTAAGATACAATATGATTTGCGGAGTGTTATGTATTCCTCGTCTACACTTCAAATGAATGTAAATGCAACACTTCCTCGCTAGGAAATAGCGTTTGCAGATGTCTACGTATCGAAGCAATAGAGTTCAAATGCTTCTCAAAACGCGATATCGCATCTCATTTCTATGTTTCATGGTAAGATATAATCCGATTTGCGAAGTGTTATGTATTCCTCGGCTACACTTCAAATGAATGTAAATGCGACACTTCATTGCAAGGAAATAGCGATTGCAGATGTCTACGTATCGTAGCAATAGAGTTCAAATGCTTCTTAAAACGAGATATTGCATCACATATTTATGTTTCATGATAAGATATAATATTCATTGCGAAGTGTTATGCATTCCTCGTCTACGATTCAAACGAATGTAAATGCGACACTTCTTTGCAAGGAAATAGCGTTTGCAGATGTCTACGTATCGTAGCAATGGCTTTCTGATGCTTCTTGAAACGCGATATCGCATGTCATTTCTATGTTTCATGGTAAGATATAATTTGATTTGCGAAGTGTTATGTATTCCTCGTCTACACTTCAAATGAATGTAAATGCGACACTTCTTTGCAAGGAAATAGCGTTTGCAGATGACTACGTATCGTTGCAATAGAGTTCTTATGATTCTTAAAACACGATATCGCATCTCATTTCTATGTTTCATGGTAAGATATAATCCGATTTGCGAAGTGTTATGTATTCCTCGTCTACACTTCAAATGAATGTGATTGCGACACTTCCTCGCTAGGAAATAGCGTTTGCAGATGTCTACGTATCGAAGCAATAGAGTTCAAATGCTTCTCAAAACGCGATATCGCATCTCATTTCTATGTTTCATGGTAAGATATAATCCGATTTGCGAAGTGTTATGTATTCCTCGGCTACACTTCAAATGAATGTAAATGCGACACTTCTTTGCAAGGAAATAGCGATTGCAGATGTCTACGTATCGTAGCAATAGAGTTCTTATGATTCTTAAAACGCGATATCGCATCTCATTTCTATGTTTCATGGTAAGGTATAATATGATTTGCGAAGTGTTATGTATTCCTCGTCTACACTTCAAATGAATGTGAATGTGACACTTCCTCGCTAGGAAATAGCGTTTGCAGATGTCTGCGTATCGTAGCAGTAGAGTTCTAATGCTTCTTAAAATGCGATATCGCATCTCATTTCTATGTTTCATGGTAAGGTATAATATGAGCTGCGAAGTGTTATGTATTCCTCGTCTACACTTCAAATGAATGTAAATGCGACACTTTCTTGCAAGGAAATAGCGTTTGCAGATGTCTACGTATCGTAGCAATGGCTTTCTGATGCTTCTTAAAACGCGATTTCGCATGTCATTTCTATGTTTCATGGTAAGATATAATATGATTTGCGAAGTGTTATGTATTCCTCGTCTACACTTCAAATGAATGTAAATGCGACACTTCTGTGCAAGGAAATAGCGTTTGCAGATGACTACGTATCGTTGCAATAGAGTTCTTATGATTCTTAAAACGCGATATCGGATCTCATTTCTATGTTTCATGGTAAGATATAATCTGATTTGCGAAGTGTTATGCATTCCTCGTCTACGATACATATGAATGTAAATGCGACATTTCCTTGCAAGGAAATATCGTTTGCAGATGTCTACGTATCGTAGCAATAGAGTTCTAATGCTTCTTAAAACGCGATATCGCATCTCATTTCTATGTTTCATGGTAAGATATAATATGATTTGCGAAGTGTTATGTATTCCTCGTCTACACTTCAAATGAATGTGAATGTGACAGTTCCTCGCTAGGAAATAGCGTTTGCAGATGTCTGCGTATCGTAGCAGTAGAGTTCTAATGCTTCTTAAAACGCGATATCGCATCTCATTTCTATGTTTCATGGTAAGATACAATATGATTTGCGGAGTGTTATGTATTCCTCGTCTACACTTCAAATGAATGTAAATGCGACACTTCCTCGCTAGGAAATAGCGTTTGCAGATGTCTACGTATCGAAGCAATAGAGTTCAAATGCTTCTCAAAACGCGATATCGCATCTCATTTCTATGTTTCATGGTAAGATATAATCCGATTTGCGAAGTGTTATGTATTCCTCGGCTACACTTCAAATGAATGTAAATGCGACACTTCATTGCAAGGAAATAGCGATTGCAGATGTCTACGTATCGTAGCAATAGAGTTCAAATGCTTCTTAAAACGAGATATTGCATCACATATTTATGTTTCATGATAAGATATAATATTCATTGCGAAGTGTTATGCATTCCTCGTCTACGATTCAAACGAATGTAAATGCGACACTTCTTTGCAAGGAAATAGCGTTTGCAGATGTCTACGTATCGTAGCAATGGCTTTCTGATGCTTCTTGAAACGCGATATCGCATGTCATTTCTATGTTTCATGGTAAGATATAATTTGATTTGCGAAGTGTTATGTATTCCTCGTCTACACTTCAAATGAATGTTAATGCGACACTTCTTTGCAAGGAAATAGCGTTTGCAGATGACTAGGTATCGTTGCAATAGAGTTCTTATGATTCTTAAAACACGATATCGCATCTCATTTCTATGTTTCATGGTAAGATATAATCCGATTTGCGACGTGTTATGTATTCCTCGTCTACACTTCAAATGAATGTGATTGCGACACTTCCTCGCTAGGAAATAGCGTTTGAAGATGTCTACGTATCGTACCAATGGATTTCTGATGCTTCTTAAAACGCGATATCGCATCTCATTTCTATGTTTCATGGTAAGGTATAATATGATTTGCGAAGTGTCATGTATTCCTCGTCCACGCTTCAAATGAATGTAAATGCGACACTTCCTTGCAAGGAAATATCGTTTGCAAATGTCCACCTATCGTAGCAGTAGTGTTCTAATGCTTCTTAGAACGCGATATCGCATCTCATTTCTATGTTTCATGGTAAGATACAATATGATTTGCGGAGTGTTATGTATTCCTCGTCTACACTTCAAATGAATGTGAATGCGACACTTCCTCGCTAGGAAATAGCGTTTGCAGATGTCTACGTATCGAAGCAATAGAGTTCAAATGCTTCTCAAAACGCGATATCGCATCTCATTTCCATGTTTCATGGTAAGATATAATCCGATTTGCGAAGTGTTATGTATTCCTCGGCTACACTTCAAATGAATGTAAATGCGACACTTCTTTGCAAGGAAATAGCGATTGCAGATGTCTACGTATCGTAGCAATAGAGTTCTTATGATTCTTAAAACGCGATATCGCATCTCATTTCTATGTTTCATGGTAAGGTATAATATGATTTGCGAAGTGTTATGTATTCCTCGTCTACACTTCAAATGAATGTGAATGTGACACTTCCTCGCTAGGAAATAGCGTTTGCAGATGTCTGCGTATCGTGGCAGTAGAGTTCTAATGCTTCTTAAAATGCGATATCGCATCTCATTTCTATGTTTCATGGTAAGATACAATATGATTTGCGAAGTGTTATGTATTCCTCGTCTACACTTCAAATGAATGTGAATGCGACACTTCCTCGCTAGGAAATAGCGTTTGCATATGTCTACGTATCGAAGCAATAGAGTTCAAATGCTTCTTAGAACGAGATATTGCATCTCATATTTATGTTTCATGATAAGATACAATATGATTTGCGGAGTGTTATGTATTCCTCGTCTACACTTCAAATGTATGTGAATGCGACACTTCCTCGCTAGGAAATAGCGTTTGCAGATGTCTACGTATCGAAGCAGTACAGTTCAAATGCTTCTCAAAACGCGATATCGCATCTCATTTCTATGTTTCATGGTAAGATATAATCCGATTTGCGAAGTGTTATGTATTCCTCGGCTACAATTCAAATGAATGTAAATGCGACACTTCTTTGCAAGGAAATAGCGATTGCAGATGTCTACGTATCGTAGCAATAGAGTTCTTATGATTCTTAAAACGCGATATCGCATCTCATTTCTATGTTTCATGGTAAGGTATAATATGATTTGCGAAGTGTTATGTATTCCTCGTCTACACTTCAAATGAATGTGAATGTGACACTTCCTCGCTAGGAAATAGCGCTTGCAGATGTCTGCGTATCGTAGCAGTAGAGTTCTAATGCTTCTTAAAATGCGATATCGCATCTCATTTCTATGTTTCATGGTAAGATATAATATGATTTGCGAAGTGTTATGTATTCCTCGTCTACACTTCAAATGAATGTAAATGCGACACTTCTGTGCAAGGAAATAGCGTTTGCAGATGACTACGTATCGTTGCAATAGAGTTCTCATGATTCTTAAAACGCGATATCGGATCTCATTTCTATGTTTCATGGTAAGATATAATATGATTTGCGAAGTGTTATGCATTCCTCGTCTACGATTCAAATGAATGTAAATGCGACATTTCCTTGCTAGGAAATATCGTTTGCAGATGTCTGCGTATCGTAGCAATAGTGTTCTTATGATTCTTAAAACGCGATATCGCATCTCATTTCTATGTTTCATGGTAAGGTATAATATGATTTGCGAAGTGTTATGTATTCCTCGTCTACACTTCAAACGAATGTGAATGTGACACTTCCTCGCTAGGAAATAGCGCTTGCAGATGTCTGCGTATCGTAGCAGTAGAGTTCTAATGCTTCTTAAAATGCGATATCGCATCTCATTTCTATGTTTCATGGTAAGATACAATATGATTTGCGAAGTGTTATGTATTCCTCGTCTACACTTCAAATGAATGTGAATGCGACACTTCCTCGCTGGGAAATAGCGTTCGCAGATGTCTACGTATGGTAGCAATAGAGTTCTTATGATTCTTAAAACGCGATATCGCATCTCATTTCTATGTTTCATGGTAAGGTATAATATGATTTGCGAAGTGTTATGTATCCGTCCCCTACACTTCAAATGAATGTAAATGCGACACTTTCTCGCAAGGAACTAGCGTTTGCAGATGTCTACGTATCTTAGCAATAGAGTTCTTATGATTCTTAAATCGCGATATCGCATCTCATTTCTATGTTTCATGGTAAGATATAATCTGATTTGCGGAGTGTTATGCATTCCTCGTCTACGATTCAAATGAATGTAAATGCGACACTTCCTTGCAAGGAAATACCGTTTGCAGATGTCTACGGATCGTAGCAATAGAGTTCTAATGCTTCTTAAAACGCGATATCGCATCTCATTTCTATGTTTCATGGTAAGATATAATACGATTTGCGAAGTGTTATGTATTCCTCGGCTACACTTCAAATGAATGTAAATGCGACACTTCTTTGCAAGGAAATAGCGATTGCAGATGTCTACGTATCGTAGCAGTAGAGTTCTAATGCTTCTTAAAACGCGATATCGCATCTCATTTCTATGTTTCATGGTAAGATATAATATGATTTGCGGAGTGTTATGTATTCCTCGTCTACACTTCAAATGAATGTAAATGCGACACTTCTGTGCAAGGAAATAGCGTTTGCAGATGACTACGTATCGTTGCAATAGAGTTCTCATGATTCTTAAAACGCGATATCGGATCTCATTTCTATGTTTCATGGTAAGATATAATATGATTTGCGAAGTGTTATGCATTCCTCGTCTACGATTCAAATGAATGTAAATGCGACATTTCCTTGCTAGGAAATATCGTTTGCAGATGTCTGCGTATCGTAGCAATAGTGTTCTTATGATTCTTAAAACGCGATATCGCATCTCATTTCTATGTTTCATGGTAAGGTATAATATGATTTGCGAAGTGTTATGTATTCCTCGTCTACACTTCAAACGAATGTGAATGTGACACTTCCTCGCTAGGAAATAGCGCTTGCAGATGTCTGCGTATCGTAGCAGTAGAGTTCTAATGCTTCTTAAAATGCGATATCGCATCTCATTTCTATGTTTCATGGTAAGATACAATATGATTTGCGAAGTGTTATGTATTCCTCGTCTACACTTCAAATGAATGTGAATGCGACACTTCCTCGCTGGGAAATAGCGTTCGCAGATGTCTACGTATGGTAGCAATAGAGTTCTTATGATTCTTAAAACGCGATATCGCATCTCATTTCTATGTTTCATGGTAAGGTATAATATGATTTGCGAAGTGTTATGTATCCGTCCCCTACACTTCAAATGAATGTAAATGCGACACTTTCTCGCAAGGAACTAGCGTTTGCAGATGTCTACGTATCTTAGCAATAGAGTTCTTATGATTCTTAAATCGCGATATCGCATCTCATTTCTATGTTTCATGGTAAGATATAATCTGATTTGCGGAGTGTTATGCATTCCTCGTCTACGATTCAAATGAATGTAAATGCGACACTTCCTTGCAAGGAAATACCGTTTGCAGATGTCTACGGATCGTAGCAATAGAGTTCTAATGCTTCTTAAAACGCGATATCGCATCTCATTTCTATGTTTCATGGTAAGATATAATACGATTTGCGAAGTGTTATGTATTCCTCGGCTACACTTCAAATGAATGTAAATGCGACACTTCTTTGCAAGGAAATAGCGATTGCAGATGTCTACGTATCGTAGCAGTAGAGTTCTAATGCTTCTTAAAACGCGATATCGCATCTCATTTCTATGTTTCATGGTAAGATATAATATGATTTGCGGAGTGTTATGTATTCTTCGTCTACATATCAAATGAATGTAAATGAGACACTTCCTTGCAAGGAAATAGCGTTTGCAGATGTCTACGTATCGTAGCAATAGAGTTCTTATGATTCTTAAAAAGCGATATCGCATCTCATTTCTATGTTTCATGGTAAAGTATAATATGATTTGCGAAGTGTTATGTACCCGTCGTCTACACTTCAAATGAATGTAAATGCGACACTTTCTTGCAAGGAAATAGCGATTGCAGATGTCTACGTATCGTAGCAATAGAGTTCTAATGCTTCTTAAAACGCGATATCGCATCTCATTTCTATGTTTCATGGTAAGATATAATATGATTTGCGAAGTGTTATGTATTCCTCGTCTACACTTCAAATGAATGTGAATGTGACACTTCCTCGCTAGGAAATAGCGTTTGCAGATGTCTGCGTATCGTAGCAGTAGAGTTCTAATGCTTCTTAAAGCGCGATATCGCATCTCATTTCTATGTTTCATGGTAAGATATAATACGATTTGCGAAGTGTTATGTATTCCTCGGCTACACTTCAAATGAATGTAAATGCGACACTTCTTTGCAAGGAAATAGCGATTGCAGATGTCTACGTATCGTAGCAGTAGAGTTCTTATGATTCTTAAAACGCGATATCGCATCTCATTTCTATGTTTCATGGTAAGATATAATATGATTTGCGAAGTGTTATGTATTCTTCGTCTACACATCAAATGAATGTAAATGAGACACTTCCTTGCAAGGAAATAGCGTTTGCAGATGTCTACGTATCGTAGCAATAGAGTTCTAATGCTTCTTAAAACGAGATATTGCATCTCATATCTATGTTTCATGATAAGATATCATATTCATTGCGAAGTGTTATGCATTCCTCGTCTACGATTCAAATGAATGTAAATGCGACACTTCCTTGCAAGGAAATAGCGTTTGCAGATGTCTACGTATCGTAGCAATAGAGTTCTTATGATTCTTAAAACGTGATATCGCATCTCATTTCTATGCTTCATGGTAAGGTATAATATTCATTGCGAAGTGTTATGCATTCTTCGCCTACGATTCAAATGAATGTAAATGCAACACTTCCTTGCAAGGAAATAGCGTTTGCAGATGTCTACGTATCGTAGCAGTTGAGTTCTAATGCTTCTTAAAACGCGATATCGCACCTCATTTCTATGTTTCATGGTAAGGTATAATATGATTTGCGAAGTGTTATGTATCCGTCGTCTACACTTCAAATGAATGTAAATGCGACACTTTCTCGCAAGGAACTAGCGTTTGCAGATGTCTACGTATCTTAGCAATAGAGTTCTTATGATTCTTAAATCGCGATATCGCATCTCATTTCTATGTTTCATGGTAAGATATAATCTGATTTGCGGAGTGTTATGTATTCCTCGTCTACACTTCAAATGAATGTAAATGCGACACTTCCTTGCAAGGAAATAGCGTTTGCAAATGTCTACCTATCGTAGCAGTAGTGTTCTAATGCTTCTTAGAACGCGATATCGCATCTCATTTCTATGTTTCATGGTAAGATACAATATGATTTGCGAAGTGTTATGTATTCCTCGTCTACACTTCAAATGAATGTGAATGCGACACATCCTCGCTAGGAAATAGCGTTTGCAGATGTCTACGTATCGAAGCAATGGAGTTCAAATGCTTCTTAAAACGAGATATTGCATCTCATATCTATGTTTCATGATAAGATATAATATTCATTGCGAAGTGTTATGCATTCTTCGCCTACGATTCAAATGAATGTAAATGCAACACTTCCTTGCAAGGAAATAGCGTTTGCAGATGTCCACGTATCGTAGCAGTTGAGTTCTAATGCTTCTTAAAACGCGATATCGCACCTCATTTCTATGTTTCATGGTAAGATATAATATGATTTGCGAAGTGTTATGTATTCCTCGTCTACACGTCAAATGAATGTAAATGCGACACTTCCTTGCAAGGAAACAGCGTTTGCAGATGTCTACGTATCGTAGCAATAGAGTTCTTATGATTCTTAAAACGCGATATCGCATCTCATTTCTATGTTTCATGGTAAGGTATAATATGATTTGCGAAGTGTTATGTATCCGTCGTCTACACTTCAAATGAATGTAAATGCGACACTTTCTCGCAAGGAACTAGCGTTTGCAGATGTCTACGTATCTTAGCAATAGAGTTCTTATGATTCTTAAATCGCGATATCGCATCTCATTTCTATGTTTCATGGTAAGATATAATCTGATTTGCGGAGTGTTATGCATTCCTCGTCTACGATTCAAATGAATGTAAATGCGACACTTCCTTGCAAGGAAATACCGTTTGCAGATGTCTACGGATCGTAGCAATAGAGTTCTAATGCTTCTTAAAACGCGATATCGCATCTCATTTCTATGTTTCATGGTAAGATATAATACGATTTGCGAAGTGTTATGTATTCCTCGGCTACACTTCAAATGAATGTAAATGCGACACTTCTTTGCAAGGAAATAGCGATTGCAGATGTCTACGTATCGTAGCAGTAGAGTTCTAATGCTTCTTAAAACGCGATATCGCATTTCATTTCTATGTTTCATGGTAAGATATAATATGATTTGCGGAGTGTTATGTATTCCTCGTCTACACTTCAAATGAATGTAAATGCGACACTTCCTTGCAAGGAAATAGCGTTTGCAAATGTCTACCTATCGTAGCAGTAGTGTTCTAATGCTTCTTAGAACGCGATATCGCATCTCATTTCTATGTTTCATGGTAAGATACAATATGATTTGCGAAGTGTTATGTATTCCTCGTCTACACTTCAAATGAATGTGAATGCGACACATCCTCGCTAGGAAATAGCGTTTGCAGATGTCTACGTATCGGTGCAATAGAGTTCAAATGCTTCTCAAAACGCGATATCGCATCTCATTTCTATGTTTCATGGTAAGATATAATCCGATTTGCGAAGTGTTATGTATTCCTCGGCTACAATTCAAATGAATGTAAATGCGACACTTCTTTGCAAGGAAATAGCGATTGCAGATGTCTACGTATCGTAGCAATAGAGTTCTTATGATTCTTAAAACGCGATATCGCATCTCATTTCTATGTTTCATGGTAAGATACAATATGATTTGCGAAGTGTTATGTATTCCTCGTCTACACTTCAAATGAATGTGAATGCGACACTTCCTCGCTGGGAAATAGCGTTTGCAGATGTCTACGTATCGAAGCAATAGAGTTCAAATGCTTCTTAAAACGAGATATTGCATCACATATCTATGATTCATGATAAGATATAATATTCATTGCGAAGTGTTATGCATTCCTCGTCTACGATTCAAATGAATGTAAATGCGACACTTCCTTGCAAGGAAATAGCGTTTGCAGATGTCTACGTATCGTAGCAGTTGAGTTCTATTGCTTCTTAAAACGCGATATCGCACCTCATTTCTATGTTTCATGGTAAGATATAATATGATTTGCGAAGTGTTATGTATTCCTCGTCTACACATCAAATGAATGTAAATGCGACACTTCCTTGCAAGGAAATAGCGTTTGCAGATGTCTACGTATCGTAGCAATAGAGTTCTTATGATTCTTAAAACGCGATATCGCATCTCATTTCTATGTTTCATGGTAAGGTATAATATTCATTGCGAAGTGTTATGCATTCCTCGTCTACGATTCAAATGAATGTAAATGCGACACTTCCTTGCAAGGAAACAGCGTTTGCAGATGTCTACGTATCGTAGCAATAGAGTTCTTATGATTCTTAAAACGCGATATCGCATCTCATTTCTATGTTTCATGGTAAGGTATAATATGATTTGCGAAGTGTTATGTATCCGTCGTCTACACTTCAAATGAATGTAAATGCGACACTTTCTCGCAAGGAACTAGCGTTTGCAGATGTCTACGTATCTTAGCAATAGAGTTCTTATGATTCTTAAATCGCGATATCGCATCTCATTTCTATGTTTCATGGTAAGATATAATCTGATTTGCGGAGTGTTATGCATTCCTCGTCTACGATTCAAATGAATGTAAATGCGACACTTCCTTGCAAGGAAATACCGTTTGCAGATGTCTACGGATCGTAGCAATAGAGTTCTAATGCTTCTTAAAACGCGATATCGCATCTCATTTCTATGTTTCATGGTAAGATATAATACGATTTGCGAAGTGTTATGTATTCCTCGGCTACACTTCAAATGAATGTAAATGCGACACTTCTTTGCAAGGAAATAGCGATTGCAGATGTCTACGTATCGTAGCAGTAGAGTTCTAATGCTTCTTAAAACGCGATATCGCATCTCATTTCTATGTTTCATGGTAAGATATAATATGATTTGCGGAGTGTTATGTATTCCTCGTCTACACTTCAAATGAATGTAAATGCGACACTTCCTTGCAAGGAAATAGCGTTTGCAAATGTCTACCTATCGTAGCAGTAGTGTTCTAATGCTTCTTAGAACGCGATATCGCATCTCATTTCTATGTTTCATGGTAAGATACAATATGATTTGCGAAGTGTTATGTATTCCTCGTCTACACTTCAAATGAATGTGAATGCGACACATCCTCGCTAGGAAATAGCGTTTGCAGATGTCTACGTATCGGTGCAATAGAGTTCAAATGCTTCTCAAAACGCGATATCGCATCTCATTTCTATGTTTCATGGTAAGATATAATCCGATTTGCGAAGTGTTATGTATTCCTCGGCTACAATTCAAATGAATGTAAATGCGACACTTCTTTGCAAGGAAATAGCGATTGCAGATGTCTACGTATCGTAGCAATAGAGTTCTTATGATTCTTAAAACGCGATATCGCATCTCATTTCTATGTTTCATGGTAAGATACAATATGATTTGCGAAGTGTTATGTATTCCTCGTCTACACTTCAAATGAATGTGAATGCGACACTTCCTCGCTGGGAAATAGCGTTTGCAGATGTCTACGTATCGAAGCAATAGAGTTCAAATGCTTCTTAAAACGAGATATTGCATCACATATCTATGATTCATGATAAGATATAATATTCATTGCGAAGTGTTATGCATTCCTCGTCTACGATTCAAATGAATGTAAATGCGACACTTCCTTGCAAGGAAATAGCGTTTGCAGATGTCTACGTATCGTAGCAGTTGAGTTCTATTGCTTCTTAAAACGCGATATCGCACCTCATTTCTATGTTTCATGGTAAGATATAATATGATTTGCGAAGTGTTATGTATTCCTCGTCTACACATCAAATGAATGTAAATGCGACACTTCCTTGCAAGGAAATAGCGTTTGCAGATGTCTACGTATCGTAGCAATAGAGTTCTTATGATTCTTAAAACGCGATATCGCATCTCATTTCTATGTTTCATGGTAAGGTATAATATGATTTGCGAAGTGTTATGTATCCGTCGTCTACACTTCAAATGAATGTAAATGGGACACTTTCTCGCAAGGAACTAGCGTTTGCAGATGTCTACGCATCTTAGCAATATAGTTCTTATGATTCTTAAAACGCGATATCGCATCACATTTCTATGTTTCATGGTAAGATATAATATGATTTGCGGAGTGTTATGTATTCCGCGTCTGCACTTCAAATGAATGTAAATGCGACACTTCCTTGCAAGGAAATAGCGTTTGCAGATGTCTACGGATCGTAGCAATAGAGTTCTAATGCTTCTTAAAACGCGATATCGCATCTCATTTCTATGTTTCATGGTAAGATATAATACGATTTGCGAAGTGTTATGTATTCCTCGGCTACACTTCAAATGAATGTAAATGCGACACTTCCTTGCAAGGAAATAGCGTTTGCAAATGTCTACCTATCGTAGCAGTATTGATCTAATGCATCTTAGAACGCGATGTCGCATCTCATTTCTATGTTTCATGGTAAGATATAATATGATTTGCGGAGTGTTATGTATTCCTCGTCTACACTTCTAATGAATGTAAATGCGACACTTCTTTGCAAGGAAATAGCGTTTGCAGATGTCTAAGTATCGTAGCAGTAGAGTTTTAATGCTTCTTAAAACGCGATATCGCATCTCATTTCTATGTTTCATGGTAAGGTATAATATGATTTGCAAAGTGTTATGTATTCCTCGTCTACACTTCAAATGAATGTAAATGCGACACTTTCTTGCAAGGAAATAGCGTTTGCAGATGTCTACGTATCGTAGCAATAGAGTTCTAATGCTTCTTAAAACGCGATATCGCATCTCATTTCTATGTTTCATGGTAAGATATAATATGATTTGCGAAGTGTTATGTATTCCTCGACTACACTTCAAATGAATGTGAATGTGACACTTCCTCGCTAGGAAATAGCGTTTGCAGATGTCTGCGTATCGTAGCAGTAGAGTTCTAATGCTTCTTAAAACGCGATATCGCATCTCATTTCTATGTTTCATGGTAAGATACAATATGATTTGCGAAGTGTTATGTATTCCTCGTCGACACTTCAAATGAATGCGAATGCGACACTTCCTCGCTAGGAAACAGCGTTTGCAGATGTCTACGTATCGAAGCAACAGAGTTCGAATGCTTCTTAAGACGAGATATTGCATCTCATATCTATGTTTCATGATAAGATATAATATTCATTGCGAAGTGTTATGCATTCCTCGTCTACGATTCAAATGAATGTAAATGCTACACTTCCTTGCAAGGAAATAGCGTTTGCAGATGTCTACGTATCGTAGCAATAGAGTTCTTATGATTCTTAAAACGCGATATCGCATCACATTTCTATGCTTCATGGTAAGGTATAATATGATTTGCGAACTGTTATGTATCCGTCGTCTACACTTCAAATGAATGTAAATGCGACACTTCCTTGCAAGGATATAGCGTTTGCAGATGTCTACGTATCGAAGCAATAGAGTTCAAATGCTTCTTAAAACGAGATATTGCATCTCATATCTATATTTCATGATAAGATATAATATTCATTGCGAAGTGTTATGCATTCCTCGTCTACGATTCAAATGAATGTAAATGCGACACTTCCTTGCAAGGAAATAGCGATTGCAGATGTCTACGTATCGTAGCAGTAGAGTTCTTATGATTCTTAAAACGCGATATCGCATCTCATTTCTATGTTTCATGGTAAGATATAATATGATTTGCGAAGTGTTATGTATTCTTCGTCTACATATCAAATGAATGTAAATGAGACACTTCCTTGCAAGGAAATAGCGTTTGCAGATGTCTACGTATCGTAGCAATAGAGTTCTTATGATTCCTAAAAAGCGATATCGCATCTCATTTCTATGTTTCATGGTAAAGTATAATATGATTTGCGAAGTGTTATGTATCCGTCGTCTACACTTCAAATGAATGTAAATGCGACACTTTCTTGCAAGGAAATAGCGTTTGCAGATGTCTACGTATCGTAGCAATAGAGTTCTAATGCTTCTTAAAACGCGATATCGCATCTCATTTCTATGTTTCATGGTAAGATATAATATGATTTGCGAAGTGTTATGTATTCCTCGTCTACACTTCAAATGAATGTGAATGTGACACTTCCTCGCTAGGAAATAGCGTTTGCAGATGTCTGCGTATCGTAGCAGTAGAGTTCTAATGCTTCTTAAAACGCGATATCGCATCTCATTTCTATGTTTCATGGTAAGATATAATACGATTTGCGAAGTGTTATGTATTCCTCGGCTACACTTCAAATGAATGTGAATGCGACACTCTTCGCTGGGAAATAGCGTTTGCAGATGTCTACGTATCGAAGCAATAGGGTTCAAATGCTTCTTAAAACGAGATATTGCATCACATATCTATGTTTCATGATAAGATATAATATTCATTGCGAAGTGTTATGCATTCCTCGTCTACGATTCAAATGAATGTAAATGCGACACATCCTTGAAAGGAAATAACGTTTGCAGATGTCTACGTATCGTAGCAATAGAGTTCTAATGCTTCTTAAAACGCGATATCGCATCTCATTTCTATGTTTCATGGTAAGATATAATGTGATTTGCGAAGTGTTATGTATTCCTCGTCTACACTTCAAATGAATGTGAATGTGACACTTCCTCGCTAGGAAATAGCGTTTGCAGATGTCTGCGTATCGTAGCAGTAGTGTTCTAATGCTTCTTAAAATGCGATATCGCAACTCATTTCTACGTTTCATGATAAGATATAATATTCATTGCGAAGTGTTATGCATTCCTCGTCTACGATTCAAATGAATGTAAATGCGACACTTCCTTGCAAGGAAATAGCGTTTGCAGATGTCTACGTATCGTAGCAATAGAGTTCTTATGATTCTTAAAACGCGATATCGCATCTCATTTCTATGCTTCATGGTAAGGTATAATATGATTTGCGAACTGTTATGTATCCGTCGTCTACACTTCAAATGAATGTAAATGCGACACTTCCTTGCAAGGATATGGCGTTTGCAGATGTCTACGTATCGAAGCAATAGAGTTCAAATGCTTCTTAAAACGAGATATTGCATCTCATATCTATATTTCATGATAAGATATAATATTCATTGCGAAGTGTTATGCATTCCTCGTCTACGATTCAAATGAATGTAAATGCGACACTTCCTTGCAAGGAAATAGCGATTGCAGATGTCTACGTATCGTAGCAGTAGAGTTCTTATGATTCTTAAAACGCGATATCGCATCTCATTTCTATGTTTCATGGTAAGATATAATATGATTTGCGAAGTGTTATGTATTCTTCGTCTACATATCAAATGAATGTAAATGAGACACTTCCTTGCAAGGAAATACCGTTTGCAGATGTCTACGTATCGTAGCAATAGAGTTCTTATGATTCTTAAAAAGCGATATCGCATCTCATTTCTATGTTTCATGGTAAAGTATAATATGATTTGCGAAGTGTTATGTATCCGTCGTCTACACTTCAAATGAATGTAAATGCGACACTTTCTTGCAAGGAAATAGCGTTTGCAGATGTCTACGTATCGTAGCAATAGAGTTCTAATGCTTCTTAAAACGCGATATCGCATCTCATTTCTATGTTTCATGGTAAGATATAATATGATTTGCGAAGTGTTATGTATTCCTCGTCTACACTTCAAATGAATGTGAATGTGACACTTCCTCGCTAGGAAATAGCGTTTGCAGATGTCTGCGTATCGTGGCAGTAGAGTTCTAATGCTTCTTAAAACGCGATATCGCATCTCATTTCTATGTTTCATGGTAAGATATAATACGATTTGCGAAGTGTTATGTATTCCTCGGTTACACTTCAAATGAATGTGAATGCGACACTTCCTCGCTGGGAAATAGCGTTTGCAGATGTCTACGTATCGAAGCAATAGGGTTCAAATGCTTCTTAAAACGAGATATTGCATCACATATCTATGTTTCATGATAAGATATAATATTCATTGCGAAGTGTTATGCATTCCTCGTCTACGATTCAAATGAATGTAAATGCGACACATCCTTAAAAGGAAATAACGTTTGCAGATGTCTACGTATCGTAGCAATAGAGTTCTAATGCTTCTTAAAACGCGATATCGCATCTCATTTCTATGTTTCATGGTAAGATATAATGTGATTTGCGAAGTGTTATGTATTCCTCGTCTACACTTCAAATGAATGTGAATGCGACACATCCTCGCTAGGAAATAGCGTTTGCAGATGTCTACGTATCGAAGCAATGGAGTTCAAATGCTTCTTAAAACGAGATATTGCATCTCATATCTATGTTTCATGACAAGATATAATATTCATTGCGAAGTGTTATGCATTCTTCGCCTACGATTCAAATGAATGTAAATGCAACACTTCCTTGCAAGGAAATAGCGTTTGCAGATGTCTACGTATCGTAGCAGTTGAGTTCTAATGCTTCTTAAAACGCGATATCGCATCTCATTTCTATGTTTCATGGTAAGATATAATGTGATTTGCGAAGTGTTATGTATTCATCGTCTACACTTCAAATGAATGTAAATGCGACACTTCCTTGCAAGGAAATAGCGTTTGCAGATGTCTACGGATCGTAGCAATAGAGTTCTAATGCTTCTTAAAACGCGATATCGCATCTCATTTCTATGTTTCATGGTAAGATATAACACGATTTGCGAAGTGTTATGTATTCCTCGGCTACACATCAAATGAATGTAAATGCGACACTTCTTTGCAAGGAAATAGCGATTGCAGATGTCTACGTATCGTCGCAGTAGAGTTCTAGTGCTTCTTAAAAAGCGATATCGCATCTCATTTCTATGTTTCATGGTAAGATATAATCTGATTTGCGGAGTGTTATGCATTCCTCGTCTACGATTCAAATGAATGTAAATGCGACACTTCCTTGCAAGGAAATACCGTTTGCAGATGTCTACGGATCGTAGCAATAGAGTTCTAATGCTTCTTAAAACGCGATATCGCATCTCATTTCTATGTTTCATGGTAAGATACAATATGATTTGCGAAGTGTTATGTATTCCTCGTCTACACTTCAAATGAATGTGAAGGCGACACTTCCTCGCTGGGAAATAGCGTTTGCAGGTGTCTACGTATCGAAGCAATAGAGTTCAAATGCTTCTTAAAACGAGATATTGCATCACATATCTATGATTCATGATAAGATATAATATTCATTGCGAAGTGTTATGCATTCCTCGTCTACGATTCAAATGAATGTAAATGCGACACTTCCTTGCAAGGAAATAGCGTTTGCAGATGTCTACGTATCGTAGCAGTTGAGTTCTATTGCTTCTTAAAACGCGATATCGCACCTCATTTCTATGTTTCATGGTAAGATATAATATGATTTGCGAAGTGTTATGTATTCCTCGTCTACACATCAAATGAATGTAAATGCGACACTTCCTTGCAAGGAAATAGCGTTCGCAGATGTCTACGTATCGTAGCAATAGAGTTCTTATGATTCTTAAAACACGATATCGCATCTCATTTCTATGCTTCATGGTAAGGTATAATATGATTTGCGAACTGTTATGTATCCGTCGTCTACACTTCAAATGAATGTAAATGCGACACTACCTTGCAAGGATATAGCGTTTGCAGATGTCTACGTATCGAAGCAATAGAGTTCAAATGCTTCTTAAAACGAGATATTGCATCTCATATCTATATTTCATGATAAGATATAATATTCATTGCGAAGTGTTATGCATTCCTCGTCTACGATTCAAATGAATGTAAATGCGACACTTCCTTGCAAGGAAATAGCGATTGCAGATGTCTACGTATCGTAGCAGTAGAGTTCTTATGATTCTTAAAACGCGATATCGCATCTTATTTCTATGTTTCATGGTAAGATATAATATGAGTTGCGAAGTGTTATGTATTCTTCGTCTACATATCAAATGAATGTAAATGAGACACTTCCTTGCAAGGAAATAGCGTTTGCAGATGTCTACGTATCGTAGCAATAGAGTTCTTATGATTCTTAAAAAGCGATATCGCATCTCATTTCTATGTTTCATGGTAAAGTATAATATGATTTGCGAAGTGTTATGTATCCGTCGTCTACACTTCAAATGAATGTAAATGCGACACTTTCTTGCAAGGAAATAGCGTTTGCAGATGTCTACGTATCGTAGCAATAGAGTTCTAATGCTTCTTAAAACGCGATATCGCATCTCATTTCTATGTTTCATGGTAAGATATAATATGATTTGCGAAGTGTTATGTATTCCTCGTCTACACTTCAAATGAATGTGAATGTGACACTTCCTCGCTAGGAAATAGCGTTTGCAGATGTCTGCGTATCGTAGCAGTAGAGTTCTAATGCTTCTTAAAACGCGATATCGCATCTCATTTCTATGTTTCATGGTAAGATATAATACGATTTGCGAAGTGTTATGTATTCCTCGGCTACACTTCAAATGAATGTGAATGCGACACTTCCTCGCTGGGAAATAGCGTTTGCAGATGTCTACGTATCGAAGCAATAGGGTTCAAATGCTTCTTAAAACGAGATATTGCATCACATATCTATGTTTCATGATAAGATATAATATTCATTGCGAAGTGTTATGCATTCCTCGTCTACGATTCAAATGAATGTAAATGCGACACATCCTTGAAAGGAAATAACGTTTGCAGATGTCTACGTATCGTAGCAATAGAGTTCTAATGCTTCTTAAAACGCGATATCGCATCTCATTTCTATGTTTCATGGTAAGATATAATGTGATTTGCGAAGTGTTATGTATTCCTCGTCTACACTTCAAATGAATGTGAATGTGACACTTCCTCGCTAGGAAATAGCGTTTGCAGATGTCTGCGTATCGTAGCAGTAGTGTTCTAATGCTTCTTAAAATGCGATATCGCAACTCATTTCTACGTTTCATGATAAGATATAATATTCATTGCGAAGTGTTATGCATTCCTCGTCTACGATTCAAATGAATGTAAATGCGACACTTCCTTGCAAGGAAATAGCGTTTGCAGATGTCTACGTATCGTAGCAATAGAGTTCTTATGATTCTTAAAACGCGATATCGCATCTCATTTCTATGCTTCATGGTAAGGTATAATATGATTTGCGAACTGTTATGTATCCGTCGTCTACACTTCAAATGAATGTAAATGCGACACTTCCTTGCAAGGATATGGCGTTTGCAGATGTCTACGTATCGAAGCAATAGAGTTCAAATGCTTCTTAAAACGAGATATTGCATCTCATATCTATATTTCATGATAAGATATAATATTCATTGCGAAGTGTTATGCATTCCTCGTCTACGATTCAAATGAATGTAAATGCGACACTTCCTTGCAAGGAAATAGCGATTGCAGATGTCTACGTATCGTAGCAGTAGAGTTCTTATGATTCTTAAAACGCGATATCGCATCTCATTTCTATGTTTCATGGTAAGATATAATATGATTTGCGAAGTGTTATGTATTCTTCGTCTACATATCAAATGAATGTAAATGAGACACTTCCTTGCAAGGAAATAGCGTTTGCAGATGTCTACGTATCGTAGCAATAGAGTTCTAATGCTTCATAAAACGCGATATCGCATCTCATTTCTATGTTTCATGGTAAGATATAATACGATTTGCGAAGTGTTATGTATTCCTCGGCTACACTTCAAATGAATGTGAATGCGACACTTCCTCGCTGGGAAATAGCGTTTGCAGATGTCTACGTATCGAAGCAATAGGGTTCAAATGCTTCTTAAAACGAGATATTGCATCACATATCTATGTTTCATGATAAGATATAATATTCATTGCGAAGTGTTATGCATTCCTCGTCTACGATTCAAATGAATGTAAATGCGACACATCCTTGAAAGGAAATAACGTTTGCAGATGTCTACGTATCGTAGCAATAGAGTTCTAATGCTTCTTAAAACGCGATATCGCATCTCATTTCTATGTTTCATGGTAAGATATAATGTGATTTGCGAAGTGTTATGTATTCCTCGTCTACACTTCAAATGAATGTGAATGTGACACTTCCTCGCTAGGAAACAGCGTTTGCAGATGTCTACGTATCGTAGCAATAGAGTTCTTATGATTCTTAAAACGCGATATCGCATCACATTTCTATGTTTCATGGTAAGATATAATATGATTTGCGGAGTGTTATGTATTCCTCGTCTACACTTCAAATGAATGTAAATGCGACACTTCCTTGCAAGGAAATAGCGTTTGCAGATGTCTACGGATCGTAGCAATAGAGTTCTAATGCTTCTTAAAACGCGATATCGCATCTCATTTCTATGTTTCATGGTAAGATATAACACGATTTGCGAAGTGTTATGTATTCCTCGGCTACACATCAAATGAATGTAAATGCGACACTTCTTTGCAAGGAAATAGCGATTGCAGATGTCTACGTATCGTAGCAGTAGAGTTCTAGTGCTTCTTAAAAAGCGATATCGCATCTCATTTCTATGTTTCATGGTAAGATATAATCTGATTTGCGGAGTGTTATGCATTCCTCGTCTACGATTCAAATGAATGTAAATGCGACACTTCCTTGCAAGGAAATACCGTTTGCAGATGTCTACGGATCGTAGCAATAGAGTTCTAATGCTTCTTAAAACGCGATATCGCATCTCATTTCTATGTTTCATGGTAAGATATAATATGATTTGCGAAGTGTTATGTATTCCTCGGCTACACTTCAAATGAATGTAAATGCGACACTTCTTTGCAAGGAAATAGCGATTGCAGATGTCTACGTATCGTAGCAGTAGAGTTCTAATGCTTCTCAAAACGCGATATCGCATCTCATTTCTATGTTTCATGGTAAGATATAATATGATTTGCGGAGTGTTATGTATTCCTCGTCTACACTTCAAATGAATGTAAATGCGACACTTCCTTGCAAGGAAATAGCGATTGCAGATGTCTACGTATCGTAGCAATAGAGTTCTTATGATTCTTAAAACGCGATATCGCATCTCATTTCTATGTTTCATGGTAAGATACAATATGATTTGCGAAGTGTTATGTATTCCTCGTCTACACTTCAAATGAATGTGAAGGCGACACTTCCTCGCTGGGAAATAGCGTTTGCAGGTGTCTACGTATCGAAGCAATAGAGTTCAAATGCTTCTTAAAACGAGATATTGCATCACATATCTATGATTCATGATAAGATATAATATTCATTGCGAAGTGTTATGCATTCCTCGTCTACGATTCAAATGAATGTAAATGCGACACTTCCTTGCAAGGAAATAGCGTTTGCAGATGTCTACGTATCGTAGCAATAGAGTTCTTATGATTCTTAAAAAGCGATATCGCATCTCATTTCTATGTTTCATGGTAAAGTATAATATGATTTGCGAAGTGTTATGTATCCGTCGTCTACACTTCAAATGAATGTAAATGCGACACTTCCTTGCAAGGAAATAGCGTTTGCAGATGTCTACGTATCGTAGCAATATAGTTCTTATGATTCTTAAAACGCGATATCGCATCTCATTTCTATGTTTCATGGTAAGGTATAATATGAATTGCGAAGTGTTATGTATCCGTCGTCTACACTTCAAATGAATGTAAATGGGACACTTTCTCGCAAGGAACTAGCGTTTGCAGATGTCTACGTATCTTAGCAATATAGTTCTTATGATTCTTAAAACGCGATATCGCATCACATTTCTATGTTTCATGGTAAGATATAATATGATTTGCGGAGTGTTATGTATTCCTCGTCTACACTTCAAATGAATGTAAATGCGACACTTCCTTGCAAGGAAATAGCGTTTGCAGATGTCTACGGATCGTAGCAATAGAGTTCTAATGCTTCATAAAACGCGATATCGCATCTCATTTCTATGTTTCATGGTAAGATATAATACGATTTGCGAAGTGTTATGTATTCCTCGGCTACACTTCAAATGAATGTAAATGCGACACTTCCTTGCAAGGAAATAGCGTTTGCAAATGTCTACCTATCGTAGCAGTATTGATCTAATGCATCTTAGAACGCGATGTCGCATCTCATTTCAATGTTTCATGGTAAGATATAATATGATTTGCGGAGTGTTATGTATTCCTCGTCTACACTTCTAATGAATGTAAATGCGACACTTCTTTGCAAGGAAATAGCGTTTGCAGATGTCTACGTATCGTAGCAGTAGAGTTTTAATGCTTCTTAAAACGCGATATCGCATCTCATTTCTATGTTTCATGGTAAGGTACAATATGATTTGCGAAGTGTTATGTATTCCTCGTCTACACTTCAAATGAATGTAAATGCGACACTTTCTTGCAAGGAAATAGCGTTTGCAGATGTCTACGTATCGTGGCAATGGATTTCTGATGCTTCTTAAAACGCGATATCGCATCTCATTTCTATCTTTCATGGTAAGATATAATATGATTTGCGGAGTGTTATGTATTCCTCGTCTACACTTCAAATGAATGTAAATGCGACACTTTCTTGCAAGGAAATAGCGTTTGCAGATGTCTACGTATCGAAGCAATAGAGTTCTAATGCTTCTTAAAACGAGATATTGCATCTCATATCTATGTTTCATGATAAGATATAATATTCATTGCGAAGTGTTATGCATTCCTCGTCTACGATTCAAATGAATGTAAATGCGACACTTCCTTGCAAGGAAATAGCGTTTGCAGATGTCTACGTATCGTAGCAATAGAGTTCTTATGATTCTTAAAACGTGATATCGCATCTCATTTCTATGCTTCATGGTAAGGTATAATATGATTTGCGAACTGTTATGTATCCGTCGTCTACACTTCAAATGAATGTAAATGCGACACTTCCTTCCAAGGAAATAGCGTTTGCAGATGTCTACGTATCGTAGCAATAGAGTTCTAATGCTTCTTAAAATGCGATATCGCAACTCATTTCTACGTTTCATGGTAAGATACAATATGATTTGCGAAGTGTTATGTATTCTCCGTCTACACATCAAATGAATGTAAATGAGACACTTCCTTGCAAGGAAATAGCGTTTGCAGATGTCTACGTATCGTAGCAATAGAGTTCTTATGATTCTTAAAAAGCGATATCGCATCTCATTTCTATGTTTCATGGTAAAGTATAATATGATTTGCGAAGTGTTATGTATCCGTCGTCTACACTTCAAATGAATGTAAATGCGACACTTCCTTGCAAGGAAATAGCGTTTGCAGATGTCTACGTATCGTAGCAATAGAGTTCTAATGCTTCTTAAAACGCGATATCGCATCTCATTTCTATGTTTCATGGTAAGATATAATATGATTTGCGAAGTGTTATGTATTCAACGCCTACACTTCAAATGAATGTGAATGTGACACTTCCTCGCTAGGAAATAGCGTTTGCAGATGTCTGCGTATCGTAGCAGTAGAGTTCTAATGCTTCTTAAAACGCGATATCGCATCTCATTTCTATGTTTCATGGTAAGATATAATACGATTTGCGAAGTGTTATGTATTCCTCGGCTACACTTCAAATGAATGTAAATGCGACACTTCTTTGCAAGGAAATAGCGATTGCAGATGTCTACGTATCGTAGCAGTAGAGTTCTTATGATTCTTAAAACGCGATATCGCATCTCATTTCTATGTTTCATGGTAAGATATAATATGATTTGCGAAGTGTTATGTATTCTTCGTCTACACATCAAATGAATGTAAATGAGACACTTCCTTGCAAGGAAATAGCGTTTGCAGATGTCTACGTATCGTAGCAATAGAGTTCTAATGCTTCTTAAAACGAGATATTGCATCTCACATCTATGTTTCATGATAAGATATAATATTCATTGCGAAGTGTTATGCATTCCTTGTCTACGATTCAAATGAATGTAAATGCGACACTTCCTTGCAAGGAAATAGCGTTTGCAGATGTCTACGTATCGTAGTAATAGAGATCTTATGATTCTTAAAACGTGATATCGCATCTCATTTCTATGCTTCATGGTAAGGTATAATATGATTTGCGAACTGTTATGTATCTGTCGTCTACACTTCAAATGAATGTAAATGCGACACTTCCTTGCAAGGAAATAGCGTTTGCAGATGTCTACGTATCGTAGCAATAGAGTTCTAATGCTTCTTAAAACGCGATATCGTATCTCATTCGCTATGTTTCATGGTAAGATATAATGTGAGTTGCGAAGTGTTATGTATTCCTCGTCTACACTTCAAATGAATGTGAATGTGACACTTCCTCGCTAGGAAATAGCGTTTGCAGATGTCTGCGTATCGTAGCAGTAGAGTTCTAATGCTTCTTAAAATGCGATATCGCAACTCATTTCTACGTTTCATGGTAAGATACAATATGATTTGCGAAGTGTTATGTATTCCTTGTCTACACTTCAAATGAATGTGAATGCGACACTTCCTCGCTAGGAAATAGCGTCTGCAGATGTCTACGTATCGAAGCAATGGAGTTCAAATGCTTCTTAAAACGAGATATTGCATCTCATATCTATGTTTCATGATAAGATATAATATTCATTGCGAAGTGTTATGCATTCTTCGCCTACGATTCAAATGAATGTAAATGCAACACTTCCTTGCAAGGAAATAGCGTTTGCAGATGTCTACGTATCGTAGCAGTTGAGTTCTAATGCTTATTAAAACGCGATATCGCACCTCATTTCTATGTTTCATGGTAAGATATAATATGATTTGCGGAGTGTTATGTATTCCTCGTCTACACTTCAAATGAATGTAAATGCGACACTTCCTTGCAAGGATATAGCGTTTGCAGATGTCTACGTATCGAAGCAATAGAGTTCAAATGCTTCTTAAAACGAGATATTGCATCTCATATCTATATTTCATGATAAGATATAATATTCATTGCGAAGTGTTATGCATTCCTCGTCTACGATTCAAATGAATGTAAATGCGACACTTCCTTGCAAGGAAATACCGTTTGCAGATGTCTACGGATCGTAGCAATAGAGTTCTAATGCTTCTTAAAACGCGATATCGCATCTCATTTCTATGTTTCATGGTAAGATATAATACGATTTGCGAAGTGTTATGTATTCCTCGGCTACACTTCAAATGAATGTAAATGCGACACTTCTTTGCAAGGAAATAGCGATTGCAGATATCTACGTATCGTAGCAGTAGAGTTCTAATGCTTCTTAAAACGCGATATCGCATCTCATTTCTATGTTTCATGGTAAGATATAATATGATTTGCGGAGTGTTATGTATTCCTCGTCTACACTTCAAATGAATGTAAATGCGACACTTCCTTGCAAGGAAATAGCGTTTGCAAATGTCTACCTATCGTAGCAGTAGTGTTCTAATGCTTCTTAGAACGCGATATCGCATCTCATTTCTATGTTTCATGGTAAGATATAATATTCATTGCGAAGTGTTAATGCATTCCTCGTCTACGATTCAAATGAATGTAAATGCAACACTTCCTTGCAAGGAAATAGCGTTTGCAGATGTCTACGGATCGTAGCAATAGAGTTCTAATGCTTCTTAAAACGAGATATTGCATCTCATATCTATATTTCATGATAAGATATAATATTCATTGCGAAGTGTTATGCATTCCTCGTCTACGATTCAAATGAATGTAAATGCGACACTTCCTTGCAAGGAAATAGCGATTGCAGATGTCTACGTATCGTAGCAGTAGAGTTCTTATGATTCTTAAAACGCGATATCGCATCTCATTTCTATGTTTCATGGTAAGATATAATATATGATTTGCGAAGTGTTATGTATTCTTCGCCTACGATTCAAATGAATGTAAATGCAACACTTCCTTGCAAGGAAACAGCGTTTGCAGATGTCTACGTATCGTAGCAATAGAGTTCTTATGATTCTTAAAACGCGATATCGCATCTCATTTCTATGTTTCATGGTAAGGTATAATATGATTTGCGAAGTGTTATGTATCCGTCGTCTACACTTCAAATGAATGTAAATGCGACACTTTCTCGCAAGGAACTAGCGTTTGCAGATGTCTACGTATCTTAGCAATAGAGTTCTTATGATTCTTAAATCGCGATATCGCATCTCATTTCTATGTTTCATGGTAAGATATAATCTGATTTGCGGAGTGTTATGCATTCCTCGTCTACGATTCAAATGAATGTAAATGCGACACTTCCTTGCAAGGAAATACCGTTTGCAGATGTCTACGGATCGTAGCAATAGAGTTCTAATGCTTCTTAAAACGCGATATCGTATCTCATTTCTATGTTTCATGGTAAGATATAATACGATTTGCGAAGTGTTATGTATTCCTCGGCTACACTTCAAATGAATGTAAATGCGACACTTCCTTGCAAGGAAATAGCGATTGCAGATGTCTACGTATCGTAGCAGTAGAGTTCTAATGCTTCTTAAAACGCGATATCGCATCTCATTTCTATGTTTCATGGTAAGATATAATATGATTTGCGGAGTGTTATGTATTCCTCGTCTACACTTCAAATGAATGTAAATGCGACACTTCCTTGCAAGGAAATAGCGTTTGCAAATGTCTACCTATCGTAGCAGTAGTGTTCTAATGCTTCTTAGAACGCGGTATCGCATCTCATTTCTATGTTTCATGGTGAGATACAATATGATTTGCGAAGTGTTATGTATTCCTCGTCTACACTTCAAATGAATGTGAGTGCGACACTTCCTCGCTGGGAAATAGCGTTTGCAGATGTCTACGTATCGAAGCAATAGAGTTCAAATGCTTCTTAAAACGAGATATTGCATCACATATCTATGATTCATGATAAGATATAATATTCATTGCGAAGTGTTATGCATTCCTCGTCTACGATTCAAATGAATGTAAATGCGACACTTCCTTGCAAGGAAATAGCGTTTGCAGATGTCTACGTATCGTAGCAATAGAGTTCTAATGCTTCTTAAAACGCGATATCGCATCTCATTTCTATGTTTCATGGTAAGATATAACACGATTTGCGAAGTGTTATGCATTCCTCGTCTACGATTCAAATGAATGTAAATGCGACACTTCCTTGCAAGGAAATAGCGATTGCAGATGTCTACGTATCGTAGCAATAGAGTTCTTATGATTCTTAAAACGCGATATCGCATCTCATTTCTATGTTTCATGGTAAGATACAATATGATTTGCGAAGTGTTATGTATTCCTCGTCTACACTTCAAATGAATGTGAAGGCGACACTTCCTCGCTGGGAAATAGCGTTTGCAGGTGTCTACGTATCGAAGCAATAGAGTTCAAATGCTTCTTAAAACGAGATATTGCATCACATATCTATGATTCATGATAAGATATAATATTCATTGCGAAGTGTTATGCATTCCTCGTCTACGATTCAAATGAATGTAAATGCGACACTTCCTTGCAAGGAAATAGCGTTTGCAGATGTCTACGTATCGTAGCAGTTGAGTTCTAATGCTTCTTAAAACGCGATATCGCACCTCATTTCTATGTTTCATGGTAAGACATAATATGATTTGCGAAGTGTTATGTATTCCTCGTCTACACATCAAATGAATGTAAATGCGACACTTCCTTGCAAGGAAATAGCGTTTGCAGATGTCTACGTATCGTAGCAATATAGTTCTTATGATTCTTAAAACGCGATATCGCATCTCATTTCTATGTTTCATGGTAAGGTATAATATGATTTGCGAAGTGTTATGTATCCGTCGTCTACACTTCAAATGAATGTAAATGGGACACTTTCTCGCAAGGAACTAGCGTTTGCAGATGTCTACGTATCGAAGCAATAGAGTTTTAATGCTTCTTAAAACGCGATATCGCATCTCATTTCTATGTTTCATGGTAAGATGTAATATGATTTGCGAAGTGTTATGTATTCCTCGTCTACACTTCAAATTAATGTAAATGCGACACCTCCTTGTAAGGAAATTGCGTTTGCAGATGTCTACGTATCGAAGCAATAGAGTTCAAATGCTTCTTAAAACGAGATACTGCATCTCATATCTATGCTTCATGATAAGATATAATATTCATTGCGAAGTGTTATGCTTTTCCTCGTCTACGGTTCAAATGAATGTAAATGCGACACTTCCTTGCAAGGAAATAGCGTTTGCAGATGTCTACGTATCGTAGCAATGGATTTCTGATGCTTCTTAAAACGCGATATCGCATCTCATTTCTATGTTTTATGGTAAGATATAATATGATTTGCGAAGTGTTACGTATTCCTCGTCTACACTTCAAATGAATGTAAATGCGACACTTCCTTGCAAGGAAATAGCGTTTGCAGATGTCTACGTATCGAAGCAATAGTGTTCAAATGCTTCTTAAAACGAGATATTGCATCTCATATCTATGCTTCATGATAAGATAATAATATTCATTGCGATGTGTTATGCTTTTCCTCGTCTACGTTCAAATGAATGTAAATGCGACACTTCCTTGCAAGGAAATAGCGTTTGCAGATGTCTGCGTATCGTAGCAATAGAGTTCATATGATTCTTAAAACGCGATATCGCATCTCATTTCTATGTTTCATGGTAAGATATAACATGATTTGCGAAGTGTTATGTATTCCTCGTCTACACTTCAAATGAATGTGAATGCCATACTTCCTCGCTAGGAAATAGCGTTTGCAGATGTCTACGTATCGTAGGCAATAGCTTTCTAATGCTTCCTAAAACGCGATATCGCATCTCATTTCTATGTTTCATGGTAAGATATAACATGAATTGCGAAGCGTTATGTATTCCTCGTCTACACTTCAAATGAATGTAAATGCGACACTTCCTTGCTAGGAAATAGCGTCTGCAGATGTCTAGGTATCGTAGCAATAGAGTTTTAATGCTTCTTAAAACGCGATATCGCATCTCATTTCTATGTTTCATGGTAAGATGTATATGATTTGCGAAGTGTTATGTATTCCTTGTCTACACTTCAAATTAATGTAAATGCGACACTTCCTTGTAAGGAAATTGCGTTTGCAGATGTCTACGTATGGAAGCAATAGAGTTCAAATGCTTCTTAAAACGAGATACTGCACCTCATATCTATGTTTCATGATAAGATATAATATTCATTGCGAAGTGTTATGCATTCCTCGTCTACGATTCAAATGAAAGTAAATGCGACACTTCCATGCAAGGAAATAGCGTTTGCAGATGTCCACGTATTGAAGCAATAGAGTTCAAATGCTTCTTAAAACGAGATATTGCATCTCATATCTGTGCTTCATGATAAGATATAATATTCATTGCGAAGTGTTATGCTTTTCCTCGTCTACGGTTCAAATGAATGTAAATGCGACACTTCCTTGCTGGGAAATAGCGTCTGCAGATGTCTAGGTATCGTAGCAATAGTGTTTTAATGCTTCTTAAAACGCGATATCGCATCTCATTTCTATGTTTCATGGTAAGTTGTAATATGATTTGCGAAGTGTTATGTATTCCTCGCCTACATTTCAAATGAATGTAATTGCGACACTTCCTAGCAAGGAAATAGCGCTTGCAGATGTCTACGTATCGAAGCAATAGAGTTCAAATGCTTCTTAAAACGAGATATTGCATCTCATATCTATGTTTCATGATAAGATATAATATTCATTGCGAATTATTATGCATTCCTCGTCTAGACTTCAAATGAATGTAAATGCGACACTTCCTTGCCAGGAAATAGCGTCTGCAGATGTCTAGGTATCGTAGCAATAGTGTTCTAATGCTTCTTAAAACGCGATATCGCATCTCATTTCTATGTTTCATGGTAAGATGTAATATGATTTGCGAAGTGTCATGTATTCCTCGTCTACACTTCAAATGAATGTAAATGCGACACTTCCTTGCTAGGAAATAGCGTCTGCAGATGTCTACGTAACGAAGCAATAGAGATTAAATGCTCCTTAAAACGAGATACTGCATCTCATATCTATGTTTTATGATAAGATATAATATTCATAGCGAAGTGTTATGCATTCCTCGACTACGATTCAAATGAATGTAAATGCGACACTTCCTTGCAAGGAAATAGCGTTTGCAGATGTCTACGTATCGTAGCAATAGATTTCTAATGCTTCTTGAAACGCGATATCGCATCTCATTTCTATGTTTCATGGTAAGATATAATATGATTTGCGAAGTGTCATGTATTCCTCGTCTACACTTCAAATGAATGTAAATGCGACACTACCTTGCTAGGAAATAGCGTCTGCAGATATCTACGTATCGAAGCAATAGAGTTTAAATGCTTCTTAAAACGAGATACTGCATCTCATATCTATGTTTTATGATAAGATATAATATTCATAGCGAAGTGTTATGCATTCCTCGACTACGATTCAAATGAATGTAAATGCGACACTTCCTTATAAGGAAATTGCGTTTGCAGATGTCTACGTATCGTAGCAATAGATTTCTAATGCTTCTTAAAACGCGATATCGCATCTCAATTCTATGTTTCATGGTAAGATGTAATATGATTTGCGAAGTGTTATGTATTCCTCGTCTACACTTCAAATGAATGTAAATGCGACACTTCCTTGCTAGGAAATAGCGTCTGCAGATGTCTAGGTATAGTAGCAATAGAGTTTTAATGCTTCTTAAAACGCGATATCGCATCTCATTTCTATGTTTCATGGTAAGATGTAATATGATTTGCGAAGTGTTATGTATTCCTCGTCTACACTTCAAATTAATGTAAATGCGACACTTCCTTGTAAGGAAATTGCGTTTGCAGATGTCTACGTATCGAAGCAATAGAGATCAAATGCTTCTTAAAACGAGATACTGCATCTCATATCTATGTTTCATGATAAGATATAATATTCATTGCGAAGTGTTATGCATTCCTCGTCTACGATTCAAATGAAAGTAAATGCGACACTTCCTTGCAAGGAAATAGCGTTTGCAGATGTCTACGTATCGAAGCAATAGAGTTCAAATGCTTCTTAAAACGAGATATTGCATCTCATATCTATGTTTCATGATAAGATATAATATTCATTGCGAAGTGTTATGCTTTTCCTCGTCTACGGTTCAAATGAATGTAAATGCGACACTTCCTTGCAAGGAAATAGCGTTTGCAAATGTCTACCTATCGTAGCAATAGTGTTCTAATTCTTCATAAAACGCGATATCGCATCTCATTTCTATGTTTCATGGTAAGGTATAATATGATTTGCGAAGTGTTATGTATTCCACGTCTACACTTCAAATGAATGTAAATGCGACACTTCCTTGCAAGGAAATAGCGTTTGCAGATGTCTACGTATCGTAGCAATGGATTTCTGATGCTTCTTAAAACGCGATATCGCATCTCATTTCTATGTTTTATGGTAAGATATAATATGATTTGCGAAGTGTTATGTATTCCTCGTCTACGCTTCAAATGAATGTAAATGCGACACTTCCTTGCAAGGAAATAGCGTTTGCAGATGTCTACGTATCGAAGCAATAGAGTTCAAATGCTTCTTAAAACGAGATACTGCATCTCATATCTATGTTTCATGATAAGATATAATATTCAATGCGAAGTGTTATGCATTCCTCGTTTACGATTCAAATGAAAGTAAATGCGACACTTCCTTGCAAGGAATTAGCGTTTGCAGATGTCTACGTATCGTAGCAATGGATTTCTGATGCTTCTTAAAACGCGATATCGCATCTCGTTTCTATGTTTTATGGTAAGATATAATATGATTTGCGAAGTGTTATGCATTCCTCGTCTACACTTCAAATGAATGTAAATGCGACACTTCCTTGCAAGGAAATAGCGTTTGCAGATGTCTACGTATCGAAGCAATAGAGTTCGAATGCTTCTTAAAACGAGATATTGCATCTCATATCTATGTTTCATGATAAGATATAATATTCATTGCGAATTATTATGTATTCCTCGTCTAGACTTCAAATGAATGTAAATGCGACACTTCCTTGCCAGGAAATAGCGTCTGCAGATGTCTAGGTATCGCAGCAATAGTGTTCTAATGCTTCTTAAAACGCGATATCGCATCTCATTTCTATGTTTCATGGTAAGATGTAGTATGATTTGCGAAGTGTCATGTATTCCTCGTCTACACTTCAAATGAATGTAAATGCGACACTTCCTTGCTAGGAAATAGCGTCTGCAGATGTCTACGTGTCGAAGCAATAGAGTTAAATGCTTCTAAAAACGAGATACTGCATCTCATATCTATGTTTTATGATAAGATATAATATTCATAGCGAAGTGTTATGCATTCCTCGACTACGATTCAAATGAATGTAAATGCGACACTTCCTTGCAAGGAAATAGCGTTTGCAGATGTCTACGTATCGAAGCAATAGAGTTTAAATGCTTCTTAAAACGAGATACTGCATCTCATACCTATGTTTTATGATAAGATATAATATTCATAGCGAAGTGTTATGCATTCCTCGACTACGATTCAAATGAATGTAAATGCGACACTTCCTTGCAAGGAAATGGCGTTTGCAGATGTCTACGTATCGTAGCAATAGATTTCTAATGCTTCTTAAAACGCGATATCGCAACTCATTTCTATGTTTCATGATAAGATATAATATGATTTGCGAAGTGTTATGTATTCCTCGTCTACACTTCAAATGAATGTAAATGCGACACTTCCTTGCTAGGAAATAGCGTCTGCAGATGTCTAGGTATCGTAGCAATAGAGTTCAAATGCTTCTTAAAACGAGATATTGCATCTCATATCTATGTTTCATGATAGGATATAATATTCATTGCGAATTGTTATGCATTCCTCGTCTACGATTCAAACGAATGTAAATGCGACACTTCCTTGCAAGGAATGGATTTCTGATGCTTCTTAAAACACGATATCGCATCTCATTTCTATGTTTTATGGTAAGATATAATATGATTTGCGAAGTGTTATGTATTCCTTGTCTACACTTCAAATGAATGTAAATGCGACACTTCCTTGCAAGGAAATAGCGTTTGCAGATGTCTACGTATCGAAGCAATAGAGTTCAAATGCTTCTTAAAACGAGATATTGCATCTCATATCTATGTTTCATGATAAGATATAATATTCATTGCGAAGTGTTATGCTTTTCCTCGTCTACGGTTCAAATGAATGTAAATGCGACACTTCCTTGCAAGGAAATAGCGTTTGCAAATGTCTACCTATCGTAGCAATAGTGTTCTAATTCTTCTTAAAACGCGATATCGCATCTCATTTCTATGTTTCATGGTAAGGTATAATATGATTTGCGAAGTGTTATGTATTCCTCGTCTACACTTCAATTGAATGTAAATGCGACACTTCCTTGCTAGGAAATAGAGTTTGCAGTTGTCTACGTATCGTAGCAATAGATTTCTAATGCTTCTTAAAACGCGATATCGCATCTCATTTCTATGTTTCATGGTAAGATATAATATGATTTGCGAAGTGTCATGTCTTCCTCGTCTACACTTCAAATGAATGTAAATGCGACACTTCCTTGCGGGGAAATAGCGTCTGCAGATGTCTAGGTATCGTAGCAATAGAGTTCTAATGCTTCTTAAAACGCGATATCGCATCTCATTTCTATGTTTCATGGTAAGATGTAATATGATTTGCGAAGTGTTATGTATTCCTCGTCTACACTTCAAATGAATGTAAATGCGATGCTTCCTTGCAAGGAAATAGCGTTTGCAAATGTCTACGTATCGAAGCAATAGAGTTCAAATGCTTCTTAAAACGAGATACTGCATCTCATATCTATGTTTCATGGTAAGATATAATATTCATTGCGAATTGCTACGCATTCCTCGCCTACGATTCAAATGAATGTAAATGCGACACTTCCTGGCAAGGAAATAGCGTTTGCAGATGTCTACGTATCGTAGCAATAGAGTTCTTATGATTCTTAAAAAGCGATATCGCATCTCATTTCTATGTTTCATGGTAAGGTATAATATGATTTGCGAAGTGTTATGTATTCCTCGTCTACACTTCAAATGAATGTGAATGCGACACTTCCTCGCTAGGAAATAGCGTTTGCAGATGTCTACGTATCGAAGCAACAGAGTTCAAATGCTTCTTAAAACGAGATATTGCATCTCATATCTATGTTTCATGATAAGATATAGTATTCATTGCGAAGTGTTATGCATTCCTCGTCTACGATTCAAATGAATGTAAATGCGACACTTCCTTGCTAGGAAATAGCGTTTGCAGATGTCTACGTATCGAAGCAATAGGGTTCTAATGCTTCTTAAAACGCGATATCGCATCTCATTTCTATGTTTCATGGTAAGATATAATATGATTTTCGAAGTGTTATGTATTCCTCGTCTACACTTCAAATGAATGTAAATGCGACACTTCCTTGCAAGGAAATAGCGTTTGCAGATGTCTACGTATCGTAGCAATAGCTTTCTAATGCTTCTTAAAACGCGATATCGCATCTCATTGCTATGTACCATGGTAAGATATAAGATGATTTGCTAAGTGTCATGTATTCCTCGTCTACACTTCAAATGAATGTAAATGCGACACTTCCTTGTTAGGAAATAGCGTCTGCAGATATCTGGGTATCGTAGCAATAGAGTTCTAGTGCTTCTTAAAACGCGATATCGCATCTCATTTCTACGTTTCATGGTAAGATGTATTATGATTTGTGAAGTGTTATGCATTCCTCGTCTACGATTCAAATGAATGTAAATGCGACACTTCCTTGCAAGGAAATAGCGTTTGCAGATGTCTACGTATCGCAGCAATAGGGTTCTTATGATTCTTAAAAAGCGATATCGCATCTCATTTCTATATTTCATGGTAAGGTATAAAATGACTTGCGAAGTGTTATGTATTCCTCGTCTACACTTCAAATGAATGTGAATGCGACACTTCCTCGCTAGGAAATAGCGTTTGCAGATGACTACGTATCGAAGCAACAGAGTTCAAATGCTTCTTAAAACGAGATACTGCATCTCATATCTATGTTTTATGATAAGATATAATATTCATAGCGAAGTGTTATGCACTCCTCGACTACGATTCCAATGAATGTAAATGCGACACTTCCTTGCAAGGAAATAGCGTTTGCAGATGTCTGCGTATCGTAGCAATAGATTTCTAATGCTTCTTAAAACGCGATATCGCATCTCATTTCTATGTTTCATGGTAAGATATAATATTATTTGCGAAGTGTCATGTATTCCTCGTCTACACTTCAAATGAATGTAAATGCGACTCTTCCTTGCTAGGAAATAGCGTTTGCAGATGTCTATGTATCGAAGCAATAGAGTTCAAATGCTTCTTAAAACGAGATATTGCATCTCATATCTATGTTTCATGATAAGATATAATATTCATTGCGAATTATTATGTATTCCTCGTCTAGACTTCAAATGAATGTAAATGCGACACTTCCTTGCCAGGATATAGCGTCTGCAGATGTCTAGGTATCGTAGCAATAGTGTTCTAATGCTTCTTAAAACGCGATATCGCATCTCATTTCTATGTTTCATGGTAAGATGTAATATGATTTGCGAAGTGTCATGTATTCCTCGTCTACACTTCAAATGAATGTAAATGCGACACTTCCTTGCTAGGAAATAGCGTCTGCAGATGTCTACGTATCGAAGCAATAGAGTTTAAATGCTTCTTAAAACGAGATACTGCATCCCATATCTATGTTTTATGATAAGATATAATATTCATAGCGAAGTGTTATGCATTCCTCGACTACGATTCAAATGAATGTAAATGCGACACTTCCTTGCAAGGAAATAGCGTTTGCAGATGTCTACGTATCGTAGCAAATGATTTCTAATGCTTCTTAAAACGCGATATCGCATCTCATTTCTATGTTTCACGGTAAGATGTAATATGATTTGCGAAGTGTTATGTATTCCTCGTCTACACTTCAAATGAATGTAAATGCGACACTTCCTTGCTAGGAAATAGCGTCTGCAGATGTCTAGGTATCGTAGCAATAGAGTTTTAATGCTTCTTAAAACGCGATATCGCATCTCATTTTTTTGTTTCATGGTAAGATGTAATATGATTTGCGAAGTGTTATGTATTCCTCGTCTACACTTCAAATTAATGTAAATGCGACACTTCCTTGTAAGGAAATTGCGTATGCAGATGTCTACGTATCGAAGCAATAGAGTTCAAATGCTTCTTAAAACGAGATACTGCATCTCATATCTATGTTTCATGATAAGATATAATATTCATTGCGAAGTGTTATGCATTCCTCGTCTACGATTCAAATGAAAGTAAATGCGACACTTCCTTGCAAGGAAATAGCGTTTGCAGATGTCTACGTATCGAAGCAATAGTGTTCAAATGCTTCTTAAAACGAGATATTGCATCTCATATCTATGTTTCATGATAAGATATAATATTCATTGCGAAGTGTTATGCTTTTCCTCGTCTACGGTTCAAATGAATGTAAATGCGACACTTCCTTGCAAGGAAATAGCGTTTGCAAATGTCTACCTATCGTAGCAATAGTGTTCTAATTCTTCTTAAAACGCGATATCGCATCTCATTTCTATGTTTCATGGTAAGGTATAATATGATTTGCGAAGTGTTATGTATTCCTCGTCTACACTTCAAATGAATGTAAATGCGACACTTCCTTGCAAGGAAATAGCGTTTGCAGATGTCTACGTATCGTAGCAATGGATTTCTGATGCTTCTTAAAACGCGATATCGCATCTCATTTATATGTTTTATGGTAAGATATAATATGATTTGCGAAGTGTTATGTATTCCTCGTCTACGCTTCAAATGAATGTAAATGCGACACTTCCTTGCAAGGAAATAGCGTTTGCAGATGTCTACGTATCGAAGCAATAGAGTTCAAATGCTTCTTAAAACGAGATACTGCATCTCATATCTATGTTTCATGATAAGATATAATATTCAATGCGAAGTGTTATGCATTCCTCGTCTACGATTCAAATGAAAGTAAATGCGACACTTCCTTGCAAGGAAATAGCGTTTGCAGATGTCTACGTATCGAAGCAATAGAGTTCAAATGCTTCTTAAAACGAGATATTGCATCTCATATCTATGTTTCTTGATAAGATATAATATTCATTGCGAATTATTATGTATTCCTCGTCTAGACTTCAAATGAATGTAAATGCGACACTTCCTTGCCAGGCTATAGCGTCTGCAGATGTCTAGGTATCGTAGCAATAGAGTTCTAATTCTTCTTAAAACGCGATATCGCATCTCATTTCTATGTTTCATGGTAAGATGTAATATGATTTGCGAAGTGTTATGTATTCCTCGTCTACATTTCAAATGAATGTAAATGCGACACTTCCTAGCAAGGAAATAGCGCTTGCAGATGTCTACGTATCGAAGCAATAGAGTTCAAATGCTTCTTAAAACGAGATATTGCATCTCATATCTATGTTTCATGATAAGATATAATATTCATTGCGAATTATTATGTATTCCTCGTCTAGACTTCAAATGAATGTAAATGCGACACTTCCTTGCCAGGAAATAGCGTCTGCAGATGTCTAGGTATCGTAGCAATAGTGTTCTAATGCTTCTTAAAACGCGATATCGCATCTCATTTCTATGTTTCATGGTAAGATGTAATATGATTTGCGAAGTGTCATGTATTCCTCGTCTACACTTGAAATGAATGTAAATGCGACACTTCCTTGCTAGGAAATAGCGTCTGCAGATGTCTACGTATCGAAGCAATAGAGTTTAAATGCTTCTTAAAACGAGATACTGCATCCCATATCTATGTTTTATGATAAGATATAATATTCATAGCGAAGTGTTATGCATTCCTCGACTACGATTCAAATGAATGTAAATGCGACACTTCCTTGCAAGGAAATAGCGTTTGCAGATGTCTACGTATCGTAGCAAATGATTTCTAATGCTTCTTAAAACGCGATATCGCATCTCATTTCTATGTTTCATGGTAAGATGTAATATGATTTGCGAAGTGTTATGTATTCCTCGTCTACACTTCAAATGAATGTAAATGCGACACTTCCTTGCTAGGAAATAGCGTCTGCAGATGTCTAGGTATCGTAGCAATAGAGTTTTAATGCTTCTTAAAACGCGATATCGCATCTCATTTTTTTGTTTCATGGTAAGATGTAATATGATTTGCGAAGTGTCATGTATTCCTCGTCTACACTTCAAATGAATGTAAATGCGACACTTCCTTGCTAGGAAATAGCGTCTGCAGATGTCTACGTATCGAAGCAATAGAGATTAAATGCTTCTTAAAACGAGATACTGCATCTCATATCTATGTTTTATGATAAGATATAATATTCATAGCGAAGTGTTATGCATTCCTCGACTACGATTCAAATGAATGTAAATGCGACACTTCCTTGCAAGGAAATAGCGTTTGCAGATGTCTACGTATCGTAGCAATAGATTTCTAATGCTTCTTGAAACGCGATATCGCATCTCATTTCTATGTTTCATGGTAAGATATAATATGATTTGCGAAGTGTCATGTATTCCTCGTCTACACTTCAAATGAATGTAAATGCGACACTACCTTGCTAGGAAATAGCGTCTGCAGATGTCTACGTATCGAAGCAATAGAGTTTAAATGCTTCTTAAAACGAGATACTGCATCTCATATCTATGTTTTATGATAAGATATAATATTCATAGCGAAGTGTTATGCATTCCTCGACTACGATTCAAATGAATGTAAATGCGACACTTCCTTATAAGGAAATTGCGTTTGCAGATGTCTACGTATCGAAGCAATAGAGTTCAAATGCTTCTTAAAACGAGATATTGCATCTCATATCTATGTTTCATGATAAGATATAATATTCATTGCGAATTATTATGTATTCCTCGTCTAGACTTCAAATGAATGTAAATGCGACACTTCCTTGCCAGGAAATAGCGTCTGCAGATGTCTAGGTATCGCAGCAATAGTGTTCTAATGCTTCTTAAAACGCGATATCGCATCTCATTTCTATGTTTCATGGTAAGATGTAATATGATTTGCGAAGTGTCATGTATTCCTCGTCTACACTTCAAATGAATGTAAATGCGACACTTCCTTGCTAGGAAATAGCGTCTGCAGATGTCTACGTGTCGAAGCAATAGAGTTTAAATGCTTCTAAAAACGAGATACTGCATCTCATATCTATGTTTTATGATAAGATATAATATTCATAGCGAAGTGTTATGCATTCCTCGACTACGATTCAAATGAATGTAAATGCGACACTTCCTTGCAAGGAAATAGCGTTTGCAGATGTGTACGTATCGTAGCAATAGATTTCTAATGCTTCTTAGAACGCGATATCGCATCTCATTTCTATGTTTCATGGTAAGAGATAATATGATTTGCGAAGTGTTATGTATTCCTCGTCTACACTTCAAATTAATGTAAATGCGACACTTCCTTGCAAGGATATAGCGTTTGCAGATGTCTACGTATCGTAGCAATAGAGTTCTTATGATTCTTAAAACGCGATATCGCATCTCATTTCTATGTTTCATGGTAAGATATAATTTGATTTGAGAAGTGTTATGTATTCCTCGTCTACACTTCAAATGAATGTGAATGCGACACTTCCTCGCTAGGAAATAGCGTTTGCAGATGTCTACGTATCGAAGCAATAAAGTTGAAATGCTTCTTAAAACAAGATATTGCATCTCATATCTATGTTTCATGATAAGATATAATATTCATTGCGAAGTGTTATGCATTCCTCGTCTACGATTCAAATGAATGTAAATGCGACACTTCCTTGCTGGGAAATAGCGTCTGCAGATGTCTACGTGTCGAAGCAATAGAGTTTAAATGCTTCTAAAAGCGAGATACTGCATCTCATATCTATGTTTTATGATAAGATATAATATTCATAGCGAAGTGTTATGCATTCCTCGACTACGATTCAAATGAATGTAAATGCGACACTTCCTTGCAAGGAAATAGCGTTTGCAGATGTCTACGTATCGTAGCAATAGATTTCTAATGCTTCTTAAAACGCGATATCGCATCTCATTTCTATGTTTCATGGTAAGATGTAATATGATTTGCGAAGTGTTATGTATTCCTCGTCTACGCTTCAAATGAATGTAAATGCGACACTTCCTTGCTAGGAAATAGCGTCTGCAGATGTCTAGGTATCGTAGCAATAGAGTTCAAATGCTTCTTAAAACGAGATATTGCATCTCATATCTATGTTTCATGATAGGATATAATATTCATTGCGAATTGTTATGCATTCCTCGTCTACGATTCAAACGAATGTAAATGCGACACTTCCTTGCAAGGAATGGATTTCTGATGCTTCTTAAAACACGATATCGCATCTCATTTCTATGTTTTATGGTAAGATATAATATGATTTGCGAAGTGTTATGTATTCCTTGTCTACACTTCAAATGAATGTAAATGCGACACTTCCTTGCAAGGAAATAGCGTTTGCAGATGTCTACGTATCGAAGCAATAGAGTTCAAATGCTTCTTAAAACGAGATATTGCATCTCATATCTATGCTTCATGATAAGATATAATATTCATTGCGAAGTGTTATGCTTTTCCTCGTCTACGGTTCAAATGAATGTAAATGCGACACTTCCTTGCAAGGAAATAGCGTTTGCAAATGTCTACCTATCGTAGCAATAGTGTTCTAATTCTTCTTAAAACGCGATATCGCATCTCATTTCTATGTTTCATGGTAAGGTATAATATGATTTGCGAAGTGTTATGTATTCCTCGTCTACACTTCAATTGAATGTAAATGCGACACTTCCTTGCAAGGAAATAGCGTTTGCAGATGTCTACGTATCGTAGCAATGGATTTCTGATGCTTCTTAAAACGCGATATCGCATCTCATTTCTATGTTTTATGGTAAGATATAATATGATTTGCGAAGTGTTATGTATTCCTCGTCTACACTTCAAATGAATGTAAATGCGACACTTCCTTGCAAGGAAATAGCGTTTGCAGATGTCTACGTATCGAAGCAATAGAGTTCAAATGCTTCTTAAAACGAGATATTGCATCTCATATCTATGTTTCATGATAAGATATAATATTCATTGCGAATTATTATGTATTCCTCGTCTAGACTTCAAATGAATGTAAATGCGACACTTCCTTGCCAGGTAATAGCGTCTGGAGATGTCTAGGTATCGTAGCAATAGTGTTCTAATGATTCTTAAAACGCGATATCGCATCTCATTTCTATGTTTCATGGTAAGATGTAATATGATTTGCGAAGTGTTATGTATTCCTCGTCTACACTTCAAATGAATGTAAATGCGACACTTCCTTGCTAGGAAATAGAGTTTGCAGTTGTCTACGTATCGTAGCAATAGATTTCTAATGCTTCTTAAAACGCGATATCGCATCTCATTTCTATGTTTCATGGTAAGATATAATATGATTTGCGAAGTGTCATGTCTTCCTCGTCTACACTTCAAATGAATGTAAATGCGACACTTCCTTGCGGGGAAATAGCGTCTGCAGATGTCTAGGTATCGTAGCAATAGAGTTCTAATGCTTCTTAAAACGCGAAATCGCATCTCATTTCTATGTTTCATGGTAAGATGTAATATGATTTGCGAAGTGTTATGTATTCCTCGTCTACACTTCAAATGAATGTAAATGCGATGCTTCCTTGCAAGGAAATAGCGTTTGCAAATGTCTACGTATCGAAGCAATAGAGTTCAAATGCTTCTTAAAACGAGATACTGCATCTCATATCTATGTTTCATGGTAAGATATAATATTCATTGCGAAATGCTACGCATTCCTCGCCTACGATTCAAATGAATGTAAATGCGACTCTTCCTGGCAAGGAAATAGCGATTGCAGATGTCTACGTATCGTAGCAATAGAGTTCTTATGATTCTTAAAACGCGATATCGCATCTCATTTCTATGTTTCATGGTAAGGTATAATATGATTTGCGAAGTGTTATGTATTCCTCGTCTACACTTCAAATGAATGTGAATGCGACACTTCCTCGCTAGGAAATAGCGTTTGCAGATGACTACGTATCGAAGCAACAGAGTTCAAATGCTTCTTAAAACGAGATACTGCATCTCATATCTATGTTTTATGATAAGATATAATATTCATAGCGAAGTGTTATGCACTCCTCGACTACGATTCCAATGAATGTAAATGCGACACTTCCTTGCAAGGAAATAGCGTTTGCAAATGTCTACCTATCGTAGCAATAGTGTTCTAATTCTTCTTAAAACGCGATATCGCATCTCATTTCTATGTTTCATGGTAAGGTATAATATGATTTGCGAAGTGTTATGTATTCCTCGTCTACACTTCAATTGAATGTAAATGCGACACTTCCTTGCTAGGAAATAGAGTTTGCAGTTGTCTACGTATCGTAGCAATAGATTTCTAATGCTTCTTAAAACGCGATATCGCATCTCATTTCTATGTTTCATGGTAAGATATAATATGATTTGCGAAGTGTCATGTCTTCCTCGTCTACACTTCAAATGAATGTAAATGCGACACTTCCTTGCGGGGAAATAGCGTCTGCAGATGTCTAGGTATCGTAGCAATAGAGTTCTAATGCTTCTTAAAACGCGATATCGCATCTCATTTCTATGTTTCATGGTAAGATGTAATATGATTTGCGAAGTGTTATGTATTCCTCGTCTACACTTCAAATGAATGTAAATGCGATGCTTCCTTGCAAGGAAATAGCGTTTGCAAATGTCTACGTATCGAAGCAATAGAGTTCAAATGCTTCTTAAAACGAGATACTGCATCTCATATCTATGCTTCATGGTAAGATATAATATTCATTGCGAATTGCTACGCATTCCTCGCCTACGATTCAAATGAATGTAAATGCGACACTTCCTGGCAAGGAAATAGCGTTTGCAGATGTCTACGTATCGTAGCAATAGAGTTCTTATGATTCTTAAAAAGCGATATCGCATCTCATTTCTATGTTTCATGGTAAGGTATAATATGATTTGCGAAGTGTTATGTATTCCTCGTCTACACTTCAAATGAATGTGAATGCGACACTTCCTCGCTAGGAAATAGCGTTTGCAGATGTCTACGTATCGAAGCAACAGAGTTCAAATGCTTCTTAAAACGAGATATTGCATCTCATATCTATGTTTCATGATAAGATATAGTATTCATTGCGAAGTGTTATGCATTCCTCGTCTACGATTCAAATGAATGTAAATGCGACACTTCCTTGCTAGGAAATAGCGTTTGCAGATGTCTACGTATCGAAGCAATAGGGTTCTAATGCTTCTTAAAACGCGATATCGCATCTCATTTCTATGTTTCATGGTAAGATATAATATGATTTTCGAAGTGTTATGTATTCCTCGTCTACACTTCAAATGAATGTAAATGCGACACTTCCTTGCAAGGAAATAGCGTTTGCAGATGTCTACGTATCGTAGCAATAGCTTTCTAATGCTTCTTAAAACGCGATATCGCATCTCATTGCTATGTACCATGGTAAGATATAAGATGATTTGCTAAGTGTCATGTATTCCTCGTCTACACTTCAAATGAATGTAAATGCGACACTTCCTTGTTAGGAAATAGCGTCTGCAGATATCTGGGTATCGTAGCAATAGAGTTCTAGTGCTTCTTAAAACGCGATATCGCATCTCATTTCTACGTTTCATGGTAAGATGTATTATGATTTGTGAAGTGTTATGCATTCCTCGTCTACGATTCAAATGAATGTAAATGCGACACTTCCTTGCAAGGAAATAGCGTTTGCAGATGTCTACGTATCGCAGCAATAGGGTTCTTATGATTCTTAAAAAGCGATATCGCATCTCATTTCTATATTTCATGGTAAGGTATAAAATGACTTGCGAAGTGTTATGTATTCCTCGTCTACACTTCAAATGAATGTGAATGCGACACTTCCTCGCTAGGAAATAGCGTTTGCAGATGACTACGTATCGAAGCAACAGAGTTCAAATGCTTCTTAAAACGAGATACTGCATCTCATATCTATGTTTTATGATAAGATATAATATTCATAGCGAAGTGTTATGCACTCCTCGCCTACGATTCAAATGAATGTAAATGCGACTCTTCCTGGCAAGGAAATAGCGTTTGCAGATGTCTACGTATCGTAGCAATAGAGTTCTTATGATTCTTAAAAAGCGATATCGCATCTCATTTCTATGTTTCATGGTAAGGTATAATATGATTTGCGAAGTGTTATGTATTCCTCGTCTACACTTCAAATGAATGTGAATGCGACACTTCCTCGCTAGGAAATAGCTTTTGCAGATGTCTACGTATCGAAGCAACAGAGTTCAAATGCTTCTTAAAACGAGATATTGCATCTCATATCTATGTTTCATGATAAGATATAGTATTCATTGCGAAGTGTTATGCATTCCTCGTCTACGATTCAAATGAATGTAAATGCGACACTTCCTTGCTAGGAAATAGCGTTTGCAGATGTCTACGTATCGAAGCAATAGGGTTCTAATGCTTCTTAAAACGCGATATCGCATCTCATTTCTATGTTTCATGGTAAGATATAATATGATTTTCGAAGTGTTATGTATTCCTCGTCTACACTTCAAATGAACGTAAATGCGACACTTCCTTGCAAGGAAATAGCGTTTGCAGATGTCTACGTATCGTAGCAATAGCTTTCTAATGCTTCTTAAAACGCGATATCGCATCTCATTGCTATGTATCATGGTAAGATATAAGATGATTTGCTAAGTGTCATGTATTCCTCGTCTACACTTCAAATGAATGTAAATGCGACACTTCCTTGTTAGGAAATAGCGTCTGCAGATATCTGGGTATCGTAGCAATAGAGTTCTAGTGCTTCTTAAAACGCGATATCGCATCTCATTTCTACGTTTCATGGTAAGATGTATTATGATTTGTGAAGTGTTATGCATTCCTCGTCTACGATTCAAATGAATGTAAATGCGACACTTCCTTGCAAGGAAATAGCGTTTGCAGATGTCTACGTATCGCAGCAATAGGGTTCTTATGATTCTTAAAAAGCGATATCGCATCTCATTTCTATGTTTCATGGTAAGGTATAAAATGATTTGCGAAGTGTTATGTATTCCTCGTCTACACTTCAAATGAATGTGAATGCGACACTTCCTCGCTAGGAAATAGCGTTTGCAGATGACTACGTATCGAAGCAACAGAGTTCAAATGCTTCTTAAAACGAGATACTGCATCTCATATCTATGTTTTATGATAAGATATAATATTCATAGCGAAGTGTTATGCACTCCTCGCCTACGATTCAAATGAATGTAAATGCGACTCTTCCTGGCAAGGAAATAGCGTTTGCAGATGTCTACGTATCGTAGCAATAGAGTTCTTATGATTCTTAAAAAGCGATATCGCATCTCATTTCTATGTTTCATGGTAAGGTATAATATGATTTGCGAAGTGTTATGTATTCCTCGTCTACACTTCAAATGAATGTGAATGCGACACTTCCTCGCTAGGAAATAGCTTTTGCAGATGTCTACGTATCGAAGCAACAGAGTTCAAATGCTTCTTAAAACGAGATATTGCATCTCATATCTATGTTTCATGATAAGATATAGTATTCATTGCGAAGTGTTATGCATTCCTCGTCTACGATTCAAATGAATGTAAATGCGACACTTCCTTGCTAGGAAATAGCGTTTGCAGATGTCTACGTATCGAAGCAATAGGGTTCTAATGCTTCTTAAAACGCGATATCGCATCTCATTTCTATGTTTCATGGTAAGATATAATATGATTTTCGAAGTGTTATGTATTCCTCGTCTACACTTCAAATGAACGTAAATGCGACACTTCCTTGCAAGGAAATAGCGTTTGCAGATGTCTACGTATCGTAGCAATAGCTTTCTAATGCTTCTTAAAACGCGATATCGCATCTCATTGCTATGTATCATGGTAAGATATAAGATGATTTGCTAAGTGTCATGTATTCCTCGTCTACACTTCAAATGAATGTAAATGCGACTCTTCCTTGTTAGGAAATAGCGTCTGCAGATATCTGGGTATCGTAGCAATAGAGTTCTAGTGCTTCTTAAAACGCGATATCGCATCTCATTTCTACGTTTCATGGTAAGATGTATTATGATTTGTGAAGTGTTATGCATTCCTCGTCTACGATTCAAATGAATGTAAATGCGACACTTCCTTGCAAGGAAATAGCGTTTGCAGATGTCTACGTATCGCAGCAATAGGGTTCTTATGATTCTTAAAAAGCGATATCGCATCTCATTTCTATGTTTCATGGTAAGGTATAAAATGATTTGCGAAGTGTTATGTATTCCTCGTCTACACTTCAAATGAATGTGAATGCGACACTTCCTCGCTAGGAAATAGCGTTTGCAGATGACTACGTATCGAAGCAACAGAGTTCAAATGCTTCTTAAAACGAGATACGCATCTCATATCTATGTTTCATGATAAGATATAGTATTCATTGCGAAGTGTTATGCATTCCTCGTCTACGATTCAAATGAATGTAAATGCGACACTTCCTTGCTAGGAAATAGCGTTTGCAGATGTCTACGTATCGAAGCAATAGGGTTCTAATGCTTCTTAAAACGCGATATCGCATCTCATTTCTATATTTCATGGTAAGATATAATATGATTTGCGAAGTGTTATGTATTCCTCGTCTACACTTCAAATGAATGTAAATGCGACACTTCCTTGTTAGGAAATAGCGTCTGCAGATATCTGGGTATCGTAGCAATAGAGTTCTAGTGCTTCTTAAAACGCGATATCGCATCTCATTTCTACGTTTCATGGTAAGATGTATTATGATTTGTGAAGTGTTATGCATTCCTCGTCTACGATTCAAATGAATGTAAATGCGACACTTCCTTGCAAGGAAATAGCGTTTGCAGATGTCTACGTATCGCAGCAATAGAGTTCTTATGATTCTTAAAAAGCGATATCGCATCTCATTTCTATGTTTCATGGTAAGGTTTAAAATGATTTGCGAAGTGTTATGTATTCCTCGTCTACACTTCAAATGAATGTGAATGCGACACTTCCTCGCTAGGAAATAGCGTCTGCAGATGTCTACCTATCGTAGCAATAGAGTTCTAATGCTTCTTAAAACGCGATATCGCATCTCATATCTATGTTTCATGGTAAGATATAATATGATTTGCGAAGTGTTATGTTTTCCTCGTCTACACCTCAAATGAATGTAAATGCGACACTGCCTTACAAGGAAATAGCGTTTGCAGATGTCTACGTATCGTAGCAATAGCTTTCTAATGCTTCTTAAAACGCGATATCGCATCTCATTTCTATGTTTCATGGTAAGATATAAGATGATTTGCTAAGTGTCATGTATCATATTCCTCGTCTACACATCAAATGAATGTAAATGCGACACTTCCTTGTTAGGAAATAGCGTCTGCAGATGTCAACCTATCGTAGCAATAGAGTTCTAGTGCTTCTTAAAACGCGATATCGCACCCCATTTCTATGTTTCATGGTAAGATATAATATGATTTGCGAAGTATCATGTATTCCTCGTCTACACTTCAAAATGAATGTAAATACGACACGTCCTTGCAAGGAAATAGCGTTTGCAAGTATCTGCCTATCGTAGCAATAGTATTCTAATGCTTCTTAAAACGCGATATCGCATCTCACTTCTATGTTTCATGGTAAGTTATAATATGATTCGCGAAGTGTTATGTATTCCTCGTCTACACTTCAAATGAATGTAAATGCGACACTTCCTTGCAAGGAAATAGCGTTTGCAGATGTCTACGTATCGAAGCAATAGAGTTCAAATGCTTCTTAAAACGAGATATTGCATCTCATACCTATGTTTCATGATAAGATATAATATTCATTGCGAAGTGTTATGCATTTCTCGTCTACGATTCAAATGAATGTAAATGCGACACTTCCTTGCAAGGAAATAGCGTTTGCAGATGTCTACGTATCGTAGCAATAGAGTTCTTATGATTCTTAAAACGCGATATCGCATCTCACTTCTATGTTTCATGGTAAGATATAATTTGATTTGAGAAGTGTTATGTATTCCTCGTCTACACTTCAAATGAATGTGAATGCGACACTTCCTCGCTAGGAAATAGCGTTTGCAGTTGTCTACGTATCGTAGAAATAGATTTCTAATGCTTCTTAGAACGAGATATTGCATCTCATATCTATGTTTCATGATAAGATATAATATTCATTGCGAAGTGTTATGCATTCCTCGTCTACGATTCAAATGAATGTAAATGCGACACTTCCTTGCTAGGAAATAGCGTTTGCAGTTGTCTACGTATCGTAGCAATAGATTTCTAATGCTTCTTAAAACGCGATATCGCATCTCATTTCTATGTTTCATGGTAAGATATAATATGATTTGCGAAGTGTTATGTATTCCTCGTCTACACTTCAAATTAATGTAAATGCGACACTTCCTTGTAAGGAAATTGCGTTTGCAGATGTCTACGTATCGAAGCAATAGAGTTCAAATGCTTCCTAAAACGAGATACTGCATCTCATATCTATGTTTCATGATAAGATATAATATTCATTGCGAAGTGCTACGCATTCCTCGCCTACGATTCAAATGAATGTAAATGCGACACTTCCTGGCAAGGAAATAGCGTTTGCAGATGTCTACGTATCGTAGCAATAGAGTTCTTATGATTCTTAAAAAGCGATATCGCATCTCATTTCTATGTTTCATGGTAAGGTATAATATGATTTGCGAAGTGTTATGTATTCCTCGTCTACACTTCAAATGAATGTGAATGCGACACTTCCTCGCTAGGAAATAGCGTTTGCAGATGTCTACGTATCGAAGCAACAGAGAACAAATGCTTCTTAAAACGAGATATTGCATCTCATACCTATGTTTCATGATAAGATATAATATTCATTGCGAAGTGTTATGCATTCCTCGTCTACGATTCAAATGAATGTAAATGCGACACTTCCTTGCTAGGAAATAGCGTTTGCAGATGTCTACGTATCGAAGCAATAGGTTTCTAATGCTTCTTAAAACGCGATATCGCATCTCATTTCTATGTTTCATGGTAAGATATAATATGATTTGCGAAGTGTTATGTATTCCTCGTCTACACTTCAAATGAATGTAAATGCGACACTTCCTTGCAAGGAAATAGCGTTTGCAGATGTCTACGTATCGCAGCAATAGAGTTCTCATGATTCTTAAAAAGCGATATCGCATCTCATTTCTATGTTTCATGGTAAGGTATAAAATGATTTGCGAAGTGTTATGTATTCCTCGTCTACACTTCAAATGAATGTGAATGCGACACTTCCTCGCTAGGAAATAGCGTCTGCAGATGTCTACCTATCGTAGCAATAGAGATCTAATGCTTCTTAAAACGCGATATCGCATCTCATATCTATGTTTCATGGTAAGATATAATATGATTTGCGAAGTGTTATGTTTTCCTCGTCTACACCTCAAATGAATGTAAATGCGACACTTCCTTGCAAGGAAATAGCGTTTGCAGATGTCTACGTATCGCAGCAATAGAGTTCTTATGATTCTTAAAAAGCGATATCGCATCTCATTTCTATGTTTCATGGTAAGGTATAAAATGATTTGCGAAGTGTTATGTATTCCTCGTCTACACTTCAAATGAATGTGAATGCGACACTTCCTCGCTAGGAAATAGCGTTTGCAGATGACTACGTATCGAAGCAACAGAGTTCAAATGCTTCTTAAAACGAGATATTGCATCTCATATCTATGTTTCATGATAAGATATAGTATTCATTGCGAAGTGTTATGCATTCCTCGTCTACGATTCAAATGAATGTAAATGCGACACTTCCTTGCTAGGAAATAGCGTTTGCAGATGTCTACGTATCGAAGCAATAGGGTTCTAATGCTTCTTAAAACGCGATATCGCATCTCATTTCTATGTTTCATGGTAAGATATAATATGATTTGCGAAGTGTTATGTATTCCTCGTCTACACTTCAAATGAATGTAAATGCGACACTTCCTTGCAAGGAAATAGCGTTTGCAGATGTCTACGTATCGTAGCAATAGCTTTCTAATGCTTCTTAAAACGCGATATCGCATCTCATTTCTATGTATCATGGTAAGATATAAGATGATTTGCTAAGTGTCATGTATTCCTCGTCTACACTTCAAATGAATGTAAATGCGACACTTCCTTGTTAGGAAATAGCGTCTGCAGATATCTGGGTATCGTAGCAATAGAGTTCTAGTGCTTCTTAAAACGCGATATCGCATCTCATTTCTACGTTTCAAGGTAAGATGTATTATGATTTGTGAAGTGTTATGCATTCCTCGTCTACGATTCAAATGAATGTAAATGCGACACTTCCTTGCAAGGAAATAGCGTTTGCAGATGTCTACGTATCGCAGCAATAGAGTTCTTATGATTCTTAAAAAGCGATATCGCATCTCATTTCTATGTTTCATGGTAAGGTATAAAATGATTTGCGAAGTGTTATGTATTCCTCGTCTACACTTCAAATGAATGTGAATGCGACACTTCCTCGCTAGGAAATAGCGTCTGCAGATGTCTACCTATCGTAGCAATAGAGTTCTAATGCTTCTTAAAACGCGATATCGCATCTCATATCTATGTTTCATGGTAAGATATAATATGATTTGCGAAGTGTTATGTTTTCCTCGTCTACACCTCAAATGAATGTAAATGCGACACTTCCTTACAAGGAAATAGCGTTTGCAGATGTCTACGTATCGTAGCAATAGCTTTCTAATGCTTCCTAAAACGCGATATCGCATCTCATTTCTATGTTCCATGGTAAGATACAACATGATTTGCGAAGTGTCATGTATTCCTCGTCTACACTTCAAATGAATGTGAATGCGATACTTCCTCGCTAGGAAGTAGCGTTTGCAGATGTCTACGTATCGTAGCAATAGCTTTCTAATGCTTCTTAAAACGCGATATCGCATCTCATTTCTATGTTTCATGGTAAGATATAAGATGATTTGCTAAGTGTCATGTATCATATTCCTCGTCTACACATCAAATGAATGTAAATGCGACACTTCCTTGTTAGGAAATAGCGTCTGCAGATGTCAACCTATCGTAGCAATAGAGTTCTAGTGCTTCTTAAAACGCGATATCGCACCCCATTTCTATGTTTCATGGTAAGATATAATATGATTTGCGAAGTATCATGTATTCCTCGTCTACACTTCAAAATGAATGTAAATACGACACTTCCTTGCAAGGAAATAGCGTTTGCATGTATCTGCCTATCGTAGCAATAGTATTCTAATGCTTCTTAAAACGCGATATCGCATCTCACTACTATGTTTCATGGTAAGTTATAATATGATTCGCGAAGTGTTATGTATTCCTCGTCTACACTTCAAATGAATGTAAATGCGACACTTCCTTGCCAGGAAATAGCGTTTGCAGATGTCTACGTATCGAAGCAATAGAGTTCAAATGCTTCTTAAAACGAGAAATTGCATCTCATACCTATGTTTCATGATAAGATATAATATTCATTGCGAAGTGTTATGCATTTCTCGTCTACGATTCAAATGAATGTAAATGCGACACTTCCTTGCAAGGAAATAGCGTTTGCAGATGTCTACGTATCGTAGCAATGGAGTTCTTATGATTCTTAAAACGCGATATCGCATCTCACTTCTATGTTTCATGGTAAGATATAATTTGATTTGAGAAGTGTTATGTATTCCTCGTCTACACTTCAAATGAATGTGAATGCGACACTTCCTCGCTAGGAAATAGCGTTTGCAGTTGTCTACGTATCGTAGAAATAGATTTCTAATGCTTCTTAGAACGAGATATTGCATCTCATATCTATGTTTCATGATAAGATATAATATTCATTGCGAAGTGTTATGCATTCCTCGTCTACGATTCAAATGAATGTAAATGCGACACTTCCTTGCTAGGAAATAGCGTTTGCAGTTGTCTACGTATCGTAGCAATAGATTTCTAATGCTTCTTAAAACGCGATATCGCATCTCATTTCTATGTTTCATGGTAAGATATAATATGATTTGCGAAGTGTTATGTATTCCTCGTCTACACTTCAAATTAATGTAAATGCGACACTTCCTTGTAAGGAAATTGCGTTTGCAGATGTCTACGTATCGAAGCAATAGAGTTCAAATGCTTCCTAAAACGAGATACTGCATCTCATATCTATGTTTCATGATAAGATATAATATTCATTGCGAAGTGCTACGCATTCCTCGCCTACGATTCAAATGAATATAAATGCGACACTTCCTGGCAAGGAAATAGCGTTTGCAGATGTCTACGTATCGTAGCAATAGAGTTCTTATGATTCTTAAAAAGCGATATCGCATCTCATTTCTATGTTTCATGGTAAGGTATAATATGATTTGCGAAGTGTTATGTATTCCTCGTCTACACTTCAAATGAATGTGAATGCGACACTTCCTCGCTAGGAAATAGCGTTTGCAGATGTCTACGTATCGAAGCAACAGAGTTCAAATGCTTCTTAAAACGAGATATTGCATCTCATATCTATGTTTCATGATAAGATATAGTATTCATTGCGAAGTGTTATGCATTCCTCGTCTACGATTCAAATGAATGTAAATGCGACACTTCCTTGCTAGGAAATAGCGTTTGCAGATGTCTACGTATCGAAGCAATAGGGTTCTAATGCTTCTTAAAACGCGATATCGCATCTCATTTCTATGTTTCATGGTAAGATATAATATGATTTGCGAAGTGTTATGTATTCCTCGTCTACACTTCAAATGAATGTAAATGCGACACTTCCTTGCAAGGAAATAGCGTTTGCAGATGTCTACGTATCGTAGCAATAGCTTTCTAATGCTTCTTAACACGTTCACGCCGGCGTGACCCACCGGTGGGTCACACTTGACTGTTCCGTGGGGCGGCGTGACCCACCGGTGGGTCACACTTGACTGCTCCGTGGGGCGGCGTGACCCACCGGTGGGTCACGCGTTTTCAGAAAATTAGTCGTTTCTTCAGACGAACCACTTTCCTCCAGATTCATTTTATCTATTATTTATAAGGGCAAAAATTCAAATATATTCTAACCGCCTCTGTAGAAGAAAAGATAATTTTACCTTCGCAATAAGCGAGTTCAAATTCGCAACGATATTGCCCCGCCCCACGAAGCTTAACGCGATAAGACAGTCCCGCCTCACGCGGAGAAACGTAGATTTTCGCCCCGGCGTGAACGTGTTAAAACGCGATATCGCATCTCATTTCTATGTATCATGGTAAGATATAAGATGATTTGCTAAGTGTCATGTATTCCTCGTCTACACTTCAAATGAATGTAAATGCGACACTTCCTTGTTAGGAAATAGCGTCTGCAGATATCTGGGTATCGTAGCAATAGAGTTCTAGTGCTCCTTAAAACGCGATATCGCATCTCATTTCTACGTTTCATGGTAAGATGTATTATGATTTGTGAAGTGTTATGCATTCCTCGTCTACGATTCAAATGAATGTAAATGCGACACTTCCTTGCAAGGAAATAGCGTTTGCAGATGTCTACGTATCGCAGCAATAGAGTTCTTATGATTCTTAAAAAGCGATATCGCATCTCATTTCTATGTTTCATGGTAAGGTATAAAATGATTTGCGAAGTGTTATGTATTCCTCGCCTACACTTCAAATGAATGTGAATGCGACACTTCCTCGCTAGGAAATAGCGTTTGCAGATGACTACGTATCGAAGCAACAGAGTTCAAATGCTTCTTAAAACGAGATATTGCATCTCATATCTATGTTTCATGATAAGATATAGTATTCATTGCGAAGTGTTATGCATTCCTCGTCTACGATTCAAATGAATGTAAATGCGACACTTCCTTGCTAGGAAATAGCGTTTGCAGATGTCTACGTATCGAAGCAATAGGGTTCTAATGCTTCTTAAAACGCGATATCGCATCTCATTTCTATGTTTCATGGTAAGATATAATATGATTTGCGAAGTGTTATGTATTCCTCGTCTACACTTCAAATGAATGTAAATGCGACACTTCCTTGCAAGGAAATAGCGTTTGCAGATGTCTACGTATCGTAGCAATAGCTTTCTAATGCTTCTTAAAACGCGATATCGCATCTCATTTCTATGTATCATGGTAAGATATAAGATGATTTGCTAAGTGTCATGTATTCCTCGTCTACACTTCAAATGAATGTAAATGCGACACTTCCTTGTTAGGAAATAGCGTCTGCAGATATCTGGGTATCGTAGCAATAGAGTTCTAGTGCTCCTTAAAACGCGATATCGCATCTCATTTCTACGTTTCATGGTAAGATGTATTATGATTTGTGAAGTGTTATGCATTCCTCGTCTACGATTCAAATGAATGTAAATGCGACACTTCCTTGCAAGGAAATAGCGTTTGCAGATGTCTACGTATCGCAGCAATAGAGTTCTTATGATTCTTAAAAAGCGATATCGCATCTCATTTCTATGTTTCATGGTAAGGTATAAAATGATTTGCGAAGTGTTATGTATTCCTCGCCTACACTTCAAATGAATGTGAATGCGACACTTCCTCGCTAGGAAATAGCGTTTGCAGATGACTACGTATCGAAGCAACAGAGTTCAAATGCTTCTTAAAACGAGATATTGCATCTCATATCTATGTTTCATGATAAGATATAGTATTCATTGCGAAGTGTTATGCATTCCTCGTCTACGATTCAAATGAATGTAAATGCGACACTTCCTTGCTAGGAAATAGCGTTTGCAGATGTCTACGTATCGAAGCAATAGGGTTCTAATGCTTCTTAAAACGCGATATCGCATCTCATTTCTATGTTTCATGGTAAGATATAATATGATTTGCGAAGTGTTATGTATTCCTCGTCTACACTTCAAATGAATGTAAATGCGACACTTCCTTGCAAGGAAATAGCGTTTGCAGATGTCTACGTATCGTAGCAATAGCTTTCTAATGCTTCTTAAAACGCGATATCGCATCTCATTTCTATGTATCATGGTAAGATATAAGATGATTTGCTAAGTGTCATGTATTCCTCGTCTACACTTCAAATGAATGTAAATGCGACACTTCCTTGTTAGGAAATAGCGTCTGCAGATATCTGGGTATCGTAGCAATAGAGTTCTAGTGCTTCTTAAAACGCGATATCGCATCTCATTTCTACGTTTCATGGTAAGATGTATTATGATTTGTGAAGTGTTATGCATTCCTCGTCTACGATTCAAATGAATGTAAATGCGACACTTCCTTGCAAGGAAATAGCGTTTGCAGATGTCTACGTATCGCAGCAATAGAGTTCTTATGATTCTTAAAAACCGATATCGCATCTCATTTCTATGTTTCATGGTAAGGTATAAAATGATTTGCGAAGTGTTATGTATTCCTCGTCTACACTTCAAATGAATGTGAATGCGACACTTCCTCGCTAGGAAATAGCGTTTGCAGATGACTACGTATCGAAGCAACAGAGTTCAAATGCTTCTTAAAACGAGATATTGCATCTCATATCTATGTTTCATGATAAGATATAATATTCATTGCGAAGTGTTATGCATTCCTCGTCTACGATTCAAATGAAAGTAAATGCGACACTTCCTTGCAAGGGAATAGCGTTTGCAGATGTCTACGTATCGAAGCAATAGGGTTCTAATGCTTCTTACAACGCGATATCGCATCTCATTTCTATGTTTCATGGTAAGATATAATATGACTTGCGAAGTGTTATGTATTCCTCGTCTACACTTCAAATGAATGTAAATACGACACTTCCTTGCAAGGAAATAGCGTTTGCAAATATCTGCCTATCGTAGCAATAGTATTCTGATGCTTCTTAAAACGCGATATCGCATCTCTCTTCTATGTTTCATGGTAAGTTATAATATGATTCGCGAAGTGTTATGTATTCCTCGTCTACACTTCAAATGAATGTAAATGCGACACTTCCTTGCAAGGAAATAGCGTTTGCAGATGTCTACCTATCGAAGCAATAGAGTTCAAATGCTTCTTAAAACGACATATTGCATCTCATACCTATATTTCATGATAAGATATAATATTCATTGCGAAGTGTTATGCATTTCTCGTCTACGATTCAAATGAATGTAAATGCGGCACTTCCTTGCAAGGAAATAGCGTTTGCAGATGTCTACGTATCGTAGCAATAGAGTTCTTATGATTCTTAAAACGCGATATCGCATCTCATTTCTATGTTTCATGGTAAGATATAATTTGATTTGAGAAGTGTTATGTATTCCTCGTCTACACTTCAAATGAATGTGAATGCGACACTTCCTCGCTAGGAAATAGCGTTTGCAGTTGCCCACGTATCGTAGCAATAGATTTCTAATGCTTCTTAAAACGCGATATCGCATCTCATTTCTATGTTTCATGGTAAGATATAATATGATTTGCGAAGTGTCATGTCTTCCTCGTCTACACTTCAAATGAATGTAAATGCGACACTTCCTTGCTGGGAAATAGCGTCTGCAGATGTCTAGGTATTGTAGCAATAGAGTTCTAATGCTTCTTAAAACGCGATATCGCATCTCATTTCTATGTTTCATGGTACGATGTAATATGATTTGCGAAGTGTTATGTATTCCTCGTCTACACTTCAAATGAATGTAAATGCGAAGCTTCCTTGCAAGGAAATAGCGTTTGCAAATGTCTACGTATCGAAGCAATAGAGTTCAAATGCTTCTTAAAACGAGATACTGCATCTCATATCTATGTTTCATGATAAGATATAATATTCATTGCGAAGTGCTATGCATTCCTCGCCTACGATTCAAATGAATGTAAATGCGACACTTCCTTGCAAGGAAATAGCGTTTGCAGATGTCTACGTATCGTAGCAATAGAGTTCTTATGATTCTTAAAAAGCGATATCGCATCTCATTTCTATGTTTCATGGTAATGTATAATATGATTTGCGAAGTGTTATGTATTCCTCGTCTACACTTCAAATGAATGTGAGTGCGACACTTCCTCGCTAGGAAATAGCGTCTGCAGATGTCTAGGTATCGTAGCAATAGAGTTCCAATGCTTCTTAAAACGAGATATTGCATCTAATATCTATGTTTCATGATAAGATATAATATTCATTGCGAAGTGTTATGCATTCCTCGTCTACGATTCAAATGAAAGTAAATGCGACACTTCCTTGCAAGGAAATAGCGTTTGCAGATGTCTACGTATCGTAGCAATAGAGTTCTTATAATCCTTAAAACGCGATATCGCATCTCATTTCTATGTTTCATGGTAAGATATAATATGATTTGCGAAGTGTTATGTATTCCTCGCCTACACTTCAAGTGAATGTAAATGCGACACTTCCTTGCAAGGAAATAGCCTTTGCAGATGTCTACGTATCGTAGCAATGGATTTCTAATGCTTCTTAGAACGCAATATCGCATCTCATTTCTAGGTTTCATGGTATGATATAATATGATTTGCGAAGTGTCATGTATTCCTCGTCTACACTTCAAATGAATGTAAATGCGACACTTCCTTCCAAGGAAATAGCGTTTGCAGATGTCTACGTATCGTAGCAATAGAGTTCTAATGCTTCTTAAAACGCGATATCGCATCTCATTTCTATGTTTCATGGTAAGATATAATATGATTTGCGAAGTGTTATGTATTCCTCGTCTACACTTCAAATGAATGTAAATGCGACACATCCTTGCAAGGAAATAGCGTTTGCAGATGTCTACGTATCGCAGCAATAGAGTTCTTATGATTCTTAAAAAGCGATATCGCATCTCATTTCTATGTTTCATGGTAAGGTATAAAATGATTTGCGAAGTGTTATGTATTCCTCGCCTACACTTCAAATGAATGTGAATGCGACACTTCCTCGCTAGGAAATAGCGTTTGCAGATGACTACGTATCGAAGCAACAGAGTTCAAATGCTTCTTAAAACGAGATATTGCATCTCATATCTATGTTTCATGATAAGATATAGTATTCATTGCGAAGTGTTATGAATTCCTCGTCTACGATTCAAATGAATGTAAATGCGACACTTCCTTGCTAGGAAATAGCGTTTGCAGATGTCTACGTATCGAAGCAATAGGGTTCTAATGCTTCTTAAAACGCGATATCGCATCTCATTTCTATGTTTCATGGTAAGATATAATATGATTTGCGAAGTGTTATGTATTCCTCGTCTACACTTCAAATGAATGTAAATGCGACACTTCCTTGCAAGGAAATAGCGTTTGCAGATGTCTACGTATCGTAGCAATAGCTTTCTAATGCTTCTTAAAACGCGATATCGCATCTCATTTCTATGTATCATGGTAAGATATAAGATGATTTGCTAAGTGTCATGTATTCCTCGTCTACACTTCAAATAAATGTAAATGCGACACTTCCTTGTTAGGAAATAGCGTCTGCAGATATCTGGGTATCGTAGCAATAGAGTTCTAGTGCTTCTTAAAACGCGATATCGCATCTCATTTCTACGTTTCATGGTAAGATGTATTATGATTTGTGAAGTGTTATGCATTCCTCGTCTACGATTCAAATGAATGTAAATGCGACACTTCCTTGCAAGGAAATAGCGTTTGCAGATGTCTACGTATCGCAGCAATAGAGTTCTTATGATTCTTAAAAAGCGATATCGCATCTCATTTCTATGTTTCATGGTAAGGTATAAAATGATTTGCGAAGTGTTATGTATTCCTCGTCTACACTTCAAATGAATGTGAATGCGACACTTCCTCGCTAGGAAATAGCGTTTGCAGATGACTACGTATCGAAGCAACAGAGTTCAAATGCTTCTTAAAACGAGATATTGCATCTCATATCTATGTTTCATGATAAGATATAATATTCATTGCGAAGTGTTATGCATTCCTCGTCTACGATTCAAATGAAAGTAAATGCGACACTTCCTTGCAAGGGAATAGCGTTTGCAGATGTCTACGTATCGAAGCAATAGGGTTCTAATGCTTCTTACAACGCGATATCGCATCTCATTTCTATGTTTCATGGTAAGATATAATATGACTTGCGAAGTGTTATGTATTCCTCGTCTACACTTCAAATGAATGTAAATACGACACTTCCTTGCAAGGAAATAGCGTTTGCAAATATCTGCCTATCGTAGCAATAGTATTCTGATGCTTCTTAAAACGCGATATCGCATCTCTCTTCTATGTTTCATGGTAAGTTATAATATGATTCGCGAAGTGTTATGTATTCCTCGTCTACACTTCAAATGAATGTAAATGCGACACTTCCTTGCAAGGAAATAGCGTTTGCAGATGTCTACCTATCGAAGCAATAGAGTTCAAATGCTTCTTAAAACGACATATTGCATCTCATACCTATATTTCATGATAAGATATAATATTCATTGCGAAGTGTTATGCATTTCTCGTCTACGATTCAAATGAATGTAAATGCGGCACTTCCTTGCAAGGAAATAGCGTTTGCAGATGTCTACGTATCGTAGCAATAGAGTTCTAATGATTCTTAAAACGCGATATCGCATCTCATTTCTATGTTTCATGGTAAGATATAATTTGATTTGTGAAGTGTTATGCATTCCTCGTCTACGATTCAAATGAATGTAAATGCGACACTTCCTTGCAAGGAAATAGCGTTTGCAGATGTCTACGTATCGCAGCAATAGAGTTCTTATGATTCTTAAAAAGCGATATCGCATCTCATTTCTATGTTTCATGGTAAGGTATAGAATGATTTGCGAAGTGTTATGTATTCCTCGTCTACACTTCAAATGAATGTGAATGCGACACTTCCTCGCTAGGAAATAGCGTTTGCAGATGACTACGTATCGAAGCAACAGAGTTCAAATGCTTCTTAAAACGAGATATTGCATCTCATATCTATGTTTCATGATAAGATATAATATTCATTGCGAAGTGTTATGCATTCCTCGTCTACGATTCAAATGAAAGTAAATGCGACACTTCCTTGCAAGGGAATAGCGTTTGCAGATGTCTACGTATCGAAGCAATAGGGTTCTAATGCTTCTTACAACGCGATATCGCATCTCATTTCTATGTTTCATGGTAAGATATAATATGACTTGCGAAGTGTTATGTATTCCTCGTCTACACTTCAAATGAATGTAAATACGACACTTCCTTGCAAGGAAATAGCGTTTGCAAATATCTGCCTATCGTAGCAATAGTATTCTGATGCTTCTTAAAACGCGATATCGCATCTCTCTTCTATGTTTCATGGTAAGTTATAATATGATTCGCGAAGTGTTATGTATTCCTCGTCTACACTTCAAATGAATGTAAATGCGACACTTCCTTGCAAGGAAATAGCGTTTGCAGATGTCTACCTATCGAAGCAATAGAGTTCAAATGCTTCTTAAAACGACATATTGCATCTCATACCTATATTTCATGATAAGATATAATATTCATTGCGAAGTGTTATGCATTTCTCGTCTACGATTCAAATGAATGTAAATGCGGCACTTCCTTGCAAGGAAATAGCGTTTGCAGATGTCTACGTATCGTAGCAATAGAGTTCTAATGATTCTTAAAACGCGATATCGCATCTCATTTCTATGTTTCATGGTAAGATATAATTTGATTTGAGAAGTGTTATGTATTCCTCGTCTACACTTCAAATGAATGTGAATGCGACACTTCCTCGCTAGGAAATAGCGTTTGCAGTTGCCCACGTATCGTAGCAATAGATTTCTAATGCTTCTTAAAACGCGATATCGCATCTCATTTCTATGTTTCATGGTAAGATATAATATGATTTGCGAAGTGTCATGTCTTCCTCGTCTACACTTCAAATGAATGTAAATGCGACACTTCCTTGCTGGGAAATAGCGTCTGCAGATGTCTAGGTATTGTAGCAATAGAGTTCTAATGCTTCTTAAAACGCGATATCGCATCTCATTTCTATGTTTCATGGTACGATGTAATATGATTTGCGAAGTGTTATGTATTCCTCGTCTACACTTCAAATGAATGTAAATGCGAAGCTTCCTTGCAAGGAAATAGCGTTTGCAAATGTCTACGTATCGAAGCAATAGAGTTCAAATGCTTCTTAAAACGAGATACTGCATCTCATATCTATGTTTCATGATAAGATATAATATTCATTGCGAAGTGCTATGCATTCCTCGCCTACGATTCAAATGAATGTAAATGCGACACTTCCTTGCAAGGAAATAGCGTTTGCAGATGTCTACGTATCGTAGCAATAGAGTTCTTATGATTCTTAAAAAGCGATATCGCATCTCATTTCTATGTTTCATGGTAATGTATAATATGATTTGCGAAGTGTTATGTATTCCTCGTCTACACTTCAAATGAATGTGAGTGCGACACTTCCTCGCTAGGAAATAGCGTCTGCAGATGTCTAGGTATCGTAGCAATAGAGTTCCAATGCTTCTTAAAACGAGATATTGCATCTAATATCTATGTTTCATGATAAGATATAATATTCATTGCGAAGTGTTATGCATTCCTCGTCTACGATTCAAATGAAAGTAAATGCGACACTTCCTTGCAAGGAAATAGCGTTTGCAGATGTCTACGTATCGTAGCAATAGAGTTCTTATAATCCTTAAAACGCGATATCGCATCTCATTTCTATGTTTCATGGTAAGATATAATATGATTTGCGAAGTGTTATGTATTCCTCGCCTACACTTCAAGTGAATGTAAATGCGACACTTCCTTGCAAGGAAATAGCCTTTGCAGATGTCTACGTATCGTAGCAATGGATTTCTAATGCTTCTTAGAACGCAATATCGCATCTCATTTCTAGGTTTCATGGTATGATATAATATGATTTGCGAAGTGTCATGTATTCCTCGTCTACACTTCAAATGAATGTAAATGCGACACTTCCTTGCAAGGAAATAGCATTTGCAGATGTCTACGTATCGTAGCAATGGATTTCTAATGCTTCTTAGAACGCGATATCGCATCTCATTTCTATGTTTCATGGTAAAATATAATATGATTTGCGAAGTGTTATGCATTCCTCGTCTACGATTCAAATGAAAGTAAATGCAACACTTCCTTGCAAGGAAATAGCGTTTGCACATGTCTACGTATCGTAGCAATAGAGTTCAAATGCTTCTTAAAACGCGATATCGCATCTCATTTCTATGTTTCATGGTAAGATATAATATGATTTGCGAAGTGTTATGCATTCCTCGTCTACGATTCAAATGAACGTAAATGCGACACTTCCTTCCAAGGAAATAGCGTTTGCAGATGTCTACGTATCGTAACAATAGACTTCTTATGATACTTAAAACGCGATATCGCATCTCATTTCTATGATTCATGGTAAGATATAATATGATTTGCGAAGTGTTACGTATTCCTCGTCTACACTTCAAATCAATGTAAATACGACACTTCCTTGCAAGGAAATAGCGTTTGCAGATGTCTACCTATCGTAGCAATAGAGTTCTAATGCTTCTTAAAACGCGATATCGCATCTCATTTCTATGTTTCATGGTAAGATATAATATTCATTGCGAAGTGTTATGCATTCCTCGTCTACGATTCAAATGAAAGTAAATGCGATACTTCCTTGCAAGGAAATAGCATTTGCAGATGTCTACCTATCGTAGCAATAGTATTCTAATGCTTCATAAAACGCGATATCGCATCTCATTTCTATGTATCATGGTAAGATATAATATTCATTGCGAAGTGTTATGCATTCCTCGTCTACGATTCAAATGAAAGTATATGCGATACTTCCTTGCAAGGAAATAGCATTTGCAGATGTCTACCTATCGTAGCAATAGTGTTCTAATGCTTCATAAAACGCGATATCGCATCTCATTTCTATGTATCATGGTAAGATATAATATTCATTGCGAAGTGTTATGCATTCCTCGTCTACGATTCAAATGAAAGTAAATGCGACACTTCCTTGCAAGGAAATAGCGTTTGCAGATGTCTACGTATCGTAACAATAGAGTTCTTATGATTCTTGAAACGCGATATCGCATCTCATTTCTATGTTTCATGGTAAGGTATAATATGATTTGCGAAGTGTTATGTATTCCTCGCCTACACTTCAAGTGAATGTAAATGCGACACTTCCTTGCAAGGAAATAGCCTTTGCAGATGTCTACGTATCGTAGCAATGGATTTCTAATGCTTCTTAGAATGCAATATCGCATCTCATTGCTAGGTTTCATGGTATGATATAATATGATTTGCGAAGTGTCATGTATTCCTCGTCTACACTTCAAATGAATGTAAATGCGACACTTCATTCCAAGGAAATAGCGTTTGCAGATATCTACGTATCGTAGCAATAGAGTTCTAATGCTTCTTAAAACGCGATATCGCATCTCATTTCTATGTTTCATGGTAAGCTATAATATGATTTGCGAAGTGTCATGTATTCCTCGTCTACACTTCAAATGAATGTAAATGCGACACTTCCTTGCAAGGAAATAGCGTTTGCAGATGTCTACGTATAGAAGCAATAGAGTTTTAATGCTTCTTAAAACGCGATATCGCATCTCATTTCTATGTTTCATGTTAAGATGTAATATGATTTGCGAAGTGTTATGTATTCCTCGTCTACACTTCAAACTAATGTAAATGCGACACTTCCTTGTAAGGAAATTGCGTTTGCAGATGTCCACGTATCGAAGCAAAAGTGTTCAAATGCTTCTTAAAACGAGATACTGCATCTCATATCTATGTTTCATGATAAGATATAATATTCATTGCGAAGTGTTATGCATTCCTCGTCTACGGTTCAAATGAAAGTAAATGCGACACTTACTTGCATGGAAATAGCGTTTGCAGATGTCTACGTATTGAAGCAATAGAGTTCAAATGCTTCTTAAAACGAGATACTGCATCTCATATCTATGTTTCATGATAAGATATAATATTCATTGCGAAGTGTTATGTATTCCTCGTCTACACCTCAAATGAATGTAAATGCGACACTTCCTTGCAAGGAAATAGCATTTGCAGATGTCTACGTATCGTAGCAATGGATTTCTAATGCTTCTTAGAACGCGATATCGCATCTCATTTCTATGTTTCATGGTAAAATATAATATGATTTGCGAAGTGTTATGCATTCCTCGTCTACGATTCAAATGAAAGTAAATGCAACACTTCCTTGCAAGGAAATAGCGTTTGCACATGTCTACGTATCGTAGCAATAGAGTTCAAATGCTTCTTAAAACGCGATATCGCATCTCATTTCTATGTTTCATGGTAAGATATAATATGATTTGCGAAGTGTTATGCATTCCTCGTCTACGATTCAAATGAACGTAAATGCGACACTTCCTTGCAAGGAAATAGCATTTGCAGATGTCTACGTATCGTAACAATAGACTTCTTATGATACTTAAAACGCGATATCGCATCTCATTTCTATGATTCATGGTAAGATATAATATGATTTGCGAAGTGTTACGTATTCCTCGTCTACACTTCAAATCAATGTAAATACGACACTTCCTTGCAAGGAAATAGCGTTTGCAGATGTCTACCTATCGTAGCAATAGAGTTCTAATGCTTCTTAAAACGCGATATCGCATCTCATTTCTATGTTTCATGGTAAGATATAATATTCATTGCGAAGTGTTATGCATTCCTCGTCTACGATTCAAATGAAAGTAAATGCGATACTTCCTTGCAAGGAAATAGCATTTGCAGATGTCTACCTATCGTAGCAATAGTATTCTAATGCTTCATAAAACGCGATATCGCATCTCATTTCTATGTATCATGGTAAGATATAATATTCATTGCGAAGTGTTATGCATTCCTCGTCTACGATTCAAATGAAAGTATATGCGATACTTCCTTGCAAGGAAATAGCATTTGCAGATGTCTACCTATCGTAGCAATAGTGTTCTAATGCTTCATAAAACGCGATATCGCATCTCATTTCTATGTATCATGGTAAGATATAATATTCATTGCGAAGTGTTATGCATTCCTCGTCTACGATTCAAATGAAAGTAAATGCGACACTTCCTTGCAAGGAAATAGCGTTTGCAGATGTCTACGTATCGTAACAATAGAGTTCTTATGATTCTTGAAACGCGATATCGCATCTCATTTCTATGTTTCATGGTAAGGTATAATATGATTTGCGAAGTGTTATGTATTCCTCGCCTACACTTCAAGTGAATGTAAATGCGACACTTCCTTGCAAGGAAATAGCCTTTGCAGATGTCTACGTATCGTAGCAATGGATTTCTAATGCTTCTTAGAACGCAATATCGCATCTCATTGCTAGGTTTCATGGTATGATATAATATGATTTGCGAAGTGTCATGTATTCCTCGTCTACACTTCAAATGAATGTAAATGCGACACTTCATTCCAAGGAAATAGCGTTTGCAGATATCTACGTATCGTAGCAATAGAGTTCTAATGCTTCTTAAAACGCGATATCGCATCTCATTTCTATGTTTCATGGTAAGCTATAATATGATTTGCGATGTGTCATGTATTCCTCGTCTACGATTCAAATGAAAGTAAATGCGACACTTCCTTGCAAGGAAATAGCGTTTGCAGATGTCTACGTATCGTAACAATAGAGTTCTTATGATTCTTGAAACGCGATATCGCATCTCATTTCTATGTTTCATGGTAAGATATAATATGATTTGCGAAGTGTTATGTATTCCTCGTCTACACTTCAAATGAATGTAAATACGACACTTCCTTGCAAGGAAATAGCGTTTGCAAATATCTGCCTATCGTAGCAATGGATTTCTAATGCTTCTTAGAACGCGATATCGCATCTCATTTCTATGTTTCATGGTAAAATATAATATCATTTGCGAAGTGTTATGCATTCCTCGTCTACGATTCAAATGAAAGTAAATGCGACACTTCCTTGCAAGGAAATAGCGTTTGCAGATGTCTACGTATCGTAGCAGTAGAGTTCAAATGCTTCTTAAAACGCGATATCGCATCTCATTTCTATGTTTCATGGTAAGATATAATATGATTTGCGAAGTGTTATGCATTCCTCGTCTACGATTCAAATGAACGTAAATGCGACACTTCCTTCCAAGGAAATAGCGTTTGCAGATGTCTACGTATCGTAACAATAGACTTCTTATGATACTTAAAACGCGATATCGCATCTCATTTCTATGATTCATGGTAAGATATAATATGATTTGCGAAGTGTTATGTATTCCTCGTCTACACTTCAAATCAATGTAAATACGACACTTCCTTGCAAGGAAATAGCGTTTGCAGATATCTACCTATCGTAGCAATAGAGTTCTAATGCTTCTTAAAACGCGATATCGCATCTCATTTCTATGTTTCATGGTAAGATATAATATTCATTGCGAAGTGTTATGCATTCCTCGTCTACGATTCAAATGAAAGTAAATGCGATACTTCCTTGCAAGGAAATAGCATTTGCAGATGTCTACCTATCGTAGCAATAGTGTTCTAATGCTTCATAAAACGCGATATCGCATCTCATTTCTATGTATCATGGTAAGATATAATATTCATTGCGAAGTGTTATGCATTCCTCGTCTACGATTCAAATGAAAGTAAATGCGACACTTCCTTGCAAGGAAACAGAGATTGCAGATGTCTACGTATCGTAGCAATAGAGCTCTTATAATTCTTAAAACGCGATTTCGCATCTCATTCCTATGTTTCATGGTAAGGTATAATATGATTTGCGAAGTGTTATGTATTCCTCGCCTACACTTCAAGTGAATGTAAATGCGACACTTCCTTGCAAGGAAATAGCCTTTGCAGATGTCTACGTATCGTAGCAATGGATTTCTAATGCTTCTTAGAACGCAATATCCCATCTCATTTCTAGGTTTCATGGTATGATATAATATGATTTGCGAAGTGTCATGTATTCCTCGTCTACACTTCAAATGAATGTAAATGCGACACTTCATTCCAAGGAAATAGCGTTTGCAGATATCTACGTATCGTAGCAATAGAGTTCTAATGCTTCTTAAAACGCGATATCGCATCTCATTTCTATGTTTCATGGTAAGATATAATATGATTTGCGAAGTGTCATGTATTCCTCGTCTACACTTCAAATGAATGTAAATGCGACACTTCCTTGCAAGGAAATAGCGTTTGCAGATGTCTACGTATAGAAGCAATAGAGTTTTAATGCTTCTTAAAACGCGATATCGCATCTCATTTCTATGTTTCATGGTAAGATGTAATATGATTTGCGAAGTGTTATGTATTCCTCGTCTACACTTCAAACTAATGTAAATGCGACACTTCCTTGTAAGGAAATTGCGTTTGCAGATGTCTACGTATCGAAGCAATAGAGTTCAAATGCTTCTTAAAACGAGATACTGCATCTCATATCTATGTTTCATGATAAGATATAATATTCATTGCGAAGTGTTATGCATTCCTCGTCTACGGTTCAAATGAAAGTAAATGTGACACTTACTTGCATGGAAATAGCGTTTGCAGATGTCTACGTATTGAAGCAATAGAGTTCAAATGGTTCTTAAAACGAGATACTGCATCTCATATCTATGTTTCATGATAAGATATAATATTCATTGCGAAGTGTTATGCATTCCTCGTCTACGATTCAAATGAAAGTAAATGCGACACTTCCTTGCAAGGAAATAGCGTTTGCAGATGTCTACGTATCGTAACAATAGAGTTCTTATGATTCTTGAAACGCGATATCGCATCTCATTTCTATGTTTCATGGTAAGATATAATATGATTTGCGAAGTGTTATGTATTCCTCGTCTACACTTCAAGTGAATGTAAATACGACACTTCCTTGCAAGGAAATAGCGTTTGCAAATATCTGCCTATCGTAGCATTAGTATTCTAATGCTTCTTAAAACGCGATATCGCATCTCATTTCTATGTTTCATGGTAAGATATAATATGATTTGCGAAGTGTCATGTATTCCTCGTCTACACTTCAAATGAATGTAAATGCGGCACTTCCTTGCAGGGAAATAGCGTTTGCAAATGTCTACGTATCGAAGCAATATAGTTCAAATGCTTCTTAAAACGCGATATCGCATCTCATTTCTATGTTTCATGGTAAGATATAATATGATTTGCGAAGTGTTATGCATTCCTCGTCTACGATTCAAATGAACGTAAATGCGACACTTCCTTCCAAGGAAATAGCGTTTGCAGATGTCTACGTATCGTAACAATAGACTTCTTATGATACTTAAAATGCGATATCGCATCTCATTTCTATGATTCATGGTAAGATATAATATGATTTGCGAAGTGTTATGTACTCCTCGTCTACACTTCAAATCAATGTAAATACGACACTTCCTTGCACGGAAATAGCGTTTGCAGATGTCTACCTATCGTAGCAATAGAGTTCTAATGCTTCTTAAAACGCGATATCGCATCTCATTTCTATGTTTCATGGTAAGATATAATATTCATTGCGAAGTGTTATGCATTCCTCGTCTACGATTCAAATGAAAGTAAATGCGATACTTCCTTGCAAGGAAATAGCATTTGCAGATGTCTACCTATCGTAGCAATAGTGTTCTAATGCTTCATAAAACGCGATATCGCATCTCATTTCTATGTATCATGGTAAGATATAATATTCATTGCGAAGTGTTATGCATTCCTCGTCTACGATTCAAATGAAAGTAAATGCGACACTTCCTTGCAAGGAAACAGCAATTGCAGATGTCTACGTATCGTAGCAATAGAGCTCTTATAATTCTTAAAACGCGATTTCGCATCTCATTTCTATGTTTCATGGTAAGGTATAATATGATTTGCGAAGTGTTATGTATTCCTCGCCTACACTTCAAGTGAATGTAAATGCGACACTTCCTTGCAAGGAAATAGCCTTTGCAGATGTCTACGTATCGTAGCAATGGATTTCTAATGCTTCTTAGAACGCAATATCGCATCTCATTTCTAGGTTTCATGGTATGATATAATATGATTTGCGAAGTGTCATGTATTCCTCGTCTACAGTTCAAATGAATGTAAATGCGACACTTCCTTCCAAGGAAATAGCGTTTGCAGATGTCTACGTATCGTAGCAATAGAGTTCTAATGCTTCTTAAAACGCGATATCGCATCTCATTTCTATGTTTCATGGTAAGATATAATATGATTTGCGAAGTGTCATGTATTCCTCGTCTACACTTCAAATGAATGTAAATGCGACACTTCCTTGCAAGGAAATAGCGTTTGCAGATGTCTACGTATAGAAGCAATAGAGTTTTAATGCTTCTTAAAACGCGATATCGCATCTCATTTCTATGTTTCATGGTAAGATGTAATATGATTTGCGAAGTGTTATGTATTCCTCGTCTACACTTCAAATTAATGTAAATGCGACACTTCCTTGTAAGGAAATTGCGTTTGCAAATGTCTACGTATCGAAGCAATAGAGTTCAAATGCTTCTTAAAACGAGATACTGCAACTCATATCTATGTTTCATGATAAGATATAATATTCATTGCGAAGTGTTATGCATTCCTCGTCTACGGTTCAAATGAAAGTAAATGCGACACTTACTTGCATGGAAATAGCGTTTGCAGATGTCTACGTATCGTAACAATAGAGTTCTTATGATTCTTGAAACGCGATATCGCATCTCATTTCTATGTTTCATGGTAAGATATAATATGATTTGCGAAGTGTTATGTATTCCTCGTCTACACTTCAAATGAATGTAAATGCGGCACATCCTTGCAAGGAAATAGCGTTTGCAGATGTCTACGTATCGAAGCAATAGTGTTCTAATGCTTCTCAAAACGCGATATCGCATCTCATTTCTATGTTTCATGGTAAGATATAATATGATTTGCGAAGTGTTATGTATTCCTCGTCTACACTTCAAATGAATGTAAATGCGGCACATCCTTGCAAGGAAATAGCGTTTGCAGATGTCTACGTATCGAAGCAATAGTGTTCTAATGCTTCTTAAAACGCGATTTCGCATCTCATTTCTGTGTTTCATGGTAAGGTATAATATGATTTGCGAAGTGTTATGTATTCCTCGCCTACACTTCAAATGAATGTAAATGCGACACTTCCTTGCAAGGAAATAGCATTTGCAGATGTCTACGTATCGTAGCAATGGATTTCTAGTGCTTCTTAGAACGCTATATCGCATCTCATTTCTATGTTTCATGGTAAGATATAATATGATTTGCGAAGTGTCATGTATTCCTCGTCTACACTTCAAATGAATGTGAATGCGACACTTCCTTGCAAGGAAATAGCGTTTGCAGATGACTACGTATCGAAGCAATAGAGTTCAAATGCTTCTTAAAACGAGATATTGCTTCTCATATATATGTTTCATGATAAGATATAATATACATTGCGAAGTGTTATGCATTCCTCGTCTACACTTCAAATGAATGTGAATGGTGATACTTCCTCGCTAGGAAATAGCGTTTGCAGATGTCTACGTATCGTAGCAATAGATATCTAATGCTTCTTAAAACGGCGATATCGCATCTCATTTCTATGTTTCATGGTAAGATATAATATGATTTGCGAAGTGTTATGTATTCCTCGTCTACACTTCAAATGAATGTAACTGCGACACTTCCTTGCAAGGAAATAGCGATTGCAGATGTCTACCTATCGTAGCAATAGAGTTCTAATGCTTCTTAAAACGCCATATCGCATCTCATTTCTATGTTTCATGGTAAGATATAATATGATTTGAGAAGTGTTATGTATTCCTCGTCTACACTTCAAATGAATGTAAATGCGACACTTCCTTGCAAGGAAACAGCGTTTGCAGATGTCTACGTATCGAAGCAATTGAGTTCAAATGCTTCTTAAAACGCGATATCGCATCTCATTTCTATGTTTCATGGTAAGATATAATATGATTTGCGAACTGTCATGTATTCCACGTCTACACTTCAAATGAATGTAAATGCGACACTTCCTTGCAGGGAAATAGCGTTTGCAAATGTCTACGTATCGAAGCAATAGAGTTCAAATGCTTCTTAAAACGGGATATTGCATCTCATATCTATGTTTCATGATAAGATATAATATACATTGCGAAGTGTTATGCATTCCTCGTCTACGATTCAAATGAAAGTAAATGCAACACTTCCTTGCAAGGAAATAGCGTTTGCAGATGTGTACGTATCGTAGCAATAGATTTCTAATGCTTCTCAAAACGCGATATCGCATCTCATTTCTATGTTTCATGGTAAGATATAATATGATTTGCTAAGTATCATGTATTCCTCGTCTACACTTCAAATGAATGTAAATGCGACACTTCCTTGCAAGGAAATAGCGTTTGCAGATGTCTACGTATCGAAGCAATAGAGTTCAAATGCTTCTTAAAACGCGATATCGCATCTCATTTCTATGTTTCATGGTAAGATATAACATGATTTGCGAAGTGTTATGTATACCTCGTCTGCACTTCAAATGAATGTGAATGCGATACTTCCTCGCTAGGAAATAGCGTTTGCAGATGTCTACGTATCGTAGCAATAGATTTCTAATGCTTCCTAAAACGGCGATATCGCATCTCATTTCTATGTCTCATGGTATGATATAATATGATTTGCGAAGTGTTATGTATTCCTCGACTACACTTCAAATGAATGTAAATGCGACACTTCCTTGCAAGGAAATAGCGTTTGCAGATGTCTACGTATCGTAGCAATAGAGTTCTAATGCTTCTTAAAACGCGATATCGCATCTCATTTCTATGTTTCATGGTAAGATATAATATTCATTGCGAAGTGTTCTGCATTCCTCGTCTACGATTCAAATGAAAGTAAATGCGATACCTCCTTGCAAGGAAATAGCATTTGCAGATGTCTACCTATCGTAGCAATAGTGTTCCAATGCTTCATAAAACGCGATATCGCATGTCATTTCTATGTACCATGGTAAGATATAATGTACATTGCGAAGTGTTATGCATTCCTCGTCTACGATTCAAATGAAAGTAAATGCGACACTTACTTGCAAGGAAACAGCGATTGCAGATGTCTACGTATCGTAGCAATAGACCTCTTATAACTCTTAAAACGCGATTTCGCATCTCATTTCTATGTTTCATGGTAAGGTATAATATGATTTGCGAAGTGTTATGTATTCCTCGCCTACACTTCAAATGAATGTAAATGCGACACTTCCTTGCAAGGAAATAGCGTTTGCAGATGTCTACCTATCGTAGCAATAGAGTTCTAATGCTTCTTAAAACGCGATATCGCATCTCATTTCTATGTTTCATGGTAAGATATAATATTCATTGCGAAGTGTTATGCATTCCTCGTCTACGATTCAAATGAAAGTAAATGCGATACTTCCTTGCAAGGAAATAGCATTTGCAGATGTCTACCTATCGTAGCAGTAGTGTTCTAATGCTTCATAAAACGCGATATCGCATCTCATTTCTATGTTTCATGGTAAGATATAATATTCATTGCGAAGTGTTATGCATTCCTAGTCTACGATTCAAATAAAAGTAAATGCGACACTTCCTTGCAAGGAAACAGCGTTTGCAGATGTCTACGTATCGTAGCAATAGAGCTCTTATAATTCTTAAAACGCGATATCGCATCTCATTTCTACGTTTCATGGTAAGGTATAATATGATTTGCGAAGTGTTATGTATTCCTCGTCTATACTTCAAATGAATGTGAATGCGACACTTCCTCGCTAGGAAATAGCGTCTGCAGATGTCTAGGTATCGTAGTAATAGAGTTCTAATGCTTCTTAAGACGAGATATTGCATCTCATATCTATGTTTCACGACAAGATATAATATTCATTGCGACGTGTTATGCATTCCTCGTCTACGATTCAAATGAAAGTAAATGCGACACTTCCTTGCAAGGAAATAGCGTTTGCAGATGTCTACGTATCGTAGCAATAGAGTTCATATGATTCTTAAAACGCGATATCGCATCTCATTTCTATGTTTCATGGTAAGATATAACATGATTTGCGAAGTGTTATGTATTCCTCGTCTACACTTCAAATGAATGTGAATGCGATTCTTCCTCGCTAGGAAATAGCGTTTGCAGATGTCTACGTATCGTAGCAATAGCTTTCTAATGTTTCCTAAAAGGCGATATCGCATCTCATTTCTATGTTTCATGGTAAGATATAACATGACTTGCGAAGTGTCACGTATTCCTCGTCTACACTTCAAATGAATGTAAATGCGACACTTCCTTGTTAGGAAATAGCGTCTGCAGTTGTCTGGATATCGTAGCAATAGAGTTCTAGTGCTTCTTAAAACGCGATATCGCATCTCATTTCTACGTTTCATGGTAAGATGCATTATGATTTGTGAAGTGTTATGCATTCCTTGTCTACGATTCAAATGAATGTAAAAGCTACACTTCCTTGCAAGGAAATAGCGTTTGCAGATGTCTACGTATCGAAGCAATAGAGTTCAAATGCTTCTTAAAACGCGATATCGCATCTCATTTCTATGTTTCATGGTAAGAAATAATATGATTTGCGAAGTGTTATGTTTTCCTCGTCTACACTTCAAATGAATGTAAATGCGACACTTCCTTGCAAGGAAATAGCGATTGCGGATGTCTACCTATCGTAGCAATAGAGTTCTAATGCTTCTTAAAACGCGATATCGCATTTCATTTCTATGTTTCATGGTAAGATATAATATGATTTTCGAAGTGTTATGTATTCCTCGTCTACACTTCAAAAGAATGTAAATGCGACACTTCCTTGCTAGGAAATAGCGATTGCAGATGTCTACCTATCGTAGCAATAGAGTTCTAATGCTTCTTAAAACGCGATATCGCATCTCATTTCTATGTTTCATGGTAAGATATAATATGATTTGCGAAGTATTATGTATTCCTCGTCTACACTTCAAATGAATGTAAATGCGACACTTCCTTGCTGGGAAATAGCGTTTGCAGATATCTACGTATCGAAGCAATAGTGTTCTAATGCTTCTTAAAACGCGATATCGCATCTCATTTCTATGTTTCATGGTAAGATATAATATGATTTGCGAAGTGTTATGTATTCCTCGTCTACACCTCAAATGAATGTAAATGCGACACTTCCATGCAGGGAAATAGCGTTTGCAGATGTCTACGTATCGAAGCAATAGAGTTCAAATTCTTCTTAAAACAAGATATTGCATCTCATATCTATGCTTCATGATAAGATATAATATACATTGCGAAGTGTTATGCATTCCTCGTCTACGATTCAAATGAAAGTAAATGCGACACTTCCTTGCAAGGAAATAGCGTTTGCAGATGTCTACGTATCGAAACAATAGAGTTCAAATGCCTCTTAAAACGAGATATTGCATCTCATATCTATGTTTCATGATAAGATATAATATACATTGCGAAGTGTTATGCATTCCTCGTCTACGATTCAAATGAAAGTAAATGCGACACTTCCTTGCAAGGAAATAGCGTTTGCAGATGTGTACGTATCGTAGTAATAGATTTCTAATGCTTCTTAAAACGCGATATCGCATCTCATTTCTATGTTTCATGGTAAGATATAATATGATTTGCGAAGTGTTATGTATTCCTCGTCTACACATCAAATGAATCTAAATGCGACACTTCCTTGCAAGGAAATAGCGTTTGCAGATGTCTACGTATCGAAGCAATAGAGTTTTAATGCTTCTTAAAACGCGATATCGCATCTCATTTCTATGTTTCATGGTAAGATGTAATATGATTTGCGAAGTATCATGTATTCCTCGTCTACACTTCAAATGAATGTGAATGCGATACTTCCTTGCAAGGAAATAGCGTTTGCAGATGTCTACGTATCGAAGCAATAAAGTTGAAATGCTTCTTAAAACAAGATATTGCATCTCATATCTATGTTTCATGATAAGATATAATATTCATTGCGAAGTGTTATGCATTCCTCGTCTACGATTCAAATGAATGTAAATGCGACACTTCCTTGCTAGGAAATAGCGTCTGCAGATGTTTACGTATCGAAGCAATAGAGTTCAAATGCTTCTTAAAACGAGATATTGCATCTCATATCTATGTTTCATGATAAGATATAATATTCATTGCGAAGTGTTATGCATTCCTCGTCTACGATTCAAATGAATGTAAATGCGACACTTCCTTGCAAGGAAATCGCGTTTGCATATGTCTACGTATCGAAGCAATAGTGTTCTAAAGCTTCTTAAATCGCGATATCGCATCTCATTTCTATGTTTAATGGTAAGATATAATATGATTTGCGAAGTATCACGTATTCCCCGTCTACACATCAAATGAATGTAAATGCGACACTTCCTTGCAAGGAAATAGCGTTTGCAGATTTCTACGTATCGTAGCAATAGAGTTCTAATGCTTCTTAAAACGCGATATCGCATCCCATTTCTATGTTTCATGGTAAGATATAATATGATTTGCGAAGTGTTATGTATTCCTCGTCTACACTTCAAATGAATGTAAATGCGACACTCGCTCGCTAGGAAATAGCGTTTGCAGATGTCTACGTATCGTAGCAATAGAGTTCTAATGCTTCTTAAAACGCGATATCGCATCTCATTTCTATGATTCATGGTAAGATATAATATGATTTGCGAAGTGTTATGTATTCCTCGTCTGCACTTCAAATCAATGTAAGTACGACACTTCCTTGCAAGGAAATAGCGTTTGCAGATGTCTACCTATCGTAGCAATGGAGTTCTAATGCTTCTTAAAACGCGATATCGCATCTCATTTCTATGTTTCATGGTAAGATATAATATTCATTGCGAAGTGTTATGCATTCCTCGTCTACGATTCAAATGAAAGTAAATGCGATACCTCCTTGCAAGGAAATAGCATTTGCAGATGTCTACCTATCGTAGCAATAGTGTTCTAATGCTTCATAAAACGCGATATCGCATGTCATTTCTATGTATCATGGTAAGATATAATATTCATTGCGAAGTGTTATGCATTCCTCGTCTACGATTCAAATGAAAGTAAATGCGACACTTCCTTGCAAGGAAACAGCGATTGCAGATGTCCACGTATCGAAGCAATAGAGTTCAAATGCTTCCTAAAACGAGATACTGCATCTCATATCTATGTTTCATGATAAGATATAATATTCATTGCGAAGTGTTATGCATTCCTCGTCTACGATTCAAATGCAAGTAAATGCGACACTTCCTTGCAAGGAAATAGCGTTCGCAGATGTCTACGTATCGCAGCAATAGATTTCTAATGCTTCTTAAAACGCGATATCGCATCTCATTTCTATGTTTCATGGTAAGATATAATATGATTTGCGAAGTGTTATGTATTCCTCGTCTACACTTCAAATGAATGTGAATACGACACTTCCTCGCTAGGAAATAGCGTTTGCAGATGTCTACGTATCGAAGCAATAAAGTTGAAATGCTTCTTAAAACAAGATATTGCATCTCATATCTATGTTTCATGATAAGATATAATATTCATTGCGAAGTGTTATGCATTCCTCGTCTACGATTCAAATGAATGTAAATGCGACACTTCCTTGCTGGGAAATAGCGTCTGCAGATGTCTAGGTATCGTAGCAATAGAGTTCTAATGCTTCTTAGAACGAGATATATCATCTCATATCTATGTTTCATGGTAAGATATAATATGATTTGCGAAGTGTTATGTATTCCTCGTCTACACCTCAAATGAATGTAAATGCGACACTTCCTTGCAGGGAAATAGCGTTTGCAGATGTCTACGTATCGAAGCAATAGAGTTCAAATGCTTCTTAAAACGAGATATTGCATCCCATATCTATGCTTCATGATAAGATATAATATACATTGCGAAGTGTTATGCATTCCTCGTCTACGATTCAAATGAAAGTAAATGCGACACTTCCTTGCAAGGAAATAGCGTTTGCAGATGTCTACGTATCGAAGCAATAGAGTTCAAATGCTTCTTAAAACGAGATATTGCATCTCATATCTATGTTTCATGATAAGATATAATATACATTGCGAAGTGTTATGCATTCCTCGTCTACGATTCAAATGAAAGTAAATGCGACACTTCCTTGCAAGGAAATAGCGTTTGCAGATGTGTACGTATCGTAGCAATAGATTTCTAATGCTTCTTAAAACGCGATATCGCATCTCATTTCTATGTTTCATGGTAAGATATAATATGATTTGCGAAGTGTTATGTATTCCTCGTCTACACATCAAATGAATGTAAATGCGACACTTCCTTGCAAGGAAATAGCGTTTGCAGATGTCTACGTATCGAAGCAATAGAGTTTTAATGCTTCTTAAAACGCGATATCGCATCTCATTTCTATGTTTCATGGTAAGATGTAATATGATTTGCGAAGTATCATGTATTCCTCGTCTACACTTCAAATGAATGTGAATGCGACACTTCCTTGCAAGGAAATCGCGTTTGCAGATGTCTACGTATCGAAGCAATAAAGTTGAAATGCTTCTTAAAACGAGATATTGCATCTCATGTCTATGTTTCATGATAAGATATAATATTCATTGCGAAGTGTTATGCATTCCTCGTCTACGATTCAAATGAATGTAAATGCGACACTTCCTTGCTAGGAAATAGCGTCTGCAGATGTTTACGTATCGAAGCAATAGAGTTCAAATGCTTCTTAAAACGAGATAATGCATCTCATATCTATGTTTCATGATAAGATATAATATTCATTGCGAAGTGTTATGCATTCCTCGTCTACGATTCAAATGAATGTAAATGCGACACTCGCTCGCTAGGAAATAGCGTTTGCAGATGTCTACGTATCGTAGCAATAGAGTTCTAATGCTTCTTAAAACGCGATATCGCATCTCATTTCTATGAATCATGGTAAGATATAATATGATTTGCGAAGTGTTATGTATTCCTCGTCTACACTTCAAATCAATGTAAATACGACACTTCCTTGCAAGGAAATAGCGTTTGCAGATGTCTACCTATCGTAGCAATGGAGTTCTAATGCTTCATAAAACGCGATATCGCATGTCATTTCTATGTATCATGGTAAGATATAATATTCATTGCGAAGTGCTATGCATTCCTCGTCTACGATTCAAATGAAAGTAAATGCGACACTTCCTTGCAAGGAAACAGCGATTGCAGATGTCTACGTATCGTAGCAATAGAGATCTTATAATTCTTAAAACGCGATTTCGCATCTCATTTCTATGTTTCATGGTAAGGTATAATATGAATTGCGAAGTGTTATGTATTCCTCGCCTACACTTCAAGTGAATATAAATGCGACACTTCCTTGCAAGGAAATAGCCTTTGCAGATGTCTACGTATCGTAGCAATAGAGTTCTAATGCTTCATAAAACGCGATATCGCATCTCATTTCTATGTTTCATGGTAAGATATAATATGATTTGCGAAGTGTTATGTATTCCTCGTCTACACCTCAAATGAATGTAAATGCGACACTTCCTTGCAGGGAAATAGCGTTTGCAGATGTCTACGTATCGAAGCAATAGAGTTCAAATGCTTCTTAAAACGAGATATTGCATCTCATATCTATGTTTCATGATAAGATATAATATACATTGCGAAGTGTTATGCATTCCTCGTCTACGATTCAAATGAAAGTAAGTGCGACACTTCCTTGCAAGGAAATAGCGTTTGCAGATGTCTACCTATCGTAGCAATAGTGTTCTAATGCTTCATAAAACGCGATATCGCATGTCATTTCTATGTATCATGGTAAGATATAATATTCATTGCGAAGTGTTATGCATTCCTCGTCTACGATTCAAATGAAAGTAAATGCGACACTTCCTTGCAAGGAAACAGCGATTGCAGATGTCCACGTATCGAAGCAATAGAGTTCAAATGCTTCCTAAAACGAGATACTGCATCTCATATCTATGTTTCATGATAAGATATAATATTCATTGCGAAGTGTTATGCATTCCTCGTCTACGATTCAAATGCAAGTAAATGCGACACTTCCTTGCAAGGAAATAGCGTTCGCAGATGTCTACGTATCGCAGCAATAGATTTCTAATGCTTCTTAAAACGCGATATCGCATCTCATTTCTATGTTTCATGGTAAGATATAATATGATTTGCGAAGTGTTATGTATTCCTCGTCTACACCTCAAATGAATGTAAATGCGACACTTCCTTGCAGGGAAATAGCGTTTGCAGATATCTACGTATCGAAGCAAAAGAGTTCAAATGCTTCTTAAAACGAGATATTGCATATCATATCTATGTTTCATGATAAGATATAATATACATTGCGAAGTGTTATGCATTCCTCGTCTACGATTCAAATGAAAGTAAATGCGACACTTCCTTGCAAGGAAATAGCGTTTGCAGATGTGTACGTATCGTAGCAATAGATTTTTAATGCTTCTTAAAACGCGATATCGCATCTCATTTCTATGTTTCATGGTAAGAGATAATATGATTTGCGAAGTGTTATGTATTCCTCGTCTACACTTCAAATTAATGTAAATGCGACACTTCCTTGCAAGGATATAGCGTTTGCAGATGTCTACGTATCGTAGCAATAGAGTTCTTATGATTCTTAAAACGCGATATCGCATCTCATTTCTATGTTTCATGGTAAGATATAATTTGATTTGAGAAGTGTTATGTATTCCTCGTCTACACTTCAAATGAATGTGAATGCGACACTTCCTCGCTAGGAAATAGCGTTTGCAGATGTCTACGTATCGAAGCAATAAAGTTGAAATGCTTCTTAAAACAAGATATTGCATCTCATATCTATGTTTCATGATAAGATATAATATTCATTGCGAAGTGTTATGCATTCCTCGTCTACGATTCAAATGAATGTAAATGCGACACTTCCTTGCTGGGAAATAGCGTCTGCAGATGTCTAGGTGTCGTAGCAATAGAGTTCTAATGCTTCTTAGAACGAGATATATCATCTCATATCTATGTTTCATGGTAAGATATAATATGATTTGCGAAGTGTTATGTATTCCTCGTCTACACCTCAAATGAATGTAAATGCGACACTTCCTTGCAGGGAAATAGCGTTTGCAGATGTCTACGTATCGAAGCAATAGAGTTCAAATGCTTCTTAAAACGAGATATTGCATCTCATATCTATGCTTCATGATAAGATATAATATACATTGCGAAGTGTTATGCATTCCTCGTCTACGATTCAAATGAAAGTAAATGCGACACTTCCTTGCAAGGAAATAGCGTTTGCAGATGTCTACGTATCGAAGCAATAGAGTTCAAATGCTTCTTAAAACGAGATATTGCATCTCATATCTATGTTTCATGATAAGATATAATATACATTGCGAAGTGTTATGCATTCCTCGTCTACGATTCAAATGAAAGTAAATGCGACACTTCCTTGCAAGGAAATAGCGTTTGCAGATGTGTACGTATCGTAGCAATAGATTTCTAATGCTTCTTAAAACGCGATATCGCATCTCATTTCTATGTTTCATGGTAAGACATAATATGATTTGCGAAGTGTTATGTATTCCTCGTCTACACATCAAATGAATGTAAATGCGACACTTCCTTGCAAGGAAATAGCGTTTGCAGATGTCTACGTATCGAAGCAATAGAGTTTTAATGCTTCTTAAAACGCGATATCGCATCTCCTTTCTATGTTACATGGTAAGATGTAATATGATTTGCGAAGTATCATGTATTCCTCGTCTACACTTCAAATGAATGTGAATGCGACACTTCCTTGCAAGGAAATCGCGTTTGCAGATGTCTACGTATCGAAGCAATAAAGTTGAAATGCTTCTTAAAACGAGATATTGCATCTCACGTCTATGTTTCATGATAAGATATAATATTCATTGCGAAGTGTTATGCATTCCTCGTCTACGATTCAAATGAATGTAAATGCGACACTTCCTTGCTAGGAAATAGCGTCTGCAGATGTTTACGTATCGAAGCAATAGAGTTCAAATGCTTCTTAAAACGAGATAATGCATCTCATATCTATGTTTCATGATAAGATATAATATTCATTGCGAAGTGTTATGCATTCCTCGTCTACGATTCAAATGAATGTAAATGCGACACTCGCTCGCTAGGAAATAGCGTTTGCAGATGTCTACGTATCGTAGCAATAGAGTTTTAATGCTTCTTAAAACGCGATATCGCATCTCATTTCTATGAATCATGGTAAGATATAATATGATTTGCGAAGTGTTATGTATTCCTCGTCTACACTTCAAATCAATGTAAATACGACACTTCCTTGCAAGGAAATAGCGTTTGCAGATGTCTACCTATCGTAGCAATGGAGTTCTAATGCTTCATAAAACGCGATATCGCATGTCATTTCTATGTATCATGGTAAGATATAATATTCATTGCGAACTGCTATGCATTCCTCGTCTACGATTCAAATGAAAGTAAATGCGACACTTCCTTGCAAGGAAACAGCGATTGCAGATGTCTACGTATCGTAGCAATAGAGATCTTATAATTCTTAAAACGCGATTTCGCATCTCATTTCTATGTTTCATGGTAAGGTATAATATGATTTGCGAAGTGTTATGTATTCCTCGCCTACACTTCAAGTGAATATAAATGCGACACTTCCTTGCAAGGAAATAGCCTTTGCAGATGTCTACGTATCGTAGCAATAGAGTTCTAATGCTTCATAAAACGCGATATCGCATCTCATTTCTATGTTTCATGGTAAGATATAATATGATTTGCGAAGTGTTATGTATTCCTCGTCTACACCTCAAATGAATGTAAATGCGACACTTCCTTGCAGGGAAATAGCGTTTGCAGATGTCTACGTATCGAAGCAATAGAGTTCAAATGCTTCTTAAAACGAGATATTGCATCTCATATCTATGTTTCATGATAAGATATAATATACATTGCGAAGTGTTATGCATTCCTCGTCTACGATTCAAATGAAAGTAAATGCGACACTTCCTTGGAAGGAAATAGCGTTTGCAGATGTCTACGTTTCGAAGCAATAGAGTTCAAATGCTTCTTAAAACGAGATATTGCATCTCATATCTATGTTTCATGATAAGATATAATATACATTGCTAAGTGTTATGCATTCCTCGTCTACGATTCAAATGAAAGTAAATGCGACACTTCCTTGCACGGAAATAGCGTTTGCAGATGTGTACGTATCGTAGCAATAGATTTCTAATGCTTCTTAAAACGCGATATCGCATCTCATTTCTATGTTTCATGGTAAGGTATAATATGATTTGCGAAGTGTTATGTATTCCTCGCCTACACTTCAAGTGAATGTAAATGCGACACTTCCTTGCAAGGAAATAGCCTTTGCAGATGTCTACGTATCGTAGCAATAGAGTTCTAATGCTTCATAAAACGCGATATCGCATCTCATTTCTATGTTTCATGGTAAGATATAATATGATTTGCGAAGTGTTATGTATTCCTCGTCTACACCTCAAATGAATGTAAATGCGACACTTCCTTGCAGGGAAATAGCGTTTGCAGATGTCTACGTATCGAAGCAATAGAGTTCAAATGCTTCTTAAAACGAGATATTGCATCTCATATCTATGTTTCATGATAAGATATAATATACATTGCGAAGTGTTATGCATTCCTCGTCTACGATTCAAATGAAAGTAAATGCGACACTTCCTTGCAAGGAAATAGCGTTTGCAGATGTCTACGTTTCGAAGCAATGGAGTTCAAATGCTTCTTAAAACGAGATATTGCATCTCATATCTATGTTTCATGATAAGATATAATATACATTGCTAAGTGTTATGCATTCCTCGTCTACGATTCAAATGAAAGTAAATGCGACACTTCCTTGCAAGGAAATAGCGTTTGCAGATGTGTACGTATCGTAGCAATAGATTTCTAATGCTTCTTAAAACGCGATATCGCATCTCATTTCTATGTTTCATGGTAAGGTATAAACGATTTGCGAAGTGTTATGTATTCCTCGTCCACACTTCAAATCAATGTGAATGCGATACTTCCTCGCTAGGAAATAGCGTTTGCAGATGTCTACGTATCGTAGCAATAGATTTCTAATGCTTCTTAAAACGGCGATATCGCATCTCATTTCTATGTTTCATGGTAAGATATAATATGATTTGCGAAGTGTTATGTATTCCTCGTCTACACTTCAAATGAATGTAAATGCGACACTTCCTTGCAAGGAAATAGCAATTGCAGATGTCAACCTATCGTAGCATTAGAGTTCAAATGCTTCTTAAAACGAGATACTGCATCTCATATCTATGTTTCATGATAAGATATAATATTCATTGCGAAGTGTTATGCATTCCTCGCCTACGATTCAAATGAATGTAAATGCGACACTTCCTTGCAAGGAAATAGCGTTTGCAGATGTCTACGTATCGAAGCAATGGATTTCTGATGCTTCTTAAAACGCGATATCGCATCTCATTTCTATGTTTTATGGTAAGATATAATATGATTTGCGAAGTGTTATGTATTCCTCGTCTACACTTCAAATGAATGTAAATGCGACACTTCCTTGTTAGGAAATGGCGTCTGCAGATGTCTGGGTATCGTAGCAATAGAGTTCTAATGCTTCTTAAAACGCGATATCGCATCTCATTTCTACGTTTCATGGTAAGATGTATAATGATTTGCGAAGTGTTATGCATTCCTCGTCTACACTTCAAATGAATGTGAATGCGACACTTCCTCGCTAGGAAATAGCGTTTGCAGATGTCTACGTATCGTAGCAATAACTTTCTAATGCTTCTTAAAACGCGATATCGCATCTCATTTCTATGTTTCATGGTAAGATATAACATGATTTGCGAAGTGTCATGTATTCCACGTCTACACTTCAAATGAATGTGAATGCGATACTTCCTCGCTAGGAAATAGCGTTTGCAGATGTCTACGTATCGAAGCAATAGGGTTCTAATGCTTCTTACAACGCGATATCGCATCTCATTTCTATGTTTCATGGTAAGATATAACATGATTTGCGAAGTGTTATGTATACCTCGTCTACACTTCAAATGAATGTGAATGCGATACTTCCTCGCTAGGAAATAGCGTTTGCAGATGTCTACGTATCGTAGCAATAGATTTCTAATGCTTCTTAGAACGGCGATATCGCATCTCATTTCTATGTTTCATGGTAAGATATAATATGATTTGCGACGTGTTATGTATTCCTCGTCTACACTTCAAATGAATGTAAATGCGACACTTCCTTGCAAGGAAATATCAATTGCAGATGTCTACCTATCGTTCCATTAGAGTTCCAATGCTTCTTAAAACGTGATATCGCATCTCATTTCTATGTTTCATGGTAAGATGTAATATGAATTGCGAAGTGTTATGTATTCCTCGTCTACACTTCAAATGAATGTAAATGCGACACTTCCTTGCTAGGAAATAGCGTCTGCAGATGTCTAGGTATCGTAGCAATAGAGTTCTAATGCTTCTTAAAACGCGATATCGCATTTCATTTCTATGTTTCATGGTAAGATATAATATGATTTGCGAAGTGTTATGTATTCCTTGTCTCAACTTCAAATGAATGTAAATGAGACACTTCCTTGCAAGGAAATAGCGTTTGCAGATGTCTACGTATCGAAGCAATAGAGTTCAAATGCTTCTTAAAACGAGATATTGCATCTCATATCTATGTTTCATGATAGGATATAATATTCATTGCGAATTGTTATGCATTCCTCGTCTACGATTCAAACGAATGTAAATGCGACACTTCCTTGCAAGGAATGGATTTCTGATGCTTCTTAAAACGCGATATCACATCTCATTTCTATGTTTTATGGTAAGGTATAATATGATTTGCGAAGTGTTATGTATTCCTTGTCTACACTTCAAATGAATGTAAATGCGACACTTCCTTGCAAGGAAATAGCGTTTGCAGATGTCTACGTATCGTAGCAATGGATTTCTGATGCTTCTTAAGACGCGATATCGCATCTCATTTCTATGTTTTATGGTAGGATATAATATGATGTGCGAAGTGTTATGTATTCCTCGTCTACACTTCAAGTGAATGTAAATGCGACACTTCCTTGCAAGGAAATAGCGTTTGCAGATGTCTACGTATCGAAGCAATAGTGTTCAAATGCTTCTTGAAACGAGATATTGCATCTCATATCTATGCTTCATGATAAGATATAATATTCATTGCGAAGTGTTATGCTTTTCCTCGTCTACGGTTCAAATGAATGTAAATGCGACACTTAATTGCAAGGAAATAGCGTTTGCAAATGTCTACCTATCGTAGCAATAGTGTTCTAATTCTTCTTAAAACGCGATATCGCATCTCATTTCTATGTTTCATGGTAAGGTATAAATGATTTGCGAAGTGTTATGTATTCCTCGTCTACACTTCAAATGAATGTAAATGCGACACTTCCTTGCAAGGAAATAGCGTTTGCAGATGTCTACGTATCGTAGCAATAGAGTTCTTATGATTCTTAAAAAGCGATATCGCATCTCATTTCTATGTTTCATGGTAAGGTATAAGACGATTTGCGAAGTGTTATGTATTCCTCGTCTACACTTCAAATGAATGTGAATCCGACACTTCCTCGCTAGGAAATAGCGTTAGCAAGTGTCTACGTATCGTAGCAATAGCTTTCTAATGCTTCTTAAAACTCGATATCGCATCTCATTTCTATGTTTCATGGTAAGATATAATATGATTTGCGAAGTGTTATGTATTCCTCGTCTACACCTCAAATGAATGTAAATGCGACACTTCCTTGCAGGGAAATAGCGTTTGCAGATGTCTACGTATCGAAGCAATAGAGTTCAAATGCTTCTTAAAACGAGATATTGCATCTCATATCTATGTTTCATGATAAGATATAATATTCATTGCGAAGTGTTAGGCATTCCTCGTCTACGATTCAAATGAATGTAAATGCGACACTTCCTTGCAAGGAAATAGCGTTTGCAGATGTCTACGTATCGTAGCAATAGAGTTCTTATAATTCTTAAAACGCGATTTCGCATCTCATTTCTATGTTTCATGGTAAGGAATAATATGATTTGCGAAGTGTTATGTATTCCTCGCCTACACTTCAAGTGAATGTAAATGCGACACTTCCTTGCAAGGAAATAGCGTTTGCAAATATCTGCCTATCGTAGCAATAGTGTTCTAATGCTTCTTAAAACGCGATATCGCATCTCATTTCTATGCTTCATGGTAAGATATAATATGATTTGCGAAGTGTTATGTATTCCTCGTCTACACTTCAAATCAATGTAAATACGACACTTCCTTGCAAGGAAATAGCGTTTGCAGATGTCTACCTATCGTAGCAATAGAGTTCTAATGCTTCTTAAAACGCGATATCGTATCTCATTTCTATGTTTCATGGTAAGATATAATATTCATTGCGAAGTGTTATGCATTCCTCGTCTACGATTCAAACGAAAGTAAATGCGATACTTCCTTGCAAGGAAATAGCATTTGCAGGTGTCTACCTATCGTAGCAATAGTGTTCTAATGCTTCTTAAAACGCGATATCGCATCTCATTTCTATGTATCGTGGTAAGATATAATATTCATTGCGAAGTGTTATGCATTCCTCGTCTACGATTCAAATGAAAGTAAATGCGACACTTCCTTGCAAGGAAACAGCGATTGCAAATGTCCACGGATCGTAGCAATAGAGTTCAAATGCTTCTTAAAACGCGTTATCGCATCTCATTTCTATGTTTCATGGTAAGATATAATATGATTTGCGAAGTGTTATGCATTCCTCGTCTACGATTCAACTGAAAGTAAATGCGATACTTCCTTGCAAGGAAACAGCGATTGCAGATGTCTACGTATCGTAGCAATAGAGTTCAAATGCTTCTTAAAACGCGATATCGCATCTCATTTCTATGTTTCATGGTAAGGAATAATATGATTTGCGAAGTGTTATGTATTCCTCGCCTACACTTCAAGTGAATGTAAATGCGACACTTCCTTGCAAGGAAATAGCGTTTGCAAATATCTGCCTATCGTAGCAATAGTGTTCTAATGCTTCTTAAAACGCGATATCGCAACTCATTTCTATGTTTCATGGTAAGATATAATATGATTTGCGAAGTGTTATGTATTCCTCGTCTACACTTCAAATCAATGTAAATACGACACTTCCTTGCAAGGAAATAGCGTTTGCAGATGTCTACCTATCGTAGCAATAGAGTTCTAATGCTTCTTAAAACGCGATATCGTATCTCATTTCTATGTTTCATGGTAAGATATAATATTCATTGCGAAGTGTTATGCATTCCTCGTCTACGATTCAAACGAAAGTAAATGCGATACTTCCTTGCAAGGAAATAGCATTTGCAGATGTCTACCTATCGTAGCAATAGTGTTCTAATGCTTCTTAAAACGCGATATCGCACCTCATTTCTATGTATCATGGTAAGATATAATATTCATTGCGAAGTGTTATGCATTCCTCGTCTACGATTCAAATGAAAGTAAATGCGACACTTCCTTGCAAGGAAACAGCGATTGCAAATGTCTACGTATCGTAGCAATAGAGTTCTAATGCTTCATAAAACGCGATATCGCATCTCATTTCTATGTTTCATGGTAAGATATAATATGATTTGCGAAGTGTTATGTATTCCTCGTCTACACCTCAAATGAATGTAAATGCGACACTTCCTTGCAGGGAAATAGCGTTTGCAGATGTCTACGTATCGAAGCAATAGAGTTCAAATGCTTCTTAAAACGAGATATTGCATCTCATATCTATGTTTCATGATAAGATATAATATACATTGCGAAGTGTTATGCATTCCTCGTCTACGATTCAAATGAAAGTAAATGCGACACTTCCTTGCAAGGAAATAGCGTTTGCAGATGTCTACGTTTCGAAGCAATGGAGTTCAAATGCTTCTTAAAACGAGATATTGCATCTCATATCTATGTTTCATGATAAGATATAATATACATTGCTAAGTGTTATGCATTCCTCGTCTACGATTCAAATGAAAGTAAATGCGACACTTCCTTGCAAGGAAATAGCGTTTGCAGATGTGTACGTATCGTAGCAATAGATTTCTAATGCTTCTTAAAACGCGATATCGCATCTCATTTCTATGTTTCATGGTAAGGTATAAACGATTTGCGAAGTGTTATGTATTCCTCGTCCACACTTCAAATCAATGTGAATGCGATACTTCCTCGCTAGGAAATAGCGTTTGCAGATGTCTACGTATCGTAGCAATAGATTTCTAATGCTTCTTAAAACGGCGATATCGCATCTCATTTCTATGTTTCATGGTAAGATATAATATGATTTGCGAAGTGTTATGTATTCCTCGTCTACACTTCAAATGAATGTAAATGCGACACTTCCTTGCAAGGAAATAGCAATTGCAGATGTCAACCTATCGTAGCATTAGAGTTCAAATGCTTCTTAAAACGAGATACTGCATCTCATATCTATGTTTCATGATAAGATATAATATTCATTGCGAAGTGTTATGCATTCCTCGCCTACGATTCAAATGAATGTAAATGCGACACTTCCTTGCAAGGAAATAGCGTTTGCAGATGTCTACGTATCGAAGCAATGGATTTCTGATGCTTCTTAAAGCGCGATATCGCATCTCATTTCTATGTTTTATGGTAAGATATAATATGATTTGCGAAGTGTTATGTATTCCTCGTCTACACTTCAAATGAATGTAAATGCGACACTTCCTTGTTAGGAAATGGCGTCTGCAGATGTCTGGGTATCGTAGCAATAGAGTTCTAATGCTTCTTAAAACGCGATATCGCATCTCATTTCTACGTTTCATGGTAAGATGTATAATGATTTGCGAAGTGTTATGCATTCCTCGTCTACACTTCAAATGAATGTGAATGCTACACTTCCTCGCTAGGAAATAGCGTTTGCAGATGTCTACGTATCGTAGCAATAACTTTCTAATGCTTCTTAAAACGCGATATCGCATCTCATTTCTATGTTTCATGGTAAGATATAACATGATTTGCGAAGTGTCATGTATTCCACGTCTACACTTCAAATGAATGTGAATGCGATACTTCCTCGCTAGGAAATAGCGTTTGCAGATGTCTACGTATCGAAGCAATAGGGTTCTAATGCTTCTTACAACGCGATATCGCATCTCATTTCTATGTTTCATGGTAAGATATAACATGATTTGCGAAGTGTTATGTATACCTCGTCTACACTTCAAATGAATGTGAATGCGATACTTCCTCGCTAGGAAATAGCGTTTGCAGATGTCTACGTATCGTAGCAATAGATTTCTAATGCTTCTTAGAACGGCGATATCGCATCTCATTTCTATGTTTCATGGTAAGATATGAATGTATTGCGATTCAAATGAATGTAAATGCGACACTTCCTTGCAAGGAAATATCAATTGCAGATGTCTACCTATCGTTCCATTAGAGTTCCAATGCTTCTTAAAACGTGATATCGCATCTCATTTCTATGTTTCATGGTAAGATGTAATATGAATTGCGAAGTGTTATGTATTCCTCGTCTACACTTCAAATGAATGTAAATGCGACACTTCCTTGCTAGGAAATAGCGTCTGCAGATGTCTAGGTATCGTAGCAATAGAGTTCTAATGCTTCTTAAAACGCGATATCGCATTTCATTTCTATGTTTCATGGTAAGATATAATATGATTTGCGAAGTGTTATGTATTCCTTGTCTCAACTTCAAATGAATGTAAATGCGACACTTCCTTGCAAGGAAATAGCGTTTGCAGATGTCTACGTATCGAAGCAATAGAGTTCAAATGCTTCTTAAAACGAGATATTGCATCTCATATCTATGTTTCATGATAGGATATAATATTCATTGCGAATTGTTATGCATTCCTCGTCTACGATTCAAACGAATGTAAATGCGACACTTCCTTGCAAGGAATGGATTTCTGAAGCTTCTTAAAACGCGATATCACATCTCATTTCTATGTTTTATGGTAAGGTATAATATGATTTGCGAAGTGTTATGTATTCCTTGTCTACACTTCAAATGAATGTAAATGCGACACTTCCTTGCAAGGAAATAGCGTTTGCAGATGTCTACGTATCGTAGCAATGGATTTCTGATGCTTCTTAAGACGCGATATCGCATCTCATTTCTATGTTTTATGGTAGGATATAATATGATGTGCGAAGTGTTATGTATTCCTCGTCTACACTTCAAGTGAATGTAAATGCGACACTTCCTTGCAAGGAAATAGCGTTTGCAGATGTCTACGTATCGAAGCAATAGTGTTCAAATGCTTCTTGAAACGAGATATTGCATCTCATATCTATGCTTCATGATAAGATATAATATTCATTGCGAAGTGTTATGCTTTTCCTCGTCTACGGTTCAAATGAATGTAAATGCGACACTTCCTTGCAAGGAAATAGCGTTTGCAAATGTCTACCTATCGTAGCAATAGTGTTCTAATTCTTCTTAAAACGCGATATCGCATCTCATTTCTATGTTTCATGGTAAGGTATAAATGATTTGCGAAGTGTTATGTATTCCTCGTCTACACTTCAAATGAATGTAAATGCGACACTTCCTTGCAAGGAAATAGCGTTTGCAGATGTCTACGTATCGAAGCAATAGAGTTCAAATGCTTCTTAAAACGAGATATTGCATCTCATTTCTATGTTTCATGGTAAGATATAACATGATTTGCGAAGTGTCATGTATTCCTCGTCTACACTTCAAATGAATGTGAATGCGATACTTCCTCGCTAGGAAATAGCGCTTGCAGATGTCTACGTATCGCAGCAATAGCTGTCTAATGCTTCTTAAAACGCGATATGGCATCTCATTTCTATGTTTCATGGTAAGATATAAGATGATTTGCGAAGTGTTATGTCGTCCCCGTCTACACCTCAAATGAATGTAAATGCGACACTTCCTTGCAGGGAAATAGCGTTTGCAGATGTCTACGTATCGAAGCAATAGGGTTCAAATGCTTCTTAAAACGAGATATTGCATCTCATTTCTATGTTTCATGGTAAGATATAACATGATTTGCGAAGTGTCATGTATTCCTCGTCTACACTTCAAATGAATGTGAATGCGATACTTCCCCGCTAGGAAATAGCGCTTGCAGATGTCTACGTATCGTAGCAATAGCTTTCTAATGCTTCTTAAAACGCGATATCGCATCTCATTTCTATGTTTCATGGTAAGATATAAGATGATTTGCTAAGTGTCATGTATTCCTCGTCTACACTTCAAATGAATGTAAATGCGACACTTCCTTGTTAGGAAATAGCGTCTGCAGATGTCTGGGTATCGTAGCAATAGAGTTCTAATGCTTCTTAAAACGCGATATCGCATCTCTTTTCTACGTTTCATGGTAAGATGTATTATGATTTGCGAAGTGTTATGCATTCCTCGTCTACGATTCAAATGAATGTAAATGCGACACTTCCTTGCAAGGAAATAGCGTTTGCAGATGTCTACGTATCGTAGCAATAGAGTTCTTATGATTCTTAAAAAGCGATATCGCATCTCATTTCTATGTTTCATGGTAAGGTATAATACGATTTGCGAAGTGTTATGTATTCCTCGTCTACACTTCAAATGAATGTGAATCCGACACTTCCTCGCTAGGAAATAGCGTTAGCAAGTGTCTACGTATCGTAGCAATAGCTTTCTAATGCTTCTTAAAACTCGATATCGCATCTCATTTCTATGTTTCATGGTAAGATATAATATGATTTGCGAAGTGTTATGTATTCCTCGTCTACACCTCAAATGAATGTAAATGCGACACTTCCTTGCAGGGAAATAGCGTTTGCAGATGTCTACGTATCGAAGCAATAGAGTTCAAATGCTTCTTAAAACGAGATATTGCATCTCATATCTATGTTTCATGATAAGATATAATATTCATTGCGAAGTGTTAAGCATTCCTCGTCTACGATTCAAATGAATGTAAATGCGACACTTCCTTGCAAGGAAATAGCGTTTGCAGATGTCTACGTATCGTAGCAATAGAGTTCTTATAATTCTTAAAACGCGATTTCGCATCTCATTTCTATGTTTCATGGTAAGGAATAATATGATTTGCGAAGTGTTATGTATTCCTCGCCTACACTTCAAGTGAATGTAAATGCGACACTTCCTTGCAAGGAAATAGCGTTTGCAAATATCTGCCTATCGTAGCAATAGTGTTCTAATGCTTCTTAAAACGCGATATCGCATCTCATTTCTATGTTTCATGGTAAGATATAATATGATTTGCGAAGTGTTATGTATTCCTCGTCTACACTTCAAATCAATGTAAATACGACACTTCCTTGCAAGGAAATAGCGTTTGCAGATGTCTACCTATCGTAGCAATAGAGTTCTAATGCTTCTTAAAACGCGATATCGTATCTCATTTCTATGTTTCATGGTAAGATATAATATTCATTGCGAAGTGTTATGCATTCCTCGTCTACGATTCAAACGAAAGTAAATGCGATACTTCCTTGCAAGGAAATAGCATTTGCAGGTGTCTACCTATCGTAGCAATAGTGTTCTAATGCTTCTTAAAACGCGATATCGCATCTCATTTCTATGTATCGTGGTAAGATATAATATTCATTGCGAAGTGTTATGCATTCCTCGTCTACGATTCAAACGAAAGTAAATGCGATACTTCCTTGCAAGGAAATAGCATTTGCAGATGTCTACCTATCGTAGCAACAGTGTTCTAATGCTTCTTAAAACGCGATATCGCATCTCATTTCTATGTATCATGGTAAGATATAATATTCATTGCGAAGTGTTATGCATTCCTCGTCTACGATTCAAATGAAAGTAAATGCGACACTTCCTTGCAAGGAAACAGCGATTGCAAATGTCCACGGATCGTAGCAATAGAGTTCAAATGCTTCTTAAAACGCGTTATCGCATCTCATTTCTATGTTTCATGGTAAGATATAATATGATTTGCGAAGTGTTATGCATTCCTCGTCTACGATTCAACTGAAAGTAAATGCGATACTTCCTTGCAAGGAAACAGCGATTGCAGATGTCTACGTATCGTAGCAATAGAGTTCAAATGCTTCTTAAAACGCGATATCGCATCTCATTTCTATGTTTCATGGTAAGATATAATATGATTTGCGAAGTGTTATGTATTCCTCGTCTACACCTCAAATGAATGAAAATGCGACACTTCCTTGTAAGGAAATAGCGTTCGCAGATGTCTATCTATCGTAGCAATAGTTTTCTAATGCTTCTTAAAACGCGATATCGTATCCCATTTCTATGTTTCATGGTAAGATATAATATGATTTGCGAAGTATCATGTATTCCTCGTCTACACTTCAAATGAATGTAAATACGACACTTCCTTGCAAGGAAATAGCGTTTGCAGATGTCTACGTATCGAAGCAACAGAGTTCAAATGCTTCTTAAAACGAGATATTGCATCTCATATCTATGTTTCATGATAAGATATAGTATTCATTGCGAAGTGTTATGCATTCCTCGTCTACGATTCAAATGAATGTAAATGCGACACTTCCTTGCAAGGAAATAGCGTTTGCAGATGTCTACGTATCGAAGCAATAGAGTTCAAATGCTTCTTAAAACGCGATAACGCATCTCATTTCTATGTTTCATGGTAAGATATAATATGATTTGCGAAGTATCATGTATTCCTCGTCTACACTTCAAATGAATTTAAATGCGACACTTCCTTGCAAGGAAATAGCGTTTGCAGATGTCTACGTACCGAAGCAATAGAGTTGAAATGCTTCTTAAAACGAGATATTGCATCTCATACCTATGTTTCATGATAAGATATAATATTCATTGCGAAGTGTTATGCATTCCTCGTCTACGATTCAAGTGAATGTAAATGCGACACTTGCTTGCAAGGAAATAGCGTTTGCAGATGTCTACGTATCATAGCAATGGATTTCTGATGCTTCTTAAAACGCGATATCGCATCTCATTTCTATGTTTCATGGTAAGATATAATATGATTTGCGAAGTGTCATGTATTCCTCGTCTACACTTCAAATGAATGTAAATGCGACGCTTCCTTGCAAGGAAATTGCGTTTGCAGATGTCTACGTATCGTAGCAATAGATTTCTTATGATTCTTAAAACGCGATATCGGATCTCATTTCTATGTTTCATGGTAAGATATAATATGATTTGCGAAGTGTTATGTATTCCTCGTCTACACTTCAAATGAATGTAAATGCGACACTTCCTTGCAAGGAGATAGCGTTTGCAGATGTCTACGTATCGAAGCAATAGAGTTCTAATGCTTCTTAAAACGCGATATCGCATCTCATTTCTATGTTTCATGGTAAGATGTAATATGATTTGCGAAGTGCTATGTATTCCTCGTCTACACATCAAATGAATGTAAATGCGACACTTCCTTGCAAGGAAATAGCGTCAGCAGATGTCTACGTATCGTAGCAATGGATTTCTGATGCTTCTTAGAACGCGATATCGCATCTCATTTCTACGTTTCATGGTAAGATATAATATGATTTGCGAAGTGTCATGTATTCCTCGTCTACACTTCAAATGAATGTAAATGCGACACTTCCTTGCAAGGAAATAGCGTTTGCAGGTGTCTACGTGTCGTAGCAACAGAGTTCTAATGCTTCTTAAAACGCGATATCGCATCTCATTACTATGTTTCATGGTAAGATATAATAAGATTTGCGAAGTGTCATGTATTCCTCGTCTACACTTCAAATGAATGTGAATGCGACACTTGCTCGCTAGGAAATAGCGTTTGCAGATGTCTACGTATCGAAGCAATAGTGTTCAAATGCTTCTTGAAACGAGATATTGCATCTCATATCTATGCTTCATGATAAGATATAATATTCATTGCGAAGTGTTATGCTTTTCCTCGTCTACGGTTCAAATGAATGTAAATGCGACACTTCCTTGCAAGGAAATAGCGTTTGCAAATGTCTACCTATCGTAGCAATAGTGTTCTAATTCTTCTTAAAACGAGATATTGCATCTCATTTCTTTGTTTCATGGTAAGATATAACATGAATTGCGAAGTGTCATGTATTCCTCGTCTACACTTCAAATGAATGTGAATGCGATACTTCCTCGCTAGGAAATAGCGCTTGCAGATGTCTACGTATCGCAGCAATAGCTGTCTAATGCTTCTTAAAACGCGATATGGCATCTCATTTCTATGTTTCATGGTAAGATATAAGATGATTTGCGAAGTGTTATGTCGTCCCCGTCTACACCTCAAATGAATGTAAATGCGACACTTCCTTGCAGGGAAATAGCGTTTGCAGATGTCTACGTATCGAAGCAATAGGGTTCAAATGCTTCTTAAAACGAGATATTGCATCTCATTTCTATGTTTCATGGTAAGATATAACATGATTTGCGAAGTGTCATGTATTCCTCGTCTACACTTCAAATGAATGTGAATGCGATACTTCCCCGCTAGGAAATAGCGCTTGCAGATGTCTACGTATCGTAGCAATAGCTTTCTAATGCTTCTTAAAACGCGATATCGCATCTCATTTCTATGTTTCATGGTAAGATATAAGATGATTTGCTAAGTGTCATGTATTCCTCGTCTACACTTCAAATGAATGTAAATGCGACACTTCCTTGTTAGGAAATAGCGTCTGCAGATGTCTGGGTATCGTAGCAATAGAGTTCTAATGCTTCTTAAAACGCGATATCGCATCTCTTTTCTACGTTTCATGGTAAGATGTATTATGATTTGCGAAGTGTTATGCATTCCTCGTCTACGATTCAAATGAATGTAAATGCGACACTTCCTTGCAAGGAAATAGCGTTTGCAGATGTCTACGTATCGTAGCAATAGAGTTCTTATGATTCTTAAAAAGCGATATCGCATCTCATTTCTATGTTTCATGGTAAGGTATAATACGATTTGCGAAGTGTTATGTATTCCTCGTCTACACTTCAAATGAATGTGAATCCGACACTTCCTCGCTAGGAAATAGCGTTAGCAAGTGTCTACGTATCGTAGCAATAGCTTTCTAATGCTTCTTAAAACTCGATATCGCATCTCATTTCTATGTTTCATGGTAAGATATAATATGATTTGCGAAGTGTTATGTATTCCTCGTCTACACCTCAAATGAATGTAAATGCGACACTTCCTTGCAGGGAAATAGCGTTTGCAGATGTCTACGTATCGAAGCAATAGAGTTCAAATGCTTCTTAAAACGAGATATTGCATCTCATATCTATGTTTCATGATAAGATATAATATTCATTGCGAAGTGTTATGCATTCCTCGTCTACGATTCAAACGAAAGTAAATGCGATACTTCCTTGCAAGGAAATAGCATTTGCAGATGTCTACCTATCGTAGCAATAGTGTTCTAATGCTTCTTAAAACGCGATATCGCATCTCATTTCTATGTATCATGGTAAGATATAATATTCATTGCGAAGTGTTATGCATTCCTCGTCTACGATTCAAATGAAAGTAAATGCGACACTTCCTTGCAAGGAAACAGCGATTGCAAATGTCCACGGATCGTAGCAATAGAGTTCAAATGCTTCTTAAAACGCGTTATCGCATCTCATTTCTATGTTTCATGGTAAGATATAATATGATTTGCGAAGTGTTATGCATTCCTCGTCTACGATTCAACTGAAAGTAAATGCGATACTTCCTTGCAAGGAAACAGCGATTGCAGATGTCTACGTATCGTAGCAATAGAGTTCAAATGCTTCTTAAAACGCGATATCGCATCTCATTTCTATGTTTCATGGTAAGATATAATATGATTTGCGAAGTGTTATGTATTCCTCGTCTACACCTCAAATGAATGAAAATGCGACACTTCCTTGTAAGGAAATAGCGTTCGCAGATGTCTATCTATCGTAGCAATAGTTTTCTAATGCTTCTTAAAACGCGATATCGCATCTCATTTCTATGTTTTATGGTAGGATATAATATGATTTGCGAAGTGTTATGTATTCCTCGTCTACACTTCAAGTGAATGTAAATGCGACACTTCCTTGCAAGGAATTAGCGTCAGCAGATGTTTACGTATCGTAGCAATGGATTTCTGATGCTTCTTAGAACGCGATATCGCATCTCATTTCTACGTTTCATGGTAAGATATAATATGATTTGCGAAGTGTCATGTATTCCTCGTCTACACTTCAAATGAATGTAAATGCGACACTTCCTTGCAAGGAAATAGCGTTTGCAGGTGTCTACGTGTCGTAGCAACAGAGTTCTAATGCTTCTTAAAACGCGATATCGCATCTCATTACTATGTTTCATGGTAAGATATAATAAGATTTGCGAAGTGTCATGTATTCCTCGTCTACACTTCAAATGAATGTGAATGCGACACTTGCTCGCTAGGAAATAGCGTTTGCAGATGTCTAGGTATCGTAGCAATAGGGTTCTAATGCTACTTAAAACGCGATATCGCATCTCATTTCTATGTTTCATGGTAGGATATAATATGATTTGCGAAGTGTTATGTATTCCTCGTCTACACTTCAAGAGAATGTAAATGCGACACTTCCTTGCAAGGAAGTAGCGTTTGCAGATGTCTACGTATCGAAGCAATAGTGTTCAAATGCTTCTTGAAACGAGATATTGCATCTCATATCTACGCTTCATGATAAGATATAATATTCATTGCGAAGTGTTATGCTTTTCCTCGTCTACGGTTCAAATGAATGTAAATGCGACACTTCCTTGCAAGGAAATAGCGTTTGCAAATGTCTACCTATCGTAGCAATAGTGTTCTAATTCTTCTTAAAACGCGATATCGCATCTCATTTCTATGTTTCATGGTAAGGTATAAATGATTTGCGAAGTGTTATGTATTCCTCGTCTACACTTCAAATGAATGTAAATGCGACACTTCCTTGCAAGGAAATAGCGTTTGCAGATGTCTACGTATCGAAGCAATAGAGTTCAAATGCTTCTTAAAACGAGATATTGCATCTCATTTCTATGTTTCATGGTAAGATATAACATGATTTGCGAAGTGTCATGTATTCCTCGTCTACACTTCAAATGAATGTGAATGCGATACTTCCTCGCTAGGAAATAGCGCTTGCAGATGTCTACGTATCGCAGCAATAGCTGTCTAATGCTTCTTAAAACGCGATATGGCATCTCATTTCTATGTTTCATGGTAAGATATAAGATGATTTGCGAAGTGTTATGTCGTCCCCGTCTACACCTCAAATGAATGTAAATGCGACACTTCCTTGCAGGGAAATAGCGTTTGCAGATGTCTACGTATCGAAGCAATAGGGTTCAAATGCTTCTTAAAACGAGATATTGCATCTCATTTCTATGTTTCATGGTAAGATATAACATGATTTGCGAAGTGTCATGTATTCCTCGTCTACACTTCAAATGAATGTGAATGCGATACTTCCCCGCTAGGAAATAGCGCTTGCAGATGTCTACGTATCGTAGCAATAGCTTTCTAATGCTTCTTAAAACGCGATATCGCATCTCATTTCTATGTTTCATGGTAAGATATAAGATGATTTGCTAAGTGTCATGTATTCCTCGTCTACACTTCAAATGAATGTAAATGCGACACTTCCTTGTTAGGAAATAGCGTCTGCAGATGTCTGGGTATCGTAGCAATAGAGTTCTAATGCTTCTTAAAACGCGATATCGCATCTCCTTTCTACGTTTCATGGTAAGATGTATTATGATTTGCGAAGTGTTATGCATTCCTCGTCTACGATTCAAATGAATGTAAATGCGACACTTCCTTGCAAGGAAATAGCGTTTGCAGATGTCTACGTATCGTAGCAATAGAGTTCTTATGATTCTTAAAAAGCGATATCGCATCTCATTTCTATGTTTCATGGTAAGGTATAATACGATTTGCGAAGTGTTATGTATTCCTCGTCTACACTTCAAATGAATGTGAATCCGACACTTCCTCGCTAGGAAATAGCGTTAGCAAGTGTCTACGTATCGTAGCAATAGCTTTCTAATGCTTCTTAAAACTCGATATCGCATCTCATTTCTATGTTTCATGGTAAGATATAATATGATTTGCGAAGTGTTATGTATTCCTCGTCTACACCTCAAATGAATATAAATGCGACACTTCCTTGCAGGGAAATAGCGTTTGCAGATGTCTACGTATCGAAGCAATAGAGTTCAAATGCTTCTTAAAACGAGATATTGCATCTCATATCTATGTTTCATGATAAGATATAATATTCATTGCGAAGTGTTAAGCATTCCTCGTCTACGATTCAAATGAATGTAAATGCGACACTTCCTTGCAAGGAAATAGCGTTTGCAGATGTCTACGTATCGTAGCAATAGAGTTCTTATAATTCTTAAAACGCGATTTCGCATCTCATTTCTATGTTTCATGGTAAGGAATAATATGATTTGCGAAGTGTTATGTATTCCTCGCCTACACTTCAAGTGAATGTAAATGCGACACTTCCTTGCAAGGAAATAGCGTTTGCAAATATCTGCCTATCGTAGCAATAGTGTTCTAATGCTTCTTAAAACGCGATATCGCATCTCATTTCTATGTTTCATGGTAAGATATAATATGATTTGCGAAGTGTTATGTATTCCTCGTCTACACTTCAAATCAATGTAAATACGACACTTCCTTGCAAGGAAATAGCGTTTGCAGATGTCTACCTATCGTAGCAATAGAGTTCTAATGCTTCTTAAAACGCGATATCGCATCTCATTTCTATGTTTCATGGTAAGATATAATATGATTTGCGAAGTGTTATGTATTCCTCGTCTACACCTCAAATGAATGAAAATGCGACACTTCCTTGTAAGGAAATAGCGTTCGCAGATGTCTATCTATCGTAGCAATAGTTTTCTAATGCTTCTTAAAACGCGATATCGTATCCCATTTCTATGTTTCATGGTAAGATATAATATGATTTGCGAAGTATCATGTATTCCTCGTCTACACTTCAAATGAATGTAAATGCGACACTTCCTTGCAAGGAAATAGCGTTTGCAGATGTCTACGTATCGAAGCAATAGAGTTCAAATGCTTCTTAAAACGAGATATTGCATCTCATATCTATGTTTCATGATAGGATATAATATTCATTGCGAATTGTTATGCATTCCTCGTCTACGATTCAAACGAATGTAAATGCGACACTTCCTTGCAAGGAATGGATTTCTGATGCTTCTTAAAACGCGATATCACATCTCATTTCTATGTTTTATGGTAAGGTATAATATGATTTGCGAAGTGTTATGTATTCCTTGTCTACACTTCAAATGAATGTAAATGCGACACTTCCTTGCAAGGAAATAGCGTTTGCAGATGTCTACGTATCGTAGCAATGGATTTCTGATGCTTCTTAAAACGCGATATCGCATCTCATTTCTATGTTTTATGGTAGGATATAATATGATTTGCGAAGTGTTATGTATTCCTCGTCTACACTTCAAGTGAATGTAAATGCGACACTTCCTTGCAAGGAAATAGCGTCAGCAGATGTTTACGTATCGTAGCAATGGATTTCTGATGCTTCTTAGAACGCGATATCGCATCTCATTTCTACGTTTCATGGTAAGATATAATATGATTTGCGAAGTGTCATGTATTCCTCGTCTACACTTCAAATGAATGTAAATGCGACACTTCCTTGCAAGGAAATAGCGTTTGCAGGTGTCTACGTGTCGTAGCAACAGAGTTCTAATGCTTCTTAAAACGCGATATCGCATCTCATTACTATGTTTCATGGTAAGATATAATAAGATTTGCGAAGTGTCATGTATTCCTCGTCTACACTTCAAATGAATGTGAATGCGACACTTGCTCGCTAGGAAATAGCGTTTGCAGATGTCTAGGTATCGTAGCAATAGAGTTCTAATGCTACTTAAAACGCGATATCGCATCTCATTTCTATGTTTCATGGTAGGATATAATATGATTTGCGAAGTGTTATGTATTCCTCGTCTACACTTCAAGAGAATGTAAATGCGACACTTCCTTGCAAGGAAATAGCGTTCGCAGATGTCTACGTATCGAAGCAATAGTGTTCAAATGCTTCTTGAAACGAGATATTGCATCTCATATCTATGCTTCATGATAAGATATAATATTCATTGCGAAGTGTTATGCTTTTCCTCGTCTACGGTTCAAATGAATGTAAATGCGACACTTCCTTGCAAGGAAATAGCGTTTGCAAATGTCTACCTATCGTAGCAATAGTGTTCTAATTCTTCTTAAACGCGATATCGCATCTCATTTCTATGTTTCATGGTAAGGTATAAATGATTTGCGAAGTGTTATGTATTCCTCGTCTACACTTCAAATGAATGTAAATGCGACACTTCCTTGCAAGGAAATAGCGTTTGCAGATGTCTACGTATCGAAGCAATAGAGTTCAAATGCTTCTTAAAACGCGATAACGCATCTCATTTCTATGTTTCATGGTAAGATATAATATGATTTGCGAAGTATCATGTATTCCTCGTCTACACTTCAAATGAATTTAAATGCGACACTTCCTTGCAAGGAAATAGCGTTTGCAGATGTCTACGTACCGAAGCAATAGAGTTGAAATGCTTCTTAAAACGAGATATTGCATCTCATACCTATGTTTCATGATAAGATATAATATTCATTGCGAAGTGTTATGCATTCCTCGTCTACGATTCAAATGAATGTAAATGCGACACTTGCTTGCAAGGAAATAGCGTTTGCAGATGTCTACGTATCATAGCAATGGATTTCTGATGCTTCTTAAAACGCGATATCGCATCTCATTTCTATGTTTCATGGTAAGATATAATATGATTTGCGAAGTGTCATGTATTCCTCGTCTACACTTCAAATGAATGTAAATGCGACACTTCCTTGCAAGGAAATTGCGTTTGCAGATGTCTACGTATCGTAGCAATAGATTTCTTATGATTCTTAAAACGCGATATCGGATCTCATTTCTATGTTTCATGGTAAGATATAATATGATTTGCGAAGTGTTATGTATTCCTCGTCTACACTTCAAATGAATGTAAATGCGACACTTCGTTGCAAGGAAATAGCGTTTGCAAATGTCTACGTATCGAAGCAATAGAGTTCAAATGCTTCTTAAAACGCGATATCGCATCTCATTTCTATGTTTCATGGTAAGATATAATATGATTTGCGAAGTGTTATGTTTTCCTCGTCTACACCTCAAATGAATGTAAATGCGACACTTCCTTGCAAGGAAATAGCGAATCCAGATGTTTACCTATCGTAGCAATAGAGTTCTAATGCTTCTTAAAACGCGATATCGCATCTCATTTCTATGTTTCATGGTAAGATATAATATGATTTGCGAACTGTTATGTTTTCCTCGTCTACACTTCAAATGAATGTAAATGCGACACTTCCTTGCAAGGAAATAGCGTTTGCAGATGTCTACGTATCGAAGCAATAGAGTTCTAATGCTTCTTAAAACGCGATATCGCATCTCATTTCTATGTTTCATGGTAAGATATAATATGATTTGCGAAGTGTTATGCATTCCTCGTCTACGACTCAAATGAATGTAAATGCGACACTTCCTTGCAAGGAAATAGCGTTTGCAGATGTCTACGTATCGAAGCAATAGAGTTCAAATGCTTCTTAAAACGCGATATCGCATGTCATTTCTATGTTTCATGGTATGATATAATATGATTTGCGAACTGTTATGTTTTCCTCGTCTACACTTCAAATGAATGTAAATGCGACACTTCCTTGCAAGGAAATAGCGTTTGCAGATGTCTACGTATCGAAGCAATAGAGTTCTAATGCTTCTTAAAACGCGATATCGCATCTCATTTCTATGTTTCATGGTAAGATATAATATGATTTGCGAAGTGTTATGCATTCCTCGTCTACGATTCAAATGAATGTAAATGCGACACTTCCTTGCAAGGAAATAGCGTTTGCAGATGTCTACGTATCGAAGCAATAGAGTTCAAATGCTTCTTAAAACGCGATATCGCATCTCATTTCTATGTTTCATGGTAAGATATAATATGATTTGCGAAGTGTTATGTTTTCCTCGTCTACACCTCAAATGAATGTAAATGCGACACTTCCTTGCAAGGAAATAGCGAATCCAGATGTCTACCTATCGTAGCAATAGAGTTCTAATGCTTCTTAAAACGCGATATCGCATCTCATTTCTATGTTTCATGGTATGATGTAATATGATTTGCGAAGTGTTATGTATTCCTCGTCTACACTTCAAATCAATGTAAATACGACACTTCCTTGCAAGGAAATAGCGTTTGCAGATGTCTACCTATCGTAGCAATAGTGTTCTAATGCTTCTTAAAGCGCGATATCGTATCTCATTTCTATGTCTCATGGTAAGATATAATATTCATTGCGAAGTGTTATGCATTCCTCGTCTACGATTCAAACGAAAGTAAATGCGATACTTCCTTGCAAGGAAATAGCATTTGGCGATTTCTACCTATCGTAGCAATAGTGTTCTAATGCTTCTTAAAACGCGATATCGCATCTCATTTCTATGTATCATGGTAAGATATAATATTCATCGCGGAGTGTTATGCATTCCTCGTCTACGATTCAAATGAAAGTAAATGCGACACTTCCTTGCAAGGAAACAGCAATTGCAGATGTCTACGTATCGTAGCAATAGAGTTCAAATGCTTCTTAAAACGCGATATCGCATCTCATTTCTATGTTTCCTGGTAAGATATAATATGATTTGCGAAGTGTTATGTATTCCTCGTCTACACCTCAAATGAATGTAAATGCGACACTTCCTTGCAGGGAGATAGAGTTTGCAGATGTCTACGTAACGAAGCAATAGAGTTCAAATGCTTCTTAAAACGAGATATTGCATCTCATATCTATGTTTCATGATAAGATATAATATTCATTGCGAAGTGTTATGCATTCCTCGTCCACACATCAAAGGAATGTAAATGCGACACTTCCTTGCAAGGAAATAGCGTCCGCAGATGTTTACGTATCGTAGCAATGGATTTCTGATGCTTCTTAGAACGCGATATCGCATCTCATTTCTATGTTTCATGGTAAGATATAATATGATTTGCGAAGTGTCATGTATTCCTCGTCTACACTTCAAATGAATGTAAATGCGACACTTTCTTGCAAGGAAATAGCGTTTGCAGGTGTGTACGTGTCGTAGCAATAGAGTTCTAATGCTTCTTAAAACGCGATATCGCATCTCATTATTATGTTTCATGGTAAGATATAATAAGATTTGCGAAGTGTCATGTATTCCTCGTCTACACTTCAAATGAATGTGAATGCGACACTTGCTCGCTAGGAAATAGCGTTTGCAGATGTCTAGGTATCGTAGCAATAGAGTTCTAATGCTTCTTAAAACCCGATATCGCATCTCATTTCTATGTTTCATGGTAAGATATAATATGATTTGCGAAGTGTTATGTATTCCTCGTCTACACTTCAAATCAATGTAAATACGACACTTCCTTGCAAGGAAATAGCGTTTGCAGATGTCTACCTATCGTAGCAATAGAGTTCTAATGCTACTTAAAACGCGATATCGTATCTCATTTCTATGTTTCATGGTAAGATATAATATTCATTGCGAAGTGTTATGCATTCCTCGTCTACGATTCAAACGAAAGTAAATGCGATACTTCCTTGCAAGGAAATAGCATTTGCAGATGTCTACCTATCGTAGCAATAGTGTTCTAATGCTTCTTAAAACGCGATATCGCATCTCATTTCTATGTATCATGGTAAGATATAATATTCATTGCGAAGTGTTATGCATTCCTCGTCTACGATTCAAATGAAAGTAAATGCGACACTTCCTTGCAAGGAAACAGCGACTGCAGATGTCCACGTATCGTAGCAATAGAGTTCAAATGCTTCTTAAAACGCGTTATCGCATCTCGTTTCTATGTTTCATGGTAAGATATAATATGATTTGCGAAGTGTTATGCATTCCTCGTCTACGATTCAACTGAAAGTAAATGCGATAATTCCTTGCAAGGAAACAGCGATTGCAGATGTCTACGTATCGTAGCAATAGAGTTCAAATGCTTCTTAAAACGCGATATCGCATCTCATTTCTATGTTTCATGGTAAGATATAATATGATTTGCGAAGTGTTATGTATTCCTCGTCTACGATTCAAATGAATGTAAATGCGACACTTGCTTGCAAGGAAATAGCGTTTGCAGATGTCTACGTATCATAGCAATGGATTTCTGATGCTCCTTAAAACGCGATATCGCATCTCATTTCCATGTTTCATGGTAAGATATAATATGATTTGCGAAGTGTTATGTATTCCTCGTCTACACTTCAAATGAATGTAAATGCGACACTTCCTTGCAAGGAAATAGCGTTTGCAGATGTCTACGTATCGAAGCAATAGTGTTCAAATGCTTCTTGAAACGAGATATTGCATCTCATATCTACGCTTCATGATAAGATATAATATTCATTGCGAAGTGTTATGCTTTTCCTCGTCTACGGTTCAAATGAATGTAAATGCGACACTTCCTTGCAAGGAAATAGCGTTTGCAAATGTCTACCTATCGTAGCAATAGTGTTCTAATTCTTCTTAAAACGCGATATCGCATCTCATTTCTATGTTTCATGGTAAGGTATAAATGATTTGCGAAGTGTTATGTATTCCTCGTCTACACTTCAAATGAATGTAAATGCGACACTTCCTTGCAAGGAAATAGCGTTTGCAGATGTCTACGTATCGAAGCAATAGAGTTCAAATGCTTCTTAAAACGAGATATTGCATCTCATTTCTATGTTTCATGGTAAGATATAACATGATTTGCGAAGTGTCATGTATTCCTCGTCTACACTTCAAATGAATGTGAATGCGATACTTCCTCGCTAGGAAATAGCGCTTGCAGATGTCTACGTATCGCAGCAATAGCTGTCTAATGCTTCTTAAAACGCGATATGGCATCTCATTTCTATGTTTCATGGTAAGATATAAGATGATTTGCGAAGTGTTATGTCGTCCCCGTCTACACCTCAAATGAATGTAAATGCGACACTTCCTTGCAGGGAAATAGCGTTTGCAGATGTCTACGTATCGAAGCAATAGGGTTCAAATGCTTCTTAAAACGAGATATTGCATCTCATTTCTATGTTTCATGGTAAGATATAACATGATTTGCGAAGTGTCATGTATTCCTCGTCTACACTTCAAATGAATGTGAATGCGATACTTCCCCGCTAGGAAATAGCGCTTGCAGATGTCTACGTATCGTAGCAATAGCTTTCTAATGCTTCTTAAAACGCGATATCGCATCTCATTTCTATGTTTCATGGTAAGATATAAGATGATTTGCTAAGTGTCATGTATTCCTCGTCTACACTTCAAATGAATGTAAATGCGACACTTCCTTGTTAGGAAATAGCGTCTGCAGATGTCTGGGTATCGTAGCAATAGAGTTCTAATGCTTCTTAAAACGCGATATCGCATCTCCTTTCTACGTTTCATGGTAAGATGTATTATGATTTGCGAAGTGTTATGCATTCCTCGTCTACGATTCAAATGAATGTAAATGCGACACTTCCTTGCAAGGAAATAGCGTTTGCAGATGTCTACGTATCGTAGCAATAGAGTTCTTATGATTCTTAAAAAGCGATATCGCATCTCATTTCTATGTTTCATGGTAAGGTATAATACGATTTGCGAAGTGTTATGTATTCCTCGTCTACACTTCAAATGAATGTGAATCCGACACTTCCTCGCTAGGAAATAGCGTTAGCAAGTGTCTACGTATCGTAGCAATAGCTTTCTAATGCTTCTTAAAACTCGATATCGCATCTCATTTCTATGTTTCATGGTAAGATATAATATGATTTGCGAAGTGTTATGTATTCCTCGTCTACACCTCAAATGAATGTAAATGCGACACTTCCTTGCAGGGAAATAGCGTTTGCAGATGTCTACGTATCGAAGCAATAGAGTTCAAATGCTTCTTAAAACGAGATATTGCATCTCATATCTATGTTTCATGATAAGATATAATATTCATTGCGAAGTGTTAAGCATTCCTCGTCTACGATTCAAATGAATGTAAATGCGACACTTCCTTGCAAGGAAATAGCGTTTGCAGATGTCTACGTATCGTAGCAATAGAGTTCTTATAATTCTTAAAACGCGATTTCGCATCTCATTTCTATGTTTCATGGTAAGGAATAATATGATTTGCGAAGTGTTATGTATTCCTCGCCTACACTTCAAGTGAATGTAAATGCGACACTTCCTTGCAAGGAAATAGCGTTTGCAAATATCTGCCTATCGTAGCAATAGTGTTCTAATGCTTCTTAAAACGCGATATCGCATCTCATTTCTATGTTTCATGGTAAGATATAATATGATTTGCGAAGTGTTATGTATTCCTCGTCTACACTTCAAATCAATGTAAATACGACACTTCCTTGCAAGGAAATAGCGTTTGCAGATGTCTACCTATCGTAGCAATAGAGTTCTAATGCTTCTTAAAACGCGATATCGCATCTCATTTCTATGTTTCATGGTAAGATATAATATGATTTGCGAAGTGTTATGTATTCCTCGTCTACACCTCAAATGAATGAAAATGCGACACTTCCTTGTAAGGAAATAGCGTTCGCAGATGTCTATCTATCGTAGCAATAGTTTTCTAATGCTTCTTAAAACGCGATATCGTATCCCATTTCTATGTTTCATGGTAAGATATAATATGATTTGCGAAGTATCATGTATTCCTCGTCTACACTTCAAATGAATGTAAATGCGACACTTCCTTGCAAGGAAATAGCGTTTGCAGATGTCTACGTATCGAAGCAATAGAGTTCAAATGCTTCTTAAAACGAGATATTGCATCTCATATCTATGTTTCATGATAGGATATAATATTCATTGCGAATTGTTATGCATTCCTCGTCTACGATTCAAACGAATGTAAATGCGACACTTCCTTGCAAGGAATGGATTTCTGATGCTTCTTAAAACGCGATATCACATCTCATTTCTATGTTTTATGGTAAGGTATAATATGATTTGCGAAGTGTTATGTATTCCTTGTCTACACTTCAAATGAATGTAAATGCGACACTTCCTTGCAAGGAAATAGCGTTTGCAGATGTCTACGTATCGTAGCAATGGATTTCTGATGCTTCTTAAAACGCGATATCGCATCTCATTTCTATGTTTTATGGTAGGATATAATATGATTTGCGAAGTGTTATGTATTCCTCGTCTACACTTCAAGTGAATGTAAATGCGACACTTCCTTGCAAGGAAATAGCGTCAGCAGATGTTTACGTATCGTAGCAATGGATTTCTGATGCTTCTTAGAACGCGATATCGCATCTCATTTCTACGTTTCATGGTAAGATATAATATGATTTGCGAAGTGTCATGTATTCCTCGTCTACACTTCAAATGAATATAAATGCGACACTTCCTTGCAAGGAAATAGCGTTTGCAGGTGTCTACGTGTCGTAGCAACAGAGTTCTAATGCTTCTTAAAACGCGATATCGCATCTCATTACTATGTTTCATGGTAAGATATAATAAGATTTGCGAAGTGTCATGTATTCCTCGTCTACACTTCAAATGAATGTGAATGCGACACTTGCTCGCTAGGAAATAGCGTTTGCAGATGTCTAGGTATCGTAGCAATAGAGTTCTAATGCTACTTAAAACGCGATATCGCATCTCATTTCTATGTTTCATGGTAGGATATAATATGATTTGCGAAGTGTTATGTATTCCTCGTCTACACTTCAAGAGAATGTAAATGCGACACTTCCTTGCAAGGAAATAGCGTTCGCAGATGTCTACGTATCGAAGCAATAGTGTTCAAATGCTTCTTGAAACGAGATATTGCATCTCATATCTATGCTTCATGATAAGATATAATATTCATTGCGAAGTGTTATGCTTTTCCTCGTCTACGGTTCAAATGAATGTAAATGCGACACTTCCTTGCAAGGAAATAGCGTTTGCAAATGTCTACCTATCGTAGCAATAGTGTTCTAATTCTTCTTAAACGCGATATCGCATCTCATTTCTATGTTTCATGGTAAGGTATAAATGATTTGCGAAGTGTTATGTATTCCTCGTCTACACTTCAAATGAATGTAAATGCGACACTTCCTTGCAAGGAAATAGCGTTTGCAGATGTCTACGTATCGAAGCAATAGAGTTCAAATGCTTCTTAAAACGCGATAACGCATCTCATTTCTATGTTTCATGGTAAGATATAATATGATTTGCGAAGTATCATGTATTCCTCGTCTACACTTCAAATGAATTTAAATGCGACACTTCCTTGCAAGGAAATAGCGTTTGCAGATGTCTACGTACCGAAGCAATAGAGTTGAAATGCTTCTTAAAACGAGATATTGCATCTCATACCTATGTTTCATGATAAGATATAATATTCATTGCGAAGTGTTATGCATTCCTCGTCTACGATTCAAATGAATGTAAATGCGACACTTGCTTGCAAGGAAATAGCGTTTGCAGATGTCTACGTATCATAGCAATGGATTTCTGATGCTTCTTAAAACGCGATATCGCATCTCATTTCTATGTTTCATGGTAAGATATAATATGATTTGCGAAGTGTCATGTATTCCTCGTCTACACTTCAAATGAATGTAAATGCGACACTTCCTTGCAAGGAAATTGCGTTTGCAGATGTCTACGTATCGTAGCAATAGATTTCTTATGATTCTTAAAACGCGATATCGGATCTCATTTCTATGTTTCATGGTAAGATATAATATGATTTGCGAAGTGTTATGTATTCCTCGTCTACACTTCAAATGAATGTAAATGCGACACTTCGTTGCAAGGAAATAGCGTTTGCAAATGTCTACGTATCGAAGCAATAGAGTTCAAATGCTTCTTAAAACGCGATATCGCATCTCATTTCTATGTTTCATGGTAAGATATAATATGATTTGCGAAGTGTTATGTTTTCCTCGTCTACACCTCAAATGAATGTAAATGCGACACTTCCTTGCAAGGAAATAGCGAATCCAGATGTTTACCTATCGTAGCAATAGAGTTCTAATGCTTCTTAAAACGCGATATCGCATCTCATTTCTATGTTTCATGGTAAGATATAATATGATTTGCGAACTGTTATGTTTTCCTCGTCTACACTTCAAATGAATGTAAATGCGACACTTCCTTGCAAGGAAATAGCGTTTGCAGATGTCTACGTATCGAAGCAATAGAGTTCTAATGCTTCTTAAAACGCGATATCGCATCTCATTTCTATGTTTCATGGTAAGATATAATATGATTTGCGAAGTGTTATGCATTCCTCGTCTACGACTCAAATGAATGTAAATGCGACACTTCCTTGCAAGGAAATAGCGTTTGCAGATGTCTACGTATCGAAGCAATAGAGTTCAAATGCTTCTTAAAACGCGATATCGCATGTCATTTCTATGTTTCATGGTATGATATAATATGATTTGCGAACTGTTATGTTTTCCTCGTCTACACTTCAAATGAATGTAAATGCGACACTTCCTTGCAAGGAAATAGCGTTTGCAGATGTCTACGTATCGAAGCAATAGAGTTCTAATGCTTCTTAAAACGCGATATCGCATCTCATTTCTATGTTTCATGGTAAGATATAATATGATTTGCGAAGTGTTATGCATTCCTCGTCTACGATTCAAATGAATGTAAATGCGACACTTCCTTGCAAGGAAATAGCTTTTGCAGATGTCTACGTATCGAAGCAATAGAGTTCAAATGCTTCTTAAAACGCGATATCGCATCTCATTTCTATGTTTCATGGTAAGATATAATATGATTTGCGAAGTGTTATGTTTTCCTCGTCTACACCTCAAATGAATGTAAATGCGACACTTCCTTGCAAGGAAATAGCGAATCCAGATGTCTACCTATCGTAGCAATAGAGTTCTAATGCTTCTTAAAACGCGATATCGCATCTCATTTCTATGTTTCATGGTATGATGTAATATGATTTGCGAAGTGTTATGTATTCCTCGTCTACACTTCAAATCAATGTAAATACGACACTTCCTTGCAAGGAAATAGCGTTTGCAGATGTCTACCTATCGTAGCAATAGTGTTCTAATGCTTCTTAAAGCGCGATATCGTATCTCATTTCTATGTCTCATGGTAAGATATAATATTCATTGCGAAGTGTTATGCATTCCTCGTCTACGATTCAAACGAAAGTAAATGCGATACTTCCTTGCAAGGAAATAGCATTTGGCGATTTCTACCTATCGTAGCAATAGTGTTCTAATGCTTCTTAAAACGCGATATCGCATCTCATTTCTATGTATCATGGTAAGATATAATATTCATCGCGGAGTGTTATGCATTCCTCGTCTACGATTCAAATGAAAGTAAATGCGACACTTCCTTGCAAGGAAACAGCAATTGCAGATGTCTACGTATCGTAGCAATAGAGTTCAAATGCTTCTTAAAACGCGATATCGCATCTCATTTCTATGTTTCCTGGTAAGATATAATATGATTTGCGAAGTGTTATGTATTCCTCGTCTACACCTCAAATGAATGTAAATGCGACACTTCCTTGCAGGGAGATAGAGTTTGCAGATGTCTACGTAACGAAGCAATAGAGTTCAAATGCTTCTTAAAACGAGATATTGCATCTCATATCTATGTTTCATGATAAGATATAATATTCATTGCGAAGTGTTATGCATTCCTCGTCCACACATCAAAGGAATGTAAATGCGACACTTCCTTGCAAGGAAATAGCGTCCGCAGATGTTTACGTATCGTAGCAATGGATTTCTGATGCTTCTTAGAACGCGATATCGCATCTCATTTCTATGTTTCATGGTAAGATATAATATGATTTGCGAAGTGTCATGTATTCCTCGTCTACACTTCAAATGAATGTAAATGCGACACTTTCTTGCAAGGAAATAGCGTTTGCAGGTGTGTACGTGTCGTAGCAATAGAGTTCTAATGCTTCTTAAAACGCGATATCGCATCTCATTATTATGTTTCATGGTAAGATATAATAAGATTTGCGAAGTGTCATGTATTCCTCGTCTACACTTCAAATGAATGTGAATGCGACACTTGCTCGCTAGGAAATAGCGTTTGCAGATGTCTAGGTATCGTAGCAATAGAGTTCTAATGCTTCTTAAAACCCGATATCGCATCTCATTTCTATGTTTCATGGTAAGATATAATATGATTTGCGAAGTGTTATGTATTCCTCGTCTACACTTCAAATCAATGTAAATACGACACTTCCTTGCAAGGAAATAGCGTTTGCAGATGTCTACCTATCGTAGCAATAGAGTTCTAATGCTACTTAAAACGCGATATCGTATCTCATTTCTATGTTTCATGGTAAGATATAATATTCATTGCGAAGTGTTATGCATTCCTCGTCTACGATTCAAACGAAAGTAAATGCGATACTTCCTTGCAAGGAAATAGCATTTGCAGATGTCTACCTATCGTAGCAATAGTGTTCTAATGCTTCTTAAAACGCGATATCGCATCTCATTTCTATGTATCATGGTAAGATATAATATTCATTGCGAAGTGTTATGCATTCCTCGTCTACGATTCAAATGAAAGTAAATGCGACACTTCCTTGCAAGGAAACAGCGACTGCAGATGTCCACGTATCGTAGCAATAGAGTTCAAATGCTTCTTAAAACGCGTTATCGCATCTCGTTTCTATGTTTCATGGTAAGATATAATATGATTTGCGAAGTGTTATGCATTCCTCGTCTACGATTCAACTGAAAGTAAATGCGATAATTCCTTGCAAGGAAACAGCGATTGCAGATGTCTACGTATCGTAGCAATAGAGTTCAAATGCTTCTTAAAACGCGATATCGCATCTCATTTCTATGTTTCATGGTAAGATATAATATGATTTGCGAAGTGTTATGTATTCCTCGTCTACGATTCAAATGAATGTAAATGCGACACTTGCTTGCAAGGAAATAGCGTTTGCAGATGTCTACGTATCATAGCAATGGATTTCTGATGCTCCTTAAAACGCGATATCGCATCTCATTTCCATGTTTCATGGTAAGATATAATATGATTTGCGAAGTGTTATGTATTCCTCGTCTACACTTCAAATGAATGTAAATGCGACACTTCCTTGCAAGGAAATAGCGTTTGCAGATGTCTACGTATCGAAGCAATAGAGTTCTAATGCTTCTTAAAACGCGATATCGCATCTCATTTCTATGTTTCATGGTAAGATATAATATGATTTGCGAAGTGCAATGTATTCCTCGTCTACACTTCAAATGAATGTAAATGCGACACTTCCTTGCAAGGAAATAGCGTTTGCAGATGTCTACCTATCGTAGCAACAGAGTTCTAATGCTTCTTAAAACGCGATATCGCATCTCATTTCTATGTTTCATGGTAAGATATAATATGATTTGCGAAGTGCTATGTATTCCTCGTCTACACTTCAAATGAATGTAAATGCGACACTTCCTTGCAAGGAAATAGCGTCTGCAGATGTCTAGGTATCGTAGCAATAGAGTTCTAATGCTTCTTAAAACGCGATATCGCATCTCATTTCTATGTTTCATGGTAAGATATAATATCATTTGCGAAGTATCATGTATTCCTCGTCTACACTTCAAATGAATGTAAATGCGACACTTCCTTGCAAGGAAATAGCGTTTGCAGATGTCTACGTATCGAAGCAATAGAGTTCTAATGCTTCTTAGAACGCGATATCGCATCTCATTTCTATGTTTCATGGTAAGATATAATATGATTTGCGAAGTGCTATGTATTCCTCGTCTACACTTCAAATGAATGTAAATGCGACACTTCCTTGCAAGGAAATAGCGTTTGCAGATGTCTACCTATCGTAGCAATAGAGTTCTAATGCTTCTTAAAACGCGATATCGCATCTCATTTCTATGTTTCATGGTAAGATATAATATGATTTGCGAAGTGTTATGTATTCCTCGTCTACACTTCAAATGAATGTAAATGCGACACTTCCTTGCAAGGAAATAGCGTTTGCAGATGTCTACGTATCGAAGCAATAGAGTTCTAATGCTTCTTAGAACGCGATATCGCATCTCATTTCTATGTTTCATGGTAAGATATAATATGATTTGCGAAGTGCTATGTATTCCTCGTCTACACTTCAAATGAATGTAAATGCGACACTTCCTTGCAAGGAAATAGCGTTTGCAGATGTCTACCTATCGTAGCAATAGAGTTCTAATGCTTCTTAAAACGCGATATCGCATCTCATTTCTATGTTTCATGGTAAGATATAATATGATTTGCGAAGTATCATGTATTCCTCGTCTACACTTCAAATGAATGTAAATGCGACACTTCCTTGCTAGGAAATAGCGTCTGCAGATGTCTAGGTATCGTAGCAATAGAGTTCTAATGATTCTTAAAACGCGATATCGCATCTCATTTCTATGTTTCATGGTAAGATATAATATGATTTGCGAAGTATCATGTATTCCTCGTCTACACTTCAAATGAATTTACATGCGACACTTCCTTGCAAGGAAATAGCGTTTGCAGATGTCTACGTATCGTAGCAGTAGAGTTCTAATGCTTCTTAAAACGCGATATCGCATGTCATTTCTATGTTTCATGGTAAGATATAATATGATTTGCGAAGTGTTAAGTTTTCCTCGTCTACACTTCAAATGAATGTAAATGCGACACTTCCTTGCAAGGAAATAGCGTTTGCAGATGTCTACGTATCGAAGCAATAGAGTTCTAATGCTTCTTAAAACGCGATATCGCATCTCATTTCTATGTTTCATGGTAAGATATAATATGATTTGCGAAGTGTTATGCATTCCTCGTCTACGATTCAAATGAATGTAAATGCGACACTTCCTTGCAAGGAAATAGCGTTTGCAGATGTCTACGTATCGAAACAATAGAGTTCAAATGCTTCTTAAAACGCGATATCGCATCTCATTTCTATGTTTCATGGTAAGATATAATATGATTTGCGAAGTGTTATGTTTTCCTCGTCTACACCTCAAATGAATGTAAATGCGACACTTCCTTGCAAGGAAATAGCGTTTGCAGATGTCTACGTATCGAAACAATAGAGTTCAAATGCTTCTTAAAACGCGATATCGCATCTCATTTCTATGTTTCATGGTAAGATATAATATGATTTGCGAAGTGTTATGTTTTCCTCGTCTACACCTCAAATGAATGTAAATGCGACACTTCCTTGCAAGGAAATAGCGTTTGCAGATGTCTACCTATCGTAGCAACAGAGTTCTAATGCTTCTTAAAACGCGATATCGCATCTCATTTCTATGTTTCATGGTAAGATATAATATGATTTGCGAAGTATCATGTATTCCTCGTCTACACTTCAAATGAATGTAAATGCGACACTTCCTTGCTAGGAAATAGCGTCTGCAGATGTCTAGGTATCGTAGCAATAGAGTTCTAATGATTCTTAAAACGCGATATCGCATCTCATTTCTATGTTTCATGGTAAGATATAATATGATTTGCGAAGTATCATGTATTCCTCGTCTACACTTCAACTGAATTTAAATGCGACACTTCCTTGCAAGGAAATAGCGTTTGCAGATGTCTACCTATCGTAGCAATAGAGTTCTAATGCTTCTTAAAACGCGATATCGCATCTCATTTCTATGTTTCATGGTAAGATATAATATGATTTGCGAAATGTTATGTATTCCTCGTCTACACTTCAAATGAATGTAAATGCGACACTTCCTTGCAAGGAAATAGCGTTTGCAGATGTCTACGTATCGAAGCAATAGGGTTCTAATGCTTCTTAGAACGCGATATCGCATCTCATTTCTATGTTTCATGGTAAGATATAATATGATTTGCGAAGTGTTATGTATTCCTCGTCTACACTTCAAATGAATGTAAATGCGACACTTCCTTGCAAGGAAATAGCGTTTGCAGATGTCTACGTATCGAAGCAATAGAGTTCTAATGCTTCTTAGAACGCGATATCGCATCTCATTTCTATGTTTCATGGTAAGATATAATATGATTTGCGAAGTGCTATGTATTCCTCGTCTACACTTCAAATGAATGTAAATGCGACACTTCCTTGCAAGGAAATAGCGTTTGCAGATGTCTACCTATCGTAGCAATAGAGTTCTAATGCTTCTTAAAACGCGATATCGCATCTCATTTCTATGTTTCATGGTAAGATATAATATGATTTGCGAAGTGTTATGTATTCCTCGTCTACACTTCAAATGAATGTAAATGCGACACTTCCTTGCAAGGAAATAGCGTTTGCAGATGTCTACGTATCGAAGCAATAGAGTTCTAATGCTTCTTAGAACGCGATATCGCATCTCATTTCTATGTTTCATGGTAAGATATAATATGATTTGCGAAGTGCTATGTATTCCTCGTCTACACTTCAAATGAATGTAAATGCGACACTTCCTTGCAAGGAAATAGCGTTTGCAGATGTCTACCTATCGTAGCAATAGAGTTCTAATGCTTCTTAAAACGCGATATCGCATCTCATTTCTATGTTTCATGGTAAGATATAATATGATTTGCGAAGTATCATGTATTCCTCGTCTACACTTCAAATGAATGTAAATGCGACACTTCCTTGCTAGGAAATAGCGTCTGCAGATGTCTAGGTATCGTAGCAATAGAGTTCTAATGATTCTTAAAACGCGATATCGCATCTCATTTCTATGTTTCATGGTAAGATATAATATGATTTGCGAAGTATCATGTATTCCTCGTCTACACTTCAAATGAATTTACATGCGACACTTCCTTGCAAGGAAATAGCGTTTGCAGATGTCTACGTATCGTAGCAATAGAGTTCTAATGCTTCTTAAAACGCGATATCGCATGTCATTTCTATGTTTCACGGTAGGATATAATATGATTTGCGAAGTGTCATCTATTCCTCGTCTACACTTCAAATGAATGTAAATGCGACACTTCCTTGCAAGGAAATAGCGTTTGCAGATGTCTACGTATGGAAGCAATAGAGTTCTAATGCTTCTTAAAACGCGATATCGCATCTCATTTCTATGTTTCATGGTAAGATATAATATGATTTGCGAAGTGTTATGTATTCCTCGTCTACACATCAACTGAATGTAAATGCGGCACTTCCTTGCAAGGAAATAGCGTTTGCAAATGTCTACGTATCGTAGAAATAGAGTTCAAATGCTTCTTAAAACGCGATATCGCATCTCATTCCTATGTTTCACGGTAGGATATAATATGATTTGCGAAGTGTTATGTATTCCTCGTCTACACTTCAAATCTATGTAAATGCGACACTTCCTTGCAAGGAAACAGCGTTTCCAGATGTCGACGTATCGTAGCAATAGAGTTCTTATGATTCTTAAAACGCGATATCGCATCTCATTTCTATGTTTCATGCTAAGATATAATAAGATTTGCGAAGTGTCATGTATTCCTCGTCTACACTTCAAATGAATGTGATTGCGACACTTCCTCGCTAGGAAATAGCGTCTGCAGATGTCTAGATATCGTAGCAATAGAGTTCTAATGCTTCTTAAAACGCGATATCGCATCTCATTTCTATGTTTCATGGTAAGATATAATATGATTTGCGAAGTGTTATGTATTCCTCTTCCACACTTCAAATGAATGTAAATGCGACACTTCCTTGCTAGGAAATAGCGTTTGCAGATGTCTACGTATCGAAGCAATAGAGTTCAAATGCTTCTTAAAACGAGATATTGCATCTCATATCTATGTTTCATGATAAGATATAATATTCATTGCGAAGTGTTATGCATTCCTCGTCTACGATTCAAATGAATGTAAATGCGACACTTCCTTGCAAGGAAATAGCGTTTGCAGATGTCTACGTATCACAGCAATAGAGTTCTTGTGATTCTTAGAACGCGATATCGCATCACATTTCTATGTTTCATGGTAAGATATAATATGATTTGCGAAGTGTCATCTATTTCTCGTCTACACTTCAAATGAATGTAAATGCGACACTTCCTTGCAAGGAAATAGCGTTTGCAGATGTCTACCTATCGTAGCAATAGAGTTCTAATGCTTCTTAAAACGCGATATCGCATCTCATTTCTATGTTTCATGGTAAGATATAATATGGTTTGCGAAGTGTCATCTATTCCTCGTCTACACTTCAAATGAATGTAAATGCGACACTTCCTTGCAAGGAAATAGCGTTTGCAGATGTCTACGTATCGTAGGTATAGAGTTCTAATGCTTCTTAAAACGCGATATCGCATCTCACTTCTATGTTTCATGGTAAGATATAATATGATTTGCGAAGTGTTATGTATTCCTTGTCTACACTTCAAATGAATGTAAATGCGACACTTCCTTGTAAGGAAATAGCGTTCGCATATGTCTACCTATCGTAGCAATAGAGTTCTAATGCTTCTTAAAACGCGATATCGCATCTCATTTCTATGTTTCATGGTAAGATATAATATGATTTGCGAAGTGTTATGTATTCCTCGTCTACACTTCAAATGAATGTGAATGCGACACTTCCTCGCTAGGAAATAGCGTCTGCAGATGTCTAGATATCGTAGCAATAGAGTTCTAATGCTTCTTAAAACGCGATATCGCATCTCATTTCTATGTTTCATGGTAAGATATAATATTCATTGCGAAGTGTTATGCATTCCTCGTCTACGATTCAAATGAATGTAAATGCGACTCTTCCTTGCAAGGAAATAGCGTTTGCAGATGTCTACGTATCGTAGAAATAGAGTTCAAATGCTTCTTAAAACGCGATATCGCATCTCATTCCTATGTTTCATGGTAGGATATAATATGATTTGCGAAGTGTTATGTATTCCTCGTCTACACTTCAAATGAATGTGAATGCGACACTACCTTGCTAGGAAATAGCGTCTGCAGATGTATAGGTATCCTAGCAATAGAGTTCTAATGCTTCTTAAAACGCGATATCGCATCTCATTTCTATGTTTCATGATAAGATATAATAAGATTTGCGAAGTGTCTTGTATTCCTCGTCTAAACTTCAAGTGAATGTAAATTCGACACTTCCTTGCTAGGAAATAACGTCTGCAGATGTCTAGGTATCGTAGCAATAGAGTTCTAATGCTTCTTAAAACGCGATATCGCATCTCATTTCTATGTTTCATGGTAAAATATAATATGATTTGTGAAGTGTTATGTATTCCTCGTCTACACTTCAAATGAATGTAAATGCGACACTTCCTTGCTAGGAAATAGCGTTTGCAGATGTCTACGTATCGTAGCAATAGAGTTCTTATGATTCTTAAAACGCGATATCGCATCTCATTTCTATGTTTCATGGTAAGATACAATATGATATGCGAAGTGTTATGTATTCCTCGTCTACACTTCAAATGAATGTGAATGCGACACTACCTTGCTAGGAAATAGCGTCTGCAGATGTATGGGTATCCTAGCAATAGAGTACTAATGCTTCTTAAAACTCGATATCGCATCTCATTTCTATGTTTCATGGTAAGATATAATATGATTTGCGAAGTGTTATGTATTCCTCGTCTACACTTCAAATGAATGTAAGTGCGACACTTCCTTGCAAGGAAGTAGCGTTTGCAAATGTCTACCTATCGTAGCAATAGTGTTCTCATGCTTCTTAAAACGCGATATCGCATCTCATTTCTATGTTTCATGGTAAGATATAATATGATTTGCGAAGTGTTATGTATTCCTCGTCTACACTTCAAATGAATGTAAATGCGACACTTCCTTGCAAGGAAATAGCGTTTGCAGATGTCTACGTATGGAAGCAATAGAGTTCTAATGCTTCCTAAAACGCGATATCGCATCTCATTTCTATGTTTCATGGTAAGATATAATATGGTTTGCGAAGTGTCATCTATTCCTCGTCTACACTTCAAATGAATGTAAATGCGACACTTCCTTGCAAGGAAATAGCGTTTGCAGATGTCTACGTATCGTAGGTATGGAGTTCTAATGCTTCTTAAAACGCGATATCGCTTCTCATTTCTATGTTTCATGGTAAGATATAACATGATTTGCGAAGTGTTATGTATTCCTCGTCTACACATCAAATGAATGTAAATGCGACACTTCCTTGCAAGGAAATAGCGTTTCCAGATGTCTACGTATCGTAGCAATAGAGTTCTTATGATTCTTAAAACGCGATATCGCATCTCATTTCTATGTTTCATGGTAAGATATAATATGATTTGCGAAGTGCTATGTATTCCTCGTCTACACTTCAAATGAATGTAAATGCGACACTTCCTCGCTAGGAAATAGCGTCTGCAGATGTCTAGATATCGTAGCAATAGAGTTCTAATGCTTCTTAAAACGCGATATCGCATCTCATTTCTATGTTTCATGGTAAGATATAATATGATTTGCGAAGTGTTATGTATTCCTCTTCCACACTTCAAATGAATGTAAATGCGACACTTCCTTGCTAGGAAATAGCGTTTGCAGATGTCTACGTATCGAAGCAATAGAGTTCAAATGCTTCTTAAAACGAGACATTGCATCTCATATCTATGTTTCATGATAAGATATAATATTCATTGCGAAGTGTTATGCATTCCTCGTCTACGATTCAAATGAATGTAAATGCGACACTTCCTTGCAAGGAAATAGCGTTTGCAGATGTCTACGTATCACAGCAATAGAGTTCTTGTGATTCTTAGAACGCGATATCGCATCACATTTCTATGTTTCATGGTAAGATATAATATGATTTGCGAAGTGTTATGTATTCCTCGTCTACACTTCAAATGAATGTAAATGCGACACTTCCTTGCAAGGAAATAGCGTTTGCAGATGTCTACGTATGGAAGCAATAGAGTTCTAATGCTTCTTAAAACGCGATATCGCATCTCATTTCTATGTTTCATGGTAAGATATAATATGGTTTGCGAAGTGTCATCTATTCCTCGTCTACACTTCAAATGAATGTAAATGCGACACTTCCTTGCAAGGAAATAGCGTTTGCAGATGTCTACGTATCGTAGGTATGGAGTTCTAATGCTTCTTAAAACGCGATATCGCTTCTCATTTCTATGTTTCATGGTAAGATATAACATGATTTGCGAAGTGTTATGTATTCCTCGTCTACACATCAAATGAATGTAAATGCGACACTTCCTTGCAAGGAAATAGCGTTTCCAGATGTCTACGTATCGTAGCAATAGAGTTCTTATGATTCTTAAAACGCGATATCGCATCTCATTTCTATGTTTCATGGTAAGATATAATATGATTTGCGAAGTGTCATGTATTCCTCGTCTACACTTCAAATGAATGTGAATGCGACATTTCCTTGCAAGGAAATAGCATTTGCAGATGTCTACGTATCGTAGCAATAGAGTTCTAATGCTTCTTAGAACGCGATATCGCATCTCATTTCTATGTTTCATGGTAAGATATAATATGATTTGCGAAGTGCTATGTATTCCTCGTCTACACTTCAAATGAATGTAAATGCGACACTTCCTTGCAAGGAAATAGCGTTTGCAGATGTCTACCTATCGTAGCAATAGAGTTCTAATGCTTCTTAAAACGCGATATCGCATCTCATTTCTATGTTTCATGGTAAGATATAATATGATTTGCGAAGTATCATGTATTCCTCGTCTACACTTCAAATGAATGTAAATGCGACACTTCCTTGCTAGGAAATAGCGTCTGCAGATGTCTAGGTATCGTAGCAATAGAGTTCTAATGATTCTTAAAACGCGATATCGCATCTCATTTCTATGTTTCATGGTAAGATATAATATGATTTGCGAAGTATCATGTATTCCTCGTCTACACTTCAAATGAATTTACATGCGACACTTCCTTGCAAGGAAATAGCGTTTGCAGATGTCTACGTATCGTAGCAATAGAGTTCTAATGCTTCTTAAAACGCGATATCGCATGTCATTTCTATGTTTCACGGTAGGATATAATATGATTTGCGAAGTGTCATCTATTCCTCGTCTACACTTCAAATGAATGTAAATGCGACACTTCCTTGCAAGGAAATAGCGTTTGCAGATGTCTACGTATGGAAGCAATAGAGTTCTAATGCTTCTTAAAACGCGATATCGCATCTCATTTCTATGTTTCATGGTAAGATATAATATGATTTGCGAAGTGTTATGTATTCCTCGTCTACACATCAACTGAATGTAAATGCGGCACTTCCTTGCAAGGAAATAGCGTTTGCAAATGTCTACGTATCGTAGAAATAGAGTTCAAATGCTTCTTAAAACGCGATATCGCATCTCATTCCTATGTTTCACGGTAGGATATAATATGATTTGCGAAGTGTTATGTATTCCTCGTCTACACTTCAAATCTATGTAAATGCGACACTTCCTTGCAAGGAAACAGCGTTTCCAGATGTCGACGTATCGTAGCAATAGAGTTCTTATGATTCTTAAAACGCGATATCGCATCTCATTTCTATGTTTCATGCTAAGATATAATAAGATTTGCGAAGTGTCATGTATTCCTCGTCTACACTTCAAATGAATGTGATTGCGACACTTCCTCGCTAGGAAATAGCGTCTGCAGATGTCTAGATATCGTAGCAATAGAGTTCTAATGCTTCTTAAAACGCGATATCGCATCTCATTTCTATGTTTCATGGTAAGATATAATATGATTTGCGAAGTGTTATGTATTCCTCTTCCACACTTCAAACGAATGTAAATGCGACACTTCCTTGCTAGGAAATAGCGTTTGCAGATGTCTACGTATCGAAGCAATAGAGTTCAAATGCTTCTTAAAACGAGATATTGCATCTCATATCTATGTTTCATGATAAGATATAATATTCATTGCGAAGTGTTATGCATTCCTCGTCTACGATTCAAATGAATGTAAATGCGACACTTCCTTGCAAGGAAATAGCGTTTGCAGATGTCTACGTATCACAGCAATAGAGTTCTTGTGATTCTTAGAACGCGATATCGCATCACATTTCTATGTTTCATGGTAAGATATAATATGATTTGCGAAGTGTCATCTATTTCTCGTCTACACTTCAAATGAATGTAAATGCGACACTTCCTTGCAAGGAAATAGCGTTTGCAGATGTCTACCTATCGTAGCAATAGAGTTCTAATGCTTCTTAAAACGCGATATCGCATCTCATTTCTATGTTTCATGGTAAGATATAATATGGTTTGCGAAGTGTCATCTATTCCTCGTCTACACTTCAAATGAATGTAAATGCGACACTTCCTTGCAAGGAAATAGCGTTTGCAGATGTCTACGTATCGTAGGTATAGAGTTCTAATGCTTCTTAAAACGCGATATCGCATCTCATTTCTATGTTTCATGGTAAGATATAATATGATTTGCGAAGTGTTATGTATTCCTTGTCTACAATTCAAATGAATGTAAATGCGACACTTCCTTGTAAGGAAATAGCGTTCGCATATGTCTACCTATCGTAGCAATAGAGTTCTAATGCTTCTTAAAACGCGATATCGCATCTCATTTCTATGTTTCATGGTAAGATATAATATGATTTGCGAAGTGTTATGTATTCCTCGTCTACACTTCAAATGAATGTGAATGCGACACTTCCTCGCTAGGAAATAGCGTCTGCAGATGTCTAGATATCGTAGCAATAGAGTTCTAATGCTTCTTAAAACGCGATATCGCATCTCATTTCTATGTTTCATGGTAAGATATAATATTCATTGCGATGTGTTATGCATTCCTCGTCTACGATTCAAATGAATGTAAATGCGACTCTTCCTTGCAAGGAAATAGCGTTTGCAGATGTCTACGTATCGTAGAAATAGAGTTCAAATGCTTCTTAAAACGCGATATCGCATCTCATTTCTATGTTTCATGGTAAAATATAATATGATTTGTGAAGTGTTATGTATTCCTCGTCTACACTTCAAATGAATGTAAATGCGACACTTCCTTGCTAGGAAATAGCGTTTGCAGATGTCTACGTATCGTAGCAATAGAGTTCTTATGATTCTTAAAACGCGATATCGCATCTCATTTCTATGTTTCATGGTAAGATACAATATGATATGCGAAGTGTTATGTATTCCTCGTCTACACTTCAAATGAATGTGAATGCGACACTACCTTGCTAGGAAATAGCGTCTGCAGATGTATGGGTATCCTAGCAATAGAGTACTAATGCTTCTTAAAACTCGATATCGCATCTCATTTCTATGTTTCATGGTAAGATATAATATGATTTGCGAAGTGTTATGTATTCCTCGTCTACACTTCAAATGAATGTAAGTGCGACACTTCCTTGCAAGGAAGTAGCGTTTGCATATGTCTACCTATCGTAGCAATAGTGTTCTCATGCTTCTTAAAACGCGATATCGCATCTCATTTCTATGTTTCATGGTAAGATATAATATGATTTGCGAAGTGTTATGTATTCCTCGTCTACACTTCAAATGAATGTAAATGCGACACTTCCTTGCAAGGAAATAGCGTTTGCAGATGTCTACGTATGGAAGCAATAGAGTTCTAATGCTTCTTAAAACGCGATATCGCATCTCATTTCTATGTTTCATGGTAAGATATAATATGGTTTGCGAAGTGTCATCTATTCCTCGTCTACACTTCAAATGAATGTAAATGCGACACTTCCTTGCAAGGAAATAGCGTTTGCAGATGTCTACGTATCGTAGGTATGGAGTTCTAATGCTTCTTAAAACGCGATATCGCTTCTCATTTCTATGTTTCATGGTAAGATATAACATGATTTGCGAAGTGTTATGTATTCCTCGTCTACACATCAAATGAATGTAAATGCGACACTTCCTTGCAAGGAAATAGCGTTTCCAGATGTCTACGTATCGTAGCAATAGAGTTCTTATGATTCTTAAAACGCGATATCGCATCTCATTTCTATGTTTCATGGTAAGATATAATATGATTTGCGAAGTGTCATGTATTCCTCGTCTACATTTCAAATGAATGTGAATGCGACACTTCCTCGCTAGGAAATAGCGTCTGCAGATGTCTAGATATCGTAGCAATAGGGTTCTAATGCTTCTTAAAACGCGATATCGCATCTCATTTCTATGTTTCATGGTAAGATATAATATTCATTGCGAAGTGTTATGCATTCCTCGTCTACGATTCAAATGAATGTAAATGCGACTCTTCCTTGCAAGGAAATAGCGTTTGCAGATGTCTACGTATCACAGCAATAGAGTTCTTGTGATTCTTAGAACGCGATATCGCATCTCATTTCTATGTTTCATGGTAAGGTATAATATGATATGCGAAGTGTTATGTATTCCTCGTCTACACTTCAAATGAATGTGAATGCGACACTACCTTGCTAGGAAATAGCGTCTGCAGATGTATAGGTATCCTAGCAATAGAGTTCTAATGCTTCTTAAAACTCGATATCGCATCTCATTTCTATGTTTCATGGTAAGATATAATATGATTTGCGAAGTGTTATGTATTCCTCGTCTACACTTCAAATGAATGTAAGTGCGACACTTCCTTGCAAGGAAGTAGCGTTTGCAAATATCTACCTATCGTAGCAATAGTGTTCTCATGTTTCTTAAAACGCGATATCGCATCTCATTTCCATGTTTCATGGTAAGATATAATATGATTTGCGAAGTGTAATGTATTCTTCGTCCACACTTCAAAGGAATGTGAATGCGACACTTCCTTGCTAGGAAATAGCGTTTGCAGATGTCTACGTATCGAAGCAATAGTGTTCAAATGCTTCTTAAAACAAGATATCGCAACTCATTTCTATGTTTCATGATAAGATGTAATATTCATTGCGAAGTGTTATGTATTCCTCGTCTACACTTCAAATGAATGTAAATGCGACACTTACTTGCAAGGAAATAGCGTTTGCAGATGTCTACGTATCGTAGGTATAGAGTTCTAATGCTTCTTAAAACGCGATATCGCATCTCATTTCTATGTTTCATGGTAAGATATAATATGATTTGCGAAGTATCATGTATTCCTCGTCTACACTTCAAATGAATGTAAATGCAACACTTCCTCGCTAGGAAATAGCGTTTGCAGATGTCTACGAATCGTAGCAATAGATTTCTAATGCTTCTTAAGACGCGATATCGCATCTCATTTCTATGTTTCATGGTAAGATATAATATGATTTGCGAAGTGTTATGTATTCCTCGTCTACACTTCAAATGAATGTAAATGCGACACTTCCTTGTAAGGAAATAGCGTTCGCAGATGTCTACCTATCGTAGCAATAGAGTTCTAATGCTTCTTAAAACGCGATATCGCATCTCATTTCTATGTTTCATGGTAAAATATAATATGATTTGTGAAGTGTTATGTATTCCTCGTCTACACTTCAAATGAATGTAAATGCGACACTTCCTTGCTAGGAAATAGCGTTTGCAGATGTCTACGTATCGTAGCAATAGAGTTCTTATGATTCTTAAAACGCGATATCGCATCTCATTTCTATGTTTCATGGTAAGATATAATATGATTTGCGAAGTGTCATGTATTCCTCGTCTACATTTCAAATGAATGTAAATGCGACACTTCCTTGCGAGGAAATAGCGTCTGCAGATGTCTAGGTATCGTAGCAATAGAGTTCTAATGCTTCATAAAACGGGATATCGCTTCTCATTTCTATGTTTCATGGTAAGATATAACATGATTTGCGAAGTGTTATGTATTCCTCGTCTACACATCAATTGAATGTAAATGCGACACTTCCTTGCAAGGAAATAGCGTTTCCAGATGTCTACGTATCGTAGCAATAGAGTTCTTATGATTCTTAAAACGCGATATCGCATCTCATTTCTATGTTTCATGGTAAGATATAATACGATTTGCGAAGTGTCATGTATTCCTCGTCTACACTTCAAATGAATGTAAATGCAACACTTCCTCGCTAGGAAATAGCGTTTGCAGATGTCTACGTATCGTTGCAATAGAGTTCTAATGCTTCTTAAAACGCGATATCGCATCTCATTTCTATGTTTCATGGTAAAATATAATATGATTTGTGAAGTGTTATGTATTCCTCGTGTACACTTCAAATGAATGTAAATGCGACACTTCCTTGCTAGGAAATAGCGTTTGCAGATGTCTACGTATCGTAGCAATAGAGTTCTTATGATTCTTAAAACGCGATATCGCATCTCATTTCTATGTTTCATGGTAAGATATAATATGATTTGCGAAGTGTCATGTATTCCTCGTCTACATTTCAAATTAATGTAAATGCGACACTTCCTTGCGAGGAAATAGCGTCTGCAGATGTCTAGGTATCGTAGCAATAGAGTTCTAATGCTTCATAAAACGCGATATCGCTTCTCATTTCTATGTTTCATGGTAAGATATAACATGATTTGCGAAGTGTTATGTATTCCTCGTCTACACATCAATTGAATGTAAATGCGACACTTCCTTGCAAGGAAATAGCGTTTCCAGATGTCTACGTATCGTAGCAATAGAGTTCTTATGATTCTTAAAACGCGATATCGCATCTCATTTCTATGTTTCATGGTAAGATATAATACGATTTGCGAAGTGTCATGTATTCCTCGTCTACACTTCAAATGAATGTAAATGCAACACTTCCTCGCTAGGAAATAGCGTTTGCAGATGTCTACGTATCGTTGCAATAGAGTTCTAATGCTTCTTAAAACGCGATATCGCATCTCATTTCTATGTTTCATGGTAAAATATAATATGATTTGTGAAGTGTTATGTATTCCTCGTCTACACTTCAAATGAATGTAAATGCGACACTTCCTTGCTAGGAAATAGCGTTTGCAGATGTCTACGTATCGTAGCAATAGAGTTCTTATGATTCTTAAAACGCGATATCGCATCTCATTTCTATGTTTCATGGTAAGATATAATATGATTTGCGAAGTGTCATGTATTCCTCGTCTACATTTCAAATGAATGTAAATGCGACACTTCCTTGCGAGGAAATAGCGTCTGCAGATGTCTAGGTATCGTAGCAATAGAGTTCTAATGCTTCATAAAACGCGATATCGCTTCTCATTTCTATGTTTCATGGTAAGATATAACATGATTTGCGAAGTGTTATGTATTCCTCGTCTACACATCAATTGAATGTAAATGCGACACTTCCTTGCAAGGAAATAGCGTTTCCAGATGTCTACGTATCGTAGCAATAGAGTTCTTATGATTCTTAAAACGCGATATCGCATCTCATTTCTATGTTTCAGGGTAAGATATAATATGATTTGCGAAGAGTCATGTATTCCACGACTACACTTCAAATGAATGTAAATGCGACACTACCTTGCTAGGAAATAGCGTCTGCAGATATATAGGTATCCTAGCAATAGAGTTCTAATGCTTCTTAAAACTCGATATCGCATCCCATTTCTATATTTCATGGTAAGATATAACATGATTTGCGAAGTGTTATGTATTCCTCGTCTACACATCAATTGAATGTAAATGCGACACTTCCTTGCAAGGAAATAGCGTTTCCAGATGTCTACGTATCGTAGCAATAGAGTTCTTATGATTCTTAAAACGCGATATCGCATCTCATTTCTATGTTTCATGGTAAGATATAATACGATTTGCGAAGTGTCATGTATTCCTCGTCCACACTTCAAATGAATGTAAATGCAACACTTCCTCGCTAGGAAATAGCGTTTGCAGATGTCTACGTATCGTAGCAATAGAGTTCTAATGCTTCTTAAAACGCGATATCGCATCTCATTTCTATGTTTCATGGTAAAATATAATATGATTTGTGAAGTGTTATGTATTCCTCGTCTACACTTCAAATGAATGTAAATGCGACACTTCCTTGCTAGGAAATAGCGTTTGCAGATGTCTACGTATCGTAGCAATAGAGTTCTTATGATTCTTAAAACGCGATATCGCATCTCATTTCTATGTTTCATGGTAAGATATAATATGATTTGCGAAGTGTCATGTATTCCTCGTCTACATTTCAAATGAATGTAAATGCGACACTTCCTTGCGAGGAAATAGCGTCTGCAGATGTCTAGGTATCGTAGCAATAGAGTTCTAATGCTTCATAAAACGCGATATCGCTTCTCATTTCTATGTTTCATGGTAAGATATAACATGATTTGCGAAGTGTTATGTATTCCTCGTCTACACATCAATTGAATGTAAATGCGACACTTCCTTGCAAGGAAATAGCGTTTCCAGATGTCTACGTATCGTAGCAATAGAGTTCTTATGATTCTTAAAACGCGATATCGCATCTCATTTCTATGTTTCAGGGTAAGATATAATATGATTTGCGAAGAGTCATGTATTCCACGACTACACTTCAAATGAATGTAAATGCGACACTACCTTGCTAGGAAATAGCGTCTGCAGATGTATAGGTATCCTAGCAATAGAGTTCTAATGCTTCTTAAAACTCGATATCGCATCTCATTTCTATATTTCATGGTAAGATATAATATGATTTGCGAAGTGTTATGTATTCCTCGTCTACACTTCAAATGAATGTAAGTGCGACACTTCCTTGCAAGGAAATAGCGTTTGCAGATGTCTACGTATCGTAGGTATAGAGTTCTAATGCTTCCTAAAACGCGATATCGCATCTCATTTCTATGTTTCATGGTAAGATATAATATGATTTGCGAAGTATCATGTATTCCTCGTCTACACTTAAAATGAATGTAAATGCGACACTTCCTCGCTAGGAAATAGCGTTTGCAGATGTCTACGAATCGTAGCAATAGATTTCTAATGCTTCTTAAAACGCGATATCGCATCTCATTTCTATGTTTCATGGTAAGATATAATATGATTTGCGAAGTGTTATGTATTCCTCGTCTACACTTCAAATGAATGTAAATGCGGCACTTCCTTGTAAGGAAATAGCGTTCGCAGATGTCTACCTATCGTAGCAATAGAGTTCTAATGCTTCTTAAAACGCGGTATCGCATCTCATTTCTATGTTTCATGGTAAAATATAATATGATTTGTGAAGTGTTATGTATTCCTCGTCTACACTTCAAATGAATGTAAATGCGACACTTCCTTGCTAGGAATTGCAGCGTTTGCAGATGTCTACGTATCGTAGCAATAGAGTTCTTATGATTCTTAAAACGCGATATCGCATCTCATTTCTATGTTTCATGGTAAGATATAATATGATTTGCGAAGTGTCATGTATTCCTCGTCTACATTTCAAATGAATGTAAATGCGACACTTCCTTGCGAGGAAATAGCGTCTGCAGATGTCTAGGTATCGTAGCAATAGAGTTCTAATGCTTCATAAAACGCGATATCGCTTCTCATTTCTATGTTTCATGGTAAGATATAACATGATTTGCGAAGTGTTATGTATTCCTCGTCTACACATCAATTGAATGTAAATGCGACACTTCCTTGCAAGGAAATAGCGTTTCCAGATGTCTACGTATCGTAGCAATAGAGTTCTTATGATTCTTAAAACGCGATATCGCATCTCATTTCTATGTTTCATGGTAAGATATAATATGATTTGCGAAGTATCATGTATTCCTCGTCTACACTTAAAATGAATGTAAATGCGACACTTCCTCGCTAGGAAATAGCGTTTGCAGATGTCTACGAATCGTAGCAATAGATTTCTAATGCTTCTTAAAACGCGATATCGCATCTCATTTCTATGTTTCATGGTAAGATATAATATGATTTGCGAAGTGTTATGTATTCCTCGTCTACACTTCAAATGAATGTAAATGCGACCCTTCCTTGTAAGGAAATAGCGTTCGCAGATGTCTACCTATCGTAGCAATAGAGTTCTAATGCTTCTTAAAACGCGATATCGCATCTCATTTCTATGTTTCATGGTAAAATATAATATGATTTGTGAAGTGTTACGTATTCCTCGTCTACACTTCAAATGAATGTAAATGCGACACTTCCTTGCTAGGAAATAGCGTTTGCAGATGTCTACGTATCGTAGCAATAGAGTTCTTATGATTCTTAAAACGCGATATCGCATCTCATTTCTATGTTTCATGGTAAGATATAATATGTTTTGCGAAGTGTCATGTATTCCTCGTCTACATTTCAAATGAATGTAAATGCGACACTTCCTTGCGAGGAAATAGCGTCTGCAGATGTCTAGGTATCGTAGCAATAGAGTTCTAATGCTTCATAAAACGCGATATCGCTTCTCATTTCTATGTTTCATGGTAAGATATAACATGATTTGCATTCCTCGTCTACACATCAATTGAATGTAAATGCGACACTTCCTTGCAAGGAAATAGCGTTTCCAGATGTCTACGTATCGTAGCAATAAAGTTCTTATGATTCTTAAAACGCGATATCGCATCTCATTTCTATGTTTCATGGTAAGATATAATACGATTTGCGAAGTGTCATGTATTCCTCGTCCACACTTCAAATGAATGTAAATGCAACACTTCCTCGCTAGGAAATAGCGTTTGCAGATGTCTACGTATCGTAGCAATAGATTTCTAATGCCTCTTAAAACAAGATATCGCAACTCATTTCTATGTTTCATGATAAGATGTAATATTCATTGCGAAGTGTTATGTACTCCTCGCCTACACTTCAAATGAATGTAAATGCGACACTTCCTTGCTAGGAAATAGCGTTTGCAGATGTCTACGTATCACAGCAAGAGAGTTGTTGTGATTCTTAGAACGCGATATCGCATCTAATTCCTATGTTTCATGGTAAGGTATAATATGATATGCGAAGTGTTATGTATTCCTCGTCTACACTTCAAATGAATGTGAATGCGACTCTTCCTCGCTAGGAAATGGCGTTTGCAGATGTCTACGTATCGTAGCAATAGATTTCTAATGCTTCTTAAAACGCGATATCGCATCTCATTTCTATGTTACAGGGTAAGATATAATATGATTTGCGAAGAGTCATGTATTCCACGACTACACTTCAAATGAATGTAAATGCGACACTACCTTGCTAGGAAATAGCGTCTGCAGATGTATAGGTATCCTAGCAATAGAGTTCTAATGCTTCATAAAACTCGATATCGCATCTCATTTCTATATTTCATGGTAAGATATAATATGATTTGCGAAGTGTTATGTATTCCTCGTCTACACTTCAAATGAATGTAAGTGCGACACTTCCTTGCAAGGAAGTAGCGTTTGCAAATGTCTACCTATCGTAGCAATAGTGTTCTCATGCTTCTTAAAACGCGATATCGCATCTCATTTCCATATTTCATGGTAAGATATAATATGATTTGCGAAGTGTAATGTATTCTTCGTCCACACTTCAAGTGAATGTAAATGCGACATTTCCTTGCAAGAAAATAGCGTTTGCAGATGTCTACGTATCGTAGCAATGGATTTCTGATGCTTCTTAAAACGCGATATCGCATATCATTTCTATGTTTCATGGTAAGATGTAATATGATTTGCGAAGTGTAATGTATTCTTCGTCCACACTTCAAGTGAATGTAAATGCGACATTTCCTTGCAAGGAAATAGCGTTTGCAGATGTCTACGTATCGTAGCAATGGATTTCTGATGCTTCTTAAAACGCGATATCGCATCTCATTTCTATGTTTCATGGTAAGATATAATATGGTTTGCGAAGTGTCATCTATTCCTCGTCTACACTTCAAATGAATGTAAATGCGACACTTCCTTGCAAGGAAATAGCGTTTGCAGATGTCTACGTATCGTAGGTATAGAGTTCTAATGCTTCTTAAAACGCGATATCGCATCTCATTTCTATGTTTCATGGTAAGATATAATATGATTTGCGAAGTATCATGTATTCCTCGTCTACACTTCAAATGAATGTAAATGCAACACTTCCTCGCTAGGAAATAGCGTTTGCAGATGTCTACGAATCGTAGCAATAGATTTCTAATGCTTCTTAAAACGCGATATCGCATCTCATTTCTATGTTTCATGGTAAGGTATAATATGATTTGCGAAGTGTTATGTATTCCTCGTCTACACTTCAAATGAATGTAAATGCGACACTTCCTTGCAAGGAAATAGCGTTTGCAAATGTCTACCTATCGTAGCAATAGTGTTCTAATGCTTCTTGAAACGCGATATCGCATCTCATTTCTATGTTTCATGATAAGATATAATATGATTTGCGAAGTGTCATGTATTCCTCGTCTACACTTCAAATGAATGTAAATGCGACACTTCCTTGCAAGGAAATAGCGTTTGCAGATGTCTACGTATCGTAGCAATAGAGTTCTAATGCTTCTTAAAACGCGACATCGCATCTCATTTCTATGTTTCATCGTAAGATATAATATGATTTGCGAAGTGCTATGTATTCCTCGTCTACACATCAAATGAATGTAAATGCGACACTTCCTTGCTAGGAAATAGCGTCTGCAGATGTTTACCTGTCGTAGCAATAGAGTTCTAGTACTTCTTAGAACGCGATATCGCATCTCATTTCTATGTTTCATGGTAAGATATAATATGATTTGCCAAGTGTTATGTATTCCTCGTCTACACTTCAATTGAATGTAAATGCGACACTTCCTTGCAAGGAAATAGCGTTTGCAGATGTCTAGGTATCGTAGCAATAGAGTTCTAATGCTTCTTAAAACGAGATATTGCATCTCATATCTATGTTTCATGATAAGATATAATATTCATTGCGAAGTGTTATGCATTCCTCGTCTACGATACAAATGAATGAAAATGCGACACTTCCTTGCAAGGAAATAGCGTTTGCAGATGTCTACGTACCGAAGCAATAGAGTTCAAATGCTTCTTAAAACGGGATATTGCACCTCATATCTACGTTTCATGATAAGATATAATATTCATTGCGAAGTGTTATGTATTCCTCGTCTACACATCAAATGAATGTAAATGCGACACTTCCTAGCAAGGAAATAGCGTTTGCAGATGTCTACGTATCGTAGCAATAGGGTTCTAATGCTTCTTAAAACGCGATATCGCATCTCATTTCTATGTTTCATGGTAAGATATAAAATGATTTGCGAACTGTTATGTATTCCTCGTCTACACTTCAAATGAATGTAAATGCGACACTTCCTTGCTAGGAAATAGCGTCTGCAGATGTCTAGGTATCGTAGTAATAGAGTTCTAATGCTTCTTAAAACGAGATATTGCATCTCATATCTATGTTTCATGATAAGATATAATATTCATTGTGAAGTGTTATGCATTCCTCGTCTACACTTCAAATGAATGTAAATGCGACACTTCCTTGCAAGGAAATAGCGTTTGCAGATGTCTACGTCTCGTAGCAATAGAGTTCTTATGATTCTTAAAACGCGATACCGCATCTCATTTCTATGTTTCATGGTAAGATATAATATGATTTGCGAAGTGTTATGTATACCTCGTCTACACATCAACTGAATGTAAATGCGACACTTCCTTGCAAGGAAATAGCGTTTGCAAATGTCTACCTATCGTAGCAATAGTGTTCTAATGCTTCTTAAAACGCGATATCGCATCTCATTTCTATGTTTCATGATAAGATATAATATGATTTGCGAAGTGTCATGTATTCCTCGTCTACACTTCAAATGAATGTAAATGCGACACTTCCTTGCAAGGAAATAGCGTCTGCAGATGTCTACCTATCGTAGCAATAGAGTTCTAGTACTTCTTAGAACGCGATATCGCATCTCATTTCTATGTTTCATGGTAAGATATAATATGATTTGCCAAGTGTTATGTATTCCTCGTCTACACTTCAATTGAATGTAAATGCGACACTTCCTTGCAAGGAAATAGCGTTTGCAGATGTCTAGGTATCGTAGCAATAGAGTTCTAATGCTTCTTAAAACGAGATATTGCATCTCATATCTATGTTTCATGATAAGATATAATATTCATTGTGAAGTGTTATGCATTCCTTGTCTACACTTCAAATGAATGTAAATGCGACACTTCCTTGCAAGGAAATAGCGTTTGCAGATGTCTACGTATCGTAGCAATAGAGTTCTAATGCTTCTTAAAACGCGATATCGCATCTCATTTCTATGTTTCATCGTAAGATATAATATGATTTGCGAAGTGTTATGTATTCCTCGTCTACACATCAAATGAATGTAAATTCGAAACTTCCTTGCTAGGAAATAGCGTCTGCAGATGTCTACCTATCGTAGCAATAGAGTTCTAGTACTTCTTAGAACGCGATATCGCATCTCATTTCTATGTTTCATGGTAAGATATAATATGATTTGCCAAGTGTTATGTATTCCTCGTCTACACTTCAATTGAATGTAAATGCGACACTTCCTTGCAAGGAAATAGCGTTTGCAGATGTCTAGGTATCGTAGCAATAGAGTTCTAATGCTTCTTAAAACGAGATATTGCATCTCATATCTATGTTTCATGATAAGATATAATATTCATTGCGATGTGTTATGCATTCCTCGTCTACGATACAAATGAATGAAAATGCGACACTTCCTTGCAAGGAAATAGCGTTTGCAGATGTCTACGTATCGAAGCAATAGAGTTCAAATGCTTCTTAAAACGGGATATTGCATCTCATATCTACGTTTCATGATAAGATATAATATTCATTGCGAAGTGTTATGTATTCCTCGTCTACACATCAAATGAATGTAAATGCGACACTTCCTTGCAAGGAAATAGCGTTTGCAGATGTCTACGTATCGTAGCAATAGGGTTCTAATGCTTCTTAAAACGCGATATCGCATCTCATTTCTATGTTTCATGGTAAGATATAAAATGATTTGCGAAGTGTTATGTATTCCTCGTCTACACTTCAAATGAATGTAAATGCGACACTTCCTTGCTAGGAAATAGCGTCTGCAGATGTCTAGGTATCGTAGTAATAGAGTTCTAATGCTTCTTAAAACGAGATATTGCATCTCATATCTATGTTTCATGATAAGATATAATATTCATTGTGAAGTGTTATGCATTCCTCGTCTACACTTCAAATGAATGTAAATGCGACACTTCCTTGCAAGGAAATAGCGTTTGCAGATGTCTACGTCTCGTAGCAATAGAGTTCTTATGATTCTTAAAACGCGATATCGCATCTCATTTCTATGTTTCATGGTAAGATATAATATGATTTGCGAAGTGTTATGTATTCCTCGTCTACACATCAACTGAATGTAAATGCGACACTTCCTTGCAAGGAAATAGCGTTTGCAAATGTCTACCTATCGTAGCAATAGTGTTCTAATGCTTCTTAAAACGCGATATCGCATCTCATTTCTATGTTTCATGATAAGATATAATATGATTTGCGAAGTGTCATGTATTCCTCGTCTACACTTCAAATGAATGTAAATGCGACACTTCCTTGCAAGGAAATAGCGTTTGCAGATGTCTCCGTATCATAGCAATAGAGTTCTAATGCTTCTTAAAACGCGATATCGCATCTCATTTCTATGTTTCATCGTAAGATATAATATGATTTGCGAAGTGTTATGTATTCCTCGTCTACACATCAAATGAATGTAAATGCGACACTTCCTTGCTAGGAAATAGCGTCTGCAGATGTCTACCTATCGTAGCAATAGAGTTCTAGTACTTCTTAGAACGCGATATCGCATCTCATTTCTATGTTTCATGGTAAGATATAATATGATTTGCCAAGTGTTATGTACTCCTCGTCTACACTTCAATTGAATGTAAATGCGACACTTCCTTGCAAGGAAATAGCGTTTGCAGATGTCTAGGTATCGTAGCAATAGAGTTCTAATGCTTCTTAAAACGAGATATTGCATCTCATATCTATGTTTCATGATAAGATATAATATTCATTGCGAAGTGTTATGCATTCCTCGTCTACGATACAAATGAATGAAAATGCGACACTTCCTTGCAAGGAAATAGCGTTTGCAGATGTCTACGTATCGAAGCAATAGAGTTCAAATGCTTCTTAAAACGGGATATTGCATCTCATATCTACGTTTCATGATAAGATATAATATTCATTGCGAAGTGTTATGTATTCCTCGTCTACACATCAAATGAATGTAAATGCGACACTTCCTTGCAAGGAAATAGCGTTTGCAGATGTCTACGTATCGTAGCAATAGGGTTCTAATGCTTCTTAAAACGCGATATCGCATCTCATTTCTATGTTTCATTGTAAGATATAATATGACTTGCGAAGTGTTATGTATTCCTCGTCTACACTTCAAATGAATGTAAATGCGACACTTCCTTGCTAGGAAATAGCGTCTGCAGATGTCTAGGTATAGTAGCAATAGAGTTCTAATGCTTCTTAAAACGAGATATTGCATCTCATATCTATGTTTCATGATAAGATATAATATTCATTGTGAAGTGTTATGCATTCCTCGTCTACACTTCAAATGAATGTAAATGCGACACTTCCTTGCAAGGAAATAGCGTTTGCAGATGTCTACGTATCGTAGCAATAGAGTTCTTATGATTCATAAAACGCGATATCGCATCTCATTTCTATGTTTCATGGTAAGATATAATATGATTTGCGAAGTGTTATGTATTCCTCGTCTACACATCAACTGAATGTAAATGCGACACTTCCTTGAAAGGAAATAGCGTTTGCAAATGTCTACCTATCGTAGCAATAGTGTTCTAATGCTTCTTAAAACGCGATATCGCATCTCATTTCTATGTTTCATGATAAGATATAATATGATTTGCGAAGTGTCATGTATTCCTCATCTACACTTCAAATGAATGTAAATGCGACACTTCCTTGCAAGGAAATAGCGTTTGCAGATGTCTACGTATCATAGCAATAGAGTTCTAATGCTTCTTAAAACGCGATATCGCATCTCATTTCCATGTTTCATCGTAAGATATAATATAATTTGCGAAGTGTTATGTATTCCTCGTCTACACATCAAATGAATGTAAATGCGACACTTCCTTGCTAGGAAATAGCGTCTGCAGATGTCTACCTATCGTAGCAATAGAGTTCTAGTACTTCTTAGAACGCGATATCGCATCTCATTTCTATGTTTCATGGTAAGATATAATATGATTTGCCAAGTGTTATGTATTCCTCGTCTACGCTTCAATTGATTGTAAATGCGACACTTCCTTGCAAGGAAATAGCGTTTGCAGATGTCTACGTATCGTAGCAATAGGGTTCTTATGATTCTTAAAACGCGATATCGCATCTCATTTCTATGTTTCATGGTAAGATATAAAATGATTTGCGAAGTGTTATGTATTCCTCGTCTACACTTCAAATGAATGTAAATGCGACACTTCCTTGCTAGGAAATAGCGTCTGCAGATGTCTAGGTATCGTAGTAATAGAGTTCTAATGCTTCTTAAAACGAGATATTGCATCTCATATATATGTTTCATGATAAGATATAATATTCATTGTGAAGTGTTATGCATTCCTCGTCTACACTTCAAATGAATGTAAATGCGACACTTCTTTGCAAGGAAATAGCGTTTGCAGATGTCTACGTATCGTAGCAATAGAGTTCTTATGATTCTTAAAACGCGATATCGCATCTCATTTTTATGTTTCATGGTAAGATATAATATGATTTGCGAAGTGTTATGTATTCCTCGTCTACACTTCAATTGAATGTAAATGCGACACTTCCTTGCAAGGAAATAGCGTTTGCAGATGTCTAGGTATCGTAGTAATAGAGTTCTAATGCTTCTTAAAACGAGATATTGCATCTCATATCTATGTTTCATGATAAGATATAATATTCATTGTGAAGTGTTATGGATTCCTCGTCTACACTTCAAATGAATGCAAATGCGTCACTTCCTTGCAAGGAAATAGCGTTTGCAGATGTCTACGTATCGTAGCAATAGAGTTCTAATGCTTCTTAAAACGCGATATCGCATCTCATTTCTATGTTTCATCGTAAGATATAATATGATTTGCGAAGTGTTATGTATTCCTCGTCTACACTTCAAATGAATGTAAATGCGACATTTCCTTGCAAGGAAATAGCGTTTGCAAATGTCTGCGTATCGTAGCAATAGAGTTCTAATGCTTCTTAAAACGCGATATCGCATCTCATTTCTATGTTTCATGGTAAGATATAATATGATTTGCGAAGTGTTATGTTTTCCTCGTCTACACTTCAAATGAATGTGAATGCGACACTTTCTCGCTAGGAAATAGCGTTTGCAGATGCCTACGTATCGTAGCAATAGATTTCTAATGCATCTTAAATCGCGAGATCGCATCCCATTTCTATGTTTCATGGTAAGATATAAAATGATTTGCGAAGTGTTATGTATTCCTCGTCTACACTTCAAATGAATGTAAATGCGACATTTCCTTGCTAGGAAATAGCGTCTGCAGATGTCTAGGTATCGTAGCAATAGAGTTCTAATGCTTCTTAAAACGAGATATTGCATCTCATATCTATGTTTCATGATAAGATATAATATTGATTGTGAAGTGTTATGCATTCCTCGTCTACACTTCAAATGAATGTAAATGCGACACTTCCTTGCAAGGAAATAGCGTTTGCAGATGTCTACGTATCGTAGCAATAGAGTTCTTATGATTCTTAAAACGCGATATCGCATCTCATTTCTATGTTTCATGGTAAGATATAATATGACTTGCGAAGTGTTATGTATTCCTCGTCTACACTTCAAATGAATGTAAATGCGACACTTCCTTGCTAGGAAATAGCGTTTGCAGATGTCTACGTATCGTAGCAATAGAGTTCTAATGCTTCTTAAAACGCGATATCGCATCTCATTTCTATGTTTCATCGTAAGATATAATATGATTTGCGAAGTGTTATGTATTCCTCGTCTACACATCAAATGTATGTAAATGCGACACTTCCTTGCTAGGAAATAGCGTCTGCAGATGTCTACCTATCGTAGCAATAGAGTTCTAGTACTTCTTAGAACGCGATATCGCATCTCATTTCTATGTTTCATGGTAAGGTATAACATGATTTGCGAAGTGTCATGTATTCCTCGTCTACACTTCAAATGAATGTGAATGCGATACTTCCTCGCTAGGAAATATCGTCTGCAGATGTCTAGGTATCGTAGCAATAGAGTTCTAATGCTTCTTAAAACGCGATATCGCATCTCATTTCTATGTTTCATGGTAAGATATAATATGATTTGCCAAGTGTTATGTATTCCTCGTCTACACTTCAATTGAATGTAAATGCGACACTTCCTTGCAAGGAAATAGCGTTTGCAGATGTCTACGTATCGTAGCAATAGGGTTCTTATGATTCTTAAAACGCGATATCGCATCTCATTTCTATGTTTCATGGTAAGATATAAAATGATTTGCGAAGTGTTATGTATTCCTCGTCTACACTTCAAATGAATGTAAATGCGACACTTCCTTGCTAGGAAATAGCGTCTGCAGATGTCTAGGTATCGCAGTAATAGAGTTCTAATGCTTCTTAAAACGAGATATTGCATCTCATATCTATGTTTCATGATAAGATATAATATTCATTGTGAAGTGTTATGCATTCCTCGTCTACACTTCAAATGAATGTAAATGCGACACTTCCTTGCAAGGAAATAGCATTTGCAGATGTCTACGTATCGTAGCAATAGAGTTCTTATGATTCTTAAAACGCGATATCGCATCTCATTTCTATGTTTCATGGTAAGATATAATATGATTTGCGAAGTGTTATGTATTCCTCGTCTACACATCAACTGAATGTAAATGCGACACTTCCTTGCAAGGAAATAGCGTTTGCAAATGTCTACCTATGGTAGCAATAGTGTTCTAATGCTTCTTGAAACGCGATATCGCATCTCATTTCTATGTTTCATGATAAGATATAATATGATTTGCTAAGTGTCATGTATTCCTCGTCTACACTTCAAATGAATGTAAATGCGACACATCCTTGCAAGGAAATAGCGTTTGCAGATGTCTACGTATCGTAGCAATAGAGTTCTAATGCTTCTTAAAACGCGATATCGCATCTCATTTCTATGTTTCATCGTAAGATATAATATGATTTGCGAAGTGTTATGTATTCCTCGTCTACACATCAAATGAATGTAAATGCGACACTTCCTTGCTAGGAAATAGCGTCTGCAGATGTCTACCTATCGTAGCAATAGAGTTCTTATGATTCTTAAAACGCGATATCGCATCTCATTTCTATGTTTCATGGTAAGATATAATATGATTTGCGAAGTGTTATGTATTCCTCGTCTACACATCAACTGAATGTAAATGCGACACTTCCTTGCAAGGAAATAGCGTTTGCAAATGTCTACCTATGGTAGCAATAGTGTTCTAATGCTTCTTGAAACGCGATATCGCATCTCATTTCTATGTTTCATGATAAGATATAATATGATTTGCTAAGTGTCATGTATTCCTCGTCTACACTTCAAATGAATGTAAATGCGACACATCCTTGCAAGGAAATAGCGTTTGCAGATGTCTACGTATCGTAGCAATAGAGTTCTAATGCTTCTTAAAACGCGATATCGCATCTCATTTCTATGTTTCATCGTAAGATATAATATGATTTGCGAAGTGTTATGTATTCCTCGTCTACACATCAAATGAATGTAAATGCGACACTTCCTTGCTAGGAAATAGCGTCTGCAGATGTCTACCTATCGTAGCAATAGAGTTCTAGTACTTCTTAGAACGCGATATCGCATCTCATTTCTATGTTTCATGGTAAGATATAATATGATTTGCCAAGTGTTATGTATTCCTCGTCTACACTTCAATTGAATGTAAATGCGACACTTCCTTGCAAGGAAATAGCGTTTGCAGATGTCTAGGTATCGTAGTAATAGAGTTCTAATGCTTCTTAAAACGAGATATTGCATCTCATATCTATGTTTCATGATAAGATATAATATTCATTGTGAAGTGTTATGCATTCCTCGTCTACACTTCAAATGAATGTAAATGCGACACTTCCTTGCAAGGAAATAGCGTTTGCAGATGTCTACGTATCGTAGCAATAGAGTTCTTATGATTCTTAAAACGCGATATCGCATCTCATTTCTATGTTTCATGGTAAGATATAATATAATTTGCGAAGTGTTATGTATTCCTCGTCTACACATCAACTGAATGTAAATGCGACACTTCCTTGCAAGGAAATAGCGTTTGCAAATGTCTACCTATGGTAGCAATAGTGTTCTAATGCTTCTTGAAACGCGATATCGCATCTCATTTCTATGTTTCATGGTAAGATATAAAATGATTTGCGAAGTGTTATGTATTCCTCGTCTACACTTCAAATGAATGTAAATGCGACACTTCCTTGCAAGGAAATAGCGTTTGCAGATGTCTACGTATCGTAGCAATAGAGTTCTAATGCTTCTTAAAACGCGATATCGCATCTCATTTCTATGTTTCATAGTAAGATATAATATGATTTGCGAAGTGTTATGTATTCCTCGTCTACACATCAAATGAATGTAAATGCGACACTTCCTTGCTAGGAAATAGCGTCTGCAGATGTCTACCTATCGTAGCAATAGAGTTCTAGTACTTCTTAGAACGCGATATCGCATCTCATTTCTATGTTTCATGGTGAGATATAATATGATTTGCCAAGTGTTATGTATTCCTCGTCTACACTTCAATTGAATGTAAATGCGACACTTCCTTGCAAGGAAATAGCGTTTGCAGATGTCTAGGTATCGTAGCAATAGAGTTCTAATGCTTCTTAAAACGAGATATTGCATCTCATATCTATGTTTCATGATAAGATATAATATTCATTGTGAAGTGTTATGCATTCCTCGTCTACACTTCAAATGAATGTAAATGCGACACTTCCTTGCAAGGAAATAGCGTTTGCAGATGTCTACGTATCGTAGCAATAGAGTTCTTATGATTCTTAAAACGCGATATCGCATCTCATTTTTATGTTTCATGGTAAGATATAATATGATTTGCGAAGTGTTATGTATTCCTCGTCTACACTTCAATTGAATGTAAATGCGACACTTCCTTGCAAGGAAATAGCGTTTGCAGATGTCTAGGTATCGTAGTAATAGAGTTCTAATGCTTCTTAAAACGAGATATTGCATCTCATATCTATGTTTCATGATAAGATATAATATTCATTGTGAAGTGTTATGCATTCCTCGTCTACACTTCAAATGAATGTAAATGCGACACTTCCTTGCAAGGAAATAGCGTTTGCAGATGTCTACGTATCGTAGCAATAGAGTTCTTATGATTCTTAGAACGCGATATCGCATCTCATTTCTATGTTTCATGGTAAGATATAATATGATTTGCGAAGTGTTATGTATTCCTCGTCTACACATCAACTGAATGTAAATGCGACACTTCCTTGCAAGGAAATAGCGTTTGCAAATGTCTACCTATCGTAGCAATAGTGTTCTAATGCTTCTTGAAACCCGATATCGCATCTCATTTCTATGTTTCATGATAAGATATAATATGATTTGCGAAGTGTCATGTATTCCTCGTCTACACTTCAAATGAATGTAAATGCGACACTTCCTTGCAAGGAAATAGCGATTGCAGATGTCTACGTATCGTAGCAATAGAGTTCTAATGCTTCTTAAAACGCGATATCGCATCTCATTTCTATGTTTGATCGTAAGATATAATATGATTTGCGAAGTGTTATGTATTCCTCGTCTACACATCAAATGAATGTAAATGCGACACTTCCTTGCTAGGAAATAGCGTCTGCAGATGTCTACCTATCGTAGCAATAGAGTTCTAGTACTTCTTAGAACGCGATATCGCATCTCATTTCTATGTTTTATGGTAAGATATAATATGATTTGCCAAGTGTTATGTATTCCTCGTCTACACTTCAATTGAATGTAAATGCGACACTTCCTTGCAAGGAAATAGCGTTTGCAGATGTCTAGGTATCGTAGCAATAGAGTTCTAATGCTTCTTAAAACGAGATATTGCATCTCATATCTATGTTTCATGGTAAGATATAATATTCATTGCGAAGTGTTATGCATTCCTCGTCTACGATACAAATGAATGAAAATGCGACACTTCCTTGCAAGGAAATAGCGTTTGCAGATGTCTACGTATCGAAGCAATAGAGTTCAAATGCTTCTTAAAACGGGATATTGCATCTCATATCTACGTTTCATGATAAGATATAATATTCATTGCGAAGTGTTATGTATTCCTCGTCTACACTTCAAATGAATGTAAATGCGACACTTCCTTGCAAGGAAATAGCGTTTGCAGATGTCTACGTATCGTAGCAATAGAGTTCTTATGATTCTTAAAACGCGATATCGCATCTCATTTCTATGTTTCATGGTAAGGTATAACATGATTTGCGAAGTGTCATGTATTCCTCGTCTACACTTCAAATGAATGTGAATGCGACACTTCCTCGCTAGGAAATAGTGTCTGCAGATGTCTAGGTATCGTAGCAATAGAGTTCTAATGCTTCTTAAAACGCGACATCGCATCTCATTTCTATGTTTCATGGTAAGATATAATATGATTTGCCAAGTGTTATGTATTCCTCGTCTACACTTCAATTGATTGTAAATGCGACACTTCCTTGCAAGGAAATAGCGTTTGCAGATGTCTACGTATCGTAGCAATAGGGTTCTTATGATTCTTAAAACGCGATATCGCATCTCATTTCTATGTTTCATGGTAAGATATAAAATGATTTGCGAAGTGTTATGTATTCCTCGTCTACACTTCAAATGAATGTAAATGCGACACTTCCTTGCTAGGAAATAGCGTCTGCAGATGTCTAGGTATCGTAGTAATAGAGTTCTAATGCTTCTTAAAACGAGATATTGCATCTCATATATATGTTTCATGATAAGATATAATATTCATTGTGAAGTGTTATGCATTCCTCGTCTACACTTCAAATGAATGTAAATGCGACACTTCTTTGCAAGGAAATAGCGTTTGCAGATGTCTACGTATCGTAGCAATAGAGTTCTTATGATTCTTAAAACGCGATATCGCATCTCATTTTTATGTTTCATGGTAAGATATAATATGATTTGCGAAGTGTTATGTATTCCTCGTCTACACTTCAATTGAATGTAAATGCGACACTTCCTTGCAAGGAAATAGCGTTTGCAGATGTCTAGGTATCGTAGTAATAGAGTTCTAATGCTTCTTAAAACGAGATATTGCATCTCATATCTATGTTTCATGATAAGATATAATATTCATTGTGAAGTGTTATGCATTCCTCGTCTACACTTCAAATGAATGCAAATGCGTCACTTCCTTGCAAGGAAATAGCGTTTGCAGATGTCTACGTATCGTAGCAATAGAGTTCTTATGATTCTTAAAACGCGATATCGCATCTCATTTCTATGTTTCATGGTAAGATATAATATGACTTGCGAACTGTTATGTATTCCTCGTCTACACATCAACTGAATGTAAATGCGACACTTCCTTGCAAGGAAATAGCGTTTGCAAATGTCTACCTATCGTAGCAATAGTGTTCTAACGCTTCTTGAAACGCGATATCGCATCTCATTTCTATGTTTCATGATAAGATATAATATGATTTGCGAAGTGTCATGTATTCCTCGTCTACACTTCAAATGAATGTAAATGCGACACTTCCTTGCAAGGAAATAGCGTTTGCAGATGTCTACGTATCGTAGCAATAGAGTTCTAATGCTTCTTAAAACGCGATATCGCATCTCATTTCTATGTTTCATCGTAAGATATAATATGATTTGCGAAGTGTTATGTATTCCTCGTCTACACTTCAAATGAATGTAAATGCGACATTTCCTTGCAAGGAAATAGCGTTTGCAAATGTCTACGTATCGTAGCAATAGAGTTCTAATGCTTCTTAAAACGCGATATCGCATCTCATTTCTATGTTTCATGGTAAGATATAATATGATTTGCGAAGTGTTATGTTTTCCTCGTCTACACTTCAAATGAATGTGAATGCGACACTTTCTCGCTAGGAAATAGCGTTTGCAGATGCCTACGTATCGTAGCAATAGATTTCTAATGCTTCTTAAAACGAGATATTGCATCTCATATCTATGTTTCATGATAAGATATAATATTCATTGTGAAGTGTTATGCATTCCTCGTCTACACTTCAAATGAATGTAAATGCGACACTTCCTTGCAAGGAAATAGCATTTGCAGATGTCTACGTATCGTAGCAATAGAGTTCTTATGATTCTTAAAACGCGATATCGCATCTCATTTCTATGTTTCATGGTAAGATATAATATGATTTGCGAAGTGTTATGTATTCCTCGTCTACACATCAACTGAATGTAAATGCGACACTTCCTTGCAAGGAAATAGCGTTTGCAAATGTCTACCTATGGTAGCAATAGTGTTCTAATGCTTCTTGAAACGCGATATCGCATCTCATTTCTATGTTTCATGATAAGATATAATATGATTTGCTAAGTGTCATGTATTCCTCGTCTACACTTCAAATGAATGTAAATGCGACACATCCTTGCAAGGAAATAGCGTTTGCAGATGTCTACGTATCGTAGCAATAGAGTTCTAATGCTTCTTAAAACGCGATATCGCATCTCATTTCTATGTTTCATCGTAAGATATAATATGATTTGCGAAGTGTTATGTATTCCTCGTCTACACATCAAATGAATGTAAATGCGACACTTCCTTGCTAGGAAATAGCGTCTGCAGATGTCTACCTATCGTAGCAATAGAGTTCTAGTACTTCTTAGAACGCGATATCGCATCTCATTTCTATGTTTCATGGTAAGATATAATATGATTTGCCAAGTGTTATGTATTCCTCGTCTACACTTCAATTGAATGTAAATGCGACACTTCCTTGCAAGGAAATAGCGTTTGCAGATGTCTAGGTATCGTAGTAATAGAGTTCTAATGCTTCTTAAAACGAGATATTGCATCTCATATCTATGTTTCATGATAAGATATAATATTCATTGTGAAGTGTTATGCATTCCTCGTCTACACTTCAAATGAATGTAAATGCGACACTTCCTTGCAAGGAAATAGCGTTTGCAGATGTCTACGTATCGTAGCAATAGAGTTCTTATGATTCTTAAAACGCGATATCGAATCTCATTTCTATGTTTCATGGTAAGATATAATATGATTTGCGAAGTGTTATGTATTCCTCGTCTACACATCAACTGAATGTAAATGCGACACTTCCTTGCAAGGAAATAGCGTTTGCAAATGTCTACCTATGGTAGCAATAGTGTTCTAATGCTTCTTGAAACGCGATATCGCATCTCATTTCTATGTTTCATGGTAAGATATAAAATGATTTGCGAAGTGTTATGTATTCCTCGTCTACACTTCAAATGAATGTAAATGCGACACTTCCTTGCAAGGAAATAGCGTTTGCAGATATCTACGTATCGTAGCAATAGAGTTCTAATGCTTCTTAAAACGCGATATCGCATCTCATTTCTATGTTTCATAGTAAGATATAATATGATTTGCGAAGTGTTATGTATTCCTCGTCTACACATCAAATGAATGTAAATGCGACACTTCCTTGCTAGGAAATAGCGTCTGCAGATGTCTACCTATCGTAGCAATAGAGTTCTAGTACTTCTTAGAACGCGATATCGCATCTCATTTCTATGTTTCATGGTAAGATATAATATGATTTGCCAAGTGTTATGTATTCCTCGTCTACACTTCAATTGAATGTAAATGCGACACTTCCTTGCAAGGAAATAGCGTTTGCAGATGTCTAGGTATCGTAGCAATAGAGTTCTAATGCTTCTTAAAACGAGATATTGCATCTCATATCTATGTTTCATGATAAGATATAATATTCATTGTGAAGTGTTATGCATTCCTCGTCTACACTTCAAATGAATGTAAATGCGACACTTCCTTGCAAGGAAATAGCGTTTGCAGATGTCTACGTATCGTAGCAATAGAGTTCTTATGATTCTTAAAACGCGATATCGCATCTCATTTTTATGTTTCATGGTAAGATATAATATGATTTGCGAAGTGTTATGTATTCCTCGTCTACACTTCAAATGAATGTAAATGCGACACTTCCTTGCAAGGAAATAGCGTTTGCAAATGTCTACCTATGGTAGCAATAGTGTTCTAATGCTTCTTGAAACGCGATATCGCATCTCATTTCTATGTTTCATGATAAGATATAATATGATTTGCTAAGTGTCATGTATTCCTCGTCTACACTTCAAATGAATGTAAATGCGACACATCCTTGCAAGGAAATAGCGTTTGCAGATGTCTACGTATCGTAGCAATAGAGTTCTAATGCTTCTTAAAACGCGATATCGCATCTCATTTCTATGTTTCATCGTAAGATATAATATGATTTGCGAAGTGTTATGTATTCCTCGTCTACACATCAAATGAATGTAAATGCGACACTTCCTTGCTAGGAAATAGCGTCTGCAGATGTCTACCTATCGTAGCAATAGAGTTCTAGTACTTCTTAGAACGCGATATCGCATCTCATTTCTATGTTTCATGGTAAGATATAATATGATTTGCCAAGTGTTATGTATTCCTCGTCTACACTTCAATTGAATGTAAATGCGACACTTCCTTGCAAGGAAATAGCGTTTGCAGATGTCTAGGTATCGTAGTAATAGAGTTCTAATGCTTCTTAAAACGAGATATTGCATCTCATATCTATGTTTCATGATAAGATATAATATTCATTGTGAAGTGTTATGCATTCCTCGTCTACACTTCAAATGAATGTAAATGCGACACTTCCTTGCAAGGAAATAGCGTTTGCAGATGTCTACGTATCGTAGCAATAGAGTTCTTATGATTCTTAAAACGCGATATCGCATCTCATTTCTATGTTTCATGGTAAGATATAATATAATTTGCGAAGTGTTATGTATTCCTCGTCTACACATCAACTGAATGTAAATGCGACACTTCCTTGCAAGGAAATAGCGTTTGCAAATGTCTACCTATGGTAGCAATAGTGTTCTAATGCTTCTTGAAACGCGATATCGCATCTCATTTCTATGTTTCATGGTAAGATATAAAATGATTTGCGAAGTGTTATGTATTCCTCGTCTACACTTCAAATGAATGTAAATGCGACACTTCCTTGCTAGGAAATAGCGTCTGCAGATGTCTACCTATCGTAGCAATAGAGTTCTAGTACTTCTTAGAACGCGATATCGCATCTCATTTCTATGTTTTATGGTAAGATATAATATGATTTGCCAAGTGTTATGTATTCCTCGTCTACACTTCAATTGAATGTAAATGCGACACTTCCTTGCAAGGAAATAGCGTTTGCAGATGTCTAGGTATCGTAGCAATAGAGTTCTAATGCTTCTTAAAACGAGATATTGCATCTCATATCTATGTTTCATGGTAAGATATAATATTCATTGCGAAGTGTTATGCATTCCTCGTCTACGATACAAATGAATGAAAATGCGACACTTCCTTGCAAGGAAATAGCGTTTGCAGATGTCTACGTATCGAAGCAATAGAGTTCAAATGCTTCTTAAAACGGGATATTGCATCTCATATCTACGTTTCATGATAAGATATAATATTCATTGCGAAGTGTTATGTATTCCTCGTCTACACTTCAAATGAATGTAAATGCGACACTTCCTTGCAAGGAAATAGCGTTTGCAGATGTCTACGTATCGTAGCAATAGAGTTCTTATGATTCTTAAAACGCGATATCGCATCTCATTTCTATGTTTCATGGTAAGATATAATATGATTTGCGAAGTGTTATGTATTCCTCGTCTACACTTCAAATGAATGTAAATGCGACACTTCCTTGCAAGGAAATAGCGTTTGCAGATGTCTACGTATCGTAGCAATAGAGTTCTTATGATTCTTAAAACGCGATATCGCATCTCATTTCTATGTTTCATGGTAAGATACAATATGATTTGCGAAGTGTTATGTTTTCCTCGTCTACACATCAACTGAATGTAAATGCGACACTTTCTCGCTAGGAAATAGCGTTTGCAAATGTCTACCTATGGTAGCAATAGTGTTCTAATGCTTCTTGAAACGCGATATCGCATCTCATTTCTATGTTTCATGATAAGATATAATATGATTTGCGAAGTGTTATGTATTCCTCGTCTACACATCAAATGAATGTAAATGCGACACTTCCTTGCTAGGAAATAGCGTCTGCAGATGTCTACCTATCGTAGCAATAGAGTTCTAGTACTTCTTAGAACGCGATATCGCATCTCATTTCTATGTTTCATGGTAAGATATAATATGATTTGCCAAGTGTTATGTATTCCTCGTCTACACTTCAATTGAATGTAAATGCGACACTTCCTTGCAAGGAAATAGCGTTTGCAGATGTCTAGGTATCGTAGCAATAGAGTTCTAATGCTTCTTAAAACGAGATATTGCATCTCATATCTATGTTTCATGATAAGATATAATATTCATTGTGAAGTGTTATGCATTCCTCGTCTACACTTCAAATGAATGTAAATGCGACACTTCCTTGCAAGGAAATAGCGTTTGCAGATGTCTACGTATCGTAGCAATAGAGTTCTTATGATTCTTAAAACGCGATATCGCATCTCATTTCTATGTTTCATGGTAAGATATAATATGATTTGCGAAGTGTTATGTATTCCTCGTCTACACATCAACTGAATGTAAATGCGACACTTCCTTGCAAGGAAATAGCGTTTGCAAATGTCTACCTATCGTAGCAATAGTGTTCTAATGCTTCTTGAAACGCGATATCGCATCTCATTTCTATGTTTCATGATAAGATATAATATGATTTGCGAAGTGTCATGTATTCCTCGTCTACACTTCAAATGAATGTAAATGCGACACTTCCTTGCAAGGAAATAGCGTTTGCAGATGTCTACGTATCGTAGCAATAGAGTTCTAATGCTTCTTAAAACGCGATATCGCATCTCATTTCTATGTTTCACCGTAAGATATAATATGATTTGCGAAGTGTTATGTATTCCTCGTCTACACATCAAATGAATGTAAATGCGACACTTCCTTGCTAGGAAATAGCGTCTGCAGATGTCTACCTATCGTAGCAATAGAGTTCTAGTACTTCTTAGAACGCGATATCGCATCTCATTTCTATGTTTCATGGTAAGATATAATATGATTTGCCAAGTGTTATGTATTCCTCGTCTACACTTCAATTGAATGTAAATGCGACACTTCCTTGCAAGGAAATAGCGTTTGCAGATGTCTAGGTATCGTAGCAATAGAGTTCTAATGCTTCTTAAAACGAGATATTGCATCTCATATCTATGTTTCATGGTAAGATATAATATTCATTGCGAAGTGTTATGCATTCCTCGTCTACGATACAAATGAATGAAAATGCGACACTTCCTTGCAAGGAAATAGCGTTTGCAGATGTCTACGTATCGAAGCAATAGAGTTCAAATGCTTCTTAAAACGGGATATTGCATCTCATATCTACGTTTCATGATAAGATATAATATTCATTGCGAAGTGTTATGTATTCCTCGTCTACACATCAAATGAATGTAAATGCGACACTTCCTTGCAAGGAAATAGCGTTTGCAGATGTCTACGTATCGTAGCAATAGGGTTCTAATGCTTCTTAAAACGCGATATCGCATCTCATTTCTATGTTTCATGGTAAGATATAATATGACTTGCGAAGTGTTATGTATTCCTCGTCTACACTTCAAATGAATGTAAATGCGACACTTCCTTGCTAGGAAATAGCGTCTGCAGATGTCTAGGTATCGTAGCAATAGAGTTCTAATGCTTCTTAGAACGCGATATCGCATCTCATTTCTATGTTTCATGGTAAGATATAATATGATTTGCGAAGTGTTATGTATTCCTCGTCTACACTTCAAATGAATGTAAATGCGACACTTCCTTGCAAGGAAATAGCGTTTGCAAATGTCTACGTATCGTAGCAATAGAGTTCTAATGCTTCTTAAAACGCGATATCGCATCTCATTTCTATGTTTCATGGTAAGATATAATATGATTTGCGAAGTGTTATGTTTTCCTCGTCTACACTTCAAATGAATGTGAATGCGACACTTTCTCGCTAGGAAATAGCGTTTGCAGATGCCTACGTATCGTAGCAATAGATTTCTAATGCATCTTAAATCGCGAGATCGCATCCCATTTCTATGTTTCATGGTAAGATATAAAATGATTTGCGAAGTGTTATGTATTCCTCGTCTACACTTCAAATGAATGTAAATGCGACATTTCCTTGCTAGGAAATAGCGTCTGCAGATGTCTAGGTATCGTAGCAATAGAGTTCTAATGCTTCTTAAAACGAGATATTGCATCTCATATCTATGTTTCATGATAAGATATAATATTCATTGTGAAGTGTTATGCATTCCTCGTCTACACGTCAAATCAATGTAAATGCGACACTTCCTTGCAAGGAAATAGCGTTTGCAGATGTCTACGTATCGTAGCAATAGAGTTCTTATGATTCTTAAAACGCGATATCGCATCTCATTTCTATGTTTCATGATAAGATATAATATGATTTGCGAAGTGTTATGTATTCCTCGTCTACACATCAACTGAATGTAAATGCGACACTTCCTTGCAAGGAAATAGCGTTTGCAAATGTCTACCTATCGTAGCAATAGTGTTCTAATGCTTCTTAAAACGCGATATCGCATCTCATTTCTATGTTTCATGATAAGATATAATATGATTTGCGAAGTGTCATGTATTCCTCGTCTACACTTCAAATGAATGTAAATGCGACACTTCTTTGCAAGGAAATAGCGTTTGCAGATGCCTACGTATCGTAGCAATAGAGTTCCAATGCTTCTTAAAACGCGATATCGCATCTCATTTCTATGTTTCATCGTAAGATATAATATGATTTGCGAAGTGTTATGTATTCCTCGTCTACACATCAAATGAATGTAAATGCGACACTTCCTTGCTAGGAAATAGCGTCTGCAGATGTCTACCTATCGTAGCAATAGAGTTCTAGTACTTCTTAGAACGCGATATCGCATCTCATTTCTATGTTTCATGGTAAGATATAATATGATTTGCCAAGTGTTATGTATTCCTCGTCTACACTTCAATTGAATGTAAATGCGACACTTCCTTGCAAGGAAATAGCGTTTGCAGATGTCTAGGTATCGTAGCAATAGAGTTCTAATGCTTTTTAAAACGAGATATTGCATCTCATATCTATGTTTCATGATAAGATATAATATTCATTGTGAAGTGTTATGCATTCCTCGTCTACACATCAACTGAATGTAAATGCGACACTTCCTTGCAAGGAAATAGCGTTTGCAAATGTCTACCTATCGTAGCAATAGTGTTCTAATGCTTCTTAAAACGCGATATCGCATCTCATTTCTATGTTTCATGATAAGATATAATATGATTTGCGAAGTGTCATGTATTCCTCGTCTACACTTCAAATGAATGTAAATGCGTCACTTCCTTGCAAGGAAATAGCGTTTGCAGATGTCTACGTATCGTAGCAATAGAGTTCTAATGCTTCTTAAAACGCGATATCGCATCTCATTTCTATGTTTCATCGTAAGATATAATATGATTTGCGAAGTGTTATGTATTCCTCGTCTACACATCAAATGAATGTAAATGCGACACTTCCTTGCTAGGAAATAGCGTCTGCAGATGTCTACCTATCGTAGCAATAGAGTTCTAGTACTTCTTAGAACGCGATATCGCATCTCATTTCTATGTTTCATGGTAAGATATAATATGATTTGCCAAGTGTTATGTATTCCTCGTCTACACTTCAATTGAATGTAAATGCGACACTTCCTTGCAAGGAAATAGCGTTTGCAGATGTCTAGGTATCGTAGCAATAGAGTTCTAATGCTTCTTAAAACGAGATATTGCATCTCATATCTATGTTTCATGATAAGATATAATATTCATTGTGAAGTGTTATGCATTCCTCGTCTACACTTCAAATGAATGTAAATGCGACACTTCCTTGCAAGGAAATAGCGTTTGCAGATGTCTACGTATCGTAGCAATAGAGTTCTTATGATTCTTAAAACGCGATATCGCATCTCATTTCTATGTTTCATGGTAAGATATAATATGACTTGCGAAGTGTTATGTATTCCTCGTCTACACTTCAAATGAATGTAAATGCTACACTTCCTTGCTAGGAAATAGCGTTTGCAGATGTCTACGTATCGTAGCAATAGAGTTCTAATGCTTCTTAAAACGCGATATCGCATCTCATTTCTATGTTTCATCGTAAGATATAATATGATTTGCGAAGTGTTATGTATTCCTCGTCTACACATCAAATGAATGTAAATGCGACACTTCCTTGCTAGAAAATAGCGTCTGCAGATGTCTACCTATCGTAGCAATAGAGTTCTAGTACTTCTTAGAACGCGATATCGCATCTCATTTCTATGTTTCATGGTAAGGTATAACATGATTTGCGAAGTGTCATGTATTCCTCGTCTACACTTCAAATGAATGTGAATGCGATACTTCCTCGCTAGGAAATAGCGTCTGCAGATGTCTAGGTATCGTAGCAATAGAGTTCTAATGCTTCTTAAAACGCGATATCGCATCTCATTTCTATGTTTCATGGTAAGATATAATATGATTTGCCAAGTGTTATGTATTCCTCGACTACACTTCAATTGAATGTAAATGCGACACTTCCTTGCAAGGAAATAGCGTTTGCAGATGTCTACGTATCGTAGCAATAGAGTTCTTATGATTCTTAAAACGCGATATCGCATCTCACTTCTATGTTTCATGGTAAGATATAATATGACTTGCGAAGTGTTATGTATTCCTCGTCTACACTTCAAATGAATGTAAATGCGACACTTCCTTGCAAGGAAATAGCGTTTGCAGATGTCTACGTATCGTAGCAATAGAGTTCTTATGATTCTCAAAACGCGATATCGCATCTCATTTCTATGTTTCATGGTAAGATATAATATGATTTGCGAAGTGTTATGTATTCCTCGTCTACACATCAAATGAATGTAAATGCGACATTTCCTTGCTAGGAAATAGCGTCTGCAGATGTCTACCTATCGTAGCAATAGAGTTCTAGTACTTCTTAGAACGCGATATCGCATCTCATTTCTATGTTTCATGGTAAGATATAACATGATTTGCGAAGTGTCATGTATTCCTCGTCTACACTTCAAATGAATGTGAATGCGATACTTCCTCGCTAGGAAATAGCGTCTGCAGATGTCTAGGTATCGTAGCAATAGAGTTCTAATGCTTCTTAAAACGCGATATCGCATCTCATTTCTATGTTTCATGGTAAGATATAATATGATTTGCCAAGTGTTATGTATTCCTCGTCTACACTTCAATTGAATGTAAATGCGACACTTCCTTGCAAGGAAGTAGCGTTTGCAGATGTCTACGTATCGTAGCAATAGGGTTCTTATGATTCTTAAAACGCGATATCGCATCTCATTTCTATGTTTCATGGTAAGGAATAACATGATTTGCGAAGTGTCATGTATTCCTCGTCTACACTTCAAATGAATGTGAATGCGATACTTCCTCGCTAGGAAATAGCGTCTGCAGATGTCTAGGTATCGTAGCAATAGAGTTCTAATGCTTCTTAGAACGCGATATCGCATCTCATTTCTATGTTTCATGGTAAGATATAATATGACTTGCGAAGTGTTATGTATTCCTCGTCTACACTTCAAATGAATGTAAATACGACACTTCCTTGCAAGGAAATAGCGTTTGCAGATGTCTACGTATCGTAGCAATAGTGTTCTTATGATTCTTAAAACGCGATATCGCATCTCATTTCTATGTTTCATGGTAAGGTATAACATGATTTGCGAAGTGTCATGTATTCCTCGTCTACACTTCAAATGAATGTAAATGCGACACTTTCTCGCTAGGAAATAGCGTCTGCAGATGTCTACCTATCGTAGCAATAGAGTTCTAGTACTTCTTAGAACGCGATATCGCATCTCATTTCTATGTTTCATGGTAAGATATAATATGATTTGCCAAGTGTTATGTATTCCTCGTCTACACTTCAATTGAATGTAAATGCGACACTTCCTTGCAAGGAAATAGCGTTTGCAGATGTCTAGGTATCGCAGCAATAGAGTTCTAATGCTTCTTAAAACGAGATATTGCATCTCATATCTATGTTTCATGATAAGATATAATATTCATTGTGAAGTGTTATGCATTCCTCGTCTACACTTCAAATGAATGTAAATGCGACACTTCCTTGCAAGGAAATAGCGTTTGCAGATGTCTACGTATCGTAGCAATAGAGTTCTTATGATTCTTAAACGCGATATCGCATCTCATTTCTATGTTTCATGGTAAGATATAATATGACTTGCGAAGTGTTATGTATTCCTCGTCTACACTTCAAATGAATGTAAATGCGATACTTCCTTGCTAGGAAATAGCGTTTGCAGATGTCTACGTATCGTAGCAATAGAGTTCTAATGCTTCTTAAAACGCGATATCGCATCTCATTTCTATGTTTCATCGTAAGATATAATATTCATTGTGAAGTGTTATGCATTCCTCGTCTACACTTCAAATGAATGTAAATGCGACACTTCCTTGCAAGGAAATAGCGTCTGCAGATGTCTACCTATCGTAGCAATAGAGTTCTAGTACTTCTTAGAACGCGATATCGCATCTCATTTCTATGTTTCATGGTAAGGTATAACATGATTTGCGAAGTGTCATGTATTCCTCGTCTACACTTCAAATGAATGTGAATGCGATACTTCCTCGCTAGGAAATAGCGTCTGCAGATGTCTAGATATCGTAGCAATAGAGTTCTAATGCTTCTTAAAACGCGATATCGCATCTCATTTCTATGTTTCATGGTAAGATATAATATGATTTGCCAAGTGTTATGTATTCCTCGTCTACACTTCAATTGAATGTAAATGCGACACTTCCTTGCAAGGAAATAGCGTTTGCAGATGTCTACGTATCGTAGCAATAGGGTTCTTATGATTCTTAAAACGCGATATCGCATCTCATTTCTATGTTTCATGGTAAGGTATAACATGATTTGCGAAGTGTCATGTATTCCTCGTCTACACTTCAAATGAATGTGAATGCGATACTTCCTCGCTAGGAAATAGCGTCTGCAGATGTCTAGGTATCGTAGCAATAGAGTTCTAATGCTTCTTAAAACGCGATATCGCATCTCATTTCTATGTTTCATGGTAAGATATAATATGACTTGCGAAGTGTTATGTATTACTCGTCTACACTTCAAATGAATGTGAATGCGACACTTTCTCGCTAGGAAATAGCGTTTGCAGATGCCTACGTATCGTAGCAATAGATTTCTAATGCTTCTTAAAACGCGAGATCGCATCCCATTTCTATGTTTCATGGTAAGATATAAAATGATTTGCGAAGTGTTATGTATTCCACGTCTACACTTCAAATGAATGTAAATACGACACTTCCTTGCTAGGAAATAGCGTCTGCAGATGTCTAGGTATCGTAGCAATAGAGTTCTAATGCTTCTTAAAACGAGATATTGCATCTCATATCTATGTTTCATGATAAGATATAATATTCATTGTGAAGTGTTATGCATTCCTCGTCTACGATTCAAATGAATGTAAATGCGACACTTCTTTGCAAGCAAATAGCGTTTGCAGATGTCTACGTATCGTAGCAATAGAGTTCTTATGATTCTTAAAACGCGATATCGCATCTCATTTCTATGTTTCATGGTAAGATATAATATGATTTGCGAAGTGTTATGTATTCCTCGCCTACACATCAAATGAATGTAAATGCGACACTTCTTTGCAAGGAAATAGCGTTTGCAGATGTCTACGTATCGTAGCAATAGAGTTCTTATGATTCTTAGAACGCGATATCGCATCTCATTTCTATGTTTCATGGTAAGATATAATATGATTTGCGAAGTGTTATGTATTCCTCGTCTACACATCAAATGAATGTAAATGCGACACTTCTTTGCAAGGAAATAGCGTTTGCAGATGTCTACGTATCGTAGCAATAGAGTTCTTATGATTCTTAAAACGCGATATCGCATCTCATTTCTATGTTTCATGGTAAGATATAATATGATTTGCGAAGTGTTATGTATTCCTCGTCTACACATCAAATGAATGTAAATGCGACACTTCTTTGCAAGGAAATAGCGTTTGCAGATGTCTACGTATCGTAGCAATAGAGTTCTTATGATTCTTAAAACGCGATATCGCATCTCATTTCTATGTTTCATGGTAAGATATAATATGATTTGCGAAGTGTTATGTATTCCTCGTCTACACATCAAATGAATGTAAATGCGACACTTCCTTGCAAGGAAATAGCGTTTGCAGATGTCTACGTATCGTAGCAATAGAGTTCTAATGCTTCTTAAAACGCGATATCGCATCTCATTTCTATGTTTCATGGTAAGATATAATATGACTTGCGAAGTGTTATGTATTCCTCGTCTACACTTCAAATGAATGTAAATGCGACACTTTCTCGCTAGGAAATAGCGTTTGCAGATGCCTACGTATCGTAGCAATAGATTTCTAATGCTCCTTAAAACGCGAGATCGCATCCCATTTCTATGATTCATGGTAAGATATAAAATGATTTGCGAAGTGTTATGTATTCCTCGTCTACACTTCAAATGAGTGTAAATACGACACTTCCTTGCTAGGAAATAGCGTCTGCAGATGTCTAGGTATCGTAGCAATAGAGTTCTAATGCTTCTTAAAACGCGAGATCGCATCCCATTTCTATGTTTCATGGTAAGATATAAAATGATTTGCGAAGTGTTATGTATTCCTCGTCTACACTTCAAATGAATGTAAATGCGACACTTCCTTGCTAGGAAATAGCGACTGCAGATGTCTAGGTATCGTAGCAATAGAGTTCTAATGCTTCTTAAAACGAGATATTGCATCTCATATCTATGTTTCATGATAAGATATAATATTCATTGTGAAGTATTATGCATTCCTCGTCTACACTTCAAATGAATGTAAATGCGACACTTCCTTGCAAGGAAATAGCGCTTGCAGATGTCTACGTATCGTAGCAATAGAGTTCTTATGATTCTTAAAACGCAATATCGCATCTCATTTCTATGTTTCATGGTAAGATATAAAATGATTTGCGAAGTGTTATGTATTCCTCGTCTACACTTCAAATGAATGTAAATGCGACACTTCCTTGCTAGGAAATAGCGTCTGCAGATGTCTAGGTATCGTAGCAATAGAGTTCTAATGCTTCTTAAAACGAGATATTGCATCTCATATCTATGTTTCATGATAAGATATAATATTCATTGTGAAGTGTTATGCATTCCTCGTCTACGATTCAAATGAATGTAAATGCGACACTTCCTTGCAAGGAAATAGCGTTTGCAGATGTCTACGTATCGTAGCAATAGACTTCTAATGCTTCTTAAAACGCGATATCGCATCTCATTTCTATGTTTCATGGTAAGATATAATATGATTTGCGAAGTGTTATGTTTTCCTCGTCTACACTTCAAATGAATGTGAATGCGACACTTTCTCGCTAGGAAATAGCGTTTGCAGATGCCTACGTATCGTAGCAATAGATTTCTAATGCTTCTTAAAACGCGAGATCGCATCCCATTTCTATGTTTCATGGTAAGATATAAAATGATTTGCGAAGTGTTATGTATTCCTCGTCTACACTTCAAATGAATGTAAATGCGACACTTCCTTGCTAGGAAATAGCGTCTGCAGATGTCTAGGTATCGTAGCAATAGAGTTCTAATGCTTCTTAAAACGAGATATTGCATCTCATATCTATGTTTCATGATAAGATATAATATTCATTGTGAAGTATTATGCATTCCTCGTCTACACTTCAAATGAATGTAAATGCGACACTTCCTTCAAAGGAAATAGCGCTTGCAGATGTCTACGTATCGTAGCAATAGAGTTCTTATGATTCTTAAAACGCAATATCGCATCTCATTTCTATGTTTCATGGTAAGATATAATATGATTTGCGAAGTGTTATGTATTCCTCGTCTACACTTCAAATGAATGTAAATGCGACACTTCTTTGCAAGGAAATAGCGTTTGCAGATGTCTACGTATCGTAGCAATAGAGATCTTATGATTCTTAAAACGCGATATCGCATCTCATTTCTATGTTTCATGGTAAGATATAATATTATTTGCGAAGTGTTATGCATTCCTCGTCTACGATTCAAATGAATGTAAATGCGACACTTCCTTGCAAGGAAATAGCGTTTGCAGATGTCTACGTATCGTAGCAATAGAGTTCTTATGATTCTTAAAACGCGATATCGCATCTCATTTCTATGTTTCATGGTAAGATATAATATGATTTGCGAAGTGTCATGTATTCCTCGTCTACACTTCAAATGAATGTAAATGCGACACTTCCTTGCAAGGAAATAGCGTTTGCAGATGTCTACGTATCGTAGCAATGGATTTCTAATTTTTCTTAAAACGCGATATCGCATCTCATTTCTATGTTTCATGGTAAGATATAATATGATTTGCGAAGTGTTATGTATTCCTCGTCTACACTTCAAATGAATGTAAATGCGACACTTCCTTGCTAGGAAATAGCGTCTGCAGATATCTAGGTATCGTAGCAATAGAGTTCTAATGCTTCTTAAAACGAGATATTGCATCTCATATCTATGTTTCATGATAAGATATAATATACATTGTGAAGTGTTATGCATTCCTCGTCTACACTTCAACTGAATGTAAATGCGACACTTCCTTGCAAGGAAATAGCGCTTGCAGATGTCTACGTATCGTAGCAATAGAGTTCTTATGATTCTTAAAACGCGATATCGCATCTCATTTCTATGTTTCATGGTAAGATATAATATGATTTGCGAAGTGTTATGTATTCCTCGTCTACACTTCAAATGAATGTAAATGCGACACTTCTTTGCAAGGAAATAGCGTTTGCAGATGTCTACGTATCGTAGCAATAGAGTTCTTATGATTCTTAAAACGCGATATCGCATCACATTTCTATGTTTCATGGTAAGATATAATATGATTTGCGAAGTGTTATGTATTCCTCGTCTACACATCAAACGAATGTAAATGCGACACTTCTTTGCAAGGAAATAGCGTTTGCAGATGACTACGTATCGTAGCAATAGAGTTCTTATGATTCTTAAAACGCGATATCGCATCTCACCTCTGTTTCATGGTAAGATATAATATGATTTGCGAAGTGTTATGCATTCCTCGTCTACACTTCAAATGAATGTAAATGCGACACTTCCTTGCAAGGAAATAGCGTTTACAGAAGTCTACGTATCGTAGCAATAGAGTTCTTATGATTCTTAAAACGCGATATCGCATCTCATTTCTATGTTTCATGGTAAGATATAATATGATTTGCGAAGTGTTATGTATTCCTCGTGTACACATCAACTGAATGTAAATGCGACACTTCCTTGCAAGGAAATAGCGTTTGCAAATGTCTACCTATCGTAGCAATAGTGTTCTAATGCTTCTTAAAACGCGATATCGCATCTCATTTCTATGTTTCATGATAAGATATAATATGATTTGCGAAGTGTCATGTATTCCTCGTCTGCACTTCAAATGAATGTAAATGCGACACTTCCTTGCAAGGATATAGCGTTTGCAGATGTCTACGTATCGTAGCAATAGAGTTCTAATGCTTCTTAAAACGCGATATCGCATCTAATTTCTATGTTTCATGGTAAGATATAATATGATTTGCAGAGTATTATGTATTCCTCGTCTACACTTCAAATGAATGTAAATGCGACACTTCCTTGCAAGGAAATAGCGTTTGCAGATGTCTACGTATCGTAGCAATAGTGTTCTAATGCTTCTTAAAACGCGATATCGCATCTCATTTCTATGTTTCATGGTAAGATATAATATGATTTGCGAAGTGTTATGTATTCCTCGTCTACACGTCAAATGAATGTAAATGCGACACTTCCTTGCAAGGAAATAGCGTTTGCAGATGTCTACGTATCGTAGCAATAGAGTTCTTATGATTCTTAAAACGCGATATCGCATCACATTTCTATGTTTCATGGTAAGATATAATATGATTTGCGAAGTGTTATGTATTCCTCGTCTACACATCAAACGAATGTAAATGCGACACTTCTTTGCAAGGAAATAGCGTTTGCAGATGACTACGTATCGTAGCAATAGAGTTCTTATGATTCTTAAAACGCGATATCGCATCTCACCTCTGTTTCATGGTAAGATATAATATGATTTGCGAAGTGTTATGCATTCCTCGTCTACACTTCAAATGAATGTAAATGCGACACTTCCTTGCAAGGAAATAGCGTTTACAGAAGTCTACGTATCGTAGCAATAGAGTTCTTATGATTCTTAAAACGCGATATCGCATCTCATTTCTATGTTTCATGGTAAGATATAATATGATTTGCGAAGTGTTATGTATTCCTCGTGTACACATCAACTGAATGTAAATGCGACACTTCCTTGCAAGGAAATAGCGTTTGCAAATGTCTACCTATCGTAGCAATAGTGTTCTAATGCTTCTTAAAACGCGATATCGCATCTCATTTCTATGTTTCATGATAAGATATAATATGATTTGCGAAGTGTCATGTATTCCTCGTCTGCACTTCAAATGAATGTAAATGCGACACTTCCTTGCAAGGATATAGCGTTTGCAGATGTCTACGTATCGTAGCAATAGAGTTCTAATGCTTCTTAAAACGCGATATCGCATCTAATTTCTATGTTTCATGGTAAGATATAATATGATTTGCAGAGTATTATGTATTCCTCGTCTACACTTCAAATGAATGTAAATGCGACACTTCCTTGCAAGGAAATAGCGTTTGCAGATGTCTACGTATCGTAGCAATAGTGTTCTAATGCTTCTTAAAACGCGATATCGCATCTCATTTCTATGTTTCATGGTAAGATATAATATGATTTGCGAAGTGTTATGTATTCCTCGTCTACACGTCAAATGAATGTAAATGCGACACTTCCTTGCAAGGAAATAGCGTTTGCAGATGTCTGCGTATCGTAGCAATAGAGTTCTAATGCTTCTTAAAACGCGATATCGCATCTCATTTCTATGTTTCATGGTTAGATATAATATGACTTGCGAAGAGTTATGTATTCCTCGTCTACACTTCAAATGAATGTAAATGCGACACTTCATTGCTAGGAAATAGCGTCTGCAGATGTCTAGGTATCGTAGCAATAGAGTTCTAATGCTTCTTAAAACGCGATATCGCATCTCATTTCTATGTTTCATGGTAAGATATAATATGATTTGCGAAGTGTTATGTATTCCTCGTCTACACTTCAAATGAATGTAAATGCGACACTTCCTTGCAAGGAAATAGCGTTTGCAAATGTCTACCTATCGTAGCAATAGTGTTCTAATGCTTCTTAAAACGCGATTTCGCATCTCATTTCTATGTTTCATGATAAGATATAATATGATTTGCGAAGTGTCATGTATTCCTCGTCTACACTTCAAATGAATGTAAATGCGACACTTCCTTGCAAGGAAATAGCGTTTGCAGATGTCTACGTATCGTAGCAATAGAGTTCTAATGCTTCTTAAAACGCGATATCGCATCTCATTTCTATGTTTCATGGAAAGATATAATATGATTTGCGAAGTGTTATGTATTCCTCGTCTACACTTCAAATGAATGTAAATGCGACACTTCCTTGCAAGGAAATAGCGTTTGCAAATGTCTACCTATCGTAGCAATAGTGTTCTAATGCTTCTTAAAACGCGATATCGCATCTCATTTCTATGTTTCTTGATAAGATATAATATGATTTGCGAAGTGTCATGTATTCCTCGTCTACACTTCAAATGAATGTAAATGCGACACTTCCTTGCAAGGAAATAGCGTTTGCAGATATCTACGTATCGTAGCAATAGAGTTCTAATGCTTCTTAAAACGCGATATCGCATCTCATTTCTATGTTTCATGGTAAGATATAATATGATTTGCGAAGTGTTATGTATTCCTCGTCTACACATCAACTGAATGTAAATGCGACACTTCCTTGCAAGGAAATAGCGTTTGCAGATTTCTACGTATCGTAGCAATAGAGTTCTAATGCTTCTTAAAACGCGATATCGCATCTCATTTCTATGTTTCATGGTAAGATATAATATGATTTGCGAAGTGTTATGTATTCCTCGTCTACACATCAACTGAATGTAAATGCGACACTTCCTTGCAAGGAAATAGCGTTTGCAAATGTCTACCTATCGTAGCAATAGTGTTCTAATGCTTCCTAAAACGCGATATCGCATCTCATTTCTATGTTTCATGGTAAGATATAATATGATTTGCGAAGTGTTATGTATTCCTCGTCTACACTTCAAATGAATGTAAATGCGACACTTCCTTGCAAGGAAATAGCGTTTGCAAATGTCTACCTATCGTAGCAATAGTGTTCTAATGCTTCTTAAAACGCGATATCGCATCTCATTTCTATGTTTCATGATAAGATATAATATGATTGGCGAAGTGTCATGTATTCCTCGTCTACACATCAAATGAATGTAAATGCGACACTTCCTTGCAAGGAAATAGCGTTTGCAGATGTCTACGTATCGTAGCAATAGAGTTCTAATGCTTCTTAAAACGCGATATCGCATCTCATTTCTATGTTTCATGGTAAGATATAATATGATTTGCGAAGTGTTATGTATTCCTCGTCTACACATCAACTGAATGTAAATGCGACACTTCCTTGCAAGGAAATAGCGTTTGCAAATGTCTACCTATCGTAGCAATAGTGTTCTAATGCTTCTTAAAACGCGATATCGCATCTCATTTCTATGTTTCATGATAAGATATAATATGATTTGCGAAGTGTCATGTATTCCTCGTCTACACTTCAAATGAATGTAAATGCGACACTTCCTTGCAAGGAAATAGCGTTTGCAGATATCTACGTATCGTAGCAATAGAGTTCTAATGCTTCTTAAAACGCGATATCGCATCTCATTTCTATGTTTCATGATAAGATATAATATGATTTGCGAAGTGTCATGTATTCCTCGTCTACACATCAAATGAATGTAAATGTGACACTTCCTTGCAAGGAAATAGCGTTTGCAGATGTCTACGTATCGTAGCAATAGAGTTCTAATGCTTCTTAAAACGCGATATCGCATCTCATTTCTATGTTTCATGGTAAGATATAATATGATTTGCGAAGTGTCATGTATTCCTCGTCTACACTTCAAATGAATGTAAATGCGACACTTCCTTGCAAGGAAATAGCGTTTGCAGATATCTACGTATCGTAGCAATAGAGTTCTAATGCTTCTTAAAACGCGATATCGCATCTCATTTCTATGTTTCATGGTAAGATATAATATGATTTGCGAAGTGTTATGTATTCCTCGTCTACACATCAACTGAATGTAAATGCGACACTTCCTTGCAAGGAAATAGCGCTTGCAAATGTCTACCTATCGTAGCAATAGTGTTCTAATGCTTCTTAAAACGCGATATCGCATCTCATTTCTATGTTTCATGGTAAGATATAATATGATTTGCGAAGTGTTATGTATTCCTCGTCTACACATCAACTGAATGTAAATGCGACACTTCCTTGCAAGGAAATAGCGTTTGCAAATGTCTACCTATCGTAGCAATAGTGTTCTAATGCTTCTTAAAACGCGATATCGCATCTCATTTCTATGTTTCATGATAAGATATAATATGATTTGCGAAGTGTTATGTATTCCTCGTCTACACATCAACTGAATGTAAATGCGACACTTCCTTGCAAGGAAATAGCGCTTGCAGATGTCTACGTATCGTAGCAATAGAGTTCTTATGATTCTTAAAACGCGATATCGCATCTCATTTCTATGTTTCATGGTAAGATATAATATGATTTGCGAAGTGTTATGTATTCCTCGTCTACACTTCAAATGAATGTAAATGCGACACTTCTTTGCAAGGAAATAGCGTTTGCAGATGTCTACGTATCGTAGCAATAGAGTTCTTATGATTCTTAAAACGCGATATCGCATCTCATTTCTATGTTTCATGGTAAGATATAATATTATTTGCGAAGTGTTATGTATTCCTCGTCTACACATCAAATGAATGTAAATGCGACACTTCCTTGCAAGGAAATAGCGTTTGCAGATGTTTACGTATCGAAGCAATAGGGTTCAAATGCTTCTTAAAACGAGATATTGCATCTCATATCTATGTTTCATAATAAGATATAATATTCATTGTGAAGTGTTATGCATTCCTCGTCTACGATTCAAATGAATGTAAATGCGACACTTCTTTGCAAGGAAATAGCGTTTGCAGATGTCTACGTATCGTAGCAATAGAGTTCTTATGATTCTTAAAACGCGATATCGCATCTCATTTCTATGTTTCATGGTAAGATATAATATGATTTGCGAAGTGTTATGTATTCCTCGTCTACACATCAAATGAATGTAAATGCGACACTTCTTTGCAAGGAAATAGCGTTTGCAGATGTCTACGTATCGTAGCAATATTGTTCTTATGATTCTTAAAACGCGATATCGCATCTCATTTCTATGTTTCATGGTAAGATATAATATGATTTGCGAAGTGTTATGTATTCCTCGTCTACACATCAAATGAATGTAAATGCGACACTTCTTTGCAAGGAAATAGCGTTTGCAGATGTCTACGTATCGTAGCAATAGAGTTCTTATGATTCTTAAAACGCGATATCGCATCTCATTTCTATGTTTCATGGTAAGATATAATATGATTTGCGAAGTGTTATGTATTCCTCGTTTACACATCAAATGAATGTAAATGCGACACTTCCTTGCAAGGAAATAGCGTTTGCAGATGTCTACGTATCGTAGCAATAGTGTTCTAATGCTTCTTAAAACGCGATATCGCATCTCATTCCTATGTTTCATGGTAAGATATAATATGATTTGCGAAGTGTCATGTATTCCTCGTCTACACTTCAAATGAATGTAAATGCGACACTTCCTTGCAAGGAAATAGCGCTTGCAGATGTCTACGTATCGTAGCAATAGAGTTCTAATGCTTCTTAAATCGCGATATCGCATCTCATTTCTATGTTTCATGGTAAGATATAATATGATTTGCGAAGTGTTATGTTTTCCTCGTCTACACTTCAAATGAATGTGAATGCGACACTTTCTCGCTAGGAAATAGCGTTTGCAGATGCCTACGTATCGTAGCAATAGATTTCTAATGCATCTTAAATCGCGAGATCGCATCCCATTTCTATGTTTCATGGTTAGATATAAAATGATTTGCGAAGTGTTATGTATTCCACGTCTACACTTCAAATGAATGTAAATGCGACACTTCCTTGCTAGGAAATAGCGTCTGCAGATGTCTAGGTATCGTAGCAATAGAGTTCTAATGCTTCTTAAAACGAGATATTGCATCTCATATCTATGTTTCATGATAAGATATAATATTCATTGTGAAGTGTTATGCATTCCTCGTCTACGATTCAAATGAATGTAAATGCGACACTTCTTTGCAAGGAAATAGCGTTTGCAGATGTCTACGTATCGTAGCAATAGAGTTCTTATGATTCTTAAAACGCGATATCGCATCTCATTTCTATGTTTCATGGTAAGATATAATATGATTTGCGAAGTGTTATGTATTCCTCGTCTACACATCAAATGAATGTAAATGCGACACTTCTTTGCAAGGAAATAGCGTTTGCAGATGTCTACGTATCGTAGCAATAGAGTTCTTATGATTCTTAAAACGCGATATCGCATCTCATTTCTATGTTTCATGGTAAGATATAATATGATTTGCGAAGTGCTATGTATTCCTCGTTTACACATCAAATGAATGTAAATGCGACACTTCCTTGCAAGGAAATAGCGTCTGCAGATGTCTAGGTATCGTAGCAATAGAGTTCTAATGCTTCTTAAAACGAGATATTGCATTTCATATCTATGTTTCATGATAAGATATAATATTCATTGTGAAGTGTTATGCATTCCTCGTCTACACTTCAAATGAATGTAAATGCGACACTTCCTTGCAAGGAAATAGCGTTTGCAAATGTCTACCTATCGTAGCAATAGTGTTCTAATGCTTCTTAAAACGCGATATCGCATGTCATTTCTATGTTTCATGATAAGATATAATATGATTTGCGAAGTGTCATGTATTCCTCGTCTACACTTCAAATGAATGTAAATGCGACACTTCCTTGCAAGGAAATAGCGTTTGCGGATGTCTACGTATCGTAGCAATAGAGTTCTAATGCTTCTTAAAACGCGATATCGCATCTCATTTCTATGTTTCATGGTAAGATATAATATGATTTGCGAAGTGTTATGTATTCCTCGTCTACACATCAAATGAATGTAAATGCGACACTTCCTTGCAAGGAAATAGCGTTTGCAGATGTCTACGTATCGTAGCAATAGAGTTCTAATGCTTCTTAAAACGCGATATCGCATCTCATTTCTATGTTTCCTGGTTAGATATAATATGACTTGCGAAGTGTTATGTATTCCTCGTCTACACTTCAAATGAATGTAAATGCGACACTTCATTGCTAGGAAATAGCGTCTGCAGATGTCTAGGTATCGTAGCAATAGAGTTCTAATGCTTCTTAAAACGCGATATCGCATCTCATTTCTATGTTTCATGGTAAGATATAATATGATTTGCGAAGTGTTATGTATTCCTCGTCTACACTTCAAATGAATGTAAATGCGACACTTCCTTGCAAGGAAATAGCGTTTGCAAATGTCTACCTATCGTAGCAATAGTGTTCTAATGCTTCCTAAAACGCGATATCGCATCTCATTTCTATGTTTCATGATAAGATATAATATGATTTGCGAAGTGTCATGTATTCCTCGTCTACACTTCAAATGAATGTAAATGCGACACTTCCTTGCAAGGAAATGGCGTTTGCAGATGTCTACGTATCGTAGCAATAGAGTTCTAATGCTTCTTAAAACGCGATATCGCATCTCATTTCTATCTTTCATGGTAAGATATAATATGATTTGCGAAGTGTTATGTATTCCTCGTCTACACATCAACTGAATGTAAATGCGACACTTCCTTGCAAGGAAATAGCGCTTGCAGATGTCTACGTATCGTAGCAATAGAGTTCTAATGCTTCTTAAATCGCGATATCGCATCTCATTTCTATGTTTCATGGTAAGATATAATATGATTTGCGAAGTGTTATGTTTTCCTCTTCTACACTTCAAATGAATGTGAATGCGACACTTTCTCGCTTGGAAATAGCGTTTGCAGATGCCTACGTATCGTAGCAATAGATTTCTAATGCTTCTAAAAACGCGAGATCGCATCCCATTTCTATGTTTCATGGTAAGGTATAAAATGATTTGCGAAGTGTTATGTATTCCTCGTCTACACTTCAAATGAATGTAAATGCGACACTTCCTTGCTAGGAAATAGCGTCTGCAGATGTCTAGGTATCGTAGCAATAGAGTTCTAATGCTTCTTAAAACGCGATATCGCATCTCATTTCTATGTTTCATGGTAAGATATAATATGATTTGCGAAGTGTTATGTATTCCTGGTCTACACTTCAAATGAATGTAAATGCGACACTTCCTTGCAAGGAAATAGCGTTTGCAAATGTCTACGTATCGTAGCAATAGAGTTCTAATGCTTCTTAAAACGCGATATCGCATCTCATTTCTACGTTTCATGGTAAGATATAATATGATTTGCGAAGTGTTATGTTTTCCTCGTCTACACTTCAAATGAATGTGAATGCGACACTTTCTCGCTAGGAAATAGCGTTTGCAGATGCCTACGTATCGTAGCAATAGATTTCTAATGCTTCTTAAAACGCGAGATCGCATCCCATTTCTATGTTTCATGGTAAGATATAAAATGATTTGCGAAGTGTTATGTATTCCTCGTCTACACTTCAAATGAATGTAAATGCGACACTTCCTTGCTAGGAAATAGCGTCTGCAGATGTCTAGGTATCGTAGCAATAGAGTTCTAATGCTTCTTAAAACGAGATATTGCATTTCATATCTATGTTTCATGATAAGATATAATATTCATTGTGAAGTGTTATGCATTCCTCGTCTACACTTCAAATGAATGTAAATGCGACACTTCCTTGCAAGGAAATAGCGTTTGCAAATGTCTACCTATCGTAGCAATAGTGTTCTAATGCTTCTTAAAACGCGATATCGCATGTCATTTCTATGTTTCATGATAAGATATAATATGATTTGCGAAGTGTCATGTATTCCTCGTCTACACTTCAAATGAATGTAAATGCGACACTTCCTTGCAAGGAAATAGCGTTTGCAGATGTCTACGTATCGTAGCAATAGAGTTCTCATGCTTCTTAAAACGCGATATCGCATCTCATTCCTATGTTTCATGGTAAGATATAATATGATTTGCGAAGTGTTATGTATTCCTCGTCTACACATCAAATGAATGTAAATGCGACACTTCCTTGCAAGGAAATAGCGTTTGCAGGTGTCTACGTATCGTAGCAATAGAGTTCTAATGCTTCTTAAAACGCGATTTCGCATCTCATTTCTATGTTTCATGGTTAGATATAATATGACTTGCGAAGTGTTATGTATTCCTCGTCTACACTTCAAATGAATGTAAATGCGACACTTCATTGCTAGGAAATAGCGTCTGCAGATGTCTAGGTATCGTAGCAATAGAGTTCTAATGCTTCTTAAAACGCGATATCGCATCTCATTTCTATGTTTCATGGTAAGATATAACATGATTTGCGAAGTGTTATGTTTTCCTCGTCTACACTTCAAATGAATGTGAATGCGACACTTTCTCGCTAGGAAATAGCGTTTGCAGATGCCTACGTATCGTAGCAATAGAGTTCTAATGCTTCTTAAAACGCGATATCGCATCTCATTCCTATGTTTCATGGTAAGATATAATATGATTTGCGAAGTGTTATGTTTTCCTCTTCTACACTTCAAATGAATGTGAATGCGACACTTTCTCGCTAGGAAATAGCGTTTGCAGATGCCTACGTATCGTAGCAATAGATTTCTAATGCTTCTAAAAACGCGAGATCGCATCCCATTTCTATGTTTCATGGTAAGGTATAAAATGATTTGCGAAGTGTTATGTATTCCTCGTCTACACTTCAAATGAATGTAAATGCGACACTTCCTTGCTAGGAAATAGCGTCTGCAGATGTCTAGGTATCGTAGCAATAGAGTTCTAATGCTTCTTAAAACGCGATATCGCATCTCATTTCTATGTTTCATGGTAAGATATAATATGATTTGCGAAGTGTTATGTATTCCTGGTCTACACTTCAAATGAATGTAAATGCGACACTTCCTTGCAAGGAAATAGCGTTTGCAAATGTCTACGTATCGTAGCAATAGAGTTCTAATGCTTCTTAAAACGCGATATCGCATCTCATTTCTATGTTTCATGGTAAGATATAATATGATTTGCGAAGTGTTATGTTTTCCTCGTCTACACTTCAAATGAATGTGAATGCGACACTTTCTCGCTAGGAAATAGCGTTTGCAGATGCCTACGTATCGTAGCAATAGATTTCTAATGCTTCTTAAAACGCGAGATCGCATCCCATTTCTATGTTTCATGGTAAGATATAAAATGATTTGCGAAGTGTTATGTATTCCTCGTCTACACTTCAAATGAATGTAAATGCGACACTTCCTTGCTAGGAAATAGCGTCTGCAGATGTCTAGGTATCGTAGCAATAGAGTTCTAATGCTTCTTAAAACGAGATATTGCATTTCATATCTATGTTTCATGATAAGATATAATATTCATTGTGAAGTGTTATGCATTCCTCGTCTACACTTCAAATGAATGTAAATGCGACACTTCCTTGCAAGGAAATAGCGTTTGCAAATGTCTACCTATCGTAGCAATAGTGTTCTAATGCTTCTTAAAACGCGATATCGCATGTCATTTCTATGTTTCATGATAAGATATAATATGATTTGCGAAGTGTCATGTATTCCTCGTCTACACTTCAAATGAATGTAAATGCGACACTTCCTTGCAAGGAAATAGCGTTTGCAGATGTCTACGTATCGTAGCAATAGAGTTCTCATGCTTCTTAAAACGCGATATCGCATCTCATTCCTATGTTTCATGGTAAGATATAATATGATTTGCGAAGTGTTATGTATTCCTCGTCTACACATCAAATGAATGTAAATGCGACACTTCCTTGCAAGGAAATAGCGTTTGCAGATGTCTACGTATCGTAGCAATAGAGTTCTAATGCTTCTTAAAACGCGATATCGCATCTCATTTCTATGTTTCATGGTTAGATATAGTATGACTTGCGAAGTGTTATGTATTCCTCGTCTACACTTCAAATGAATGTAAATGCGACACTTCATTGCTAGGAAATAGCGTCTGCAGATGTCTAGGTATCGTAGCAATAGAGTTCTAATGCTTCTTAAAACGCGATATCGCATCTCATTTCTATGTTTCATGGTAAGATATAATATGATTTCCGAAGTGTTATGTTTTCCTCGTCTACACTTCAAATGAATGTGAATGCGACACTTTCTCGCTAGGAAATAGCGTTTGCAGATGCCTACGTATCGTAGCAATAGATTTCTAATGCATCTTAAATCGCGAGATCGCATCCCATTTCTATGTTTCATGGTTAGATATAAAATGATTTGCGAAGTGTTATGTATTCCTCGTCTACACTTCAAATGAATGTAAATGCGACACTTCCTTGCTAGGAAATAGCGTCTGCAGATGTCTAGGTATCGTAGCAATAGAGTTCTAATGCTTCTTAAAACGAGATATTGCATCTCATATCTACGTTTCATGATAAGATATAATATTCATTGTGAAGTGTTATGCATTCCTCGTCTACGATTCAAATGAATGTAAATGCGACACTTCTTTGCAAGGAAATAGCGTTTGCAGATGTCTACGTATCGTAGCAATAGAGTTCTTATGATTCTTAAAACGCGATATCGCATCTCATTTCTATGTTTCATGGTAAGATATAATATGATTTGCGAAGTGTTATGTATTCCTCGTCTACACATCAAATGAATGTAAATGCGACACTTCTTTGCAAGGAAATAGCGTTTGCAGATGTCTACGTATCGTAGCAGTAGAGTTCTAGTGCTTCTTAAAAAGCGATATCGCATCTCATTTCTATGTTTCATGGTAAGATATAATCTGATTTGCGGAGTGTTATGCATTCCTCGTCTACGATTCAAATGAATGTAAATGCGACACTTCCTTGCAAGGAAATACCGTTTGCAGATGTCTACGGATCGTAGCAATAGAGTTCTAATGCTTCTTAAAACGCGATATCGCATCTCATTTCTATGTTTCATGGTAAGATATAATATGATTTGCGAAGTGTTATGTATTCCTCGTCTACACATCAAATGAATGTAAATGCGACACTTCTTTGCAAGGAAATAGCGTTTGCAGATGTCTACGTATCGTAGCAATAGAGTTCTTATGATTCTTAAAACGCGATATCGCATCTCATTTCTATGTTTCATGGTAAGATATAATATGATTTGCGAAGTGTTATGTTTTCCTCGTCTACACTTCAAATGAATGTGAATGCGACACTTTCTCGCTAGGAAATAGCGTTTGCAGATGCCTACGTATCGTAGCAATAGATTTCTAATGCTTCTTAAAACGCGAGATCGCATCCCATTTCTATGTTTCATGGTAAGATATAAAATGATTTGCGAAGTGTTATGTATTCCTCGTCTACACTTCAAATGAATGTAAATGCGACACTTCCTTGCTAGGAAATAGCGTCTGCAGATGTCTAGGTATCGTAGCAATAGAGTTCTAATGCTTCTTAAAACGAGATATTGCATTTCATATCTATGTTTCATGATAAGATATAATATTCATTGTGAAGTGTTATGCATTCCTCGTCTACACTTCAAATGAATGTAAATGCGACACTTCCTTGCAAGGAAATAGCGTTTGCAAATGTCTACCTATCGTAGCAATAGTGTTCTAATGCTTCTTAAAACGCGATATCGCATGTCATTTCTATGTTTCATGATAAGATATAATATGATTTGCGAAGTGTCATGTATTCCTCGTCTACACTTCAAATGAATGTAAATGCGACACTTCCTTGCAAGGAAATAGCGTTTGCAGATGTCTACGTATCGTAGCAATGGAGTTCTAATGCTTCTTAAAACGCGATATCGCATCTCATTTCTATGTTTCATGGTAAAATATAATATGATTTGCGAAGTGTTATGTATTCCTCGTCTACACATCAAATGAATGTAAATGCGACACTTCCTTGCAAGGAAATAGCGTTTGCAGATGTCTACGTATCGTAGCAATAGAGTTCTAATGCTTCTTAAAACGCGATATCGCATCTCATTTCTATGTTTCATGGTTAGATATAATATGACTTGCGAAGTGTTATGTATTCCTCGTCTACACTTCAAATGAATGTAAATGCGACACTTCATTGCTAGGAAATGGCGTCTGCAGATGTCTAGGTATCGTAGCAATAGAGTTCTAATGCTTCTTAAAACGCGATATCGCATCTCATTTCTATGTTTCATGGTAAGATATAATATGATTTGCGAAGTGTTATGTATTCCTCGTCTACACTTCAAATGAATGTAAATGCGACACTTCCTTGCAAGGAAATAGCGTTTGCAAATGTCTACCTATCGTAGCAATAGTGTTCTAATGCTTCCTAAAACGCGATATCGCATCTCATTTCTATGTTTCATGATAAGATACAATATGATTTGCGAAGTGTCATGTATTCCTCGTCTACACTTCAAATGAATGTAAATGCGACACTTCCTTGCAAGGAAATAGCGTTTGCAGATGTCTACGTATCGTAGCAATAGAGTTCTAATGCTTCTTAAAACGCGATATCGCATCTCATTTCTATGTTTCATGGAAAGATATAATATGATTTGCGAAGTGTTATGTATTCCTCGTCTACACTTCAAATGAATGTAAATGCGACACTTCCTTGCAAGGAAATAGCGTTTGCAAATGTCTACCTATCGTAGCAATAGTGTTCTAATGCTTCTTAAAACGCGATATCGCATCTCATTTCTATGTTTCATGATAAGATATAATATGATTTGCGAAGTGTCATGTATTCCTCGTCTACACATCAAATGAATGTAAATGCGACACTTCCTTGCAAGGAAATAGCGTTTGCAGATGTCTACTTATCGTAGCAATAGAGTTCTAATGCTTCTTAAAACGCGATATCGCATCTCATTTCTATGTTTCATGGTAAGATATAATATGATTTGCGAAGTGTTATGTATTCCTCGTCTACACATCAACTGAATGTAAATGCGACACTTCCTTGCAAGGAAATAGCGTTTGCAAATGTCTACCTATCGTAGCAATAGTGTTCTAATGCTTCTTAAAACGCGATATCGCATCTCATTTCTATGTTTCATGATAAGATATAATATGATTTGCGAAGTGTCATGTATTCCTCGTCTACACATCAAATGAATGTAAATGCGACACTTCCTTGCAAGGAAATAGCGTTTGCAGATGTCTACGTATCGTAGCAATAGAGTTCTAATGCTTCTTAAAACGCGATATCGCATCTCATTTCTATGTTTCATGGTAAGATATAATATGACTTGCGAAGTGTTATGTATTCCTCGTCTACACTTCAAATGAATGTAAATGCGACACTTCCTTGCTAGGAAATAGCGTCTGCAGATGTCTAGGTATCGTAGCAATAGAGTTCTAATGCTTCTTAAAACGCGATATCGCATCTCATTTCTATATTTCATGGTAAGATATAATATGATTTGCGAAGTGTTATGTATTCCTCGTCCACACTTCAAATGAATGTAAATGCGACACTTCCTTGCAAGGAAATAGCGTTTGCAAATGTCTACCTATCGTAGCAATAGTGTTCTAATGCATCTTAAAACGCGATATCGCATCTCATTTCTATGTTTCATGATAAGATATAATATGATTTGCGAAGTGTCATGTATTCCTCGTCTACACTTCAAATGAATGTAAATGCGACACTTCCTTGCTAGGAAATAGCGTCTGCAGATGTCTAGGTATCGTAGCAATAGAGTTCTAATGCTTCTTAAAACGAGATATTGCATCTCATATCTACGTTTCATGATAAGATATAATATTCATTGTGAAGTGTTATGCATTCCTCGTCTACGATTCAAATGAATGTAAATGCGACACTTCTTTGCAAGGAAATAGCGTTTGCAGATGTCTACGTATCGTAGCAATAGAGTTCTTATGATTCTTAAAACGCGATATCGCATCTCATTTCTATGTTTCATGGTAAGATATAATATGATTTGCGAAGTGTTATGTATTCCTCGTCTACACATCAAATGAATGTAAATGCGACACTTCTTTGCAAGGAAATAGCGTTTGCAGATGTCTACGTATCGTAGCAGTAGAGTTCTAGTGCTTCTTAAAAAGCGATATCGCATCTCATTTCTATGTTTCATGGTAAGATATAATCTGATTTGCGGAGTGTTATGCATTCCTCGTCTACGATTCAAATGAATGTAAATGCGACACTTCCTTGCAAGGAAATACCGTTTGCAGATGTCTACGGATCGTAGCAATAGAGTTCTAATGCTTCTTAAAACGCGATATCGCATCTCATTTCTATGTTTCATGGTAAGATATAATATGATTTGCGAAGTGTTATGTATTCCTCGTCTACACATCAAATGAATGTAAATGCGACACTTCTTTGCAAGGAAATAGCGTTTGCAGATGTCTACGTATCGTAGCAATAGAGTTCTTATGATTCTTAAAACGCGATATCGCATCTCATTTCTATGTTTCATGGTAAGATATAATATGATTTGCGAAGTGTTATGTTTTCCTCGTCTACACTTCAAATGAATGTGAATGCGACACTTTCTCGCTAGGAAATAGCGTTTGCAGATGCCTACGTATCGTAGCAATAGATTTCTAATGCTTCTTAAAACGCGAGATCGCATCCCATTTCTATGTTTCATGGTAAGATATAAAATGATTTGCGAAGTGTTATGTATTCCTCGTCTACACTTCAAATGAATGTAAATGCGACACTTCCTTGCTAGGAAATAGCGTCTGCAGATGTCTAGGTATCGTAGCAATAGAGTTCTAATGCTTCTTAAAACGAGATATTGCATTTCATATCTATGTTTCATGATAAGATATAATATTCATTGTGAAGTGTTATGCATTCCTCGTCTACACTTCAAATGAATGTAAATGCGACACTTCCTTGCAAGGAAATAGCGTTTGCAAATGTCTACCTATCGTAGCAATAGTGTTCTAATGCTTCTTAAAACGCGATATCGCATGTCATTTCTATGTTTCATGATAAGATATAATATGATTTGCGAAGTGTCATGTATTCCTCGTCTACACTTCAAATGAATGTAAATGCGACACTTCCTTGCAAGGAAATAGCGTTTGCAGATGTCTACGTATCGTAGCAATGGAGTTCTAATGCTTCTTAAAACGCGATATCGCATCTCATTTCTATGTTTCATGGTAAAATATAATATGATTTGCGAAGTGTTATGTATTCCTCGTCTACACATCAAATGAATGTAAATGCGACACTTCCTTGCAAGGAAATAGCGTTTGCAGATGTCTACGTATCGTAGCAATAGAGTTCTAATGCTTCTTAAAACGCGATATCGCATCTCATTTCTATGTTTCATGGTTAGATATAATATGACTTGCGAAGTGTTATGTATTCCTCGTCTACACTTCAAATGAATGTAAATGCGACACTTCATTGCTAGGAAATGGCGTCTGCAGATGTCTAGGTATCGTAGCAATAGAGTTCTAATGCTTCTTAAAACGCGATATCGCATCTCATTTCTATGTTTCATGGTAAGATATAATATGATTTGCGAAGTGTTATGTATTCCTCGTCTACACTTCAAATGAATATAAATGCGACACTTCCTTGCAAGGAAATAGCGTTTGCAAATGTCTACCTATCGTAGCAATAGTGTTCTAATGCTTCCTAAAACGCGATATCGCATCTCATTTCTATGTTTCATGATAAGATACAATATGATTTGCGAAGTGTCATGTATTCCTCGTCTACACTTCAAATGAATGTAAATGCGACACTTCCTTGCAAGGAAATAGCGTTTGCAGATGTCTACGTATCGTAGCAATAGAGTTCTAATGCTTCTTAAAACGCGATATCGCATCTCATTTCTATGTTTCATGGAAAGATATAATATGATTTGCGAAGTGTTATGTATTCCTCGTCTACACTTCAAATGAATGTAAATGCGACACTTCCTTGCAAGGAAATAGCGTTTGCAAATGTCTACCTATCGTAGCAATAGTGTTCTAATGCTTCTTAAAACGCGATATCGCATCTCATTTCTATGTTTCATGATAAGATATAATATGATTTGCGAAGTGTCATGTATTCCTCGTCTACACATCAAATGAATGTAAATGCGACACTTCCTTGCAAGGAAATAGCGTTTGCAGATGTCTACTTATCGTAGCAATAGAGTTCTAATGCTTCTTAAAACGCGATATCGCATCTCATTTCTATGTTTCATGGTAAGATATAATATGATTTGCGAAGTGTTATGTATTCCTCGTCTACACATCAACTGAATGTAAATGCGACACTTCCTTGCAAGGAAATAGCGTTTGCAAATGTCTACCTATCGTAGCAATAGTGTTCTAATGCTTCTTAAAACGCGATATCGCATCTCATTTCTATGTTTCATGATAAGATATAATATGATTTGCGAAGTGTCATGTATTCCTCGTCTACACATCAAATGAATGTAAATGCGACACTTCCTTGCAAGGAAATAGCGTTTGCAGATGTCTACGTATCGTAGCAATAGAGTTCTAATGCTTCTTAAAACGCGATATCGCATCTCATTTCTATGTTTCATGGTAAGATATAATATGACTTGCGAAGTGTTATGTATTCCTCGTCTACACTTCAAATGAATGTAAATGCGACACTTCCTTGCTAGGAAATAGCGTCTGCAGATGTCTAGGTATCGTAGCAATAGAGTTCTAATGCTTCTTAAAACGCGATATCGCATCTCATTTCTATATTTCATGGTAAGATATAATATGATTTGCGAAGTGTTATGTATTCCTCGTCCACACTTCAAATGAATGTAAATGCGACACTTCCTTGCAAGGAAATAGCGTTTGCAAATGTCTACCTATCGTAGCAATAGTGTTCTAATGCATCTTAAAACGCGATATCGCATCTCATTTCTATGTTTCATGATAAGATATAATATGATTTGCGAAGTGTCATGTATTCCTCGTCTACACTTCAAATGAATGTAAATGCGACACTTCCTTGCAAGGAAATAGCGTTTGCAGATGTCTACGTATCGTAGCAATAGGGTTCTAATGCTTCTTAAAACGCGATATCGCATCTCATTTCTATGTTTCATGGTAAGATATAATATGATTTGTGAAGTGTTATGTTTTCCTCGTCTACACTTCAAATGAACGTGAATGCGACACTTTCTCGCTAGGAAATAGCGTTTGCAGATGCCTACGTAGCGTAGCAATAGATTTCTAATGCTTCTGAAAACGCGAGATCGCATCCCATTTCTATGTTTCATGGTAAGATATAAAATGATTTGCGAAGTGTTATGTATTCCTCGTCTACACTTCAAATTAATGTAAATGCGACACTTCCTTGCTAGGAAATAGCGTCTGCAGATGTCTAGGTATCGTAGCAATAGAGTTCTAATGCTTCTTAAAACGAGATATTGCATTTCATATCTATGTTTCATGATAAGATATAATATTCATTGTGAAGTGTTATGCATTCCTCGTCTACACTTCAAATGAATGTAAATGCGACACTTCCTTGCAAGGAAATAGCGTTTGCAGATGTCTACGTATCGTAGCAATAGAGTTCTTATGATTCTTAAAACGCGATATCGCATCTCATTTCTATGTTTCATGATAAGATATAATATGATTTGCGAAGTGTCATGTATTCCTCGTCTACACTTCAAATGAATGTAAATGCGACACTTCCTTGCAAGGAAATAGCGTTTGCAGATGTCTACGTATCGTAGCAATAGAGTTCTAATGCTTCTTAAAACGCGATATCGCATCTCATTTCTATGTTTCATGGTAAGATATAATATGACTTGCGAAGTGTTATGTATTCCTCGTCTACACTTCAAATGAATGTAAATGCGACACTTCCTTGCTAGGAAATAGCGTCTGCAGATGTCTAGGTATCGTAGCAATAGAGTTCTAATGCTTCTTAAAACGCGATATCGCATCTCATTTCTATATTTCATGGTAAGATATAATATGATTTGCGAAGTGTTATGTATTCCTCGTCCACACTTCAAATGAATGTAAATGCGACACTTCCTTGCAAGGAAATAGCGTTTGCAGATGTCTACGTATCGTAGCAATAGAGTTCTAATGCTTCTTAAAACGCGATATCGCATCTCATTTCTATGTTTCATGGTAAGATATAATATGATTTGCGAAGTGTTATGTATTCCTCGTCTACACATCAACTGAATGTAAATGCGACACTTCCTTGCAAGGAAATAGCGTTTGCAAATGTCTACCTATCGTAGCAATAGTTTCCTAATGCTTCTTAAAACGCGATATCGCATCTAATTTCTATGTTTCATGATAAGATATAATATGATTTGCGAAGTGTCATGTATTCCTCGTCTACACTTCAAATGAATGTAAATGCGACACTTCCTTGCAAGGAAATAGCGTTTGCAGATGTCTACGTATCGTAGCAATAGAGTTCTAATGCTTCTTAAAACGCGATATCGCATCTCATTTCTATGTTTCATGGTAAGATATAATATGATTTGCGAAGTGTTATGTATTCCTCGTCTACACATCAAATGAATGTAAATGCGACACTTCCTTGCAAGGAAATAGCGTTTGCAGATGTCTACGTATCGTAGCAATAGAGTTCTAATGCTTCTTAAAACGCGATATCGCATCTCATTTCTATGTTTCATGGTAAGATATAATATGACTTGCGAAGTGTTATGTATTCCTCGTCTACACTACAAATGAATGTAAATGCGACACTTCCTTGCTAGGAAATAGCGTCTGCAGATGTCTAGGTATCGTAGCAATAGAGTTCTAATGCTTCTTAAAACGCGATATCGCATCTCATTTCTATGTTTCATGGTAAGATATAATATGATTTGCGAAGTGTTATGTATTCCTCTTCTACACTTCAAATGAGTGTAAATGCGACACTTCCTTGCAAGGAAATAGCGTTTGCAAATGTCTACCTATCGTAGCAATAGTGTTCTAATGCTTCTTAAAACGCGATATCGCATCTCATTTCTATGTTTCATGATAAGATATAATATGATTTGCGAAGTGTCATGTATTCCTCGTATACACTTCAAATGAATGTAAATGCGACACTTCCTTGCAAGGAAATAGCGTTTGCAGATGTCTACGTATCGTAGCAATAGAGTTCTAATGCTTCTTAAAACGCGATATCGCATCTCATTTCTATGTTTCATGGTAAGATATAATATGATTTGCGAAGTGTTATGTATTCCTCGTCTACACATCAACTGAATGTAAATGCGACACTTCCTTGCAAGGAAATAGCGTTTGCAAATGTCTACCTATCGTAGCAATAGTGTTCTAATGCTTCTTAAAACGCGATATCGCATCTCATTTCTATGTTTCATGATAAGATATAATATGATTTGCGAAGTGTCATGTATTCCTCGACTACACTTCAAGTGAATGTAAATGCGACACTTCCTTGCAAGGAAATAGCGTTTGCAAATGTCTACCTATCGTAGCAATAGTATTCTAATGCTTCTTAAAACGCGATATCGCATCTCATTTCTATGTTTCATGATAAGATATAATATGATTTGCGAAGTGTCATGTATTCCTCGTCTACACTTCAAATGAATGTAAATGCGACACTTCCTTGCAAGGAAATAGCGTTTGCAGATGTCTACGTATCGTAGCAATAGAGTTCTAATGCTTCTTAAAACGCGATATCGCATCTCATTTCTATGTTTCATGGTAAGATATAATATGATTTGCGAAGTGTTATGTATTCCTCGTCTACACATCAACTGAATGTAAATGCGACACTTCCTTGCAAGGAAATAGCGCTTGCAGATGTCTACGTATCGTAGCAATAGAGTTCTTATGATTCTTAAAACGCGATATCGCATCTCATTTCTATGTTTCATGGTAAGATATAATATGATTTGCGAAGTGTTATGTATTCCTCGTCTACACTTCAAATGAATGTAAATGCGACACTTCTTTGCAAGGAAATAGCGTTTGCAGATGTCTACGTATCTTAGCAATAGAGTTCTTATGATTCTTAAAACGCGAAATCGCATCTCATTTCTATGTTTCATGGTAAGATATAATATTATTTGCGAAGTGTTATGTATTCCTCGTCTACACATCAAATGAATGTAAATGCGACACTTCCTTGCAAGGAAATAGCGTTTGCAGATGTCTACGTATCGAAGCAATAGAGTTCAAATGCTTCTTAAAACGAGATATTGCATCTCATATCTATGTTTCATGATAAGATATAATATTCATTGTGAAGTGTTATGCATTCCTCGTCTACGATTCAAAAGAATGTAAATGCGACACTTCTTTGCAAGGAAATAGCGTTTGCAGATGTCTACGTATCGTAGCAATAGAGTTCTTATGATTCTTAAAACGCGATATCGCATCTCATTTCTATGTTTCATGGAAAGATATAATATGATTTGCGAAGTGTTATGTATTCCTCGTCTACACATCAAATGAATGTAAATGCGACACTTCTTTGCAAGGAAATAGCGTTTGCAGATGTCTACGTATCGTAGCAATAGAGTTCTTATGATTCTTAAAACGCGATATCGCATCTCATTTCTATGTTTCATGGTAAGATATAATATGATTTGCGAAGTGTTATGTATTCCTCGTCTACACATCAAATGAATGTAAATGCGACACTTCCTTGCAAGGAAATAGCGTTTGCAGATGTCTACGTATCGTAGCAATAGAGTTCTAATGCTTCTTAAAACGCAATATCGCATCTCATTTCTATGTTTCTTGGTAAGATATAATATGACTTGCGAAGTGTTATGTATTCCTCGTCTACACTTCAAATGAATGTAAATGCGACACTTCCTTGCTAGGAAATAGCGTCTGCAGATGTCTAGGTATCGTAGCAATAGAGTTCTAATGCTTCTTAAAACGCGATATCGCATCTCATTTCTATGTTTCATGGTAAGATATAATATGATTTGCGAAGTGTTATTTATTCCTCGTCTACACTTCAAATGAATGTAAATGCGACACTTCCTTGCAAGGAAATAGCGTTTGCAAATGTCTACGTATCGTAGCAATAGAGTTCTAATGCTTCTTAAAACGCGATATCGCATCTCATTTCTATGTTTCATGGTAAGATATAATATGATTTGCGAAGTGTTATGTTTTCCTCGTCTACACTTCAAATGAACGTGAATGCGACACTTTCTCGCTAGGAAATAGCGTTTGCAGATGCCTACGTAGCGTAGCAATAGATTTCTAATGCTTCTGAAAACGCGAGATCGCATCCCATTTCTATGTTTCATGGTAAGATATAAAATGATTTGCGAAGTGTTATGTATTCCTCGTCTACACTTCAAATGAATGTAAATGCGACACTTCCTTGCTAGGAAATAGCGTCTGCAGATGTCTAGGTATCGTAGCAATAGAGTTCTAATGCTTCTTAAAACGAGATATTGCATTTCATATCTATGTTTCATGATAAGATATAATATTCATTGTGAAGTGTTATGCATTCCTCGTCTACACTTCAAATGAATGTAAATGCGACACTTCCTTGCAAGGAAATAGCGTTTGCAGATGTCTACGTATCGTAGCAATAGAGTTCTTATGATTCTTAAAACGCGATATCGCATCTCATTTCTATGTTTCATGGTAAGATATAATATGATTTGCGAAGTGTTATGTATTCCTCGTCTACACATGAACTGAATGTAAATGCGACACTTCCTTGCAAGGAAATAGCGTTTGCAAATGTCTACCTATCGTAGCAATAGTGTTCTAATGCTTCTTAAAACGCGATATCGCATCTCATTTCTATGTTTCATGATAAGATATAATATGATTTGCGAAGTGTCATGTATTCCTCGTCTACACTTCAAATGAATGTAAATGCGACACTTCCCTGCAAGGAAATAGCGTTTGCAGATGTCTACGTATCGTAGCAATAGAGTTCTAATGCTTCTTAAAACGCGATATCGCATCTCATTTCTATGTTTCATGGTAAGATATAATATGATTTGCGGAGTGTTATGTATTCCTCGCCTACACATCAAATGAATGTAAATGCGACACTTCCTTGCAAGGAAATAGCGTTTGCAGATGTCTACGTATCGTAGCAATAGAGTTCTAATGCTTCTTAAAACGCGATATCGCATCTCATTTCTATGTTTCATGGTAAGATATAATATGACTTGCGAAGTGTTATGTATTCCTCGTCTACACTTCAAATGAATGTAAATGCGACACTTCCTTGCTAGGAAATAGCGTCTGCAGATGTCTAGGTATCGTAGCAATAGAGTTCTAATGCTTCTTAAAACGCGATATCGCATCTCATTTCTATATTTCATGGTAAGATATAATATGATTTGCGAAGTGTTATGTATTCCTCGTCCACACTTCAAATGAATGTAAATGCGACACTTCCTTGCAAGGAAATAGCGTCTGCAGATGTCTAGGTATCGTAGCAATAGAGTTCTAATGCTTCTTAAAACGAGATATTGCATTTCATATCTATGTTTCATGATAAGATATAATATTCATTGTGAAGTGTTATGCATTCCTCGTCTACACTTCAAATGAATGTAAATGCGACACTTCCTTGCAAGGAAATAGCGTTTGCAGATGTCTACGTATCGTAGCAATAGAGTTCTTATGATTCTTAAAACGCGATATCGCATCTCATTTCTATGTTTCATGGTAAGATATAATATGATTTGCGAAGTGTTATGTATTCCTCGTCTACACATGAACTGAATGTGAATGCGACACTTCCTTGCAAGGAAATAGCGTTTGCAAATGTCTACCTATCGTAGCAATAGTGTTCTAATGCTTCTTAAAACGCGATATCGCATCTCATTTCTATGTTTCATGATAAGATATAATATGATATGCGAAGTGTCATGTATTCCTCGTCTACACTTCAAATGAATGTAAATGCGACACTTCCTTGCAAGGAAATAGCGTTTGCAGATGTCTACGTATCGTAGCAATAGGGTTCTAATGCTTCTTAAAACGCGATATCGCATCTCATTTCTATGTTTCATGGTAAGATATAATATGATTTGCGAAGTGTTATGTATTCCTCGTCTACACATCAACTGAATGTAAATGCGACACTTCCTTGCAAGGAAATAGCGTTTGCAAATGTCTACCTATCGTAGCAATAGTGTTCTAATGCTTCTTAAAACGCGATATCGCATCTCATTTCTATGTTTCATGATAAGATATAATATGATTTGCGAAGTGTCATGTATTCCTCGTCTACACTTCAAATTAATGTAAATGCGACACTTGCTTGCAAGGAAATAGCGTTTGCAGATGTCTACGTGTCGTAGCAATAGAGTTCTAATGCTTCTTAAAACGCGATATCGCATCTCATTTCTATGTTTCATGGTAAGATATAATATGATTTGCGAAGTGTTATGTATTCCTCGTCTACACATCAACTGAATGTAAATGCGACACTTCCTTGCAAGGAAATAGCGCTTGCAGATGTCTACGTATCGTAGCAATAGAGTTCTTATGATTCTTAAAACGCGATATAGCATCTCATTTCTATGTTTCATGGTAAGATATAATATGATTTGCGAAGTGTTATGTATTCCTAGTCTACACTTCAAATGAATGTAAATGCGACACTTCTTTGCAAGGAAATAGCGTTTGCAGATGTCTACGTATCGTAGCAATAGAGTTCTTATGATTCTTAAAACGCGATATCGCATCTCATTTCTATGTTTCATGGTAAGATATAATATGATTTGCGAAGTGTTATGTTTTCCTCTTCTACACTTCAAATGAATGTGAATGCGACACTTTCTAGCTAGGAAATAGCGTTTGCAGATGCCTACGTATCGTAGCAATAGATTTCTAATGCTTCTTAAAACGCGAGATCGCATCCCATTTCTATGTTTCATGGTAAGATATAATATGACTTGCGAAGTGTTATGTATTCCTCGTCTACACTTCAAATGAATGTAAATGCGACACTTCCTTGCAAGGAAATAGCGTTTGCAAATGTCTACCTATCGTAGCAATAGTGTTCTAATGCTTCTTAAAACGCGATATCGCATCTCATTTCTATGTTTCATGATAAGATATAATATGATTTGCGAAGTGTCATGTATTCCTCTTCTACACTTCAAATGAATGTAAATGCGACACTTCCTTGCAAGGAAATAGCGTTTGCAGATGTCTACGTATCGTAGCAATAGGGTTCTAATGCTTCTTAAAACGCGATATCGCATCTCATTTCTATGTTTCATGGTAAGATATAATATGATTTGCGAAGTGTTATGTATTCCTCTTCTACACTTCAAATGAATGTAAATGCGACACTTCCTTGCAAGGAAATAGCGTTTGCAAATGTCTACCTATCGTAGCAATTGTGTTCTTATGATTCTTAAAACGCGATATAGCATCTCATTTCTATGTTTCATGGTAAGATATAATATGATTTGCGAAGTGTTATGTATTCCTAGTCTACACTTCAAATGAATGTAAATGCGACACTTCTTTGCAAGGAAATAGCGTTTGCAAATGTCTACGTATCGTAGCAATAGAGTTCTTATGATTCTTAAAACGCGATATCGCATCTCATTTCTATGTTTCATGGTAAGATATAATATGATTTGCGAAGTGTTATGTTTTCCTCTTCTACACTTCAAATGAATGTGAATGCGACACTTTCTAGCTAGGAAATAGCGTTTGCAGATGCCTACGTATCGTAGCAATAGATTTCTAATGCTTCTTAAAACGCGAGATCGCATCCCATTTCTATGTTTCATGGTAAGGTATAAAATGATTTGCGAAGTGTTATGTATTCCTCGTCTACACTTCAAATGAATGTAAATGCAACACTTCCTTGCTAGGAAATAGCGTCTGCAGATGTCTAGGTATCGTAGCAATAGAGTTCTAATGCTTCTTAAAACGCGATATCGCATCTCATTTCTATGTTTCATTGTAAGATATAATATGATTTGCGAAGTGTTATGTATTCCTCGTCTACACTTCAAATGAATGTAAATGCGACACTTCCTTGCAAGGAAATAGCGTTTGCAAATGTCTACGTATCGTAGCAATAGAGTTCTAATGCTTCTTAAACGCGATATCGCATCTCATTTCTATGTTTCATGGTAAGATATAATATGATTTGCGAAGTGTTATGTTTTCCTCGTCTACACTTCAAATGAACGTGAATGCGACACTTTCTCGCTAGGAAATAGCGTTTGCAGATGCCTACGTAGCGTAGCAATAGACTTCTAATGCTTCTGAATACGCGAGATCGCATCCCATTTCTATGTTTCATGGTAAGATATAAAATGATTTGCGAAGTGTTATGCATTCCTCGTCTACACTTCAAATGAATGTAAATGCGACACTTCCTTGCAAGGAAATTGCGTTTGCAGATGTCTACGTATCGTAGCAATAGAGTTCTTATGATTCTTAAAACGCGATATCGCATCTCATTTCTATGTTTCATGGTAAGATATAATATGATTTGCGAAGTGTTATGTATTCCTCGTCTACACATGAACTGAATGTAAATGCGACACTTCCTTGCAAGGAAATAGCGTTTGCAAATGTCTACCTATCGTAGCAATAGTGTTCTAATGCTTCTTAAAACGCGATATCGCATCTCATTTCTATGTTTCATGATAAGATATAATATGATTTGCGAAGTGTCATGTATTCCTCGTCTAGACTTCAAATGAATGTAAATGCGACACTTCCTTGCAAGGAAATAGCGTTTGCAGATGTCTACGTATCGTAGCAATAGAGTTCTAATGCTTCTTAAAACGCGATATCGCATCTCATTTCTATGTTTCATGGTAAGATATAATATGATTTGCGGAGTGTTATGTATTCCTCGCCTACACATCAAATGAATGTAAATGCGACACTTCCTTGCAAGGAAATAGCGTTTGCAGATATCTACGTATCGTAGCAATAGAGTTCTAATGCTTCTTAAAACGCGATATCGCATCTCATTCCTATGTTTCATGGTAAGATATAATATGACTTGCGAAGTGTTATGTATTCCTCGTCTACACTTCAAATGAATGTAAATGCCACACTTCCTTGCTAGGAAATAGCGTCTGCAGATGTCTAGGTATCGTAGCAATAGAGTTCTAATGCTTCTTAAAACGCGATATCGCATCTCATTTCTATATTTCATGGTAAGATATAATATGATTTGCGAAGTGTTATGTATTCCTCGTCCACACTTCAAATGAATCTAAATGCGACACTTCCTTGCAAGGAAATAGCGTTTGCAAATGTCTACCTATCGTAGCAATAGTGTTCCAATGCTTCTTAAGACGCGATATCGCATCTCATTTCTATGTTTCATGATAAGATATAATATGATTTGCGAAGTGTCATGTATTCCTCGTCTACACTTCAAATGAATGTAAATGCGACACTTCCTTGCAAGGAAATAGCGTTTGCAGATGTCTACGTATCGTAGCAATAGAGTTCTAATGCTTCTTAAAACGCGATATCGCATCTCATTTCTATGTTTCATGGTAAGATATAATATGATTTGCGAAGTGTTATGTATTCCTCTTCTACACTTCAAATGAATGTAAATGCGACACTTCCTTGCAAGGAAATAGCGTTTGCAAATGTCTACCTATCGTAGCAATAGTGTTCTAATGCTTCTTAAAACGCGATATCGCATCTCATTTCTATGTTTCATGATAAGATATAATATGATTTGCGAAGTGTCATGTATTCCTCGTCTACACTTCAAATGAATGTAAATGCGACACTTCCTTGCAAGGAAATAGCGTTTGCAGATGTCTACGTATCGTAGCAATAGAGTTCTAATGCTTCTTAAAACGCGATATCGCATCTCATTTCTATGTTTCATGGTAAGATATAATATGATTTGCGAAGTGTTATGTATTCCTCGTCTACACATCAACTGAATGTAAATGCGACACTTCCTTGCAAGGAAATAGCGTTTGCAAATGTCTACCTATCGTAGCAATAGTGTTCTAATGCTTCTTAAAACGCGATATCGCATCTCATTTCTATGTTTCATGATAAGATATAATATGATTTGCGAAGTGTCATGTATTCCTCGTCTACACTTCAAATGAATGTAAATGCGACACTTCCTTGCAAGGAAATAGCGTTTGCAGATGTCTACGTATCGTAGCAATAGAGTTCTAATGCTTCTTAAAACGCGATATCGCATCTCATTTCTATGTTTCATGGTAAGATATAATATGATTTGCGAAGTGTTATGTATTCCTAGTCTACACTTCAAATGAATGTAAATGCGACACTTCTTTGCAAGGAAATAGCGTTTGCAGATGTCTACGTATCGTAGCAATAGAGTTCTTATGATTCTTAAAACGCGATATCGCATCTCATTTCTATGTTTCATGGTAAGATATAATATGATTTGCGAAGTGTTATGTATTCCTCGTCTACACTTCAAATGAATGTAAATGCGACACTTCCTTGCAAGGAAATAGCGTTTGCAAATGTCTACGTATCGTAGCAATAGAGTTCTAATGCTTCTTAAACGCGATATCGCATCTCATTTCTATGTTTCATGGTAAGATATAATATGATTTGCGAAGTGTTATGTATTCCTCGTCTACACTTCAAATGAATGTAAATGCGACACTTCCTTGCAAGGAAATAGCGTTTGCAAATGTCTACCTATCGTAGCAATAGTGTTCTAATGCTTCTTAAAACGCGATATCGCATCTCATTTCTATGTTTCATGATAAGATATAATATGATTTGCGAAGTGTCATGTATTCCTCGTCTACACTTCAAATGAATGTAAATGCGACACTTCCTTGCAAGGAAATAGCGTTTGCAGATGTCTACGTATCGTAGCAATAGAGTTCTAATGCTTCTTAAAACGCGATATCGCATCTCATTTCTATGTTTCATGGTAAGATATAATATGATTTGCGGAGTGTTATGTATTCCTCGCCTACACATCAAATGAATGTAAATGCGACACTTCCTTGCAAGGAAATAGCGTTTGCAGATGTCTACGTATCGTAGCAATAGAGTTCTAATGCTTCTTAAAACGCGATGTCGCATCTCATTTCTATGTTTCATGGTAAGATATAATATGACTTGCGAAGTGTTATGTATTCCTCGTCTACACTTCAAATGAATGTAAATGCGACACTTCCTTGCTAGGAAATAGCGTCTGCAGATGTCTAGGTATCGTAGCAATAGAGTTCTAATGCTTCTTAAAACGCGATATCGCATCTCATTTCTATATTTCATGGTAAGATATAATATGATTTGCGAAGTGTTATGTATTCCTCGTCCACACTTCAAATGAATGTAAATGCGACACTTCCTTGCAAGGAAATAGCGTTTGCAAATGTCTACCTATCGTAGCAATAGTGTTCTAATGCTTCTTAAAACGCGATATCGCATCTCATTTCTATGTTTCATGGTAAGATATAAAATGATTTGCGAAGTGTTATGTATTCCTCGTCTACACTTCAAATGAATGTAAATGCGACACTTCCTTGCTAGGAAATAGCGTCTGCAGATGTCTAGGTATCGTAGCAATAGAGTTCTAATGCTTCTTAAAACGAGATATTGCATTTCATATCTATGTTTCATGATAAGATATAATATTCATTGTGAAGTGTTATGCATTCCTCGTCTACACTTCAAATGAATGTAAATGCGACACTTCCTTGCAAGGAAATAGCGTTTGCAGATGTCTACGTATCGTAGCAATAGAGTTCTTATGATTCTTAAAACGCGATATCGCATCTCATTTCTATGTTTCATGGTAAGATATAATATGATTTGCGAAGTGTTATGTATTCCTCGTCTACACATGAACTGAATGTAAATGCGACACTTCCTTGCAAGGAAATAGCGTTTGCAAATGTCTACCTATCGTAGCAATAGTGTTCTAATGCTTCTTAAAACGCGATATCGCATCTCATTTCTATGTTTCATGATAAGATATAATATGATTTGCGAAGTGTCATGTATTCCTCGTCTACACTTCAAATGAATGTAAATGCGACACTTCCCTGCAAGGAAATAGCGTTTGCAGATGTCTACGTATCGTAGCAATAGAGTTCTAATGCTTCTTAAAACGCGATATCGCATCTCATTTCTATGTTTCATGGTAAGATATAATATGATTTGCGGAGTGTTATGTATTCCTCGCCTACACATCAAATGAATGTAAATGCGACACTTCCTTGCAAGGAAATAGCGTTTGCAGATGTCTACGTATCGTAGCAATAGAGTTCTAATGCTTCTTAAAACGCGATATCGCATCTCATTTCTATGTTTCATGGTAAGATATAATATGACTTGCGAAGTGTTATGTATTCCTCGTCTACACTTCAAATGAATGTAAATGCGACACTTCCTTGCTAGGAAATAGCGTCTGCAGATGTCTAGGTATCGTAGCAATAGAGTTCTAATGCTTCTTAAAACGCGATATCGCATCTCATTTCTATATTTCATGGTAAGATATAATATGATTTGCGAAGTGTTATGTATTCCTCGTCCACACTTCAAATGAATGTAAATGCGACACTTCCTTGCAAGGAAATAGCGTCTGCAGATGTCTAGGTATCGTAGCAATAGAGTTCTAATGCTTCTTAAAACGAGATATTGCATTTCATATCTATGTTTCATGATAAGATATAATATTCATTGTGAAGTGTTATGCATTCCTCGTCTACACTTCAAATGAATGTAAATGCGACACTTCCTTGCAAGGAAATAGCGTTTGCAGATGTCTACGTATCGTAGCAATAGAGTTCTTATGATTCTTAAAACGCGATATCGCATCTCATTTCTATGTTTCATGGTAAGATATAATATGATTTGCGAAGTGTTATGTATTCCTCGTCTACACATGAACTGAATGTGAATGCGACACTTCCTTGCAAGGAAATAGCGTTTGCAAATGTCTACCTATCGTAGCAATAGTGTTCTAATGCTTCTTAAAACGCGATATCGCATCTCATTTCTATGTTTCATGATAAGATATAATATGATATGCGAAGTGTCATGTATTCCTCGTCTACACTTCAAATGAATGTAAATGCGACACTTCCTTGCAAGGAAATAGCGTTTGCAGATGTCTACGTATCGTAGCAATAGGGTTCTAATGCTTCTTAAAACGCGATATCGCATCTCATTTCTATGTTTCATGGTAAGATATAATATGATTTGCGAAGTGTTATGTATTCCTCGTCTACACATCAACTGAATGTAAATGCGACACTTCCTTGCAAGGAAATAGCGTTTGCAAATGTCTACCTATCGTAGCAATAGTGTTCTAATGCTTCTTAAAACGCGATATCGCATCTCATTTCTATGTTTCATGATAAGATATAATATGATTTGCGAAGTGTCATGTATTCCTCGTCTACACTTCAAATTAATGTAAATGCGACACTTGCTTGCAAGGAAATAGCGTTTGCAGATGTCTACGTGTCGTAGCAATAGAGTTCTAATGCTTCTTAAAACGCGATATCGCATCTCATTTCTATGTTTCATGGTAAGATATAATATGATTTGCGAAGTGTTATGTATTCCTCGTCTACACATCAACTGAATGTAAATGCGACACTTCCTTGCAAGGAAATAGCGCTTGCAGATGTCTACGTATCGTAGCAATAGAGTTCTTATGATTCTTAAAACGCGATATAGCATCTCATTTCTATGTTTCATGGTAAGATATAATATGATTTGCGAAGTGTTATGTATTCCTAGTCTACACTTCAAATGAATGTAAATGCGACACTTCTTTGCAAGGAAATAGCGTTTGCAGATGTCTACGTATCGTAGCAATAGAGTTCTTATGATTCTTAAAACGCGATATCGCATCTCATTTCTATGTTTCATGGTAAGATATAATATGATTTGCGAAGTGTTATGTTTTCCTCTTCTACACTTCAAATGAATGTGAATGCGACACTTTCTAGCTAGGAAATAGCGTTTGCAGATGCCTACGTATCGTAGCAATAGATTTCTAATGCTTCTTAAAACGCGAGATCGCATCCCATTTCTATGTTTCATGGTAAGATATAATATGACTTGCGAAGTGTTATGTATTCCTCGTCTACACTTCAAATGAATGTAAATGCGACACTTCCTTGCAAGGAAATAGCGTTTGCAAATGTCTACCTATCGTAGCAATAGTGTTCTAATGCTTCTTAAAACGCGATATCGCATCTCATTTCTATGTTTCATGATAAGATATAATATGATTTGCGAAGTGTCATGTATTCCTCTTCTACACTTCAAATGAATGTAAATGCGACACTTCCTTGCAAGGAAATAGCGTTTGCAGATGTCTACGTATCGTAGCAATAGGGTTCTAATGCTTCTTAAAACGCGATATCGCATCTCATTTCTATGTTTCATGGTAAGATATAATATGATTTGCGAAGTGTTATGTATTCCTCTTCTACACTTCAAATGAATGTAAATGCGACACTTCCTTGCAAGGAAATAGCGTTTGCAAATGTCTACCTATCGTAGCAATAGTGTTCTTATGATTCTTAAAACGCGATATAGCATCTCATTTCTATGTTTCATGGTAAGATATAATATGATTTGCGAAGTGTTATGTATTCCTAGTCTACACTTCAAATGAATGTAAATGCGACACTTCTTTGCAAGGAAATAGCGTTTGCAAATGTCTACGTATCGTAGCAATAGAGTTCTTATGATTCTTAAAACGCGATATCGCATCTCATTTCTATGTTTCATGGTAAGATATAATATGATTTGCGAAGTGTTATGTTTTCCTCTTCTACACTTCAAATGAATGTGAATGCGACACTTTCTAGCTAGGAAATAGCGTTTGCAGATGCCTACGTATCGTAGCAATAGATTTCTAATGCTTCTTAAAACGCGAGATCGCATCCCATTTCTATGTTTCATGGTAAGGTATAAAATGATTTGCGAAGTGTTATGTATTCCTCGTCTACACTTCAAATGAATGTAAATGCAACACTTCCTTGCTAGGAAATAGCGTCTGCAGATGTCTAGGTATCGTAGCAATAGAGTTCTAATGCTTCTTAAAACGCGATATCGCATCTCATTTCTATGTTTCATTGTAAGATATAATATGATTTGCGAAGTGTTATGTATTCCTCGTCTACACTTCAAATGAATGTAAATGCGACACTTCCTTGCAAGGAAATAGCGTTTGCAAATGTCTACGTATCGTAGCAATAGAGTTCTAATGCTTCTTAAACGCGATATCGCATCTCATTTCTATGTTTCATGGTAAGATATAATATGATTTGCGAAGTGTTATGTTTTCCTCGTCTACACTTCAAATGAACGTGAATGCGACACTTTCTCGCTAGGAAATAGCGTTTGCAGATGCCTACGTAGCGTAGCAATAGACTTCTAATGCTTCTGAATACGCGAGATCGCATCCCATTTCTATGTTTCATGGTAAGATATAAAATGATTTGCGAAGTGTTATGCATTCCTCGTCTACACTTCAAATGAATGTAAATGCGACACTTCCTTGCAAGGAAATTGCGTTTGCAGATGTCTACGTATCGTAGCAATAGAGTTCTTATGATTCTTAAAACGCGATATCGCATCTCATTTCTATGTTTCATGGTAAGATATAATATGATTTGCGAAGTGTTATGTATTCCTCGTCTACACATGAACTGAATGTAAATGCGACACTTCCTTGCAAGGAAATAGCGTTTGCAAATGTCTACCTATCGTAGCAATAGTGTTCTAATGCTTCTTAAAACGCGATATCGCATCTCATTTCTATGTTTCATGATAAGATATAATATGATTTGCGAAGTGTCATGTATTCCTCGTCTAGACTTCAAATGAATGTAAATGCGACACTTCCTTGCAAGGAAATAGCGTTTGCAGATGTCTACGTATCGTAGCAATAGAGTTCTAATGCTTCTTAAAACGCGATATCGCATCTCATTTCTATGTTTCATGGTAAGATATAATATGATTTGCGGAGTGTTATGTATTCCTCGCCTACACATCAAATGAATGTAAATGCGACACTTCCTTGCAAGGAAATAGCGTTTGCAGATATCTACGTATCGTAGCAATAGAGTTCTAATGCTTCTTAAAACGCGATATCGCATCTCATTCCTATGTTTCATGGTAAGATATAATATGACTTGCGAAGTGTTATGTATTCCTCGTCTACACTTCAAATGAATGTAAATGCCACACTTCCTTGCTAGGAAATAGCGTCTGCAGATGTCTAGGTATCGTAGCAATAGAGTTCTAATGCTTCTTAAAACGCGATATCGCATCTCATTTCTATATTTCATGGTAAGATATAATATGATTTGCGAAGTGTTATGTATTCCTCGTCCACACTTCAAATGAATCTAAATGCGACACTTCCTTGCAAGGAAATAGCGTTTGCAAATGTCTACCTATCGTAGCAATAGTGTTCCAATGCTTCTTAAGACGCGATATCGCATCTCATTTCTATGTTTCATGATAAGATATAATATGATTTGCGAAGTGTCATGTATTCCTCGTCTACACTTCAAATGAATGTAAATGCGACACTTCCTTGCAAGGAAATAGCGTTTGCAGATGTCTACGTATCGTAGCAATAGAGTTCTAATGCTTCTTAAAACGCGATATCGCATCTCATTTCTATGTTTCATGGTAAGATATAATATGATTTGCGAAGTGTTATGTATTCCTCTTCTACACTTCAAATGAATGTAAATGCGACACTTCCTTGCAAGGAAATAGCGTTTGCAAATGTCTACCTATCGTAGCAATAGTGTTCTAATGCTTCTTAAAACGCGATATCGCATCTCATTTCTATGTTTCATGATAAGATATAATATGATTTGCGAAGTGTCATGTATTCCTCGTCTACACTTCAAATGAATGTAAATGCGACACTTCCTTGCAAGGAAATAGCGTTTGCAGATGTCTACATATCGTAGCAATAGAGTTCTAATGCTTCTTAAAACGCGATATCGCATCTCATTTCTATGTTTCATGGTAAGATATAATATGATTTGCGAAGTGTTATGTATTCCTCGTCTACACATCAACTGAATGTAAATGCGACACTTCCTTGCAAGGAAATAGCGTTTGCAAATGTCTACCTATCGTAGCAATAGTGTTCTAATGCTTCTTAAAACGCGATATCGCATCTCATTTCTATGTTTCATGATAAGATATAATATGATTTGCGAAGTGTCATGTATTCCTCGTCTACACTTCAAATGAATGTAAATGCGACACTTCCTTGCAAGGAAATAGCGTTTGCAGATGTCTACGTATCGTAGCAATAGAGTTCTAATGCTTCTTAAAACGCGATATCGCATCTCATTTCTATGTTTCATGGTAAGATATAATATGATTTGCGAAGTGTTATGTATTCCTAGTCTACACTTCAAATGAATGTAAATGCGACACTTCTTTGCAAGGAAATAGCGTTTGCAGATGTCTACGTATCGTAGCAATAGAGTTCTTATGATTCTTAAAACGCGATATCGCATCTCATTTCTATGTTTCATGGTAAGATATAATATGATTTGCGAAGTGTTATGTATTCCTCGTCTACACTTCAAATGAATGTAAATGCGACACTTCCTTGCAAGGAAATAGCGTTTGCAAATGTCTACGTATCGTAGCAATAGAGTTCTAATGCTTCTTAAACGCGATATCGCATCTCATTTCTATGTTTCATGGTAAGATATAATATGATTTGCGAAGTGTTATGTATTCCTCGTCTACACTTCAAATGAATGTAAATGCGACACTTCCTTGCAAGGAAATAGCGTTTGCAAATGTCTACCTATCGTAGCAATAGTGTTCTAATGCTTCTTAAAACGCGATATCGCATCTCATTTCTATGTTTCATGATAAGATATAATATGATTTGCGAAGTGTCATGTATTCCTCGTCTACACTTCAAATGAATGTAAATGCGACACTTCCTTGCAAGGAAATAGCGTTTGCAGATGTCTACGTATCGTAGCAATAGAGTTCTAATGCTTCTTAAAACGCGATATCGCATCTCATTTCTATGTTTCATGGTAAGATATAATATGATTTGCGGAGTGTTATGTATTCCTCGCCTACACATCAAATGAATGTAAATGCGACACTTCCTTGCAAGGAAATAGCGTTTGCAGATGTCTACGTATCGTAGCAATAGAGTTCTAATGCTTCTTAAAACGCGATATCGCATCTCATTTCTATGTTTCATGATAAGATATAATATGATTTGCGAAGTGTCATGTATTCCTCGTCTACACTTCAAATGAATGTAAATGCGACACTTCCTTGCAAGGAAATAGCGTTTGCAGATGTCTACATATCGTAGCAATAGAGTTCTAATGCTTCTTAAAACGCGATATCGCATCTCATTTCTATGTTTCATGGTAAGATATAATATGATTTGCGAAGTGTTATGTATTCCTCGTCCACACTTCAAATGAATGTAAATGCGACACTTCCTTGCAAGGAAATAGCGTTTGCAAATGTCTACCTATCGTAGCAATAGTGTTCTAATGCTTCTTAAAACGCGATATCGCATCTCATTTCTATGTTTCATGATAAGATGTAATATGATTTGCGAAGTGTCATGTATTCCTCGTCTACACTTCAAATGAATGTAAATGCGACACTTCCTTGCAAGGAAATAGCGTTTGCAGATGTCTACGTATCGTAGCAATAGAGTTGTAATGCTTCTTAAAACGCGATATCGCATCTCATTTCTATGTTTCATGGTAAGATATAATATGATTTACGAAGTGTTATGTATTCCTCTTCTACACTTCAAATGAATGTAAATGCGACACTTTCTCGCTAGGAAATAGCGTTTGCAGATGCCTACGTATCGTAGCAATAGATTTCTAATGCTTCTTAAAACGCGAGATCGCATCCCATTTCTATGTTTCATGGTAAGGTATAAAATGATTTGCGAAGTGTTATGTATTCCTCGTCTACACTTCAAATGAATGTAAATGCAACACTTCCTTGCTAGGAAATAGCGTCTGCAGATGTCTAGGTATCGTAGCAATAGAGTTCTAATGCTTCTTAAAACGCGATATCGCAACTCATTTCTATGTTTCATGGTAAGATATAATATGATTTGCGAAGTGTTATGTATTCCTCGTCTACACTTCAAATGAATGTAAATGCGACACTTCCTTGCAAGGAAATAGCGTTTGCAAATGTCTACGTATCGTAGCAATAGAGTTCTAATGCTTCTTAAAACGCGATATCGCATCTCATTTCTATGTTTCATGGTAAGATATAATATGATTTGCGAAGTGTTATGTTTTCCTCGTCTACACTTCAAATGAACGTGAATGCGACACTTTCTCGCTAGGAAATAGCGTTTGCAGATGCCTACGTAGCGTAGCAATAGATTTCTAATGCTTCTGAAAACGCGAGATCGCATCCCATTTCTATGTTTCATGGTAAGATATAAAATGATTTGCGAAGTGTTATGTATTCCTCGTCTACACTTCAAATGAATGTAAATGCGACACTTCCTTGCTAGGAAATAGCGTCTGCAGATGTCTAGGTATCGTAGCAATAGAGTTCTAATGCTTCTTAAAACGAGATATTGCATTTCATATCTATGTTTCATGATAAGATATAATATTAATTGTGAAGTGTTATGCATTCCTCGTCTACACTTCAAATGAATGTAAATGCGACACTTCCTTGCAAGGAAATAGCGTTTGCAGATGTCTACGTATCGTAGCAATAGAGTTCTTATGATTCTTAAAACGCGATATCGCATCTCATTTCTATGTTTCATGATAAGATATAATATGATTTGCGAAGTGTCATGTATTCCTCGTCTACACTTCAAATGAATGTAAATGCGACACTTCCTTGCAAGGAAATAGCGTTTGCAGATGTCTACGTATCGTAGCAATAGAGTTCTAATGCTTCTTAAAACGCGATATCGCATCTCATTTCTATGTTTCATGGTAAGATATAATATGATTTGCGAAGTGTTATGTATTCCTCGTCTACACATGAACTGAATGTAAATGCGACACTTCCTTGCAAGGAAATAGCGTTTGCAAATGTCTACCTATCCTAGCAATAGTGTTCTAATGCTTCTTAAAACGCGATGTCGCATCTCATTTCTATGTTTCATGATAAGATATAATATGATTTGCGAAGTGTCATGTATTCCTCGTCTACACTTCAAGTGAATGTAAATGCGACACTTCTTTGCAAGGAAATAGCGTTTGCAGATGTCTACGTATCGTAGCAATAGAGTTCTTATGATTCTTAAAACGCGATATCGCATCTCATTTCTATGTTTCATGGAAAGATATAATATGATTTGCGAAGTGTTATGTATTCCTCGTCTACACATCAAATGAATGTAAATGCGACACTTCCTTGCAAGGAAATAGCGTTTGCAGATGTCTACGTATCGTAGCAATAGAGTTCTAATGCTTCTTAAAACGCGATATCGCATCTCATTTCTATGTTTCATGGTAAGATATAATATGATTTGCGGAGTGTTATGTATTCCTCGCCTACACATCAAATGAATGTAAATGCGACACTTCCTTGCAAGGAAATAGCGTTTGCAGTTGTCTACGTATCGTAGCAATAGAGTTCTAATGCTTCTTAAAACGCGATATCGCATCTCATTTCTATGTTTCATGGTAAGATATAATATGATTTGCGAAGTGTTATGTATTCCTCGTCTACACATCAACTGAATGTAAATGCGACACTTCCTTGCAAGGAAATAGCGTTTGCAAATGTCTACCTATCGTAGCAATAGAGTTCTGATGCTTCTTAAAACGAGATATTGCATTTCATATCTATGTTTCATGATAAGATATAATATTAATTGTGAAGTGTTATGCATTCCTCGTCTACACTTCAAATGAATGTAAATGCGACACTTCCTTGCAAGGAAATAGCGTTTGCAGATGTCTACGTATCGTAGCAATAGAGTTCTTATGATTCTTAAAACGCGATATCGCATCTCATTTCTATGTTTCATGATAAGATATAATATGATTTGCGAAGTGTCATGTATTCCTCGTCTACACTTCAAATGAATGTAAATGCGACACTTCCTTGCAAGGAAATAGCGTTTGCAGATGTCTACGTATCGTAGCAATAGAGTTCTAATGCTTCTTAAAACGCGATATCGCATCTCATTTCTATGTTTCATGGTAAGATATAATATGATTTGCGAAGTGTTATGTATTCCTCGTCTACACATGAACTGAATGTAAATGCGACACTTCCTTGCAAGGAAATAGCGTTTGCGAATGTCTACCTATCCTAGCAATAGTGTTCTAATGCTTCTTAAAACGCGATGTCGCATCTCATTTCTATGTTTCATGATAAGATATAATATGATTTGCGAAGTGTCATGTATTCCTCGTCTACACTTCAAGTGAATGTAAATGCGACACTTCTTTGCAAGGAAATAGCGTTTGCAGATGTCTACGTATCGTAGCAATAGAGTTCTTATGATTCTTAAAACGCGATATCGCATCTCATTTCTATGTTTCATGGAAAGATATAATATGATTTGCGAAGTGTTATGTATTCCTCGTCTACACTTCAAATGAATGTAAATGCAACACTTCCTTGCAAGGAAATAGCGTTTGCAAATGTCTACCTATCGTAGCAATAGTGTTCTAATGCTTCTTAAAACGCGATATCGCAACTCATTTCTATGTTTCATGATAAGATATAATATGATTTGCGAAGTGTCATGTATTCCTCGTCTACACTTCAAATGAATGTAAATGCGACACTTCCTTGCAAGGAAATAGCGTTTGCAGATGTCTACGTATCGTAGCAATAGAGTTCTAATGCTTCTTAAAACGCGATATCGCATCTCATTTCTATGTTTCATGGTAAGATATAATATGATTTGCGGAGTGTTATGTATTCCTCGCCTACACATCAAATGAATGTAAATGCGACACTTCCTTGCAAGGAAATAGCGTTTGCAGATGTCTACGTATCGTAGCAATAGAGTTCTAATGCTTCTTAAAACGCGATATCGCATCTCATTTCTATGTTTCATGGTAAGATATAATATGGCTTGCGAAGTGTTATGTATTCCTCGTCTACACTTCAAATGAATGTAAATGCGACACTTCCTTGCTAGGAAATAGCGTCTGCAGATGTCTAGGTATCGTAGCAATAGAGTTCTAATGCTTCTTAAAACGCGATATCGCATCTCATTTCTATATTTCATGGTAAGATATAATATGATTTGCGAAGTGTTATGTATTCCTCGTCCACACTTCAAATGAATGTAAATGCGACACTTCCTTGCAAGGAAATAGCGTTTGCAAATGTCTACCTATCGTAGCAATAGTGTTCTAATGCTTCTTAAAACGCGATATCGCATCTCATTTCTATGTTTCATGATAAGATGTAATATGATTTGCGAAGTGTCATGTATTCCTCGTCTACACTTCAAATGAATGTAAATGCGACACTTCCTTGCAAGGAAATAGCGTTTGCAGATGTCTACGTATCGTAGCAATAGAGTTGTAATGCTTCTTAAAACGCGATATCGCATCTCATTTCTATGTTTCATGGTAAGATATAATATGATTTGCGAAGTGTTATGTTTTCCTCGTCTACACTTCAAATGAACGTGAATGCGACACTTTCTCGCTAGGAAATAGCGTTTGCAGATGCCTACGTAGCGTAGCAATAGATTTCTAATGCTTCTGAAAACGCGAGATCGCATCCCATTTCTATGTTTCATGGTAAGATATAAAATGATTTGCGAAGTGTTATGTATTCCTCGTCTACACTTCAAATGAATGTAAATGCGACACTTCCTTGCTAGGAAATAGCGTCTGCAGATGTCTAGGTATCGTAGCAATAGAGTTCTAATGCTTCTTAAAACGAGATATTGCATTTCATATCTATGTTTCATGATAAGATATAATATTAATTGTGAAGTGTTATGCATTCCTCGTCTACACTTCAAATGAATGTAAATGCGACACTTCCTTGCAAGGAAATAGCGTTTGCAGATGTCTACGTATCGTAGCAATAGAGTTCTTATGATTCTTAAAACGCGATATCGCTTCTCATTTCTATGTTTCATGATAAGATATAATATGATTTGCGAAGTGTCATGTATTCCTCGTCTACACTTCAAATGAATGTAAATGCGACACTTCCTTGCAAGGAAATAGCGTTTGCAGATGTCTACGTATCGTAGGTATAGAGTTCTAATGCTTCTTAAAACGCGATATCGCATCTCATTTCTATGTTTCATGGTAAGATATAATATGATTTGCGAAGTGTTATGTATTCCTCGTCTACACATGAACTGAATGTAAATGCGACACTTCCTTGCAAGGAAATAGCGTTTGCAAATGTCTACCTATCCTAGCAATAGTGTTCTAATGCTTCTTAAAACGCGATGTCGCATCTCATTTCTATGTTTCATGACAAGATATAATATGATTTGCGAAGTGTCATGTATTCTTCGTCTACACTTCAAATGAATGTAAATGCGACACTTCTTTGCAAGGAAATAGCGTTTGCAGATGTCTACGTATCGTTGCAATAGAGTTCTTATGATTCTTAAAACGCGATATCGCATCTCATTTCTATGTTTCATGGAAAGATATAATATGATTTGCGAAGTGTTATGTATTCCTCGACTACACATCAAATGAATGTAAATGCGACACTTCTTTACAAGGAAATAGCGTTTGCAGATGTCTACGTATCGTAGCAATAGAGTTCTTATGATTCTTAAAACGCGATATCGCATCTCATTTCTATGTTTCATGGTAAGATATAATATGATTTGCGAAGTGTTATGTATTCCTCGTCTACACATCAAATGAATGTAAATGCGACACTTCCTTGCAAGGAAATAGCGTTTGCAAATGTCTACCTATCGTAGCAATAGTGTTCTAATGCTTCTTGAAACGCGATATCGCATCTCATTTCTATGTTTCATGATAAGATATAATATGATTTGCGAAGTGTCATGTATTCCTCGTCTACACTTCAAATGAATGTAAATGCGACACTTCCTTGCAAGGAAATAGCGTTTGCAGATGTCTACGTATCGTAGCAATAGAGTTCTAATGCTTCTTAAAACGCGATATCGCATCTCATTTCTGTGTTTCATGGTAAGATATAATATGATTTGCGAAGTGTTATGTATTCCTCTTCTACACTTCAAATGAATGTAAATGCGACACTTCCTTGCAAGGAAATAACGTTTGCAAATGTCTACCTATCGTAGCAATAGCGTTCTAATGCTTCTTAAAACGCGATATCGCATCTCATTTTTATGTTTCATGATAAGATATAATATGATTTGCGAAGTGTCATGTATTCCTCGTCTACACTTCAAATGAATGTAAATGCGACACTTCCTTGCAAGGAAATAGCGTTTGCAGATGTCTACGTATCGTAGCAGTAGAGTTCTAATGCTTCTTAAAACGCGATATCGCATCTCATTTCTATGTTTCATGGTAAGATATAATATGATTTGCGAAGTGTTATGTATTCCTCGTCCACACTTCAAATGAATGTAAATGCGACACTTCCTTGCAAGGAAATAGCGTTTGCAAATGTCTACCTATCGTAGCAATAGTGTTCTAATGCTTCTTAAAACGCGATATCGCATCTCATTTCTATGTTTCATGATAAGATGTAATATGATTTGCGAAGTGTCATGTATTCCTCGTCTACACTTCAAATGAATGTAAATGCGACACTTCCTTGCAAGGAAATAGCGTTTGCAGATGTCTACGTATCGTAGCAATAGAGTTGTAATGCTTCTTAAAACGCGATATCGCATCTCATTTCTATGTTTCATGGTAAGATATAATATGATTTGCGAAGTGTTATGTTTTCCTCGTCTACACTTCAAATGAACGTGAATGCGACACTTTCTCGCTAGGAAATAGCGTTTGCAGATGCCTACGTAGCGTAGCAATAGATTTCTAATGCTTCTGAAAACGCGAGATCGCATCCCATTTCTATGTTTCATGGTAAGATATAAAATGATTTGCGAAGTGTTATGTATTCCTCGTCTACACTTCAAATGAATGTAAATGCGACACTTCCTTGCTAGGAAATAGCGTCTGCAGATGTCTAGGTATCGTAGCAATAGAGTTCTAATGCTTCTTAAAACGAGATATTGCATTTCATATCTATGTTTCATGATAAGATATAATATTAATTGTGAAGTGTTATGCATTCCTCGTCTACACTTCAAATGAATGTAAATGCGACACTTCCTTGCAAGGAAATAGCGTTTGCAGATGTCTACGTATCGTAGCAATAGAGTTCTTATGATTCTTAAAACGCGATATCGCTTCTCATTTCTATGTTTCATGATAAGATATAATATGATTTGCGAAGTGTCATGTATTCCTCGTCTACACTTCAAATGAATGTAAATGCGACACTTCCTTGCAAGGAAATAGCGTTTGCAGATGTCTACGTATCGTAGGTATAGAGTTCTAATGCTTCTTAAAACGCGATATCGCATCTCATTTCTATGTTTCATGGTAAGATATAATATGATTTGCGAATTGTTATGTATTCCTCGTCTACACATGAACTGAATGTAAATGCGACACTTCCTTGCAAGGAAATAGCGTTTGCAAATGTCTACCTATCCTAGCAATAGTGTTCTAATGCTTCTTAAAACGCGATGTCGCATCTCATTTCTATGTTTCATGACAAGATATAATATGATTTGCGAAGTGTCATGTATTCTTCGTCTACACTTCAAATGAATGTAAATGCGACACTTCTTTGCAAGGAAATAGCGTTTGCAGATGTCTACGTATCGTTGCAATAGAGTTCTTATGATTCTTAAAACGCGATATCGCATCTCATTTCTATGTTTCATGGAAAGATATAATATGATTTGCGAAGTGTTATGTATTCCTCGTCTACACATCAAATGAATGTAAATGCGACACTTCTTTACAAGGAAATAGCGTTTGCAGATGTCTACGTATCGTAGCAATAGAGTTCTTATGATTCTTAAAACGCGATATCGCATCTCATTTCTATATTTCGTGGTAAGATATAATATGATTTGCGAAGTGTTATGTATTCCTCGTCTACACATCAAATGAATGTAAATGCGACACTTCCTTGCAAGGAAATAGCGTTTGCAAATGTCTACCTATCGTAGCAATAGTGTCCTAATGCTTCTTGAAAAGCGATATCGCATCTCATTTCTATGTTTCATGATAAGATATAATATGATTTGCGAAGTGTCATGTATTCCTCGTCTACACTTCAAATGAATGTAAATGCGACACTTCCTTGCAAGGAAATAGCGTTTGCAGATGTCTACGTATCGTAGCAATAGAGTTCTAATGCTTCTTAAAACGCGATATCGCATCTCATTTCTGTGTTTCATGGTAAGATATAATATGATTTGCGAAGTGTTATGTATTCCTCTTCTACACTTCAAATGAATGTAAATGCGACACTTCCTTGCAAGGAAATAACGTTTGCAAATGTCTACCTATCGTAGCAATAGCGTTCTAATGCTTCTTAAAACGCGATATCGCATCTCATTTTTATGTTTCATGATAAGATATAATATGATTTGCGAAGTGTCATGTATTCCTCGTCTACACTTCAAATGAATGTAAATGCGACACTTCCTTGCAAGGAAATAGCGTTTGCAGATGTCTACGTGTCGAAGCAATAGAGTTCAAATGCTTCTTAAAACGAGATATTGCATCTCATATCTATGTTTCATGATAAGATATAATATTCATTGCGAAGTGTTATGCATTCCTCGTCTACGATTCAAGTGAATGTAAATGCGACACTTCCTTGCAAGGAAATAGCGTTTGCAGATGTCTACGTATCGTAGCAATAGAGTTCTTATGATTCTTAAAACGCGATATCGCATCTCATTTCTATGTTTCATGGTAAGATATAATATGATTTGCGAAGTGTTATGTATTCCTCGTCTACACTTCAAATAAATGTAAATGCGACACTTCCTTGCAAGGAAATAGCGTTTGCAGATGTCTACGTATCGTAGCAATAGAGTTCTAATGCTTCTTAAAACGCGATATCGCATCTCATTTCTATGTTTCATGGTAAGATATAATATGATTTGCGAAGTGTTATGTTTTCCTCGTCTACACTTCAAATGAACGTGAATGCGACACTTTCTCGCTAGGAAATAGCGTTTGCAGATGCCTACGTAGCGTAGCAATAGATTTCTAATGCTTCTGAAAACGCGAGATCGCATCCCATTTCTATGTTTCATGGTAAGATATAAAATGATTTGCGAAGTGTTATGTATTCCTCGTCTACACTTCAAATGAATGTAAATGCGACACTTCCTTGCTAGGAAATAGCGTCTGCAGATGTCTAGGTATCGTAGCAATAGAGTTCTAATGCTTCTTAAAACGAGATATTGCATTTCATATCTATGTTTCATGATAAGATATAACATTAATTGTGAAGTGTTATGCATTCCTCGTCTACACTTCAAATGAATGTAAATGCGACACTTCCTTGCAAGGAAATAGCGTTTGCAGATGTCTACGTATCGTAGCAATAGAGTTCTTATGATTCTTAAAACGCGATATCGCATCTCATTTCTATGTTTCATGATAAGATATAATATGATTTGCGAAGTGTCATGTATTCCTCGTCTACACTTCAAATGAATGTAAATGCGACACTTCCTTGCAAGGAAATAGCGTTTGCAGATGTCTACGTATCGTAGCAATAGAGTTCTAATGCTTCTTAAAACGCGATATCGCATCTCATTTCTATGTTTCATGGTAAGATATAATATGATTTGCGAAGTGTTATGTATTCCTCGTCTACACATGAACTGAATGTAAATGCGACACTTCCTTGCAAGGAAATAGCGTTTGCAAATGTCTACCTATCCTAGCAATAGTGTTCTAATGCTTCTTAAAACGCGATGTCGCATCTCATTTCTATGTTTCATGATAAGATATAATATGATTTGCGAAGTGTCATGTATTCCTCGTCTACACTTCAAGTGAATGTAAATGCGACACTTCTTTGCAAGGAAATAGCGTTTGCAGATGTCTACGTATCGTAGCAATAGAGTTCTTATGATTCTTAAAACGCGATATCGCATCTCATTTCTATGTTTCATGGAAAGATATAATATGATTTGCGAAGTGTTATGTATTCCTCGTCTACACATCAAATGAATGTAAATGCGACACTTCCTTGCAAGGAAATAGCGTTTGCAGATGTCTACGTATCGTAGCAATAGAGTTCTAATGCTTCTTAAAACGCGATATCGCATCTCATTTCTATGTTTCATGGTAAGATATAATATGATTTGCGGAGTGTTATGTATTCCTCGCCTACACATCAAATGAATGTAAATGCGACACTTCCTTGCAAGGAAATAGCGTTTGCAGTTGTCTACGTATCGTAGCAATAGAGTTCTAATGCTTCTTAAAACGCGATATCGCATCTCATTTCTATGTTTCATGGTAAGATATAATATGATTTGCGAAGTGTTATGTATTCCTCGTCTACACATCAACTGAATGTAAATGCGACACTTCCTTGCAAGGAAATAGCGTTTGCAAATGTCTACCTATCGTAGCAATAGAATTCTGATGCTTCTTAAAACGAGATATTGCATTTCATATCTATGTTTCATGATAAGATATAATATTAATTGTGAAGTGTTATGCATTCCTCGTCTACACTTCAAATGAATGTAAATGCGACACTTCCTTGCAAGGAAATAGCGTTTGCAGATGTCTACGTATCGTAGCAATAGAGTTCTTATGATTCTTAAAACGCGATATCGCATCTCATTTCTATGTTTCATGATAAGATATAATATGATTTGCGAAGTGTCATGTATTCCTCGTCTACACTTCAAATGAATGTAAATGCGACACTTCCTTGCAAGGAAATAGCGTTTGCAGATGTCTACGTATCGTAGCAATAGAGTTCTAATGCTTCTTAAAACGCGATATCGCATCTCATTTCTATGTTTCATGGTAAGATATAATATGATTTGCGAAGTGTTATGTATTCCTCGTCTACACATGAACTGAATGTAAATGCGACACTTCCTTGCAAGGAAATAGCGTTTGCGAATGTCTACCTATCGTAGCAATAGAATTCTGATGCTTCTTAAAACGAGATATTGCATTTCATATCTATGTTTCATGATAAGATATAATATTAATTGTGAAGTGTTATGCATTCCTCGTCTACACTTCAAATGAATGTAAATGCGACACTTCCTTGCAAGGAAATAGCGTTTGCAGATGTCTACGTATCGTAGCAATAGAGTTCTTATGATTCTTAAAACGCGATATCGCATCTCATTTCTATGTTTCATGATAAGATATAATATGATTTGCGAAGTGTCATGTATTCCTCGTCTACACTTCAAATGAATGTAAATGCGACACTTCCTTGCAAGGAAATAGCGTTTGCAGATGTCTACGTATCGTAGCAATAGAGTTCTAATGCTTCTTAAAACGCGATATCGCATCTCATTTCTATGTTTCATGGTAAGATATAATATGATTTGCGAAGTGTTATGTATTCCTCGTCTACACATGAACTGAATGTAAATGCGACACTTCCTTGCAAGGAAATAGCGTTTGCGAATGTCTACCTATCCTAGCAATAGTGTTCTAATGCTTCTTAAAACGCGATGTCGCATCTCATTTCTATGTTTCATGATAAGATATAATATGATTTGCGAAGTGTCATGTATTCCTCGTCTACACTTCAAGTGAATGTAAATGCGACACTTCTTTGCAAGGAAATAGCGTTTGCAGATGTCTACGTATCGTAGCAATAGAGTTCTTATGATTCTTAAAACGCGATATCGCATCTCATTTCTATGTTTCATGGAAAGATATAATATGATTTGCGAAGTGTTATGTATTCCTCGTCTACACTTCAAATGAATGTAAATGCAACACTTCCTTGCAAGGAAATAGCGTTTGCAAATGTCTACCTATCGTAGCAATAGTGTTCTAATGCTTCTTAAAACGCGATATCGCAACTCATTTCTATGTTTCATGATAAGATATAATATGATTTGCGAAGTGTCATGTATTCCTCGTCTACACTTCAAATGAATGTAAATGCGACACTTCCTTGCAAGGAAATAGCGTTTGCAGATGTCTACGTATCGTAGCAATAGAGTTCTAATGCTTCTTAAAACGCGATATCGCATCTCATTTCTATGTTTCATGGTAAGATATAATATGATTTGCGGAGTGTTATGTATTCCTCGCCTACACATCAAATGAATGTAAATGCGACACTTCCTTGCAAGGAAATAGCGTTTGCAGATGTCTACGTATCGTAGCAATAGAGTTCTAATGCTTCTTAAAACGCGATATCGCATCTCATTTCTATGTTTCATGGTAAGATATAATATGGCTTGCGAAGTGTTATGTATTCCTCGTCTACACTTCAAATGAATGTAAATGCGACACTTCCTTGCTAGGAAATAGCGTCTGCAGATGTCTAGGTATCGTAGCAATAGAGTTCTAATGCTTCTTAAAACGCGATATCGCATCTCATTTCTATATTTCATGGTAAGATATAATATGATTTGCGAAGTGTTATGTATTCCTCGTCCACACTTCAAATGAATGTAAATGCGACACTTCCTTGCAAGGAAATAGCGTTTGCAAATGTCTACCTATCGTAGCAATAGTGTTCTAATGCTTCTTAAAACGCGATATCGCATCTCATTTCTATGTTTCATGATAAGATGTAATATGATTTGCGAAGTGTCATGTATTCCTCGTCTACACTTCAAATGAATGTAAATGCGACACTTCCTTGCAAGGAAATAGCGTTTGCAGATGTCTACGTATCGTAGCAATAGAGTTGTAATGCTTCTTAAAACGCGATATCGCATCTCATTTCTATGTTTCATGGTAAGATATAATATGATTTGCGAAGTGTTATGTTTTCCTCGTCTACACTTCAAATGAACGTGAATGCGACACTTTCTCGCTAGGAAATAGCGTTTGCAGATGCCTACGTAGCGTAGCAATAGATTTCTAATGCTTCTGAAAACGCGAGATCGCATCCCATTTCTATGTTTCATGGTAAGATATAAAATGATTTGCGAAGTGTTATGTATTCCTCGTCTACACTTCAAATGAATGTAAATGCGACACTTCCTTGCTAGGAAATAGCGTCTGCAGATGTCTAGGTATCGTAGCAATAGAGTTCTAATGCTTCTTAAAACGAGATATTGCATTTCATATCTATGTTTCATGATAAGATATAATATTAATTGTGAAGTGTTATGCATTCCTCGTCTACACTTCAAATGAATGTAAATGCGACACTTCCTTGCAAGGAAATAGCGTTTGCAGATGTCTACGTATCGTAGCAATAGAGTTCTTATGATTCTTAAAACGCGATATCGCTTCTCATTTCTATGTTTCATGATAAGATATAATATGATTTGCGAAGTGTCATGTATTCCTCGTCTACACTTCAAATGAATGTAAATGCGACACTTCCTTGCAAGGAAATAGCGTTTGCAAATGTCTACGTATCGTAGCAATAGAGTTCTAATGCTTCTTAAAACGCGATATCGCATCTCATTTCTATGTTTCATGGTAAGATATAATATGATTTGCGGAGTGTTATGTATTCCTTGCCTACACATCAAATGAATGTAAATGCGACACTTCCTTGCAAGGAAATAGCGTTTGCAGATGTCTACGTATCGTAGCAATAGAGTTCTAATGCTTCTTAAAACGCGATATCGCATCTCATTTCTATGTTTCATGGTAAGATATAATATGGCTTGCGAAGTGTTATGTATTCCTCGTCTACACTTCAAATGAATGTAAATGCGACACTTCCTTGCTAGGAAATAGCGTCTGCAGATGTCTAGGTATCGTAGCAATAGAGTTCTAATGCTTCTTAAAACGCGATATCGCATCTCATTTCTATATTTCATGGTAAGATATAATATGATTTGCGAAGTGTTATGTATTCCTCGTCCACACTTCAAATGAATGTAAATGCGACACTTCCTTGCAAGGAAATAGCGTTTGCAAATGTCTACCTATCGTAGCGATAGTGTTCTAATGCTTCTTAAAACGCGATATCGCATCTCATTTCTATGTTTCATGATAAGATGTAATATGATTTGCGAAGTGTCATGTATTCCTCGTCTACACTTCAAATGAATGTAAATGCGACACTTCCTTGCAAGGAAATAGCGTTTGCAGATGTCTACGTATCGTAGCAATAGAGTTGTAATGCTTCTTAAAACGCGATATCGCATCTCATTTCTATGTTTCATGGTAAGATATAATATGATTTGCGAAGTGTTATGTTTTCCTCGTCTACACTTCAAATGAACGTGAATGCGACACTTTCTCGCTAGGAAATAGCGTTTGCAGATGCCTACGTAGCGTAGCAATAGATTTCTAATGCTTCTGAAAACGCGAGATCGCATCCCATTTCTATGTTTCATGGTAAGATATAAAATGATTTGCGAAGTGTTATGTATTCCTCGTCTACACTTCAAATGAATGTAAATGCGACACTTCCTTGCTAGGAAATAGCGTCTGCAGATGTCTAGGTATCGTAGCAATAGAGTTCTAATGCTTCTTAAAACGAGATATTGCATTTCATATCTATGTTTCATGATAAGATATAATATTAATTGTGAAGTGTTATGCATTCCTCGTCTACACTTCAAATGAATGTAAATGCGACACTTCCTTGCAAGGAAATAGCGTTTGCAGATGTCTACGTATCGTAGCAATAGAGTTCTTATGATTCTTAAAACGCGATATCGCTTCTCATTTCTATGTTTCATGATAAGATATAATATGATTTGCGAAGTGTCATGTATTCCTCGTCTACACTTCAAATGAATGTAAATGCGACACTTCCTTGCAAGGAAATAGCGTTTGCAGATGTCTACGTATCGTAGGTATAGAGTTCTAATGCTTCTTAAAACGCGATATCGCATCTCATTTCTATGTTTCATGGTAAGATATAATATGATTTGCGAAGTGTTATGTATTCCTCGTCTACACATGAACTGAATGTAAATGCGACACTTCCTTGCAAGGAAATAGCGTTTGCAAATGTCTACCTATCCTAGCAATAGTGTTCTAATGCTTCTTAAAACGCGATGTCGCATCTCATTTCTATGTTTCATGACAAGATATAATATGATTTGCGAAGTGTCATGTATTCTTCGTCTACACTTCAAATGAATGTAAATGCGACACTTCTTTGCAAGGAAATAGCGTTTGCAGATGTCTACGTATCGTTGCAATAGAGTTCTTATGATTCTTAAAACGCGATATCGCATCTCATTTCTATGTTTCATGGAAAGATATAATATGATTTGCGAAGTGTTATGTATTCCTCGTCTACACATCAAATGAATGTAAATGCGACACTTCTTTACAAGGAAATAGCGTTTGCAGATGTCTACGTATCGTAGCAATAGAGTTCTTATGATTCTTAAAACGCGATATCGCATCTCATTTCTATGTTTCATGGTAAGATATAATATGATTTGCGAAGTGTTATGTATTCCTCGTCTACACATCAAATGAATGTAAATGCGACACTTCCTTGCAAGGAAATAGCGTTTGCAAATGTCTACCTATCGTAGCAATAGTGTTCTAATGCTTCTTGAAACGCGATATCGCATCTCATTTCTATGTTTCATGATAAGATATAATATGATTTGCGAAGTGTCATGTATTCCTCGTCTACACTTCAAATGAATGTAAATGCGACACTTCCTTGCAAGGAAATAGCGTTTGCAGATGTCTACGTATCGTAGCAATAGAGTTCTAATGCTTCTTAAAACGCGATATCGCATCTCATTTCTGTGTTTCATGGTAAGATATAATATGATTTGCGAAGTGTTATGTATTCCTCTTCTACACTTCAAATGAATGTAAATGCGACACTTCCTTGCAAGGAAATAACGTTTGCAAATGTCTACCTATCGTAGCAATAGCGTTCTAATGCTTCTTAAAACGCGATATCGCATCTCATTTTTATGTTTCATGATAAGATATAATATGATTTGCGAAGTGTCATGTATTCCTCGTCTACACTTCAAATGAATGTAAATGCGACACTTCCTTGCAAGGAAATAGCGTTTGCAGATGTCTACGTATCGTAGCAGTAGAGTTCTAATGCTTCTTAAAACGCGATATCGCATCTCATTTCTATGTTTCATGGTAAGATATAATATGATTTGCGAAGTGTTATGTATTCCTCGTCTACACATCAACTGAATGTAAATGCGACACTTCCTTGCAAGGAAATAGCGTTTGCAAATGTCTACCTATCGTAGCAATAGCGTTCTAATGCTTCTTAAAACGCGATATCGCATCTCATTTCTATGTTTCATGATAAGATATAATATGATTTGCGAAGTGTCATGTATTCCTCGTCTACACTTCAAATAAATGTAAATGCGACACTTCCTTGCAAGGAAATAGCGTTTGCAGATGTCTACGTATCGTAGCAATAGAGTTCTAATGCTTCTTAAAACGCGATATCGCATCTCATTTCTATGTTTCATGGTAAGATATAATATGATTTGCGAAGTGTTATGTATTCCTCGTCTACACTTCAAATGAATGTAAATGCGACACTTCTTTGCAAGGGAATAGCGTTTGCAAATGTCTACGTATCGTAGCAATAGAGTTCTAATGCTTCTTAAAACGCGATATCGCATCTCATTTCTATGTTTCATGGTAAGATATAATATGATTTGCGAAGTGTTGTGTATTCCTCGTCTACACATCAACTGAATGTAAATGCGACACTTCCTTGCAAGGAAATAGCGCTAGCAGATGTCTACGTATCGTAGCAATAGAGTTCTTATGATTCTTAAAACGCGATATCGCATCTCATTTCTATGTTTCATGGTAAGATATAATATGATTTGCGAAGTGTTATGTATTCCTCGTCTACACTTCAAATGAATGTAAATGCGACACTTCCTTGCAAGGAAATAGCGTTTGCAGATGTCTACGTATCGAAGCAATAGAGTTCAAATGCTTCTTAAAACGAGATATTGCATCTCATATCTATGTTTCATGATAAGATATAATATTCATTGCGAAGTGTTATGCATTCCTCGTCTACGATTCAAGTGAATGTAAATGCGACACTTCCTTGCAAGGAAATAGCGTTTGCAGATGTCTACGTATCGTAGCAATAGAGTTCTTATGATTCTTAAAACGCGATATCGCATCTCATTTCTATGTTTCATGGTAAGATATAATATGATTTGCGAAGTGTTATGTATTCCTCGTCTACACATCAAATGAATGTAAATGCGACACTTCTTTGCAAGGAAATAGCGTTTGCAGATGTCTACGTATCGAAGCAATAGAGTTCAAATGCTTCTTAAAACGAGATATTGCATCTCATATCTATGTTTCATGATAAGATATAATATTCATTGCGAAGTGTTATGCATTCCTCGTCTACGATTCAAGTGAATGTAAATGCGACACTTCCTTGCAAGGAAATAGCGTTTGCAGATGTCTACGTATCGTAGCAATAGAGTTCTTATGATTCTTAAAACGCGATATCGCATCTCATTTCTATGTTTCATGGTAAGATATAATATGATTTGCGAAGTGTTATGTATTCCTCGTCTACACATCAAATGAATGTAAATGCGACACTTCCTTGCAAGGAAATAGCGTTTGCAAATGTCTACCTATCGTAGCAATAGTGTTCTAATGCTTCTTGAAACGCGATATCGCATCTCATTTCTATGTTTCATGATAAGATATAATATGATTTGCGAAGTGTCATGTATTCCTCGTCTACACTTCAAATGAATGTAAATGCGACACTTCCTTGCAAGGAAATAGCGTTTGCAGATGTCTACGTATCGTAGCAATAGAGTTCTAATGCTTCTTAAAACGCGATATCGCATCTCATTTCTGTGTTTCATGGTAAGATATAATATGATTTGCGAAGTGTTATGTATTCCTCTTCTACACTTCAAATGAATGTAAATGCGACACTTCCTTGCAAGGAAATAACGTTTGCAAATGTCTACCTATCGTAGCAATAGCGTTCTAATGCTTCTTAAAACGCGATATCGCATCTCATTTTTATGTTTCATGATAAGATATAATATGATTTGCGAAGTGTCATGTATTCCTCGTCTACACTTCAAATGAATGTAAATGCGACACTTCCTTGCAAGGAAATAGCGTTTGCAGATGTCTACGTATCGTAGCAGTAGAGTTCTAATGCTTCTTAAAACGCGATATCGCATCTCATTTCTATGTTTCATGGTAAGATATAATATGATTTGCGAAGTGTTATGTATTCCTCGTCTACACATCAACTGAATGTAAATGCGACACTTCCTTGCAAGGAAATAGCGTTTGCAAATGTCTACCTATCGTAGCAATAGCGTTCTAATGCTTCTTAAAACGCGATATCGCATCTCATTTCTATGTTTCATGATAAGATATAATATGATTTGCGAAGTGTCATGTATTCCTCGTCTACACTTCAAATAAATGTAAATGCGACACTTCCTTGCAAGGAAATAGCGTTTGCAGATGTCTACGTATCGTAGCAATAGAGTTCTAATGCTTCTTAAAACGCGATATCGCATCTCATTTCTATGTTTCATGGTAAGATATAATATGATTTGCGAAGTGTTATGTATTCCTCGTCTACACTTCAAATGAATGTAAATGCGACACTTCTTTGCAAGGGAATAGCGTTTGCAAATGTCTACGTATCGTAGCAATAGAGTTCTAATGCTTCTTAAAACGCGATATCGCATCTCATTTCTATGTTTCATGGTAAGATATAATATGATTTGCGAAGTGTTGTGTATTCCTCGTCTACACATCAACTGAATGTAAATGCGACACTTCCTTGCAAGGAAATAGCGCTAGCAGATGTCTACGTATCGTAGCAATAGAGTTCTTATGATTCTTAAAACGCGATATCGCATCTCATTTCTATGTTTCATGGTAAGATATAATATGATTTGCGAAGTGTTATGTATTCCTCGTCTACACTTCAAATGAATGTAAATGCGACACTTCCTTGCAAGGAAATAGCGTTTGCAGATGTCTACGTATCGTAGCAATGGATTTCTGGTGCTTCTTATAAGGCGATATCGCATTACATTTCTATGTTTCATGGTAAGGTATAATATGATTTGCGAAGTGTTATGTATTCCTCGTCTCCACTTCACATGAATGTAAATGCGACACTTCTTTGCAAGGAAATAGCGTTTGCAGATGTCTACGTATAGTAGCAATAGAGTTCTTATGATTCTTAAAAGGCGATATCGCATTACATTTCTATGTTTCATGGTAAGGTATAATATGATTTGCGAAGTGTTATGTATTCCTCGTCTACACTTCAAATGAATGTAAATGCGACACTACTTTGCAAGGAAATAGCGTTTGCAGATGTCTACGTATCGTTGCAATAGAGTTCTTATGATTCTTAAAACGCGATATCGCATCTCATTTCTATGTTTCATGGTAAGATATAGTATGATTTGCGGAGTGTTATCTATTCCTCGTCTACACTTCAAATGAATGTAAATGCGACACTTTCTTGCAAGGAAATAGCGTTTGCAGATGTCTACGTATAGTAGCAATAGAGTTCTTATGATTCTTAAAATGCGATATCGCATCTCATTTCTATGTTTCATGGTAAGATATAATATGATTTGCGAAGTGTTATGTATTCAACGTCTACACTTCAAATGAATGTAAATGCGACTCTTCTTTGCAAGGAAATAGCGTTAGCAGATGTCTACGTATCGTAGCAATAGAGTTCTTATGATTCTTAAAACGCGATATCGCATCTCATTTCTATGTTTCGTGGTAAGATATAATACGATTTGCGGAGTGTTATGTACTCCTCGTCTACACTTCAAATGAATGTAAATGCGACACTTCCTTGCAAGGAAATAGCGTTTGCAAATGTCTACCTATCGTAGCAGTAGTGTTCTAATACTTCTTAGAACGCGATGTCGCATCTCATTTCTATGTTTCATGGTAAGATATAATATGATTTGCGAACTGTTATGTATTCCTCGTCTACACTTCAAATGAATGTAAATGCGACACTTTCTTGCAAGGAAATAGCGTTTGCAGATGTCTACGTATCGAAGCAATAGAGTTCAAATGCTTCTTAAAACGAGATATTGCATCTCATATCTATGTTTCATGATAAGATATAATATTCATTGCGAAGTGTTATGCATTCCTCGTCTACGATTCAAAGGAATGAAAATGCGACACTTCCTTGCAAGGAAATAGCGTTTGCAGATGTCTACGTATCGTAGCAATAGATTTCTAATGCTTCTTAAAACGCGATATCGCATCTCATTTCTATGTTTCATGGTAAGATATAATATGATTTGCGAAGTGTCATGTATTCCTCGTCTGCACATCAACTGAATGTAAATGCGACACTTCCTTGCAAGGAAATAGCGCTTGCAGATGTCTACGTATCGTAGCAATAGAGTTCTTATGATTCTTAAAACGCGATATCGCATCTCATTTCTATGTTTCATGGTAAGATATAATATGATTTGCGAAGTGTCATGTATTCCTCGTCTACACTTCAAATGAATGTAAATGCGACACTTCCTTGCAAGGAAATAGCGTTTGCAGATGTCTACGTATCGTAGCAATGGATTTCTAATGCTTCTTAAAAGGCGATATCGCATCTCATTTCTATGTTTCATGGTAAGGTATAATATGATTTGCGAAGTGCTATGTATTCCTTGTCTACACTTCAAATGAATGTAAATGCGACACTTCTTTGCAAGGAAATAGCGTTTGCAGATGTCTACGTATCGTTGCAATAGAGTTCTTATGATCCTTAAAACGCGATATCACATCTCATTTCTATGTTTCATGCTAAGATATAATATCATTTGCGGAGTGTTATGTACTCCTCGTCTACACTTCAAATGAATGTAAATGCGACACTTCCTTGCAAGGAAATAGCGTTTGCAAATGTCTACCTATCGTAGCAGTAGTGTTCTAATACTTCTTAGAACGCGATGTCGCATCTCATTTCTATGTTTCATGGTAAGATATAATATGATTTGCGAATTGTTATGTATTCCTCGTCTACACATCAAATGAATGTAAATGCGACACTTTCTTGCAAAGAAATAGCGTTTGCAGATGTCTACGTATCGAAGCAATAGAGATCAAATGCTTCTTAAAACGAGATATTGCATCTCATACCTATGTTTCATGGTAAGATATAATATGATTTGCGAAGTGTCATGTATTCCTCGTCTACACTTCAAATGAATGTAAATGCGACACTTCCTTGCAAGGAAATAGCTTTTGCAGATGTCTACGTATCGTAGCAATGGATTTCTGATGCTTCTTAAAAGGCGATATCGCATTTCATTTCTATGTTTCATGGTAAGGTATAATATGATTTGCGAAGTGTTATGTATTCCTCGTCTACACTTCAAATGAATGTAAATGCGACACTTCCTTGCAAGGAAATAGCGTTTGCAGATGTCTACGTATCGTAGCAATAGAGTTCTTATGATTCTTAAAATGCGATATCGCATCCCATTTCTATGTTTCATGGTAAGATATAATATGATTTGCGAAGTGTTATGTATTCATCGTCTACACTTCAAATGAATGTAAATGCGACACTTCCTTGCAAGGAAATAGCGTTTGCAGATGTCTACGTATCGTAGCAATAGAGTTCCAATGCTTCTTAAAACGCGATATCGCATCGCATTTCTATGTTTCATGGTAAGATATAATATGATTTGCGAAGTGTTATGTATTCCTCGTCTACACTTCAAACGAATGTGAATGTGACACTTCCTCGCTAGGAAATAGCGTTTGCAGTTGTCTGCGTATCGTAGCAGTAGAGTTCTAATGCTTCTTAAAACGCGATATCGCATCTCATTTCTATGTTTCATGGTAAGGTATAATATGATTTGCGAAGTGTTATGTATTCCTCGTCTACACTTCAAATGAATGTAAATGCGATACTTTCTTGCAAGGAAATAGCGTTTGCAGATGTCTACGTATCGTAGCAATGGATTTCTGATGCTTCTTAAAGCGCGATATCGCATCTCATTTCTATGTTTCATGGTAAGATATAATATGATTTGCGAAGTGTCATGTATTCCTCGTCCACACTTCAAATGAATGTAAATGCGACACTTCCTTGCAAGGAAATAGCATTTGCAGATGTCTACGTATCGTAGCGATAGATTTCTAATGATTCTTAAAAGGCGATATCGCATCTCATTTCTATGTTTCATGGTAAGATGCAATATGATTTGCGAAGTGTTATGTATTCCTCGTCTACACTTCAAATGAATGTGAATGCGACACTTCCTCGCTAGGAAATAGCGTTTGCAGATGTCTACGTATCGAAGCAATAGAGTTCAAATACTTCTTAAAACGAGATATTGCATCTCATATCTATGTTTCATGATAAGATATAATATTCATTGCGAAGTGTTATGCATTCCTCGTCTACGATTCAAATGAATGTAAGTGCGACACTTCCTTGCAAGGAAATAGCGTTTGCAGATGTCTACGTATCGTAGCAATAGAGTTCCAATGCTTCTTAATACGCGATATCGCATCCCATTTCTATGTTTCATGGTAAGATATAATATGATTTGCGAAGTGTTATGTATTCCTCGTCTACACTTCAAATGAATGTAAATGCGACACTTCCTTGCAAGGAAATAGCGTTTGCAGATGTCTACGTATCGTAGCAATAGAGTTCTAATGCTTCTTGAAACGCGATATCGCACCTCATTTCTATGTTTCATGGTAAGATATAATACGATTTGCGAAGTGTTATGTATTCCTCGTCTGCACTTCAAATGAATGTGAATGCGACACTTCCTCGCTAGGAAATAGCGTTTGCAGATATCTACGTATCGAAGCAATAGTGTTCAAATGCTTCTTAAAACGAGATATTGCATCTCATATCTATGTTTCATGATAAGATGTAATATTCATTGCGAAGTGTTATGCATTCCTAGTCTACACTTCAAATGAATGTGGATGCGACACTTCCTCGCCAGGAAGTAGCGTTTGCAGATGTCTACGTATCGTAGCAGTTGAGTTCTAATGCTTCTTAAAACGCGATATCGCATCTCATTTCTATGTTTCATGGTAAGATATAATATGATTTGCGAAGTGTTATGTATTCCTCGTCTACACATCAAATGAATGTAAATGCGACACTTCCTTGCAAGGAAATAGCGTTTGCAGATGTCTACGTATCGTAGCAATAGAGTTCTTATGTTTCTTAAAACACGATATCGCATCTCATTGCTATGTTTCATGGTAAGATATAATATGATTTGCGAAGTCTTATGTATTCATCGTCTACACTTCAAATGAATGTAAATGCGACTCTTCTTTGCAAGGAAATAGAGTTTGCAGATGTCTACGTATCGTAGCAATAGAGTTCTTATGATTCTTAAAACGCGATATCGCATCTCATTTCTATGTTTCATGGTAAGATATAATACGATTTGCGGAGTGTTATGTACTCCTCGTCTACACTTCAAATGAATGTAAATGCGACACTTCCTTGCAAGGAAATAGCGTTTGCAAATGTCTACCTATCGTAGCAGTAGTGTTCTAATACTTCTTAGAACGCGATGTCGCATCTCATTTCTATGTTTCATGGTAAGATATAATATGATTTGCGAAGTGTTATGTATCCGTCGTCTACACTTCAAATGAATGTAAATGCGACACTTTCTTGCAAGGAAATAGCGTTTGCAGATGTCTACGTATCGTAGCAATGGATTTCTGATGCTTCTTAAAACGCGATATCGCTTGTCATTTCTATGTTTCATGGTAAGATATAATATGATTTGCGGAGTGTTATGTATTCCTCGCTTACACTTCAAATGAATGTAAATGCGACACTTCCTTGCAAGGAAATAGCGTTTGCAGATGTCTTCGTATCGAAGCAATAGAGTTCAAATGCTTCTTAAAACGAGATATTGCATCTCATATCTATGTTTCATGATAAGATATAATATTCATTGCGAAGTGTTATGCATTCCTCGTCTACGATTCAAATGAATGTAAATGCGACACTTCCTCGCAAGGAAATGGCGCTTGCAGATGTCTACGGATCGTAGCAATAGAGTTCTAATGCTTCTTAAAATGCGATATCGCACCTCATTTCTATGTTTCATGGTAAGATATAATACGATTTGCGAAGTGTTATGTATTCCTCGTCTGCACTTCAAATGAATGTGAATGCGACACTTCCTCGCTAGGAAATAGCGTTTGCAGATGTCTACGTATCGAAGCAATAGAGTTCAAATGCTTCTTAAAACGAGATATTGCATCTCATATCTATGTTTCATGATAAGATGTAATATCCATTGCGAAGTGTTATGTATTCCTCGTCTACACTTCAAATGAATGTGGATGCGACACTTCCTCGCCAGGAAGTAGCGTTTGCAGATGTCTACGTATCGTAGCAGTTGAGTTCTAATGCTTCTTAAAACGCGATATCGCATCTCATTTCTATGTTTCATGGTAAGATATAATATGATTTGCGAAGTGTTATGTATTCCTCGTCTACACATCAAATGAATGTAAATGCGAGTCTTCCTTGCAAAGAAATAGCGTTTGCAGATGTCTACGTATCGTAGCAATAGAGTTCTTATGATTCTTAAAACGCGATATCGCATCTTATTTCTATGTTTCATGGTAAGGTATAATATGATTTGCGAAGTGTTATGTATCCGTCGTCTACACTTCAAATGAATGTAAATGCCACACTTTCTTGCAAGGAAATAGCGTTTGCAGATGTCTACGTATCGTAGCAATGGATATCTGATGCTTCTTAAAACACGATATCGCATCTCATTTCTATGTTTCATGGTAAGATGTAATACGATTTGGGAAGTGTTATGTATTCCTCGTCTAGACTTTACTCGTCTACGTGTCGTAGCAATAGAGTTCATATGATTCTTAGAACGCTATATTGCATCTCATTCTTACGTTTCATGGTAAGATATAATATGATTTGCGAAGTGTTATGCACTCCTCGTCTACGATTCAAATGAATGTAAATGCGACACTTCCTTGCAAGGAAATAGCGTTTGCAGATGTCTACGTAACGTAGCAATAGAGTTCTTATGATTCTTAGAACGCTATATTGCATCTCATTCTTACGTTTCATGGTAAGATATAATATGATTTGCGAAGTGTTATGCACTCCTCGTCTACGATTCAAATGAATGTAAATGCGACACTTCCTTGCAAGGAAATAGCGTTTGCAGATGTCTACGTATCGTAGCAATAGAGTTCTTATGATTCCTAGAACGCTATATTGCATCTCATTATTACGTTTCATGGTAAGATATAATATGATTTGCGAAGTGTCATGTATTCCTCGTCTGCGATTCAAATGAATGTAAATGCGACTCTTCTTTGCAAGGAAATAGAGTTTGCAGATGTCTACGTATCGTAGCAATAGAGTTCTTATGATTCTTAAAACGCGATATCGCATCTCATTTCTATGTTTCATGGTAAGATATAATACGATTTGCGGAGTGTTATGTACTCCTCGTCTACACTTCAAATGAATGTAAATGCGACACTTGCTTGCAAGGAAATAGCTTTTGCAAATATCTACCTATCGTAGCAGTAGTGTTCTAATACTTCTTAGAACGCGATGTCGCATCTCATTTCTATGTTTCATGGTAAGATATAATATGATTTGCGAAGTGTTATGTATCCGTCGTCTACACTTCAAATGAATGTAAATGCGACACTTCCTAGCAAGGAAATAGCGTTTGCAGATGTCTACGTATCGAAGCAATAGGGTTCAAATGCTTCTTAAAACGAGATATTGCATCTCATATCTATGTTTCATGATAAGATATAATATTCATTGCGAAGTGTTATGCATTCCTCGTCTACGATTCAAATGAATGTAAATGCGACACTTCCTTGCAAGGAAATAGCGTTTGCAGATGTCTACGGATCGTAGCAATAGAGTTCTAATGCTTCTTAAAACGCGATATCGCACCTCATTTCTATGTTTCATGGTAAGATATAATACGATTTGCGAAGTGTTATGTATTCCTCGTCTACACATCAAATGAATGTAAATGCGAGACTTCCTTGCAAAGAAATAGCGTTTGCAGATGTCTACGTATCGTAGCAATAGAGTTCTTATGATTCTTAAAACGCGATATCGCATCTCATTTCTATGTTTCATGGTAAGGTATAATACGATTTGGGAAGTGTTATGTATTCCTCGTCTAGACTTTACTCGTCTACGTGTCGTAGCAATAGAGTTCTTATGATTCTTAGAACGCTATATTGCATCTCATTCTTACGTTTCATGGTAAGATATAATATGATTTGCGAAGTGTTATGCACTCCTCGTCTACGATTCAAATGAATGTAAATGCGACACTTCCTTGCAAGGAAATAGCGTTTGCAGATGTCTACGTATCGTAGTAATAGAGTTCTTATGATTCCTAGAACGCTATATTGCATCTCATTATTACGTTTCATGGTAAGATATAATATGATTTGCGAAGTGTCATGTATTCCTCGTCTGCGATTCAAATGAATGTAAATGCTGCACTTCCTTGCAAGGAAATAGCGTTTGCAGATGTCTACGTATCGTAGCAATAGAGTTCTAATGCTTCTTAAAACGCGATATCGCATCTCATTTCTATGTTTCATGGTAAGATATAATATGATTTGCGGAGTGTTATGTATTCCTCGTCTCCACTTCAAATGAATGTAAATGCGACACTTCCTTGCAAGGAAATAGCGTTTGCAGATGTCTACTTATCGAAGCAATAGAGATCAAATGCTTCTTAAAACGAGATATTGCTTCTCATATCTATGTTTCATGATAAGATATAATATTCATTGCGAAGTGTTATGCATTCCTCGTCTACGATTCAAATGAATGTAAATGCGACGCTTCCTTGCAAGGAAATAGCGTTTGCAGATGTCTACGGATCGTAGCAATAGAGTTCTAATGCTTCTTAAAACGCGATATCGCATCTCATTTCTATGTTTCATGGTAAGATGTAATACGATTTGCGAAGTGTTATGTATTCCTCGTCTACACTTTACTCGTCTACGTGTCGTAGCAATATAGTTCTTATGATTCTTAAATCGCGATATCGCATCTCATTTCTATGTTTCATGGTAAGGTATAATATGATTTGCGAAGTGTTATGTATCCGTCGTCTACACTTCTAATGAATGTAAATGCGACACTTTCTTGCAAGGAAATAGCGTTTGCAGATGTCTACGTATCGTAGCAATGGATTTCTGATGCTTCCTAAAACGCGATATCGCTTGTCATTTCTATGTTTCATGGTAAGATATAATATGATTTGCGGAGTGTTATGTATTCCTCGTTTACACTTCAAATGAATGTAAATGCGACACTTCCTAGCAAGGAAATAGCGTTTGCAGATGTCTACGTATCGAAGCAATAGAGTTCAAATTCTTCTTAAAACGAAATATTGCATCTCATATCTATGTTTCATGATAAGATATAATATTCATTGCGAAGTATTATGCATTCCTCGTCTACGATTCAAATGGATGTAAATGCGACACTTCTTTGCAAGGAAATAGCGTTTGCAGATGTCTACGTATCGTTGCAATAGAGTTCTTATGATTCTTAAAACGCGATATCGCATCTCATTTCTATGTTTCATGGTAAGATATAATATGATTTGCGAAGTGTTATGTATTCCTCGTCTACACTTCAAATGAATGTAAATGCGACACTTCCTTGCAAGGAAATAGCGTTTGCAGATGTCTACTTATCGAAGCAATAGGGTTCAAATGCTTCTTAAAACGAGATATTACATCTCATATTTATGTTTCATGATAAGATATAATATTCATTGCGAAGTGTTATGCATTCCTCGTCTACGATTCAAATGAATGTAAATGCGACGCTTCCTTGCAAGGAAATAGCGTTTGCAGATGTCTACGGATCGTAGCAATAGAGTTCTAATGCTTCTTAAAACGCGATATCGCATCTCATTTCTATGTTTCATGGTAAGATGTAATAAGATTTGCGAAGTGTTATGTATTCCTCGTCTACACTTTACTCGTCTACGTGTCGTAGCAATAGAGTTCTTATGATTCCTAAAACGCGATATCGCATCTCATTTCTATGTTTCATGGTAAGGTATAATATGATTTGCGAAGTGTTATGTATCCGTCGTCTACACTTCAAATGAATGTAAATGCGACAATTTCTTGCAAGGAAATAGCGTTTGCAGATGTCTACGTATCGTACTAATGGATTTCTGATGCTTCTTAAAACGCGATATCGCTTGTCATTTCTATGTTTCATGGTAAGATATAATATGATTTGCGGAGTGTTATGTATTCCTCGTTTACACTTCAAATGAATGTAAATGCGACACTTCCTAGCAAGGAAATAGCGTTTGCAGATGTCTACGTATCGAAGCAATAGAGTTCAAATGCTTCTTAAAACGAGATATTGCATCTCGTATCTATGTTTCATGATAAAATATAATATTCATTGCGAAGTGTTATGCATTCCTCGTCTACGATTCAAATGAATGTAAATGCGACACTTCTTTGCAAGGAAATAGCGTTTGCAGATGTCTACGTATCGTTGCACTAGAGTTCTTATGATTCTTAAAACGCGATATCGCATCTCATTTCTATGTTTCATGGTAAGATATAATATGATTTGCGAAGTGTCATGTATTCCTCGTCTACACTTCAAATGAATGTAAATGCGACACTTCCTTGCAAGGAAATAGCGTTTGCAGATGTCTACGTATCGAAGCAATAGAGTTCAAATGCTTCTTAAAACGCGATATCGCATCTCATCTCTATGTTTCATGGTAAGATATTATATTATTTGCGAAGTATCATGTATTCCTCGTCTACACTTCAAATAATTGTAAATGCGACACTTCCTTGCAAGGAAATAGCGTTTGCAGACATCTACGTATCGTAGCAATAGAGTTCTTATGATTCTTAAAACGCGATATCGCATCTCATTTCTATGTTTCATGGTAAGATATAATATGATTTGAGAAGTGTCATGTATTCCTCGTCTACACTTCAAATAATTGTAAATGCGACACTTCCTTGCAAGGAAATAGCGTTTGCAGACATCTACGTATCGTAGCAATAGAGTTCTTATGATTCTTAAAACGCGATATCGCATCTCATTTCTATGTTTCATGGTAAGATATAATATGATTTGAGAAGTGTCATGTATTCCTCGTCTACGCTTCAAATGAATGTAAATGCGACACTTCCTTGCAAGGAAATAGCGTTTGCAGATGTCTACGTATCGTTGCAATAGAGTTCTTATGATTCTTAAAACGCGGTATGGCATCTCATTTCTATGTTTCATGGTAAGATATAGTATGATTTGCGGAGTGTTATGTATTCCTCGTCTACACTTCAAATGAATGTAAATGCGACACTTCCTTGCAAGGAAATAGCGTTTGCAGATGTCTACGTAACGTAGCAATAGAGTTCTTATGATTCTTAAAATGCGATATCGCATCTCATTTCTATGTTTCATGGTAAGATATAATATGATTTGCGAAGTGTTATGTATTCATCGTCTACACTTCAAATGAATGTAAATGCGACTCTTCTTTGCAAGGAAATAGAGTTTGCAGATGTCTACGTATCGTAGCAATAGAGTTCTTATGATTCTTAAAACGCGATATCGCATCTCATTTCTATGTTTCATGGTAAGATATAATACGATTTGCGGAGTGTTATGTACTCCTCGTCTACACTTCAAATGAATGTAAATGCGACACTTGCTTGCAAGGAAATAGCGTTTGCAAATATCTACCTATCGTAGCAGTAGTGTTCTAATACTTCTTAGAACGCGATGTCGCATCTCATTTCTATGTTTCATGGTAAGATATAATATGATTTGCGAAGTGTTATGTATCCGTCGTCTACGCTTCAAATGAATGTAAATGCGACACTTTCTTGCAAGGAAATAGCGTTTGCAGATGTCTACGTATCGTAGCAATGGATTTCTGATGCTTCTTAAAACGCGATATCGCTTGTCATTTCTATGTTTCATGGTAAGATATAATATGATTTGCGGAGTGTTATGTATTCCTCCTTTACACTTCAAATGAATGTAAATGCGACACTTCCTAGCAAGGAAATAGCGTTTGCAGATGTCTACGTATCGAAGCAATAGAGTTCAAATGCTTCTTAAAACGAGATATTGCATCTCATATCTATGTTTCATGATAAGATATAATATTCATTGCGAAGTGTTATGCATTCCTCGTCTACGATTCAAATGAATGTAAATGCGACACTTCCTTGCAAGGAAATAGCGTTTGCAGATGTCTACGGATCGTAGCAATAGAGTTCTAATGCTTCTTAAAACGCGATATCGCACCTCATTTCTATGTTTCATGGCAAGATATAATACGATTTGCGAAGTGTTATGTATTCCTCGTCTGCACTTCAAATGAATGTGAATGCGACACTTCCTCGCTAGGAAATAGCGTTTGCAGATGTCTACGTATCGAAGCAATAGAGTTCAAATGCTTCTTAAAACGAGATATTGCATCTCATATCTATGTTTCATGATAAGATGTAATATTCATTGCGAAGTGTTATGTATTCCTCGTCTACACTTCAAATGAATGTGGATGCGACACTTCCTCGCCAGGAAGTAGCGTTTGCAGATGTCTACGTATCGTAGCAGTTGAGTTCTAATGCTACTTAAAACGCGATATCGCATCTCATTTCTATGTTTCATGGTAAGATATAATATGATTTGCGAAGTGTTATGTATTCCTCGTCTACACATCAAATGAATGTAAATGCGAGACTTCCTTGCAAAGAAATAGCGTTTGCAGATGTCTACGTATCGTAGCAATAGAGTTCTTATGATTCTTAAAACGCGATATCGCATCTCATTTCTATGTTTCATGGTAAGGTATAATATGATTTGCGAAGTGTTATGTATCCGTCGTCTACACTTCAAATGAATGTAAATGCGACACTTTCTTGCAAGGAAATAGCGTTTGCAGATGTCTACGTATCGTAGCAATGGATTTCTGATGCTTCTTAAAACGCGATATCGCATCTCATTTCTATGTTTCATGGTAAGATGTAATACGATTTGCGAAGTGTTATGTATTCCTCGTCTACACTTTACTCGTCTACGTGTCGTAGCAATAGAGTTCTTATGATTCTTAGAACGCTATATTGCATCTAATTTTTACGTTTCATGGTAAGATATAATATGATTTGCGAAGTGTTATGCACTCCTCGTCTACGATTCAAATGAATGTAAATGCGACACTTCCTTGCAAGGAAATAGCGTTTGCAGATGTCTACGTATCGTACTAATGGATTTCTGATGCTTCTTAAAACGCGATATCGCTTGTCATTTCTATGTTTCATGGTAAGATATAATATGGTTTGAGGAGTGTTATGTATTCCTCGTTTACACTTCAAATGAATGTAAATGCGACACTTCCTAGCAAGGAAATAGCGTTTGCAGATGGCTACGTATCGAAGCAATAGAGTTCAAATGCTTCTTAAAACGAGATATTGCATCTCATATCTATGTTTCATGATAAGATATAATATTCATTGCGAAGTGTTATGCATTCCTCGTCTACGATTCAAATGAATGTAAATGCGACACTTCTTTACAAGGAAATAGCGTTTGCAGATGTCTACGTATCGTTGCAATAGAGTTCTTATGATTCTTAAAACGCGATATCGCATCTCATTTCTATGTTTCATGGTAAGATATAATATGATTTGCGAAGTGTTATGTATTCCTCGTCTACACTTCAAATGAATGTAAATGCGACACTTCCTTGCAAGGAAATAGCGTTTGCAGATGTCTACTTATCGAAGCAATAGAGTTCAAATGCTTCTTAAAACGAGATATTGCATCTCATATCTATGTTTCATGATAAGATATAATATTCATTGCGAAGTGTTATGCATTCCTCGTCTACGATTCAAATGAATGTAAATGCGACGCTTCCTTGCAAGGAAATAGCGTTTGCAGATGTCTACGGATCGTAGCAATAGAGTTCTAATGCTTCTTAAAACGCGATATCGCATCTCATTTCTATGTTTCATTGTAAGATGTAATAAGATTTGCGAAGTGTTATGTATTCCTCGTCTACACTTTACTCGTCTACGTGTCGTAGCAATAGAGTTCTTATGATTCTTAAAACGCGATATCGCATCTCATTTCTATGTTTCATGGTAAGGTATAATATGATTTGCGAAGTGTTATGTATCCGTCGTCTACACTTCAAATGAATGTAAATGCGACACTTTCTTGCAAGGAAATAGCGTTTGCAGATGTCTACGTATCGAAGCAATAGAGTTCAAATGCTTCTTAAAACGAGATATTGCATCTCGTATCTATGTTCCATGATAAAATATAATATTCATTGCGAAGTGTTATGCATTCCTCGTCTACGATTCAAATGAATGTAAATGCGACACTTCTTTGCAAGGAAATAGCGCTTGCAGATGTCTACGTATCGTTGCAATAGAGTTCTTATGATTCTTAAAACGCGATATCGCATCTCATTTCTATGTTTCATGGTAAGATATAATATGATTTGCGAAGTGTTATGTATTCCTCGTCTGCACTTCAAATGAATGTGAATGCGACACTTCCTCGCTAGGAAATAGCGTTTGCACATGTCTACGTATCGAAGCAATAGAGTTCAAATGCTTCTTAAAACGAGATATTGCATCTCATATCTATGTTTCATGATGGGATGTAATATTCATTGCGAAGTGTTATGTATTCCTCGTCTACACTTCAAATGAATGTGGATGCGACACTTCCTCGCCAGGAAATAGCGTTTGCAGATGTCTACGTATCGTAGCAGTTGAGTTCTAATGCTTCTTAAAACGCGATATCGCATCTCATTTCTATGTTTCATGGTAAGATATAATATGATTTGCGAAGTGTTATGTATTCCTCGTCTACACATCAAATGAATGTAAATGCGACACTTCCTTGCAAGGAAATAGCGTTTGCAGATGTCTACGTATCGTAGCAATAGAGTTCTTAAGATCCTTAAAACGCGATATCGCATCTCATGCCTACGTTTCATGGTAAGATATAATATGATTTGCGAAGTGTCATGTATTCCTCGTCTACACTTCAAATGAATGTAAATGCGACACTTCCTTGCAAGGAAATAGCGTTTGCAGATGTCTACGTATCGAAGCAATAGAGTTCAAATGCTTCTTAAAACGCGATATCGCATCTCATCTCTATGTTTCATGGTAAGATATAATATTATTTGCGAAGTATCATGTATTCCTCGTCTACACTTCAAATGAATGTAAATGCGACACTTCCTTGCAAGGAAATAGCGTTTGCAGACGTCTACGTATCGTAGCAATAGAGTTCTTATGATTCTTAAAACGCTATATTGCATCTCATTTCTATGTTTCATGGTAAGATATAATATGATTTGCGAAGTGTTATGTATTCATCGTTTACACATCAAATGAATGTGAATGCGACCCTTCCTTGCAAGGAAATAGCATTTGCAAATGTCTACCTATCGTAGCAGTAGTGTCCTAATGCTTCTTAGAACGCGATATCGCATCTCATTTCTTTGTTTCATGGTAAGATATAATATGATTTGCGAAGTGTTATGTATTCCTAGTCTACACTTCAAATGAATGTGAATGCGACACTTTCTCGCTAGGAAATAGCGTTTGCAGATGTCTACGTATCGTGGCAATAGATTTCTAATGCTTCTTAATACGCGAGATCGCATCTATATTTCTATGTATCATGGTAAGATATAATATGATTTGCGAAGTGACATGTATTCCTCGTCTACACTTCAAATGAATGTAAATGCGACACTTCCTTGCTAGCAAATAGCGTCTGCGGATGTCTAGGTATCGTAGCAATAGATTTCTAATGCTTCTTAAAACGCGATATCGCATTTCATTTCTATGTTTCATGGTAAGATATAATATGATTTGCGAAGTGTTATGTATTCCTCGTTTACACTTCAAATGAATGTAAATGCGGCACTTCCTTGCTAGGAGATAGCGTTTGCAGATGTCTACGTATCGTAGCAATAGAGTTCAAGTGCTTCTTAAAACGAGATATTGCATCTTATATCTATGTTTCATGATAAGATATAATATGCATTGCGAAGTGTTATGCATTCCTCGTCTACGATTCAAATGAATGAAAATGCGACACTTCCTTGCAGGGAAATAGCGTTTGCAGATGTCTACGTATCGTAGCAATGCATTTCTGATGCTTCTTAAAACGCGATATCGCATCTCATTTCTATGTTTCATGGTAAGATATAATATGATTTGCGAATTGTCATGTATTCCTCGTCCACACTTCAAATGAATGTGAATGCGACACTTCCTCGCTAGGAAATAGCGTTTGCAGATGTCTACGTATCGAAGCAATAGAGTTCAAATGCTTCTTAAAACGAGATATTGCATTTCATATCTATGTTTCATGATAAGATATAATATTCATTGCGAAGTGTTATGCATTCCTCGTCTACGATTAAAATGAATGAAAATGCGACACTTCCTTGCAAGGAAATAGCGTTTGCAGATGTCTACGTATCGTAGCAATAGAGTTCTTATGATTCTTAAAACGCGATATCGCATCTCATTCCTATGTTTCATGGTAAGATATAATATGATTTGCGAATTGTCATGTATTCCTCGTCCACACTTCAAATGAATGTGATTGCGACACTTCCTCGCTAGGAAATAGCGTTTGCAGATGTCTACGTATCGTAGCAGTTGAGTTCTAATGACTCCTAAAACGCGATATCGCATCTCATTTCTATGTTTCATGGTAAGATATAATATGATTTGCGAAGTGTTATGTATTCCTCGTCTACACACCAAATGAATGTAAATGCGACACTTCCTTGCAAGGAAATAGCTTTTGCAGATGTCTACGTATCGTAGCAATGGCTTTCTGATGCTTCTTAAAACGCGATATCGCATGTCATTTCTATGTTTCATGGTAAGATATAATATGATTTGCGAAGTGTTATGTATTCCTCGTCTACACTTCAAATGAATGTAAATGCGACACTTCTTTGCAAGGAAATAGCGTTTGCAGATGTCTACGTATCGTAGCAATGGATTTCTGATGCTTCTTAAATCACGATATCGCATGTCATTTCTATGTTTCATGTTAAGATATAATATGATTTGCGAAGTGTTATGTATTCCTCGTCTACACTTCAAATGAATGTAAATGCGACACTTCTTTGCAAGGAATTATCGTTTGCAGATGTCTACGTATCGAAGCAATAGAGTTCTTATGATTCTTAAAACGCGATATTGCATCTCATTTCTATGTTTCATGGTAAGATATAATATGATTTGCGAAGTGTTATGTATTCCTCGTCTACACTTCAAATGAATGTAAATGTGACACTTCTTTGCAAGGAAATAGCGTTTGCAGATGTCTACGTATCGTAGCAATAGAGTTCTTATGATTCTTAAAACGCGATATCGTATCTCATTTCTATGTTTCATGGTAAGATATAATATGATTTGCGGAGTGTTATGTATTCCTCGTCTACACTTCTAATGAATGTAAATGCGACACTTCTTTGCAAGGAAATAGCGTTTGCAGATGTCTACGTATCGAAGCAATAGGGTTCTTATGATTCTTAAAACGCGATATTGCATCTCATTTCTATGTTTCATGGTAACATATAATATGATTTGCGAAGTGTTATGTATTCCTCGTCTACACTTCAAATGAATGTAAATGCGACACTTCTTTGCAAGGAAATAGCGTTTGCAGATGTCTACGTATCGTAGCAATAGAGTTCTTATGATTCTTAAAACGCGATATCGTATCTCATTTCTATGTTTCATGGTAAGATATAATATGATTTGCGGAGTGCTATGTATTCCTCGTCTACACTTCTAATGAATGTAAATGCGACACTTCTTTGCAAGGAAATAGCGTTTGCAGATGTCTACGTATCGTTGCAATAGAGTTCTTATGATTCTTAAAACGCGATATCGCATCTCATTTCTATGTTTCATGGTAAGATATAATATGACTTGCGGAGTGTTATGTATTCCTCGTCTACACTTCAAATGAATGTAAATGCGACACTTCCTTGCAAGGAAATAGCGTTTGCAGATGTCTACGTATCGTAGCAATAGTTTTCTTATGATTCTTAAAACGCGATATCGCATCTCATTTCTATGTTTCATGGTAAGATATAATATGATTTGCGAAGTGTTATGTATTCCTCGTCTACACTTCAAATGAATGTAAATGCGACACTTCCTTGCAAGGAAATAGCGTTTGCAGACGTCTACGTATCGTAGCAATAGAGTTCTTATGATTCTTAAAACGCTATATTGCATCTCATTTCTATGTTTCATGGTAAGATATAATATGATTTGCGAAGTGTTATGTATTCCTAGTCTACACTTCAAATGAATGTGAATGCGACACTTTCTCGCTAGGAAATAGCGTTTGCAGATGTCTACGTATCGTGGCAATAGATTTCTAATGCTTCTTAAAACGCGAGATCGCATCTATATTTCTATGTATCATGGTAAGATATAATATGATTTGCGAAGTGACATGTATTCCTCGTCTACACTTCAAATGAATGTAAATGCGACACTTCCTTGCTAGCAAATAGCGTCTGCGGATGTCTAGGTATCGTAGCAATAGATTTCTAATGCTTCTTAAAACGCGATATCGCATTTCATTTCTATGTTTCATGGTAAGATATAATATGATTTGCGAAGTGTTATGTATTCCTCGTTTACACTTCAAATGAATGTAAATGCGGCACTTCCTTGCTAGGAGATAGCGTTTGCAGATGTCTACGTATCGTAGCAATAGAGTTCAAGTGCTTCTTAAAACGAGATATTGCATCTTATATCTATGTTTCATGATAAGATATAATATGCATTGCGAAGTGTTATGCATTCCTCGTCCACGATTCAAGTGATTGAAAATGCGACACTTCCTTGCAGGGAAATAGCGTTTGCAGATGTCTACGTATCGTAGCAATAGAGTTCTAATGCTTCTTAAAATGCGATATCGCATCTCATTTCTATGTTTCATGGTAAGATAGAATATGATTTGCGAAGTGTTATGTATTCCTCGTCTACACATCAAATGAATGTAAATGCGACACTTCCTTGCAAGGAAATAGCGTTTGCAGATGTCTACGTATCGTAGCAATAGAGTTCAAATGCTTCTTAAAACGAGATATTGCATCTTATATCTATGTTTCATGATAAGATATAATATTCATTGCGAAGTGTTATGCATTCCTCGTCTACGATTCAAATGAATGTAAATGCGACACTTTCTTGCAAGGAAATAGCGTTTGCAGATGTCTACGTATCGAAGCAATAGAGTTCAAATGCTTCTTAAAACGAGATATTGCATCTCGTATCTATGTTCCATGATAAAATATAATATTCATTGCGAAGTGTTATGCATTCCTCGTCTACGATTCAAATGAATGTAAATGCGACACTTCTTTGCAAGGAAATAGCGCTTGCAGATGTCTACGTATCGTTGCAATAGAGTTCTTATGATTCTTAAAACGCGATATCGCATCTCATTTCTATGTTTCATGGTAAGATATAATATGATTTGCGAAGTGTTATGTATTCCTCGTCTGCACTTCAAATGAATGTGAATGCGACACTTCCTCGCTAGGAAATAGCGTTTGCACATGTCTACGTATCGAAGCAATAGAGTTCAAATGCTTCTTAAAACGAGATATTGCATCTCATATCTATGTTTCATGATGGGATGTAATATTCATTGCGAAGTGTTATGTATTCCTCGTCTACACTTCAAATGAATGTGGATGCGACACTTCCTCGCCAGGAAATAGCGTTTGCAGATGTCTACGTATCGTAGCAGTTGAGTTCTAATGCTTCTTAAAACGCGATATCGCATCTCATTTCTATGTTTCATGGTAAGATATAATATGATTTGCGAAGTGTTATGTATTCCTCGTCTACACATCAAATGAATGTAAATGCGACACTTCCTTGCAAGGAAATAGCGTTTGCAGATGTCTACGTATCGTAGCAATAGAGTTCTTAAGATCCTTAAAACGCGATATCGCATCTCATGCCTACGTTTCATGGTAAGATATAATATGATTTGCGAAGTGTCATGTATTCCTCGTCTACACTTCAAATGAATGTAAATGCGACACTTCCTTGCAAGGAAATAGCGTTTGCAGATGTCTACGTATCGAAGCAATAGAGTTCAAATGCTTCTTAAAACGCGATATCGCATCTCATCTCTATGTTTCATGGTAAGATATAATATTATTTGCGAAGTATCATGTATTCCTCGTCTACACTTCAAATGAATGTAAATGCGACACTTCCTTGCAAGGAAATAGCGTTTGCAGACGTCTACGTATCGTAGCAATAGAGTTCTTATGATTCTTAAAACGCTATATTGCATCTCATTTCTATGTTTCATGGTAAGATATAATATGATTTGCGAAGTGTTATGTATTCATCGTTTACACATCAAATGAATGTGAATGCGACCCTTCCTTGCAAGGAAATAGCATTTGCAAATGTCTACCTATCGTAGCAGTAGTGTCCTAATGCTTCTTAGAACGCGATATCGCATCTCATTTCTTTGTTTCATGGTAAGATATAATATGATTTGCGAAGTGTTATGTATTCCTAGTCTACACTTCAAATGAATGTGAATGCGACACTTTCTCGCTAGGAAATAGCGTTTGCAGATGTCTACGTATCGTGGCAATAGATTTCTAATGCTTCTTAATACGCGAGATCGCATCTATATTTCTATGTATCATGGTAAGATATAATATGATTTGCGAAGTGACATGTATTCCTCGTCTACACTTCAAATGAATGTAAATGCGACACTTCCTTGCTAGCAAATAGCGTCTGCGGATGTCTAGGTATCGTAGCAATAGATTTCTAATGCTTCTTAAAACGCGATATCGCATTTCATTTCTATGTTTCATGGTAAGATATAATATGATTTGCGAAGTGTTATGTATTCCTCGTTTACACTTCAAATGAATGTAAATGCGGCACTTCCTTGCTAGGAGATAGCGTTTGCAGATGTCTACGTATCGTAGCAATAGAGTTCAAGTGCTTCTTAAAACGAGATATTGCATCTTATATCTATGTTTCATGATAAGATATAATATGCATTGCGAAGTGTTATGCATTCCTCGTCTACGATTCAAATGAATGAAAATGCGACACTTCCTTGCAGGGAAATAGCGTTTGCAGATGTCTACGTATCGTAGCAATGCATTTCTGATGCTTCTTAAAACGCGATATCGCATCTCATTTCTATGTTTCATGGTAAGATATAATATGATTTGCGAATTGTCATGTATTCCTCGTCCACACTTCAAATGAATGTGAATGCGACACTTCCTCGCTAGGAAATAGCGTTTGCAGATGTCTACGTATCGAAGCAATAGAGTTCAAATGCTTCTTAAAACGAGATATTGCATTTCATATCTATGTTTCATGATAAGATATAATATTCATTGCGAAGTGTTATGCATTCCTCGTCTACGATTAAAATGAATGAAAATGCGACACTTCCTTGCAAGGAAATAGCGTTTGCAGATGTCTACGTATCGTAGCAATAGAGTTCTTATGATTCTTAAAACGCGATATCGCATCTCATTCCTATGTTTCATGGTAAGATATAATATGATTTGCGAATTGTCATGTATTCCTCGTCCACACTTCAAATGAATGTGATTGCGACACTTCCTCGCTAGGAAATAGCGTTTGCAGATGTCTACGTATCGTAGCAGTTGAGTTCTAATGACTCCTAAAACGCGATATCGCATCTCATTTCTATGTTTCATGGTAAGATATAATATGATTTGCGAAGTGTTATGTATTCCTCGTCTACACACCAAATGAATGTAAATGCGACACTTCCTTGCAAGGAAATAGCTTTTGCAGATGTCTACGTATCGTAGCAATGGCTTTCTGATGCTTCTTAAAACGCGATATCGCATGTCATTTCTATGTTTCATGGTAAGATATAATATGATTTGCGAAGTGTTATGTATTCCTCGTCTACACTTCAAATGAATGTAAATGCGACACTTCTTTGCAAGGAAATAGCGTTTGCAGATGTCTACGTATCGTAGCAATGGATTTCTGATGCTTCTTAAATCACGATATCGCATGTCATTTCTATGTTTCATGTTAAGATATAATATGATTTGCGAAGTGTTATGTATTCCTCGTCTACACTTCAAATGAATGTAAATGCGACACTTCTTTGCAAGGAAATATCGTTTGCAGATGTCTACGTATCGAAGCAATAGAGTTCTTATGATTCTTAAAACGCGATATTGCATCTCATTTCTATGTTTCATGGTAAGATATAATATGATTTGCGAAGTGTTATGTATTCCTCGTCTACACTTCAAATGAATGTAAATGTGACACTTCTTTGCAAGGAAATAGCGTTTGCAGATGTCTACGTATCGTAGCAATAGAGTTCTTATGATTCTTAAAACGCGATATCGTATCTCATTTCTATGTTTCATGGTAAGATATAATATGATTTGCGGAGTGTTATGTATTCCTCGTCTACACTTCTAATGAATGTAAATGCGACACTTCTTTGCAAGGAAATAGCGTTTGCAGATGTCTACGTATCGAAGCAATAGGGTTCTTATGATTCTTAAAACGCGATATTGCATCTCATTTCTATGTTTCATGGTAACATATAATATGATTTGCGAAGTGTTATGTATTCCTCGTCTACACTTCAAATGAATGTAAATGCGACACTTCTTTGCAAGGAAATAGCGTTTGCAGATGTCTACGTATCGTAGCAATAGAGTTCTTATGATTCTTAAAACGCGATATCGTATCTCATTTCTATGTTTCATGGTAAGATATAATATGATTTGCGGAGTGCTATGTATTCCTCGTCTACACTTCTAATGAATGTAAATGCGACACTTCTTTGCAAGGAAATAGCGTTTGCAGATGTCTACGTATCGTTGCAATAGAGTTCTTATGATTCTTAAAACGCGATATCGCATCTCATTTCTATGTTTCATGGTAAGATATAATATGACTTGCGGAGTGTTATGTATTCCTCGTCTACACTTCAAATGAATGTAAATGCGACACTTCCTTGCAAGGAAATAGCGTTTGCAGATGTCTACGTATCGTAGCAATAGTTTTCTTATGATTCTTAAAACGCGATATCGCATCTCATTTCTATGTTTCATGGTAAGATATAATATGATTTGCGAAGTGTTATGTATTCCTCGTCTACACTTCAAATGAATGTAAATGCGACACTTCCTTGCAAGGAAATAGCGTTTGCAGACGTCTACGTATCGTAGCAATAGAGTTCTTATGATTCTTAAAACGCTATATTGCATCTCATTTCTATGTTTCATGGTAAGATATAATATGATTTGCGAAGTGTTATGTATTCCTAGTCTACACTTCAAATGAATGTGAATGCGACACTTTCTCGCTAGGAAATAGCGTTTGCAGATGTCTACGTATCGTGGCAATAGATTTCTAATGCTTCTTAAAACGCGAGATCGCATCTATATTTCTATGTATCATGGTAAGATATAATATGATTTGCGAAGTGACATGTATTCCTCGTCTACACTTCAAATGAATGTAAATGCGACACTTCCTTGCTAGCAAATAGCGTCTGCGGATGTCTAGGTATCGTAGCAATAGATTTCTAATGCTTCTTAAAACGCGATATCGCATTTCATTTCTATGTTTCATGGTAAGATATAATATGATTTGCGAAGTGTTATGTATTCCTCGTTTACACTTCAAATGAATGTAAATGCGGCACTTCCTTGCTAGGAGATAGCGTTTGCAGATGTCTACGTATCGTAGCAATAGAGTTCAAGTGCTTCTTAAAACGAGATATTGCATCTTATATCTATGTTTCATGATAAGATATAATATGCATTGCGAAGTGTTATGCATTCCTCGTCCACGATTCAAGTGATTGAAAATGCGACACTTCCTTGCAGGGAAATAGCGTTTGCAGATGTCTACGTATCGTAGCAATAGAGTTCTAATGCTTCTTAAAATGCGATATCGCATCTCATTTCTATGTTTCATGGTAAGATAGAATATGATTTGCGAAGTGTTATGTATTCCTCGTCTACACATCAAATGAATGTAAATGCGACACTTCCTTGCAAGGAAATAGCGTTTGCAGATGTCTACGTATCGTAGCAATAGAGTTCAAATGCTTCTTAAAACGAGATATTGCATCTTATATCTATGTTTCATGATAAGATATAATATTCATTGCGAAGTGTTATGCATTCCTCGTCTACGATTCAAATGAATGAAAATGCGACACTTCCTTGCAAGGAAATAGCGTTTGCAGATGTCTACGTATCGTAGCAATAGAGTTCTCATGCTTCTTAAAACGCGATATCGCATCTCATTTCTATGTTTCATGGTAAGATAGAATATGATTTGCGAAGTGTTATGTATTCCTCGTCTACACATCAATTGAATGTAAATGCGACACTTCCTTGCAAGGAAATAGCGTTTGCAGATGTCTACGTATCGTAGCAATAGAGTTCTTATGATTCTTAAAACGCGATATCGCATCTCATTCCTATGTTTCATGGTAAGGTATAATATGAAATGCGAAGTGTTATGTATCCGTCGTCTACACTTCAAATGAATGTAAATGCGACACTTTCTTGCAAGGAAATAGCGTTTGCAGATGTCTACGTATCGTAGCATTGGATTTCTGATGCTTCTTAAAACGCGATATCGCATCTCATTTCTATGTTTCATGGTAAGATATAATATGATTTGCGAAGTGTTATGTATTCCTCGTCTACACTTCAAATGAATGTAAATGCGACACTTCTTTGCAAGGATATAGCGTTTGCAAATGTCTACGTATCGTTGCAATAGAGTTCTTATGATTCTTAAAACGCGATATCGCATCTCATTTCTATGTTTCATGGTAAGGTATAATATGATTTGCGGAGTGTTATGTATTCCTCGTCTCCACTTCAAATGAATGTAAATGCGGCACTTCCTTGCTAGGAGATAGCATCTGTAGATGTCTAGGTACCGTAGCAATAGTGTTCTAATGCTTCGTAAAACGCGATATCGCATCTCATTTCTATGTTTCATGATAAGATATAATATTCATTGCGAAGTGTTATGCATTCCTCGTCTACGATTCAAATGAATGTAAATGCGACACTTCCTTGCAAGGAAATAGCGTTTGCAGATGTCTGCGTATCGAAGCAATAGAGTTCAGATGCTTCTTAAAACGAGATATTGCATCTCATTTCTATGTTTCATGGTAAGATATAATATGATTTGCGGAGTGTTATGTATTCCTCGTCTACACTTCAAATGAATGTAAATGCGACACTTCCTTGCAAGGAAATAGCGTTTGCAGATGTCTACGTATCGAAGCAATAGAGTTCAAATGCTTCTTAAAACGAGATATTGCATCTTATATCTATGTTTCATGATAAGATATACTATTCATTGCGAAGTGTTATGCATTCCTCGTCTACGATTCAAATGAATGAAAACGCGACACTTCCTTGCAAGGAAATAGCGTTTGCAGATGTCTACGTATCGTAGCAATAGAGTTCTCATGCTTCTTAAAACGCGATATCGCATCTCATTTCTATGTTTCATGGTAAGATAGAATATGATTTGCGAAGTGTTATGTATTCCTCGTCTACACATCAAATGAATGTAAATGCGACACTTCCTTGCAAGGAAATAGCGTTTGCAGATGTCTACGTATCGTAGCAATAGAGTTCTTATGATTCTTAAAACGCGATATCGCATCTCATTTCTATGTTTCATGGTAAGGTATAATATGATATGCGAAGTGTTATGTATCTGTCGTCTACACTTCAAATGAATGTAAATGCGACACTTTCTTGCAAGGAAATAGCGTTTGCAGATGTCTACGTATCGTAACATTGGATTTCTGATGCTTCTTAAAACGCGATATCGCATCTCATTTCTATGTTTCATGGTAAGATATAATATGATTTGCGAAGTGTTATGTATTCCTCGTCTACACTTCAAATCAATGTAAATGCGACACTTCTTTGCAAGGATATAGCGTTTGCAAATGTCTACGTATCGTTGCAATAGAGTTCTTATGATTCTTAAAACGCGATATCGCATCTCATTTCTATGTTTCATGGTAAGGTATAATATGATTTGCGGAGTGTTTTGTATTCCTCGTCTCCACTTCAAATGAATGTAAATGCGACACTTCCTTGCAAGGAAATAGCGTTTGCAGATGTCTACGTATCGTAGCAATGCATTTCTGATGCTTCTTAAAACGCGATATCGCATCTCATTTCTATGTTTCATGGTAAGATATAATATGATTTGCGAATTGTCATGTATTCCTCGTCCACACTTCAAATGAATGTGAATGCGACACTTCCTCGCTAGGAAATAGCGTTTGCAGATGTCTACGTATCGAAGCAATAGAGTTCAAATGCTTCTTAAAACGAGATATTGCATTTCATATCTATGTTTCATGATAAGATATAATATTCATTGCGAAGTGTTATGCATTCCTCGTCTACGATTAAAATGAATGAAAATGCGACACTTCCTTGCAAGGAAATAGCGTTTGCAGATGTCTACGTATCGTAGCAATAGAGTTCTTATGATTCTTAAAACGCGATATCGCATCTCATTCCTATGTTTCATGGTAAGATATAATATGATTTGCGAATTGTCATGTATTCCTCGTCCACACTTCAAATGAATGTGATTGCGACACTTCCTCGCTAGGAAATAGCGTTTGCAGATGTCTACGTATCGTAGCAGTTGAGTTCTAATGACTCCTAAAACGCGATATCGCATCTCATTTCTATGTTTCATGGTAAGATATAATATGATTTGCGAAGTGTTATGTATTCCTCGTCTACACACCAAATGAATGTAAATGCGACACTTCCTTGCAAGGAAATAGCTTTTGCAGATGTCTACGTATCGTAGCAATGGCTTTCTGATGCTTCTTAAAACGCGATATCGCATGTCATTTCTATGTTTCATGGTAAGATATAATATGATTTGCGAAGTGTTATGTATTCCTCGTCTACACTTCAAATGAATGTAAATGCGACACTTCTTTGCAAGGAAATAGCGTTTGCAGATGTCTACGTATCGTAGCAATGGATTTCTGATGCTTCTTAAAACGCGATATCGCATCTCATTTCTATGTTTCATGGTAAGATATAATATGATTTGCGAATTGTCATGTATTCCTCGTCCACACTTCAAATGAATGTGATTGCGACACTTCCTCGCTAGGAAATAGCGTTTGCAGATGTCTACGTATCGTAGCAGTTGAGTTCTAATGACTCCTAAAACGCGATATCGCATCTCATTTCTATGTTTCATGGTAAGATATAATATGATTTGCGAAGTGTTATGTATTCCTCGTCTACACACCAAATGAATGTAAATGCGACACTTCCTTGCAAGGAAATAGCTTTTGCAGATGTCTACGTATCGTAGCAATGGCTTTCTGATGCTTCTTAAATCACGATATCGCATGTCATTTCTATGTTTCATGGTAAGATATAATATGATTTGCGAAGTGTTATGTATTCCTCGTCTACACTTCAAATGAATGTAAATGCGACACTTCTTTGCAAGGAAATAGCGTTTGCAGATGTCTACGTATCGTTGCAATAGGGTTCTTATGATTCTTAAAACGCGATATCGCATCTCATTTCTATGTTTCATGGTAAGATATAATATGACTTGCGGAGTGTTATGTATTCCTCGTCTACACTTCAAATGAATGTAAATGCGACACTTCCTTGTAAGGAAATAGCGTTTGCAGATGTCTACGTATCGTAGCAATAGTGTTCTTATGATTCTTAAAACGCGATATCGCATCTCATTTCTATGTTTCATGGTAAGATATAATATGATTTGCGAAGTGTTATGTATTCCTCGTCTACACTTCAAATGAATGTAAATGCGACACTTCCTTGCAAGGAAATAGCGTTTGCAGATGTCTACGTATCGTAGCAATAGAGTTCTAATGCTTCTTAGAACGCGGTATCGCATCTCATTCCTATGTTTCATGGTAAGATATAATATGATTTGCGAAGTGTTATGTATTCCTCGTCTACAATTCAAATGAATGTGAATGCGACACTTCCTCGCTAGGAAATAGCGTTTGCAGATGTCTGCGTATCGTAGCAGTAGAGTTCTAATGATTCTTAAAACGCGATATCGCATCTCATTTCTATGTTTCATGGTAAGATATAATATGATTTGCGAAGTGTCATGCATTCCTCGTCTACGATTCAGATGAATGTAAATGCGACACTTCCTTGCAAGGAAATAGCGTTTGAAGATGTCTACGTATCGTACCAATGGATTTCCGATGCTTCTTAAAACGCGATATCGCATCTCATTTCTATGTTTCATGGTAAGGTATAATATGATTTGCGAAGTGTCATGTACTCCTCGTCCACGCTTCAAATGAATGTAAATGCGACACTTCCTTGCAAGGAAATATCGTTTGCAAATGTCTACCTATCGTAGCAGTAGTGTTCTAATGCTTCTTAGAACGCGATATCGCACCTCATTTCTATGTTTCATGGTAAGATACAATATGATTTGCGAAGTGTTATGTATTCCTCGTCTACACTTCAAATGAATGTGAATGCGACACTTCCTCGCTAGGAAATAGCGTTTGCAGATGTCTACGTATCGAAGCAATAGAGTTCAAATGCTACTTAGAACGAGATATTGCATCTCATATTTATGTTTCATGATAAGATATAATATTCATTGCGAAGTGTTATGCATTCCTCGCCTACGATTCAAATGAATGTAAATGCGACACTTCCTTGCAAGGAAATAGCGTTTGCAGATGTCTACGTATCGAAGCAATATAGTTCAATTGCTTCTTAAAACGAGATATTGCATCTCATATCTATGTTTCATGATAAGATATAATATTCATTGCGAAGTGTTATGCATTCCTCGTCTACGACTCAAAGGAATGTAAATGCGACACTTCCTTGCAAGGAAATAGCGTTTGCAGATGTCTACGTATCGTAGCAATAGAGTTCTAATGCTTCTTAAAACGCGATATCGCATCTCATTCCTATGTTTCATGGTAAGATATAATATGATTTGCGAAGTGTTATGTATTCCTCGTTTACACTTCAAATGAATGTGAATGCGACACTTCCTCGCTAGGTAATAGCGTTTGCAGATGTCTGCGTATCGTAGCAGTAGAGTTCTAATGATTCTTAAAACGCGATATCGCATCTCATTTCTATGTTTCATGGTAAGATATAATATGATTTGCGAAGTGTCATGCATTCCTCGTCTACGATTCAGATGAATGTAAATGCGACACTTCCTTGCAAGGAAATAGCGTTTGAAGATGTCTACGTATCGTACCAATGGATTTCTGATGCTTCTTAAAACGCGATATCGCATCTCATTTCTATGTTTCATGGTAAGGTATAATATGATTTGCGAAGTGTCATGTATTCCTCGTCCACGCTTCAAATGAATGTAAATGCGACACTTACTTGCAAGGAAATATCGTTTGCAAATGTCTACCTATCGTAGCAGTAGTGTTCTAATGCTTCTTAGAACGCGATATCGCATCTCATTTCTATGTTTCATGGTAAGATACAATATGATTTGCGAAGTGTTATGTATTCCTCGTCTACACTTCAAATGAATGTGAATGCGACACTTCCTCGCTAGGTAATAGCGTTTGCAGATGTCTGCGTATCGTAGCAGTAGAGTTCTAATGATTCTCAAAACGCGATATCGCATCTCATTTCTATGTTTCATGGTAAGGTATAATATGATTTGCGAAGTGTCATGTATTCCTCGTCCACGCTTCAAATGAATGTAAATGCGACACTTCCTTGCAAGGAAATATCGTTTGCAAATGTCTACCTATCGTAGCAGTAGTGTTCTAATGCTTCTTAGAACGCGATATCGCATCTCATTTCTATGTTTCATGGTAAGATACAATATGATTTGCGAAGTGTTATGTATTCCTCGTCTACACTTCAAATGAATGTGAATGCGACACTTCCTCGCTAGGAAATAGCGTTTGCAGATGTCTACGTATCAAAGCAATAGAGTTCAAATGCTACTTAGAACGAGATATTGCATCTCATATTTATGTTTCATGATAAGATATAATATTCATTGCGAAGTGTTATGCATTCCTCGCCTACGATTCAAATGAATGTAAATGCGACACTTCCTTGCAAGGAAATAGCGTTTGCAGATGTCTACGTATCGAAGCAATATAGTTCAATTGCTTCTTAAAACGAGATATTGCATCTCATATCTATGTTTCATGATAAGATATAATATTCATTGCGAAGTGTTATGCATTCCTCGTCTACGACTCAAATGAATGTAAATGCGACACTTCCTTGCAAGGAAATAGCGTTTGCAGATGTCTACGTATCGTAGCAATAGAGTTCTAATGCTTCTTAAAACGCGATATCGCATCTCATTCCTATGTTTCATGGTAAGATATAATATGATTTGCGAAGTGTTATGTATTCCTCGTCTACACTTCAAATGAATGTGAATGCGACACTTCCTCGCTAGGTAATAGCGTTTGCAGATGTCTGCGTATCGTAGCAGTAGAGTTCTAATGATTCTTAAAACGCGATATCGCATCTCATTTCTATGTTTCATGGTAAGATATAATATGGTTTGCGCAGTGTCATGCATTCCTCGTCTACGATTCAAATGAATGTAAATGAGACACTTCCTTGCAAGGAAATAGCGTTTGAAGATGTCTACGTATCGTACCAATGGATTTCTGATGCTTCTTAAAACGCGATATCGCATCTCATTTCTATGTTTCATGGTAAGGTATAATATGATTTGCGAAGTGTCATGTATTCCTCGTCCACGCTTCAAATGAATGTAAATGCGACACTTCCTTGCAAGGAAATATCGTTTGCAAATGTCTACCTATCGTAGCAGTAGTGTCCTAATGCTTCTTAGAACGCGATATCGCATCTCATTTCTATGTTTCATGGTAAGATACAATATGATTTGCGAAGTGTTATGTATTCCTCGTCTACACTTCAAATGAATGTGAATGCGACACTTCCTCGCTAGGAAATAGCGTTTGCAGATGTCTACGTATCGAAGCAATAGAGTTCAAATGCTTCTCAAAACGCGATATCGCATCTCATTTCTATGTTTCATGGTAAGATATAATCCGATTTGCGAAGTGTTATGTATTCCTCGGCTACACTTCAAATGAATGTGAATGCGACACTTCCTCGCTAGGAAATAGCGTTTGCAGATGTCTACGTATCGAAGCAATAGAGTTCAAATGCTTCTTAGAACGAGATATTGCATCTCATATTTATGTTTCATGATAAGATATAATATTCATTGCGAAGTGTTATGCATTCCTCGCCTACGATTCAAATGAATGTAAATGCGACACTTCCTTGCAATGAAATAGCGTTTGCAGATGTCTACGTATCGAAGCAATAGAGTTCAATTGCTTCTTAAAACGAGATATTGCATCTCATATCTATGTTTCATGATAAGATATAATATGATTTGCGAAGTGTCATGCATTCCTCGTCTACGATTCAGATGAATGTAAATGCGACACTTCCTTGCTAGGAAATAGCGTTTGAAGATGTCTACGTATCGTACCAATGGATTTCTGATGCTTCTTAAAACGCGATATCGCATCTCATTTCTATGTTTCATGGTAAGGTATAATATGATTTGCGAAGTGTCATGTATTCCTCGTCCACGCTTCAAATGAATGTAAATGCGACACTTCCTTGCAAGGAAATATCGTTTGCAAATGTCTACCTATCGTAGCAGTAGTGTTCTAATGCTTCTTAGGACGCGATATCGCATCTCATTTCTATGTTTCATGGTAAGATACAATATGATTTGCGAAGTGTTATGTATTCCTCGTCTACACTTCAAATGAATGTGAATGCGACACTTCCTCGCTAAGAAATAGCGTTTGCAGATGTCTACGTATCGAAGCAATAGAGTTCAAATGCTTCTCAAAACGCGATATCGCATCTCATTTCTATGTTTCATGGTAAGATATAATCCGATTTGCGAAGTGTTATGTATTCCTCGCCTACGATTCAAATGAATGTAAATGCGACACTTCCTTGCAATGAAATAGCGTTTGCAGATGTCTGCGTATCGAAGCAATAGAGTTCAATGCGCTTCTTAAAACGAGGTATTGCATCTCATATCTATGTTTCATGATAAGATATAATATGAATTGCGAAGTGTCATGCATTCCTCGTCTACGATTCAGATGAATGTAAATGCGACACTTCCTTGCAAGGAAATAGCGTTTGAAGATGTCTACGTACCGTACCAATGGATTTCTGATGCTTCTTAAAACGCGATATCGCATCTCATATCTATGTTTCATGGTAAGGTATAATATGATTTGCGAAGTGTCATGTATTCCTCGTCCACGCTTCAAATGAATGTAAATGCGACACTTCCTTGCAAGGAAATATCGTTTGCAAATGTCTACCTATCGTAGCAGTAGTGTTCTAATGCTTCTTAGAACGCGATATCGCATCTCATTTCTATGTTTCATGGTAAGATACAATATGATTTGCGAAGTGCTATGTATTCCTCGTCTACACTTCAAATGTATGTGAATGCGACACTTCCTCGCTAGGAAATAGCGTTTGCAGATGTCTACGTATCGAAGCAGTACAGTTCAAATGCTTCTCAAAACGCGATATCGCATCTCATTTCTATGTTTCATGGTAAGATATAATCCGATTTGCGAAGTGTTATGTATTCCTCGGCTACACTTCAAATGAATGTAAATGCGACACTTCTTTGCAAGGAAATAGCGATTGCAGATGTCTACGTATCGTAGCAATAGAGTTCTTATGATTCTTAAAACGCGATATCGCATCTCATTTCTATGTTTCATGGTAAGGTATAATATGATTTGCGAAGTGTTATGTATTCCTCGTCTACACTTCAAATGAATGTAAATGCGACACTTTCTTGCAAGGAAATAGCGTTTGCAGATGTCTACGTATCGTAGCAATGGCTTTCTGATGCTTCTTAAAACGCGATATCGCATGTCATTTCTATGTTTCATGGTAAGATATAATATGATTTGCGAAGTGTTATGTATTCCTCGTCTACACTTCAAATGAATGTGAATGTGACACTTCCTCGCTAGGAAATAGCGTTTGCAGATGTCTGCGTATCGTAGCAGTAGAGTTCTAATGCTTCTTAAAACGCGATATCGCATCTCATTTCTATGTTTCATGGTAAGATACAATATGATTTGCGGAGTGTTATGTATTCCTCGTCTACACTTCAAATGAATGTAAATGCGACACTTCCTTGCAAGGAAATAGCGTTTGCAAATGTCTACCTATCGTAGCAGTAGTGTTCTAATGCTTCTTAGAACGCGATATCGCATCTCATTTCTATGTTTCATGGTAAGATACAATATGATTTGCGAAGTGTTATGTATTCCTCGTCTACACTTCAAATGAATGTGAATGCGACACTTCCTCGCTAGGAAATAGCGTTTGCAGATGTCTACGTATCGAAGCAATAGAGTTCAAATGCTTCTCAAAACGCGATATCGCATCTCATTTCTATGTTTCATGGTAAGATATAATCCGATTTGCGAAGTGTTATGTATTCCTCGCCTACACTTCAAATGAATGTAAATGCGACACTTCATTGCAAGGAAATAGCGATTGCAGATGTCTACGTATCGTAGCAATAGAGTTCAAATGCTTCTTAAAACGAGATATTGCATCACATATCTATGTTTCATGATAAGATATAATATTCATTGCGAAGTGTTATGCATTCCTCGTCTACGATTCAAACGAATGTAAATGCGACACTTCTTTGCAAGGAAATAGCGTTTGCAGATGTCTACGTATCGTAGCAATGGCTTTCTGATGCTTCTTAAAACGCGATATCGCATGTCATTTCTATGTTTCATGGTAAGATATAATTTGATTTGCGAAGTGTTATGTATTCCTCGTCTACACTTCAAATGAATGTAAATGCGACACTTCTTTGCAAGGAAATAGCGTTTGCAGATGACTACGTATCGTTGCAATAGAGTTCTTATGATTCTTAAAACGCGATATCGCATCTCATTTCTATGTTTCATGGTAAGATATAATCCGATTTGCGAAGTGTTATGTATTCCTCGTCTACACTTCAAATGAATGTGAATGCGACACTTCCTCGCTAGGAAATAGCGTTTGCAGATGTCTACGTATCGAAGCAATAGAGTTCAAATGCTTCTTAGAACGAGATATTGCATCTCATATTTATGTTTCATGATAAGATATAATATTCATTGCGAAGTGTTATGCATTCCTCGTCTACGATTCAGATGAATGTAAATGCGACACTTCACTGCAAGGAAATAGCGTTTGAAGATGTCTACGTACCGTACCAATGGATTTCTGATGCTTCTTAAAACGCGATATCGCATCTCATATCTATGTTTCATGGTAAGGTATAATATGAGCTGCGAAGTGTTATGTATTCCTCGTCTACACTTCAAATGAATGTAAATGCGACACTTTCTTGCAAGGAAATAGCGTTTGCAGATGTCTACGTATCGTAGCAATGGCTTTCTGATGCTTCTTAAAACGCGATATCGCATGTCATTTCTATGTTTCATGGTAAGATATAATATGATTTGCGAAGTGTTATGTATTCCTCGTCTACACTTCAAATGAATGTAAATGCGACACTTCTGTGCAAGGAAATAGCGTTTGCAGATGACTACGTATCGTTGCAATAGAGTTCTTATGATTCTTAAAACGCGATATCGGATCTCATTTCTATGTTTCATGGTAAGATATAATCTGATTTGCGAAGTGTTATGCATTCCTCGTCTACGATACATATGAATGTAAATGCGACATTTCCTTGCAAGGAAATATCGTTTGCAGATGTCTACGTATCGTAGCAATAGAGTTCTAATGCTTCTTAAAACGCGATATCGCATCTCATTTCTATGTTTCATGGTAAGATATAATATGATTTGCGAAGTGTTATGTATTCCTCGTCTACACTTCAAATGAATGTGAATGTGACACTTCCTCGCTAGGAAATAGCGTTTGCAGATGTCTGCGTATCGTAGCAGTAGAGTTCTAATGCTTCTTAAAACGCGATATCGCATCTCATTTCTATGTTTCATGGTAAGATACAATATGATTTGCGGAGTGTTATGTATTCCTCGTCTACACTTCAAATGAATGTAAATGCGACACTTCCTCGCTAGGAAATAGCGTTTGCAGATGTCTACGTATCGAAGCAATAGAGTTCAAATGCTTCTCAAAACGCGATATCGCATCTCATTTCTATGTTTCATGGTAAGATATAATCCGATTTGCGAAGTGTTATGTATTCCTCGTCTACACTTCAAATGAATGTGAATGCGACACTTCCTCGCTAGGAAATAGCGTTTGCAGATGTCTACGTATCGAAGCAATAGAGTTCAAATGCTTCTTAGAACGAGATATTGCATCTCATATTTATGTTTCATGATAAGATATAATATTCATTGCGAAGTGTCATGCATTCCTCGCCTACGATTCAAATGAATGTAAATGCGACACTTCCTTGCAATGAAATAGCGTTTGCAGATGTCTACGTATCGAAGCAATAGAGTTCAATTGCTTCTTAAAACGAGATATTGCATCTCATATCTATGTTTCATGATAAGATATAATATGATTTGCGAAGTGTCATGCATTCCTCGTCTACGATTCAGATGAATGTAAATGCGACACTTCCTTGCAAGGAAATAGCGTTTGAAGATGTCTACGTATCGTACCAATGGATTTCTGATGCTTCTTAAAACGCGATATCGCATCTCATTTCTATGTTTCATTGTAAGGTATAATATGATTTGCGAAGTGTCATGTATTCCTCGTCCACGCTTCAAATGAATGTAAATGCGACACTTCCTTGCAAGGAAATATCGTTTGCAAATGTCCACCTATCGTAGCAGTAGTGTTCTAATGCTTCTTAGAACGCGATATCGCATCTCATTTCTATGTTTCATGGTAAGATACAATATGATTTGCGGAGTGTTATGTATTCCTCGTCTACACTTCAAATGAATGTGAATGCGACACTTCCCCGCTAGGAAATAGCGTTTGCAGATGTCTACGTATCGAAGCAATAGAGTTCAAATGCTTCTCAAAACGCGATATCGCATCTCATTTCTATGTTTCATGGTAAGATATAATCCGATTTGCGAAGTGTTATGTATTCCTCGGCTACACTTCAAATGAATGTAAATGCGACACTTCTTTGCAAGGAAATAGCGATTGCAGATGTCTACGTATCGTAGCAATAGAGTTCTTATGATTCTTAAAACGCGATATCGCATCTCATTTCTATGTTTCATGGTAAGATATAATATGATTTGCGAAGTGTTATGTATTCCTCGTCTACACTTCAAATGAATGTGAATATGACACTTCCTCGCTAGGAAATAGCGTTTGCAGATGTCTGCGTATCGTGGCAGTAGAGTTCTAATGCTTCTTAAAATGCGATATCGCATCTCATTTCTATGTTTCATGGTAAGATACAATATGATTTGCGAAGTGTTGTGTATTCCTCGTCTACACTTCAAATGAATGTGAATGCGACACATCCTCGCTGGGAAATAGCGTTCGCAGATGTCTACGTATCGTAGCAATAGAGTTCTTATGATTCTTAAAACGCGATATCGCATCTCATTTCTATGTTTCATGGTAAGGTATAATATGATTTGCGAAGTGTTATGTATCCGTCGTCTACACTTCAAATGAATGTGAATGCCACACTTCCTCGCTAGGAAATAGCGTTTGCAGATGTCTACGTATAGAAGCAATAGAGTTCTAATGCTTCTTAAAACGCGATATCGCATCTCATTTCTATGTTTCATGGTAAGGTATAATATGAGTTGCGAAGTGTTATGTATTCCTCGTCTACACTTCAAATGAATGTAAATGCGACACTTTCTTGCAAGGAAATAGCGTTTGCAGATGTCTACGTATCGTAGCAATGGCTTTCTGATGCTTCTTAAAACGCGATATCGCATGTCATTTCTATGTTTCATGGTAAGATATAATATGATTAGCGAAGTGTTATGTATTCCTCGTCTACACTTCAAATGAATGTAAATGCGACACTTCTGTGCAAGGAAATAGCGTTTGCAGATGACTACGTATCGTTGCAATAGAGTTCTCATGATTCTTAAAACGCGATATCGGATCTCATTTCTATGTTTCATGGTAAGATATAATATGATTTGCGAAGTGTTATGCATTCCTCGTCTACGATTCAAATGAATGTAAATGCGACATTTCCTTGCTAGGAAATATCGTTTGCAGATGTCTACGTATCGTAGCAATAGAGTTCTAATGCTTCTTAAAACGCTATATCGCATCTCATTTCTATGTTTCATGGTAAGATACAATATGATTTGCGAAGTGTTATGTATTCCTCGTCTACACTTCAAATGAATGTGAATGCGACACTTCCTCGCTAGGAAATAGCGTTTGCAGATGTCTACGTATCGAAGCAGTACAGTTCAAATGCTTCTCAAAACGCGATATCGCATCTCATTTCTATGTTTCATGGTAAGATATAATCCGATTTGCGAAGTGTTATGTATTCCTCGGCTACACTTCAAATGAATGTAAATGCGACACTTCTTTGCAAGGAAATAGCGATTGCAGATGTCCACGTATCGTAGCAATAGAGTTCTTATGATTCTTAAAACGCGATATCGCATCTCATTTCTATGTTTCATGGTAAGGTATAATATGATTTGCGAAGTGTTATGTATTCCTCGTCTACACTTCAAATGAATGTGAATGTGACACTTCCTCGCTAGGAAATAGCGCTTGCAGATGTCTGCGTATCGTAGCAGTAGAGTTCTAATGCTTCTTAAAATGCGATATCGCATCTCATTTCTATGTTTCATGGTAAGATATAATATGATTTGCGAAGTGTTATGTATTCCTCGTCTACACTTCAAATGAATGTAAATGCGACACTTCTGTGCAAGGAAATAGCGTTTGCAGATGACTACGTATCGTTGCAATAGAGTTCTCATGATTCTTAAAACGCGATATCGGATCTCATTTCTATGTTTCATGGTAAGATATAATATGATTTGCGAAGTGTTATGCATTCCTCGTCTACGATTCAAATGAATGTAAATGCGACATTTCCTTGCTAGGAAATATCGTTTGCAGATGTCTACGTATCGTAGCAATAGAGTTCTAATGCTTCTTAAAACGCTATATCGCATCTCATTTCTATGTTTCATGGTAAGATACAATATGATTTGCGAAGTGTTATGTATTCCTCGTCTACACTTCAAATGAATGTGAATGCGACACTTCCTCGCTAGGAAATAGCGTTTGCAGATGTCTACGTATCGAAGCAGTACAGTTCAAATGCTTCTCAAAACGCGATATCGCATCTCATTTCTATGTTTCATGGTAAGATATAATCCGATTTGCGAAGTGTTATGTATTCCTCGGCTACACTTCAAATGAATGTAAATGCGACACTTCTTTGCAAGGAAATAGCGATTGCAGATGTCCACGTATCGTAGCAATAGAGTTCTTATGATTCTTAAAACGCGATATCGCATCTCATTTCTATGTTTCATGGTAAGGTATAATATGATTTGCGAAGTGTTATGTATTCCTCGTCTACACTTCAAATGAATGTGAATGTGACACTTCCTCGCTAGGAAATAGCGCTTGCAGATGTCTGCGTATCGTAGCAGTAGAGTTCTAATGCTTCTTAAAATGCGATATCGCATCTCATTTCTATGTTTCATGGTAAGATATAATATGATTTGCGAAGTGTTATGTATTCCTCGTCTACACTTCAAATGAATGTAAATGCGACACTTCTGTGCAAGGAAATAGCGTTTGCAGATGACTACGTATCGTTGCAATAGAGTTCTCATGATTCTTAAAACGCGATATCGGATCTCATTTCTATGTTTCATGGTAAGATATAATATGATTTGCGAAGTGTTATGCATTCCTCGTCTACGATTCAAATGAATGTAAATGCGACATTTCCTTGCTAGGAAATATCGTTTGCAGATGTCTACGTATCGTAGCAATAGAGTTCTAATGCTTCTTAAAACGCTATATCGCATCTCATTTCTATGTTTCATGGTAAGATACAATATGATTTGCGAAGTGTTATGTATTCCTCGTCTACACTTCAAATGAATGTGAATGCGACACTTCCTCGCTAGGAAATAGCGTTTGCAGATGTCTACGTATCGAAGCAGTACAGTTCAAATGCTTCTCAAAACGCGATATCGCATCTCATTTCTATGTTTCATGGTAAGATATAATCCGATTTGCGAAGTGTTATGTATTCCTCGGCTACACTTCAAATGAATGTAAATGCGACACTTCTTTGCAAGGAAATAGCGATTGCAGATGTCCACGTATCGTAGCAATAGAGTTCTTATGATTCTTAAAACGCGATATCGCATCTCATTTCTATGTTTCATGGTAAGGTATAATATGATTTGCGAAGTGTTATGTATTCCTCGTCTACACTTCAAATGAATGTGAATGTGACACTTCCTCGCTAGGAAATAGCGCTTGCAGATGTCTGCGTATCGTAGCAGTAGAGTTCTAATGCTTCTTAAAATGCGATATCGCATCTCATTTCTATGTTTCATGGTAAGATATAATATGATTTGCGAAGTGTTATGTATTCCTCGTCTACACTTCAAATGAATGTAAATGCGACACTTCTGTGCAAGGAAATAGCGTTTGCAGATGACTACGTATCGTTGCAATAGAGTTCTCATGATTCTTAAAACGCGATATCGGATCTCATTTCTATGTTTCATGGTAAGATATAATATGATTTGCGAAGTGTTATGCATTCCTCGTCTACGATTCAAATGAATGTAAATGCGACATTTCCTTGCTAGGAAATATCGTTTGCAGATGTCTACGTATCGTAGCAATAGAGTTCTAATGCTTCTTAAAACGCTATATCGCATCTCATTTCTATGTTTCATGGTAAGATACAATATGATTTGCGAAGTGTTATGTATTCCTCGTCTACACTTCAAATGAATGTGAATGCGACACTTCCTCGCTAGGAAATAGCGTTTGCAGATGTCTACGTATCGAAGCAGTACAGTTCAAATGCTTCTCAAAACGCGATATCGCATCTCATTTCTATGTTTCATGGTAAGATATAATCCGATTTGCGAAGTGTTATGTATTCCTCGGCTACACTTCAAATGAATGTAAATGCGACACTTCTTTGCAAGGAAATAGCGATTGCAGATGTCCACGTATCGTAGCAATAGAGTTCTTATGATTCTTAAAACGCGATATCGCATCTCATTTCTATCTTTCATGGTAAGGTATAATATGATTTGCGAAGTGTTATGTATTCCTCGTCTACACTTCAAATGAATGTGAATGTGACACTTCCTCGCTAGGAAATAGCGCTTGCAGATGTCTGCGTATCGTAGCAGTAGAGTTCTAATGCTTCTTAAAATGCGATATCGCATCTCATTTCTATGTTTCATGGTAAGATATAATATGATTTGCGAAGTGTTATGTATTCCTCGTCTACACTTCAAATGAATGTAAATGCGACACTTCTGTGCAAGGAAATAGCGTTTGCAGATGACTACGTATCGTTGCAATAGAGTTCTCATGATTCTTAAAACGCGATATCGGATCTCATTTCTATGTTTCATGGTAAGATATAATATGATTTGCGAAGTGTTATGCATTCCTCGTCTACGATTCAAATGAATGTAAATGCGACATTTCCTTGCTAGGAAATATCGTTTGCAGATGTCTACGTATCGTAGCAATAGAGTTCTAATGCTTCTTAAAACGCTATATCGCATCTCATTTCTATGTTTCATGGTAAGATACAATATGATTTGCGAAGTGTTATGTATTCCTCGTCTACACTTCAAATGAATGTGAATGCGACACTTCCTCGCTAGGAAATAGCGTTTGCATATGTCTACGTATCGAAGTAATAGAGTTCAAATGCTTCTTAGAACGAGATATTGCATCTCATATTTATGTTTCATGATAAGATATAATATTCATTGCGAAGTGTTATGCATTCCTCGCCTACGATTCAAATGAATGTAAATGCGACACTTTCTTGCAATGAAATAGCGTTTGCAGATGTCTACGTATCGAAGCAATAGCGTCAATTGCTTCTTAAAACGAGGTATTGCATCTCATATCTATGTTTCATGATAAGATATAATATGATTTGCGAAGTATCATGCATTCCTCGTCTACGATTCAGATGAATGTAAATGCGACACTTCCTTGCAAGGAAATAGCGTTTGAAGATGTCTACGTACCGTACCAATGGATTTCTGATGCTTCTTAAAACGCGATATCGCATCTCATATCTAGGTTTCATGGTAAGGTATAATATGATTTGCGAAGTGTCATGTATTCCTCGTCCACGCTTCAAATGAATGTAAATGCGACACTTCCTTGCAAGGAAATATCGTTTGCAAATGTCTACCTATCGTAGCAGTAGTGTTCTAATGCTTCTTAGAACGCGATATCGCATCTCATTTCTATGTTTCATGGTAAGATACAATATGATTTGCGAAGTGTTATGTATTCCTCGTCTACACTTCAAATGTATGTGAATGAGACACTTCCTCGCTAGGAAATAGCGTTTGCAGATGTCTACGTATCGAAGCAGTACAGTTCAAATGCTTCTCAAAACGCGATATCGCATCTCATTTCTATGTTTCATGGTAAGATATAATCCGATTTGCGAAGTGTTATGTATTCCTCGGCTACACTTCAAATGAATGTAAATGCGACACTTCTTTGCAAGGAAATAGCGATTGCAGATGTCTACGTATCGTAGCAATAGAGTTCTTATGATTCTTAAAACGCGATATCGCATCTCATTTCTATGTTTCATGGTAAGGTATAATATGATTTGCGAAGTGTTATGTATTCCTCGTCTACACTTCAAATGAATGTGAATGTGACACTTCCTCGCTAGGAAATAGCGCTTGCAGATGTCTGCGTATCGTAGCAGTAGAGTTCTTATGCTTCTTAAAATGCGATATCGCATCTCATTTCTATGTTTCATGGTAAGATACAATATGATTTGCGAAGTGTTATGTATTCCTCGTCTACACTTCCAATGAATGTAAATGCGACACTTTCTTGCAAGGAAATAGCGTTTGCAGATGTCTACGTATCGTAGCAATGGCTTTCTGATGCTTCTTAAAACGCGATATCGCATGTCATTTCTATGTTTCATGGTAAGATATAATATGATTTGCGAAGTGTTATGTATTCCTCGTCTACACTTCAAATGAATGTGAATGCGACACTTCCTCGCTAGGAAATAGCGTTTGCAGATGTCTACGTATCGAAGCAATAGAGTTCAAATGCTTCTCAAAACGCGATATCGCATCTCATTTCTATGTTTCATGGTAAGATATAATCCGATTTGCGAAGTGTTATGTATTCCTCGCCTACACTTCAAATGAATGTAAATGCGACACTTCATTGCAAGGAAATAGCGATTGCAGATGTCTACGTATCGTAGCAATAGAGTTCAAATGCTTCTTAAAACGAGATATTGCATCACATATCTATGTTTCATGATAAGATATAATATTCATTGCGAAGTGTTATGCATTCCTCGTCTACGATTCAAACGAATGTAAATGCGACACTTCTTTGCAAGGAAATAGCGTTTGCAGATGTCTACGTATCGTAGCAATGGCTTTCTGATGCTTCTTAAAACGCGATATCGCATGTCATTTCTATGTTTCATGGTAAGATATAATTTGATTTGCGAAGTGTTATGTATTCCTCGTCTACACTTCAAATGAATGTAAATGCGACACTTCTTTGCAAGGAAATAGCGTTTGCAGATGACTACGTATCGTTGCAATAGAGTTCTTATGATTCTTAAAACGCGATATCGCATCTCATTTCTATGTTTCATGGTAAGATATAATCCGATTTGCGAAGTGTTATGTATTCCTCGTCTACACTTCAAATGAATGTGAATGCGACACTTCCTCGCTAGGAAATAGCGTTTGCAGATGTCTACGTATCGAAGCAATAGAGTTCAAATGCTTCTTAGAACGAGATATTGCATCTCATATTTATGTTTCATGATAAGATATAATATTCATTGCGAAGTGTTATGCATTCCTCGTCTACGATTCAGATGAATGTAAATGCGACACTTCACTGCAAGGAAATAGCGTTTGAAGATGTCTACGTACCGTACCAATGGATTTCTGATGCTTCTTAAAACGCGATATCGCATCTCATATCTATGTTTCATGGTAAGGTATAATATGATTTGCGAAGTGTCATGTATTCCTCGTCCACGCTTCAAATGAATGTAAATGCGACACTTCCTTGCAAGGAAATATCGTTTGCAAATGTCTACCTATCGTAGCAGTAGTGTTCTAATGCTTCTTAGAACGCGATATCGCATCTCATTTCTATGTTTCATGGTAAGATACAATATGATTTGCGAAGTGTTATGTATTCCTCGTCTACACTTCAAATGAATGTGAATGCGACACTTCCTCGCTGGGAAATAGCGTTCGCAGATGTCTACGTATCGTAGCAATAGAGTACTTATGATTCTTAAAACGCGATATCGCATGTCATTTCTATGTTTCATGGTAAGATATAATATGATTTGCGAAGTGTTATGTATTCCTCGTCTACACTTCAAATGATTGTAAATGCGACACTTCTGTGCAAGGAAATAGCGTTTGCAGATGACTACGTATCGTTGCAATAGAGTTCTTATGATTCTTAAAACGCGATATCGGATCTCATTTCTATGTTTCATGGTAAGATATAATCTGATTTGCGAAGTGTTATGCATTCCTCGTCTACGATTCAAATGAATGTAAATGCGACATTTCCTTGCAAGGAAATATCGTTTGCAGATGTCTACGTATCGTAGCAATAGGGTTCTAATGCTTCTTAAAACGCGATATCGCATCTCATTTCTATGTTTCATGGTAAGATATAATATGATTTGCGAAGTGTTATGTATTCCTCGTCTACACTTCAAATGAATGTGAATGTGACACTTCCTCGCTAGGAAATAGCGTTTGCAGATGTCTACGTATCGTAGCAATAGGGTTCTAATGCTTCTTAGAACGAGATATTGCATCTCATATTTATGTTTCATGATAAGATATAATATTCATTGCGAAGTGTTATGCATTCCTCGCCTACGATTCAAATGAATGTAAATGCGACACTTCCTTGCAAGGAAATATCGTTTGCAAATGTCTACCTATCGTAGCAGTAGTGTTCTAATGCTTCTTAAAACGCGATATCGCATCTCATTTCTATGTTTCATGGTAAGATACAATATGATTTGCGAAGTGTTATGTATTCCTCGTCTACACTTCAAATGAATGTGAATGCGACACTTCCTCGCTAGGAAATAGCGTTTGCAGATGTCTACGTATCGAAGCAATAGAGTTCAAATGCTTCTCAAAACGCGATATAGCATCTCATTTCTATGTTTCAAGGTAAGATACAATATGATTTGCGAAGTGTTATGTATTCCTCGTCTACACTTCAAATGAATGTGAAGGCGACACTTCCTCGCTGGGAAATAGCGTTCGCAGATGTCTACGTATCGTAGCAATAGATTTCTTATGATTCTTAAAACGCGATATCGCATCTCATTTCTATGTTTCATGGTAAGGTATAATATGATTTGCGAAGTGTTATGTATTCGTCGTCGACACTTCAAATGAATGTGAATGTGACACTTCCTCGCTAGGAAATAGCGTTTGCAGATGTCTGCGTATCGTAGCAGTAGAGTTCTAATGCTTCTTAAAACGCGATATCGCATCTCATTTCTATGTTTCATGGTAAGATATAATATGATTTGCGGAGTGTTATGTATTCCTCGTCTACACTTCAAACGAATGTAAATGCGACACTTCCTTGCAAGGAAATAGCGTTTGCAAATGTCTACCTATCGTAGCAGTAGTGTTCTAATGCTTCTTAGAACGCGATATCGCATCTAATTTCTATGTTTCATGGTAAGATACAATATGATTTGCGAAGTGTTATGTATTCCTCGGCTACACTTCAAATGAATGTAAATGCGACACTTCTTTGCAAGGAAATAGCGATTGCAGATGTCTACGTATCGTAGCAGTAGAGTTCTAATGCTTCTTAAAACGCGATATCGCATCTCATTTCTATGTTTCATGGTAAGGTATAATATGATTTGCGAAGTGTTATGTATTCCTCGTCTACACTTCAAATGAATGTAAATGCGACACTTTCTTGCAAGGAAATAGCGTTTGCAGATGTCTACGTATCGTAGCAATAGAGTTCTAATGCTTCTTAAAACGCGATATCGCATCTCATTTCTATGTTTCATGGTAAGATATAATATGATTTGCGAAGTGTTATGTATTCCTCGACTACACTTCAAATGAATGTGAATGTGACACTTCCTCGCTAGGAAATAGCGTTTGCAGATGTCTGCGTATCGTAGCAGTAGAGTTCTAATGCTTCTTAAAACGCGATATCGCATCTCATTTCTATGTTTCATGGTAAGATACAATATGATTTGCGAAGTGTTATGAATTCCTCGTCGACACTTCAAATGAATGCGAATGCGACACTTCCTCGCTAGGAAACAGCGTTTGCAGATGTCTACGTATCGAAGCAATAGAGTTCAAATGCTTCTTAAGACGAGATATTGCATCTCATATCTATGTTTCATGATAAGATATAATATTCATTGCGAACTGTTATGTATCCGTCGTCTACACTTCAGATGAATGTAAATGCGACACTTCCTTGCAAGGATATAGCGTTTGCAGATGTCTACGTATCGTAGCAGTTGAGTCCTAATGCTTCTTATAACGCGATATCGCACCTCATTTCTATGTTTCATGGTAAGGTATAATATGATTTGCGAAGTGTTATGTATCCGTCGTCTACACTTCAAATGAATGTAAATGCGACACTTTCTCGCAAGGAACTAGCGTTTGCAGATGTCTACGTATCTTAGCAATAGAGTTCTTATGATTCTTAAATCGCGATATCGCATCTCATTTCTATGTTTCATGGTAAGATATAATCTGATTTGCGGAGTGTTATGTATTCCTCGTCTACACTTCAAATGAATGTAAATGCGACACTTCCTTGCAAGGAAATAGCGTTTGCAAATGTCTACCTATCGTAGCAGTAGTGTTCTAATGCTTCTTAGAACGCGATATCGCATCTCATTTCTATGTTTCATGGTAAGATACAATATGATTTGCGAAGTGTTATGTATTCCTCGTCTACACTTCAAATGAATGTGAATGCGACACATCCTCGCTAGGAAATAGCGTTTGCAGATGTCTACGTATCGAAGCAATGGAGTTCAAATGCTTCTTAAAACGAGATATTGCATCTCATATCTATGTTTCATGATAAGATATAATATTCATTGCGAAGTGTTATGCATTCTTCGCCTACGATTCAAATGAATGTAAATGCAACACTTCCTTGCAAGGAAATAGCGTTTGCAGATGTCCACGTATCGTAGCAGTTGAGTTCTAATGCTTCTTAAAACGCGATATCGCACCTCATTTCTATGTTTCATGGTAAGATATAATATGATTTGCGAAGTGTTATGTATTCCTCGTCTACACGTCAAATGAATGTAAATGCGACACTTCCTTGCAAGGAAACAGCGTTTGCAGATGTCTACGTATCGTAGCAATAGAGTTTTTATGATTCTTAAAACGCGATATCGCATCTCATTTCTATGTTTCATGGTAAGGTATAATATGATTTGCGAAGTGTTATGTATCCGTCGTCTACACTTCAAATGAATGTAAATGCGACACTTTCTCGCAAGGAACTAGCGTTTGCAGATGTCTACGTATCTTAGCAATAGAGTTCTTATGATTCTTAAATCGCGATATCGCATCTCATTTCTATGTTTCATGGTAAGATATAATCTGATTTGCGGAGTGTTATGCATTCCTCGTCTACGATTCAAATGAATGTAAATGCGACACTTCCTTGCAAGGAAATACCGTTTGCAGATGTCTACGGATCGTAGCAATAGAGTTCTAATGCTTCTTAAAACGCGATATCGCATCTCATTTCTATGTTTCATGGTAAGATATAATATGATTTGCGAAGTGTTATGTATTCCTCGGCTACACTTCAAATGAATGTAAATGCGACACTTCTTTGCAAGGAAATAGCGATTGCAGATGTCTACGTATCGTAGCAGTAGAGTTCTAATGCTTCTTAAAACGCGATATCGCATCTCATTTCTATGTTTCATGGTAAGATATAATATGATTTGCGGAGTGTTATGTATTCCTCGTCTACACTTCAAATGAATGTAAATGCGACACTTCCTTGCAAGGAAATAGCGTTTGCAAATGTCTACCTATCGTAGCAGTAGTGTTCTAATGCTTCTTAGAACGCGATATCGCATCTCATTTCTATGTTACATGGTAAGATACAATATGATTTGCGAAGTGTTATGTATTCCTCGTCTACACTTCAAATGAATGTGAATGCGACACATCCTCGCTAGGAAATAGCGTTTGCAGATGTCTACGTATCGGTGCAATAGAGTTCAAATGCTTCTCAAAACGCGATATCGCATCTCATTTCTATGTTTCATGGTAAGATATAATCCGATTTGCGAAGTGTTATGTATTCCTCGGCTACAATTCAAATGAATGTAAATGCGACACTTCTTTGCAAGGAAATAGCGATTGCAGATGTCTACGTATCGTAGCAATAGAGTTCTTATGATTCTTAAAACGCGATATCGCATCTCATTTCTATGTTTCATGGTAAGATACAATATGATTTGCGAAGTGTTATGTATTCCTCGGCTACACTTCAAATGAATGTAAATGCGACACTTCCTTGCAAGGAAATAGCGTTTGCAAATGTCTACCTATCGTAGCAGTATTGATCTAATGCATCTTAGAACGCGATGTCGCATCTCATTTCTATGTTTCATGGTAAGATATAATATGATTTGCGGAGTGTTATGTATTCCTCGTCTACACTTCTAATGAATGTAAATGCGACACTTCTTTGCAAGGAAATAGCGTTTGCAGATGTCTAAGTATCGTAGCAGTAGAGTTTTAATGCTTCTTAAAACGCGATATCGCATCTCATTTCTATGTTTCATGGTAAGATATAATATGATTTGCGAAGTGTTATGTATCCGTCGTCTACACTTCAAATGAATGTAAATGCGACACTTTCTCGCAAGGAAATAGCGATTGCAGATGTCTACGTATCGTAGCAGTAGAGTTCTAATGCTTCTTAAAACGCGATATCGCATCTCATTTCTATGTTTCATGGTAAGATATAATATGATTTGCGGAGTGTTATGTATTCCTCGTCTACACTTCAAATGAATGTAAATGCGACACTTTCTTGCAAGGAAATAGCGTTTGCAGATGTCTACGTATCGTAGCAATAGAGTTCTAATGCTTCTTAGAACGCGATATCGCATCTCATTTCTATGTTTCATGGTAAGATATAATATGATTTGCGAAGTGTTATGTATTCCTCGACTACACTTCAAATGAATGTGAATGTGACACTTCCTCGCTAGGAAATAGCGTTTGCAGATGTCTGCGTATCGTAGCAGTAGAGTTCTAATGCTTCTTAAAACGCGATATCGCATCTCATTTCTATGTTTCATGGTAAGATACAATATGATTTGCGAAGTGTTATGTATTCCTCGTCGACACTTCAAATGAATGCGAATGCGACACTTCCTCGCTAGGAAACAGCGTTTGCAGATGTCTACGTATCGAAGCAACAGAGTTCGAATGCTTCTTAAGACGAGATATTGCATCTCATATCTATGTTTCATGATAAGATATAATATTCATTGCGAAGTGTTATGCATTCCTCGTCTACGATTCAAATGAATGTAAATGCTACACTTCCTTGCAAGGAAATAGCGTTTGCAGATGTCTACGTATCGTAGCAATAGAGTTCTTATGATTCTTAAAACGCGATATCGCATCACATTTCTATGCTTCATGGTAAGGTATAATATGATTTGCGAACTGTTATGTATCCGTCGTCTACACTTCAAATGAATGTAAATGCGATACTTCCTTGCAAGGATATAGCGTTTGCAGATGTCTACGTATCGAAGCAATAGAGTTCAAATGCTTCTTAAAACGAGATATTGCATCTCATATCTATATTTCATGATAAGATATAATATTCATTGCGAAGTGTTATGCATTCCTCGTCTACGAATCAAATGAATGTAAATGCGACACTTCCTTGCAAGGAAATACCGTTTGCAGATGTCTACGGATCGTAGCAATAGAGTTCTAATGCTTCTTAAAACGCGATATCGCATCTCATTTCTATGTTTCATGGTAAGATATAATACGATTTGCGAAGTGTTATGTATTCCTCGGCTACATTTCAAATGAATGTAAATGCGACACTTCTTTGCAAGGAAATAGCGATTAAAGATGTCTACGTATCGTAGCAGTAGAGTTCTAATGCTTCTTAAAACGCGATATCGCATCTCATTTCTATGTTTCATGGTAAGATATAATATGATTTGCGGAGTGTTATGTATTCCTCGTCTACACTTCAATTGAATGTAAATGCGACACTTCCTTGCAAGGAAATAGCGTTTGCAAATGTCTACCTATCGTAGCAGTAGTGTTCTAATGCTTCTTAGAACGCGATATCGCATCTCATTTCTATGTTTCATGGTAAGATACAATATGATTTGCGAAGTGTTATGTATTCCTCGTCTACACTTCAAATGAATGTGAATGCGACACTTCCTCGCTAGGAAATAGCGTTTGCAGATGTCTACGTATCGGTGCAATAGAGTTCAAATGCTTCTCAAAACGCGATATCGCATCTCATTTCTATGTTTCATGGTAAGATATAATCCGATTTGCGAAGTGTTATGTATTCCTCGGCTACAATTCAAATGAATGTAAATGCGACACTTCTTTGCAAGGAAATAGCGATTGCAGATGTCTACGTATCGTAGTAATAGAGTTCTTACGATTCTTAAAACGCGATATCGCATCTCATTTCTATGTTTCATGGTAAGATATAATATGATTTGCGAAGTGTTATGTATTCCTCCTCTACACATCAAATGAATGTAAATGCGACACTTCCTTGCAAGGAAATAGCGTTTGCAGATGTCTACGGATCGTAGCAATAGAGTTCTAATGCTTCTTAAAACGCGATATCGCATCTCATTTCTATGTTTCATGGTAGGATATAATACGATTTGCGAAGTGTTATGTATTCCTCGGCTACACTTCAAATGAATGTAAATGCGACACTTCCTTGCAAGGAAATAGCGTTTGCAAATGTCTACCTATCGTAGCAGTATTGATCTAATGCATCTTAGAACGCGATGTCGCATCTCATTTCTATGTTTCATGGTAAGATATAATATGATTTGCGGAGTGTTATGTATTCCTCGTCTACACTTCTAATGAATGTAAATGCGACACTTCTTTGCAAGGAAATAGCGTTTGCAGATGTCTACGTATCGTAGCAGTAGAGTTTTAATGCTTCTTAAAACGCGATATCGCATCTCATTTCTATGTTTCATGGTAAGGTATAATATGATTTGCAAAGTGTTATGTATTCCTCGTCTACACTTCAAATGAATGTAAATGCGACACTTTCTTGCAAGGAAATAGCGTTTGCAGATGTCTACGTATCGTAGCAATAGAGTTCTAATGCTTCTTAAAACGCGATATCGCATCTCATTTCTATGTTTCATGGTAAGATATAATATGATTTGCGAAGTGTTATGTATTCCTCGGCTACACTTCAAATGAATGTAAATGCGACACTTCCTTGCAAGGAAATAGCGTTTGCAAATGTCTACCTATCGTAGCAGTATTGATCTAATGCATCTTAGAACGCGATGTCGCATCTCATTTCTATGTTTCATGGTAAGATATAATATGATTTGCGGAGTGTTATGTATTCCTCGTCTACACTTCTAATGAATGTAAATGCGACACTTCTTTGCAAGGAAATAGCGTTTGCAGATGTCTACGTATCGTAGCAGTAGAGTTTTAATGCTTCTTAAAACGCGATATCGCATCTCATTTCTATGTTTCATGGTAAGGTATAATATGATTTGCAAAGTGTTATGTATTCCTCGTCTACACTTCAAATGAATGTAAATGCGACACTTTCTTGCAAGGAAATAGCGTTTGCAGATGTCTACGTATCGTAGCAATAGAGTTCTAATGCTTCTTAAAACGCGATATCGCATCTCATTTCTATGTTTCATGGTAAGATATAATATGATTTGCGAAGTGTTATGTATTCCTCGACTACACTTCAAATGAATGTGAATGTGACACTTCCTCGCTAGGAAATAGCGTTTGCAGATGTCTGCGTATCGTAGCAGTAGAGTTCTAATGCTTCTTAAAACGCGATATCGCATCTCATTTCTATGTTTCATGGTAAGATACAATATGATTTGCGAAGTGTTATGTATTCCTCGTCGACACTTCAAATGAATGCGAATGCGACACTTCCTCGCTAGGAAACAGCGTTTGCAGATGTCTACGTATCGAAGCAACAGAGTTCAAATGCTTCTTAAGACGAGATATTGCATCTCATATCTATGTTTCATGATAAGATATAATATTCATTGCGAAGTGTTATGCATTCCTCGTCTACGATTCAAATGAATGTAAATGCGACACTTCCTTGCAAGGAAATAGCGTTCGCAGATGTCTACGTATCGTAGCAATAGAGTTCTTATGATTCTTAAAACACGATATCGCATCTCATTTCTATGCTTCATGGTAAGGTATAATATGATTTGCGAACTGTTATGTATCCGTCGTCTACACTTCAAATGAATGTAAATGCGACACTTCCTTGCAAGGATATAGCGTTTGCAGATGTCTACGTATCGAAGCAATAGAGTTCAAATGCTTCTTAAAACGAGATATTGCATCTCATATCTGTATTTCATGATAAGATATAATATTCATTGCGAAGTGTTATGCATTCCTCGTCTACGATTCAAATGAATGTAAATGCGACACTTCCTTGCAAGGAAATAGCGATTGCAGATGTCTACGTATCGTAGCAGAAGAGTTCTAATGCTTCTTAAAACGCGATATCGCATCTCATTTCTATGTTTCATGGTAAGATATAATGTGATTTGCGAAGTGTTATGTATTCCTCGTCTACACTTCAAATGAATGTGAATGCGACACATCCTCGCTAGGAAATAGCGTTTGCAGATGTCTACGTATCGAAGCAATGGAGTTCAAATGCTTCTTAAAACGAGATATTGCATCTCATATCTATGTTTCATGATAAGATATAATATTCATTGCGAAGTGTTATGCATTCTTCGCCTACGATTCAAATGAATGTAAATGCAACACTTCCTTGCAAGGAAATAGCGTTTGCAGATGTCTACGTATCGTAGCAGTTGAGTTCTAATGCTTCTTAAAACGCGATATCGCATCTCATTTCTATGTTTCATGGTAAGATATAATGTGATTTGCGAAGTGTTATGTATTCCTCGTCTACACTTCAAATGAATGTAAATGCGACACTTCCTTGCAAGGAAACAGCGTTTGCAGATGTCTACGTATCGTAGCAATAGAGTTCTAATGCTTCTTAAAACACGATATCGCATCTCATTTCTATGTTTCATGGTAAGATATAATATGATTTGCGAAGTGTTATGTATTCCTCGTCTACACTTCAAATGAATGTGAATGTGACACTTCCTCGCTAGGAAATAGCGTTTGCAGATGTCTGCGTATCGTAGCAGTAGAGTTCTAATGCTTCTTAAAACGCGATATCGCATCTCATTTCTATGTTTCATGGTAAGATATAATACGATTTGCGAAGTGTTACGTATTCCTCGGCTACACTTCAAATGAATGTGAATGCGACACTTCCTCGCTGGGAAATAGCGTTTGCAGATGTCTACGTATCGAAGCAATAGGGTTCAAATGCTTCTTAAAACGAGATATTGCATCACATATCTATGTTTCATGATAAGATATAATATTCATTGCGAAGTGTTATGCATTCCTCGTCTACGATTCAAATGAATGTAAATGCGACACATCCTTGAAAGGAAATAACGTTTGCAGATGTCTACGTATCGTAGCAGTTGAGTTCTAATGCTTCTTAAAACGCGATATCGCATCTCATTTCTATGTTTCATGGTAAGATATAATGTGATTTGCGAAGTGTTATGTATTCCTCGTCTACGCTTCAAATGAATGTAAATGCGACACTTCCTTGCAAGGAAACAGCGTTTGCAGATGTCTACGTATCGTAGCAATAGAGTTCTAATGCTTCTTAAAACGCGATATCGCATCTCATTTCTATGTTTCATGGTAAGATATAATATGATTTGCGAAGTGTTATGTATTCCTCGTCTACACTTCAAATGAATGTGAATGTGACACTTCCTCGCTAGGAAATAGCGTTTGCAGATGTCTGCGTATCGTAGCAGTAGAGTTCTAATGCTTCTTAAAACGCGATATCGCATCTCATTTCTATGTTTCATGGTAAGATATAATACGATTTGCGAAGTGTTATGTATTCCTCGGCTACACTTCAAATGAATGTGAATGCCACACTTCCTCGCTGGGAAATAGCGTTTGCAGATGTCTACGTATCGAAGCAATAGGGTTCAAATGCTTCTTAAAACGAGATATTGCATCACATATCTATGTTTCATGATAAGATATAATATTCATTGCGAAGTGTTATGCATTCCTCGTCTACGATTCAAATGAATGTAAATGCGACACATCCTTGAAAGGAAATAACGTTTGCAGATGTCTACGTATCGTAGCAATAGAGTTCTAATGCTTCTTAAAACGCGATATCGCATCTCATTTCTATGTTTCATGGTAAGATATAATGTGATTTGCGAAGTGTTATGTATTCCTCGTCTACACTTCAAATGAATGTGAATGCGACACATCCTCGCTAGGAAATAGCGTTTGCAGATGTCTACGTATCGAAGCAATGGAGTTCAAATGCTTCTTAAAACGAGATATTGCATCTCATATCTATGTTTCATGATAAGATATAATATTCATTGCGAAGTGTTATGCATTCTTCGCCTACGATTCAAATGAATGTAAATGCAACACTTCCTTGCAAGGAAATAGCGTTTGCAGATGTCTACGTATCGTAGCAGTTGAGTTCTAATGCTTCTTAAAACGCGATATCGCATCTCATTTCTATGTTTCATGGTAAGATATAATGTGATTTGCGAAGTGTTATGTATTCCTCGTCTACACTTCAAATGAATGTAAATGCGACACTTCCTTGCAAGGAAACAGCGTTTGCAGATGTCTACGTATCGTAGCAATAGAGTTCTTATGATTCTTAAAACGCGATATCGCATCACATTTCTATGTTTCATGGTAAGATATAATATGATTTGCGGAGTGTTATGTATTCCTCGTCTACACTTCAAATGAATGTAAATGCGACACTTCCTTGCAAGGAAATAGCGTTTGCTGATGTCTACGGATCGTAGCAATAGAGTTCTAATGCTTCTTAAAACGCGATATCGCATCTCATTTCTATGTTTCATGGTAAGATATAACATGATTTGCGAAGTGTTATGTATTCCTCGGCTACACATCGAATGAATGTAAATGCGACACTTCTTTGCAAGGAAATAGCGATTGCAGATGTCTACGTATCGTAGCAGTAGAGTTCTAGTGCTTCTTAAAAAGCGATATCGCATCTCATTTCTATGTTTCATGGTAAGATATAATCTGATTTGCGGAGTGTTATGCATTCCTCGTCTACCATTCAAATGAATGTAAATGCGCCACTTCCTTGCAAGGAAATACCGTTTGCAGATGTCTACGAATCGTAGCAATAGAGTTCTAATGCTTCTTAAAACGCGATATCGCATCTCATTTCTATGTTTCATGGTAAGATATAATACGATTTGCGAAGTGTTATGTATTCCTCGACTACACTTCAAATGAATGTAAATGCGACACTTCCTTGCAAGGAAATAGCGTTTGCAGATGTCTATGTATCGTAGCAATATAGTTCTTATGATTCTTAAAACGCGATATCGCATCTCATTTCTATGTTTCATGGTAAGGTATAATATGATTTGCGAAGTGTTATGTATCCGTCGTCTACACTTCAAATGAATGTAAATGGGACACTTTCTCGCAAGGAACTAGCGTTTGCAGATGTCTACATATCTTAGCAATATAGTTCTTATGATTCTTAAAACGCGATATCGCATCACATTTCTATGTTTCATGGTAAGATATAATATGATTTGCGGAGTGTTATGTATTCCTCGTCTACACTTCAAATGAATGTAAATGCGACACTTCCTTGCAAGGAAATATCGTTTGCAGATGTCTACGTATCGAAGCAATAGAGTTCAAATGCTTCTTAAAACGAGATATTGCATCTCATATCTGTATTTCATGATAAGATATAATATTCATTGCGAAGTGTTATGCATTCCTCGTCTACGATTCAAATGAATGTAAATGCGACACTTCCTTGCAAGAAAATAGCGTTTGCAGATGTCTACGTATCGAAGCAATAGAGTTCTAATGCTTCTTAAAACGAGATATTGCATCTCATATCTATGTTTCATGATAAGATATAATATTCATTGCGAAGTGTTATGCATTCCTCGTCTACGATTCAAATGAATGTAAATGCGACACTTCCTTGCAAGGAAATAGCGTTTGCAGATGTCTACGTATCGTAGCAATAGAGTTCTTATGATTCTTAAAACGTGATACGCATCTCATTTCTATGCTTCATGGTAAGGTATAATATGATTTGCGAACTGTTATGTATCCGTCGTCTACACTTCAAATGAATGTAAATGCGACACTTCCTTCCAAGGAAATAGCGTTTGCAGATGTCTACGTATCGTAGCAATAGAGTTCTAATGCTTCTTAAAATGCGATATCGCAACTCATTTCTACGTTTCATGGTAAGATACAATATGATTTGCGAAGTGTTATGTATTCTCCGTCTACACATCAAATGAATGTAAATGAGACACTTCCTTGCAAGGAAATAGCGTTTGCAGATGTCTACGTATCGTAGCAATAGAGTTCTTATGATTCTTAAAAAGCGATATCGCATCTCATTTCTATGTTTCATGGTAAAGTATAATATGATTTGCGAAGTGTTATGTATCCGTCGTCTACACTTCAAATGAATGTAAATGCGACACTTTCTTGCAAGGAAATAGCGTTTGCAGATGTCTACGTATCGTAGCAATAGAGTTCTTATGATTCTTAAAACGCGATATCGCATCTCATTTCTATGCTTCATGGTAAGGTATAATATGATTTGCGAACTTTTATGTATCCGTCGTCTACACTTCAAATGAATGTAAATGCGACACTTCCTTGCAAGGAAATAGCGTTTGCAGATGTCTACGTATCGTAGCAATAGAGTTCTAATGCTTCTTAAAACGCGATATCGCATCTCATTTCTATGTTTCATGGTAGGATATAATATGATTTGCGAAGTGTTATGTATTCAACGCCTACACTTCAAATGAATGTGAATGTGACACTTCCTCGCTAGGAAATACCGTTTGCAGATGTCTACGGATCGTAGCAATAGAGTTCTAATGCTTCTTAAAACGCGATATCGCATCTCATTTCTATGTTTCATGGTAAGATATAATACGATTTGCGAAGTGTTATGTATTCCTCGGCTACACTTCAAATGAATGTAAATGCGACACTTCTTTGCAAGGAAATAGCGATTGCAGATATCTACGTATCGTAGCAGTAGAGTTCTAATGCTTCTTAAAACGCGATATCGCATCTCATTTCTATGTTTCATGGTAAGATATAATATGATTTGCGGAGTGTTATGTATTCCTCGTCTACACCTCAAATGAATGTAAATGCGACACTTCCTTGCAAGGAAATAGCGTTTGCAAATGTCTACCTATCGTAGCAGTAGTGTTCTAATGCTTCTTAGAACGCGATATCGCATCTCATTTCTATGTTTCATGGTAAGATACAATATGATTTGCGAAGTGTTATGTATTCCTCGTCTACACTTCAAATGAATGTGAATGCGACACTTCCTCGCTAGGAAATAGCGTTTGCAGATGTCTACGTATCGGAGCAATAGAGTTCAAATGCTTCTCAAAACGCGATATCGCATCTCATTTCTATGTTTCATGGTAAGATATAATCCGATTTGCGAAGTGTTATGTATTCCTCGGCTACAATTCAAATGAATGTAAATGCGACACTTCTTTGCAAGGAAATAGCGATTGCAGATGTCTACGTATCGTAGCAATAGAGTTCTTATGATTCTTAAAACGCGATATCGCATCTCATTTCTATGTTTCATGGTAAGATACAATATGATTTGCGAAGTGTTATGTATTCCTCGTCTACACTTCAAATGAATGTGAATGCGACACTTCCTCGCTGGGAAATAGCGTTTGCAGATGTCTACGTATCGAAGTAATAGAGTTCAAATGCTTCTTAAAACGAGATATTGCATCACATATCTATGATTCATGATAAGATATAATATTCATTGCGAAGTGTTATGCATTCCTCGTCTACGATTCAAATGAATGTAAATGCGACACTTCCTTGCAAGGAAATAGCGTTTGTAGATGTCTACGTATCGTAGCAATAGCGTTCTTATGATTCTTAAAACGCGATATCGCATCTCATTTCTATGTTTCATGGTAAGGTATAATATGATTTGCGAAGTGTTATGTATCCGTCGTCTACACTTCAAATGAATGTAAATGGGACACTTTCTCGCAAGGAACTAGCGTTTGCAGATGTCTACGTATCTTAGCAATATAGTTCTTATGATTCTTAAGACGCGATATCGCATCACATTTCTATGTTTCATGGTAAGATATAATATGATTTGCGGAGTGTTATGTATTCCTCGTCTACACTTCAAATGAATGAAAATGCGACACTTCCTTGCAAGGAAATAGCGTTTGCAGATGTCTACGGATCGTAGCAATAGAGTTCTAATGCTTCTTAAAACGAGATATTGCATCTCATATCTATATTTCATGATAAGATATAATATTCATTGCGAAGTGTTATGCATTCCTCGTCTACGATTCAAATGAATGTAAATGCGACACTTCCTTGCAAGGAAATACCGTTTGCAGATGTCTACGGATCGTAGCAATAGAGTTCTAATGCTTCTTAAAACGCGATATCGCATCTCATTTCTATGTTTCATGGTAAGATATAATACGATTTGCGAAGTGTTATGTATTCCTCGGCTACACTTCAAATGAATGTAAATGCGACACTTCTTTGCAAGGAAATAGCGATTGCAGATATCTACGTATCGTAGCAGTAGAGTTCTAATGCTTCTTAAAACGCGATATCGCATCTCATTTCTATGTTTCATGGTAAGATATAATATGATTTGCGGAGTGTTATGTATTCCTCGTCTACACCTCAAATGAATGTAAATGCGACACTTCCTTGCAAGGAAATAGCGTTTGCAAATGTCTACCTATCGTAGCAGTAGTGTTCTAATGCTTCTTAGAACGCGATATCGCATCTCATTTCTATGTTTCATGGTAAGATACAATATGATTTGCGAAGTGTTATGTATTCCTCGTCTACACCTCAAATGAATGTGAATGCGACACTTCCTCGCTAGGAAATAGCGTTTGCAGATGTCTACGTATCGGAGCAATAGAGTTCAAATGCTTCTCAAAACGCGATATCGCATCTCATTTCTATGTTTCATGGTAAGATATAATCCGATTTGCGAAGTGTTATGTATTCCTCGGCTACAATTCAAATGAATGTAAATGCGACACTTCTTTGCAAGGAAATAGCGATTGCAGATGTCTACGTATCGTAGCAATAGAGTTCTTATGATTCTTAAAACGCGATATCGCATCTCATTTCTATGTTTCATGGTAAGATACAATATGATTTGCGAAGTGTTATGTATTCCTCGTCTACACTTCAAATGAATGTGAATGCGACACTTCCTCGCTGGGAAATAGCGTTTGCAGATGTCTACGTATCGAAGTAATAGAGTTCAAATGCTTCTTAAAACGAGATATTGCATCACATATCTATGATTCATGATAAGATATAATATTCATTGCGAAGTGTTATGCATTCCTCGTCTACGATTCAAATGAATGTAAATGCGACACTTCCTTGCAAGGAAATAGCGTTTGCAGATGTCTACGTATCGTAGCAATAGCGTTCTTATGATTCTTAAAACGCGATATCGCATCCCATTTCTATGTTTCATGGTAAGGTATAATATGATTTGCGAAGTGTTATGTATCCGTCGTCTACACTTCAAATGAATGTAAATGGGACACTTTCTCGCAAGGAACTAGCGTTTGCAGATGTCTACGTATCTTAGCAATATAGTTCTTATGATTCTTAAAACGCGATATCGCATCACATTTCTATGTTTCATGGTAAGATATAATATGATTTGCGGAGTGTTATGTATTCCTCGTCTACACTTCAAATGAATGTAAATGCGACACTTCCTTGCAAGGAAATAGCGTTTGCAGATGTCTACGGATCGTAGCAATAGAGTTCTAAATGCTTCTTAAAACGAGATATTGCATCTCATATCTATATTTCATGATAAGATATAATATTCATTGCGAAGTGTTATGCATTCCTCGTCTACGATTCAAATGAATGTAAATGCGACACTTCCTTGCAAGGAAATAGCGATTGCAGATGCCTACGTATCGTAGCAGTAGAGTTCTTATGATTCTTAAAACGCGATATCGCATCTCATTTCTATGTTTCATGGTAAGATATAATATGATTTGCGAAGTGTTATGTATTCTTCGTCTACGCATCAAATGAATGTAAATGAGACACTTCCTTGCAAGGAAATAGCGTTTGCAGATGTCTACGTATCGTAGCAATAGAGTTCTTATGATTCTTAAAAAGCGATATCGCATCTCATTTCTATGTTTCATGGTAAAGTATAATATGATTTGCGAAGTGTTATGTTTCCGTCGTCTACACTTCAAATGAATGTAAATGCGACACTTTCTTGCAAGGAAATAGCGTTTGCAGATGTCTACGTATCGTAGAAATAGAGTTCTTATGATTCTTAAAACGCGATATCGCATCTCATTTCTATGCTTCATGGTAAGGTATAATATGATTTGCGAACTGTTATGTATCCGTCGTCTACACTTCAAATGAATGTAAATGCGACACTTCCTTGCAAGGAAATAGCGTTTGCAGATGTCTACGTATCGTAGCAATAGAGTTCTAATGCTTCTTAAAACGCGATATCGCATCTCATTTCTATGTTTCATGGTAAGATATAATATGATTTGCGATGTGTTATGTATTCAACGTCTACACTTCAAATGAATGTGAATGTGACACTTCCTCGCTAGGAAATAGCGTTTGCAGATGTCTGCGTATCTTAGCAATAGAGTTCTTATGATTCTTAAATCGCGATATCGCATCTCATTTCTATGTTTCATGGTAAGATATAATATGATTTGCGAAGTGTTATGTATTCCTCGTCTACACGTCAAATGAATGTAAATGCGACACTTCCTTGCAAGGAAACAGCGTTTGCAGATGTCTACGTATCGTAGCAATAGAGTTCTTATGATTCTTAAAACGCGATATCGCATCTCATTTCTATGTTTCATGGTAAGGTATAATATGATTTGCGAAGTGTTATGTATCCGTCGTCTACACTTCAAATGAATGTAAATGCGACACTTTCTCGCAAGGAACTAGCGTTTGCAGATGTCTACGTATCTTAGCAATAGAGTTCTTATGATTCTTAAATCGCGATATCGCATCTCATTTCTATGTTTCATGGTAAGATATAATCTGATTTGCGGAGTGTTATGCATTCCTCGTCTACGATTCAAATGAATGTAAATGCGACACTTCCTTGCAAGGAAATACCGTTTGCAGATGTCTACGGATCGTAGCAATAGAGTTCTAATGCTTCTTAAAACGCGATATCGTATCTCATTTCTATGTTTCATGGTAAGATATAATACGATTTGCGAAGTGTTATGTATTCCTCGGCTACACTTCAAATGAATGTAAATGCGACACTTCTTTGCAAGGAAATAGCGATTGCAGATGTCTACGTATCGTAGCAGTAGAGTTCTAATGCTTCTTAAAACGCGATATCGCATCTCATTTCTATGTTTCATGGTAAGATATAATATGATTTGCGGAGTGTTATGTATTCCTCGTCTACACTTCAAATGAATGTAAATGCGACACTTCCTTGCAAGGAAATAGCGTTTGCAAATGTCTACCTATCGTAGCAGTAGTGTTCTAATGCTTCTTAGAACGCGATATCGCATCTCATTTCTATGTTTCATGGTAAGATACAATATGATTTGCGAAGTGTTATGTATTCCTCGTCTACACTTCAAATGAATGTGAATGCGACACTTCCTCGCTAGGAAATAGCGTTTGCAGATGTCTACGTATCGGTGCAATAGAGTTCAAATGCTTCTCAAAACGCGATATCGCATCTCATTTCTATGTTTCATGGTAAGATATAATCCGATTTGCGAAGTGTTATGTATTCCTCGGCTACAATTCAAATTAATGTAAATGCGACACTTCTTTGCAAGGAAATAGCGATTGCAGATGTCTACGTATCGTAGCAATAGAGTTCTTATGATTCTTAAAACGCGATATCGCATCTCATTTCTATGTTTCATGGTAAGATACAATATGATTTGCGAAGTGTTATGTATTCCTCGTCTACACTTCAAATGAATGTGAATGCGACACTTCCTCGCTGGGAAATAGCGTTTGCAGATGTCTACGTATCGAAGCAATAGAGTTCAAATGCTTCTTAAAACGAGATATTGCATCACATATCTATGATTCATGATAAGATATAATATTCATTGCGAAGTGTTATGCATTCCTCGTCTACGATTCAAATGAATGTAAATGCGACACTTCCTTGCAAGGAAATAGCGTTTGCAGATGTCTACGTATCGTAGCAGTTGAGTTCTAATGCTTCTTAAAACGCGATATCGCACCTCATTTCTATGTTTCATGGTAAGATATAATATGATTTGCGAAGTGTTATGTATTCCTCGTCTACACATCAAATGAATGTAAATGCGACACTTCCTTGCAAGGAAATAGCGTTTGCAGATGTCTACGTATCGTAGCAATAGAGTTCTTATGATTCTTAAAACGCGATATCGCATCTCATTTCTATGTTTCATGGTAAGGTATAATATGATTTGCGAAGTGTTATGTATCCGTCGTCTACACTTCAAATGAATGTAAATGGGACACTTTCTCGCAAGGAACTAGCGTTTGCAGATGTCTACGTATCTTAGCAATATAGTTCTTATGATTCTTAAAACGCGATATCGCATCACATTTCTATGTTTCATGGTAAGATATAATATGATTTGCGGAGTGTTATGTATTCCGCGTCTGCACTTCAAATGAATGTAAATGCGACACTTCCTTGCAAGGAAATAGCGTTTGCAGATGTCTACGGATCGTAGCAATAGAGTTCTAATGCTTCTTAAAACGCGATATCGCATCTCATTTCTATGTTTCATGGTAAGATATAATACGATTTGCGAAGTATTATGTATTCCTCGGCTACACTTCAAATGAATGTAAATGCGACACTTCCTTGCAAGGAAATAGCGTTTGCAAATGTCTACCTATCGTAGCAGTATTGATCTAATGCATCTTAGAACGCGATGTCGCATCTCATTTCTATGTTTCATGGTAAGATATAATATGATTTGCGGAGTGTTATGTATTCCTCGTCTACACTTCTAATGAATGTAAATGCGACACTTCTTTGCAAGGAAATAGCGTTTGCAGATGTCTAAGTATCGTAGCAGTAGAGTTTTAATGCTTCTTAAAACGCGATATCGCATCTCATTTCTATGTTTCATGGTAAGGTATAATATGATTTGCAAAGTGTTATGTATTCCTCGTCCACACTTCAAATGAATGTAAATGCGACACTTTCTTGCAAGGAAATAGCGTTTGCAGATGTCTGCGTATCGTAGCAATAGAGTTCTAATGCTTCTTAAAACGCGATATCGCATCTCATTTCTATGTTTCATGGTAAGATATAATATGATTTGCGAAGTGTTATGTATTCCTCGACTACACTTCAAATGAATGTGAATGTGACACTTCCTCGCTAGGAAATAGCGTTTGCAAATGTCTGCGTATCGTAGCAGTAGAGTTCTAATGCTTCTTAAAACGCGATATCGCATCTCATTTCTATGTTTCATGGTAAGATACAATATGATTTGCGAAGTGTTATGTATTCCTCGTCGACACTTCAAATGAATGCGAATGCGACACTTCCTCGCTAGGAAACAGCGTTTGCAGATGTCTACGTATCGAAGCAACAGAGTTCAAATGCTTCTTAAGACGAGATATTGCATCTCATATCTATGTTTCATGATAAGATATAATATTCATTGCGAAGTGTTATGCATTCCTCGTCTACGATTCAAATGAATGTAAATGCTACACTTCCTTGCAAGGAAATAGCGTTTGCAGATGTCTACGTATCGTAGCAATAGAGTTCTTATGATTCTTAAAACGCGATATCGCATCACATTTCTATGCTTCATGGTAAGGTATAATATGATTTGCGAACTGTTATGTATCCGTCGTCTACACTTCAAATGAATGTAAATGCGACACTTCCTTGCAAGGATATAGCGTTTGCAGATGTCTACGTATCGAAGCAATAGAGTTCAAATGCTTCTTAAAACGAGATATTGCATCTCATATCTATATTTCATGATAAGATATAATATTCATTGCGAAGTGTTATGCATTCCTCGTCTACGATTCAAATGAATGTAAATGCGACACTTCCTTGCAAGGAAATACCGTTTGCAGATGTCTACGGATAGTAGCAATAGAGTTCTAATGCTTCTTAAAACGCGATATCGCATCTCATTTCTATGTTTCATGGTAAGATATAATACGATTTGCGAAGTGTTATGTATTCCTCGGCTACACTTCAAATGAATGTAAATGCGACACTTCTTTGCAAGGAAATAGCGATTAAAGATGTCTACGTATCGTAGCAGTAGAGTTCTAATGCTTCTTAAAACGCGATATCGCATCTCATTTCTATGTTTCATGGTAAGATATAATATGATTTGCGGAGTGTTATGTATTCCTCGTCTACACTTCAAATGAATGTAAATGCGACACTTCCTTGCAAGGAAATAGCGTTTGCAAATGTCTACCTATCGTAGCAGTAGTGTTCTTGTGCTTCTTAGAACGCGATATCGCATCTCATTTCTATGTTTCATGGTAAGATACAATATGATTTGCGAAGTGTTATGTATTCCTCGTCTACACTTCAAATGAATGTGAATGCGACACTTCCTCGCTAGGAAATAGCGTTTGCAGATGTCTACGTATCGGTGCAATAGAGTTCAAATGCTTCTCAAAACGCGATATCGCATCTCATTTCTATGTTTCATGGTAAGATATAATCCGATTTGCGAAGTGTTATGTATTCCTCGGCTACAATTCAAATGAATGTAAATGCGACACTTCTTTGCAAGGAAATAGCGATTGCAGATGTCTACGTATCGTAGCAATAGAGTTCTTACGATTCTTAAAACGCGATATCGCATCTCATTTCTATGTTTCATGGTAAGATACAATATGATTTGCGAAGTGTTATGTATTCCTCGTCTACACTTCAAATGAATGTGAATGCGACACTTCCTCGCTGGGAAATGGCGTTTACAGATGTCTACGTATCGAAGCAATAGAGTTCAAATGCTTCTTAAAACGAGATATTGCATCACATATCTATGATTCATGATAAGATATAATATTCATTGCGAAGTGTTATGCATTCCTCGTCTACGATTCAAATGAATGTAAATGCGACACTTCCTTGCAAGGAAATAGCGTTTGCAGATGTCTACGTATCGTAGCAGTTGAGTTCTAATGCTTCTTAAAACGCGATATCGCACCTCATTTCTATGTTTCATGGTAAGATATAATATGATTTGCGAAGTGTTATGTGTTCCTCGTCTACACATCAAATGAATGTAAATGCGACACTTCCTTGCAAGGAAATAGCGTTTGCAGATGTCTACGTATCGTAGCAATAGAGTTCTTATGATTCTTAAAACGCGATATCGCATCTCATTTCTATGTTTCATGGTAAGGTATAATATGATTTGCGAAGTGTTATGTATCTGTCGTCTACACTTCAAATGAATGTAAATGGGACACTTTCTCGCAAGGAACTAGCGTTTGCAGATGTCTACGTATCTTAGCAATATAGTTCTTATGATTCTTAAAACGCGATATCGCATCACATTTCTATGTTTCATGGTAAGATATAATATGATTTGCGGAGTGTTATGTATTCCTCGTCTACACTTCAAATGAATGTAAATGCGACACTTCCTTGCAAGGAAATAGCGTTTGCAGATGTCTACGGATCGTAGCAATAGAGTTCTAATGCTTCTTAAAACGCGATATCGCATCTCATTTCTATGTTTCATGGCAAGATATAATACGATTTGCGAAGTGTTATGTATTCCTCGGCTACACTTCAAATGAATGTAAATGCGACACTTCCTTGCAAGGAAATAGCGTTTGCAAATGTCTACCTATCGTAGCAGTATTGATCTAATGCATCTTAGAACGCGATGTCGCATCTCATTTCTATGTTTCATGGTAAGATATAATATGATTTGCGGAGTGTTATGTATTCCTCGGCTACACTTCAAATGAATGTAAATGCGACACTTCCTTGCAAGGAAATAGCGTTTGCAAATGTCTACCTATCGTAGCAGTATTGATCTAATGCATCTTAGAACGCGATGTCGCATCTCATTTCTATGTTTCATGGTAAGATATAATATGATTTGCGGAGTGTTATGTATTCCTCGTCTACACTTCTAATGAATGTAAATGCGACACTTCTTTGCAAGGAAATAGCGTTTGCAGATGTCTACGTATCGTAGCAGTAGAGTTTTAATGCTTCTTAAAACGCGATATCGCATCTCATTTCTATGTTTCATGGTAAGGTATAATATGATTTGCAAAGTGTTATGTATTCCTCGTCTACACTTCAAATGAATGTAAATGCGACACTTTCTTGCAAGGAAATAGCGTTTGCAGATGTCTACGTATCGTAGCAATAGAGTTCTAATGCTTCTTAAAACGCGATATCGCATCTCATTTCTATGTTTCATGGTAAGATATAATATGATTTGCGAAGTATTATGTATTCCTCGACTACACTTCAAATGAATGTGAATGTGACACTTCCTCGCTAGGAAATAGCGTTTGCAGATGTCTGCGTATCGTAGCAGTAGAGTTCTAATGCTTCTTAAAACGCGATATCGCATCTCATTTCTATGTTTCATGGTAAGATACAATATGATTTGCGAAGTGTTATGTATTCCTCGTCTACACTTCAAATGAATGTGAATGCGACACTTCCTCGCTGGGAAATGGCGTTTACAGATGTCTACGTATCGAAGCAATAGAGTTCAAATGCTTCTTAAAACGAGATATTGCATCACATATCTATGATTCATGATAAGATATAATATTCATTGCGAAGTGTTATGCATTCCTCGTCTACGATTCAAATGAATGTAAATGCGACACTTCCTTGCAAGGAAATAGCGTTTGCAGATGTCTACGTATCGTAGCAGTTGAGTTCTAATGCTTCTTAAAACGCGATATCGCACCTCATTTCTATGTTTCATGGTAAGATATAATATGATTTGCGAAGTGTTATGTGTTCCTCGTCTACACATCAAATGAATGTAAATGCGACACTTCCTTGCAAGGAAATAGCGTTTGCAGATGTCTACGTATCGTAGCAATAGAGTTCTTATGATTCTTAAAACGCGATATCGCATCTCATTTCTATGTTTCATGGTAAGGTATAATATGATTTGCGAAGTGTTATGTATCTGTCGTCTACACTTCAAATGAATGTAAATGGGACACTTTCTCGCAAGGAACTAGCGTTTGCAGATGTCTACGTATCTTAGCAATATAGTTCTTATGATTCTTAAAACGCGATATCGCATCACATTTCTATGTTTCATGGTAAGATATAATATGATTTGCGGAGTGTTATGTATTCCTCGTCTACACTTCAAATGAATGTAAATGCGACACTTCCTTGCAAGGAAATAGCGTTTGCAGATGTCTACGGATCGTAGCAATAGAGTTCTAATGCTTCTTAAAACGCGATATCGCATCTCATTTCTATGTTTCATGGCAAGATATAATACGATTTGCGAAGTGTTATGTATTCCTCGGCTACACTTCAAATGAATGTAAATGCGACACTTCCTTGCAAGGAAATAGCGTTTGCAAATGTCTACCTATCGTAGCAGTATTGATCTAATGCATCTTAGAACGCGATGTCGCATCTCATTTCTATGTTTCATGGTAAGATATAATATGATTTGCGGAGTGTTATGTATTCCTCGGCTACACTTCAAATGAATGTAAATGCGACACTTCCTTGCAAGGAAATAGCGTTTGCAAATGTCTACCTATCGTAGCAGTATTGATCTAATGCATCTTAGAACGCGATGTCGCATCTCATTTCTATGTTTCATGGTAAGATATAATATGATTTGCGGAGTGTTATGTATTCCTCGTCTACACTTCTAATGAATGTAAATGCGACACTTCTTTGCAAGGAAATAGCGTTTGCAGATGTCTACGTATCGTAGCAGTAGAGTTTTAATGCTTCTTAAAACGCGATATCGCATCTCATTTCTATGTTTCATGGTAAGGTATAATATGATTTGCAAAGTGTTATGTATTCCTCGTCTACACTTCAAATGAATGTAAATGCGACACTTTCTTGCAAGGAAATAGCGTTTGCAGATGTCTACGTATCGTAGCAATAGAGTTCTAATGCTTCTTAAAACGCGATATCGCATCTCATTTCTATGTTTCATGGTAAGATATAATATGATTTGCGAAGTATTATGTATTCCTCGACTACACTTCAAATGAATGTGAATGTGACACTTCCTCGCTAGGAAATAGCGTTTGCAGATGTCTGCGTATCGTAGCAGTAGAGTTCTAATGCTTCTTAAAACGCGATATCGCATCTCATTTCTATGTTTCATGGTAAGATACAATATGATTTGCGAAGTGTTATGTATTCCTCGTCGACACTTCAAATGAATGCGAATGCGACACTTCCTCGCTAGGAAACAGCGTTTGCAGATATCTACGTATCGAAGCAACAGAGTTCAAATGCTTCATAAGACGAGATATTGCATCTCATATCTATGTTTCATGATAAGATATAATATTCATTGCGAAGTGTTATGCATTCCTCGTCTACGATTCAAATGAATGTAAATGCGACACTTCCTTGCAAGGAAATAGCGTTTGCAGATGTCTACGTATCGTAGCAATAGAGTTCTTATGATTCTTAAAACACGATATCGCATCTCATTTCTATGCTTCATGGTAAGGTATAATATGATTTGCGAACTGTTATGTATCCGTCGTCTACACTTCAAATGAATGTAAATGCGACACTTCCTTGCAAGGATATAGCGTTTGCAGATGTCTACGTATCGAAGCAATAGAGTTCAAATGCTTCTTAAAACGAGATATTGCATCTCATATCTATATTTCATGATAAGATATAATATTCATTGCGAAGTGTTATGCATTCCTCGTCTACGATTCAAATGAATGTAAATGCGACACTTCCTTGCAGGGAAATAGCGATTGCAGATGTCTACGTATCGTAGCAGTAGAGTTCTTATGATTCTTAAAACGCGATATCGCATCTCATTTCTATGTTTCATGGTAAGATATAATATGATTTGCGAAGTGTTATGCATTCTTCGTCTACATATCAAATGAATGTAAATGAGACACTTCCTTGCAAGGAAATAGCGTTTGCAGATGTCTACGTATCGTAGCAATAGAGTTCTTATGATTCTTAAAAAGCGATACCGCATCTCATTTCTATGTTTCATGGTAAAGTATAATATGATTTGCGAAGTGTTATGTATCCGTCGTCTACACTTCAAATGAATGTAAATGCGACACTTTCTTGCAAGGAAATAGAGTTTGCAGATGTCTACGTATCGTAGCAATAGAGTTCTAATGCTTCTTAAAACGCGATATCGCATCTCATTTCTATGTTTCATGGTAAGATATAATATGATTTGCGAAGTGTTATGTATTCCTCGTCTACATTTCAAATGAATGTGAATGTGACACTTCCTCGCTAGGAAATAGCGTTTGCAGATGTCTGCGTATCGTAGCAGTAGAGTTCTAATGCTTCTTAAAACGCGATATCGCATCTCATTTCTATGTTTCATGGTAAGATATAATATGATTTGCGGAGTGTTATGTATTCCTCGTCTAAACTTCAAATGAATGTAAATGCGACACTTCCTTGCAAGGAAATAGCGTTTGCAGATGTCTACGGATCGTAGCAATAGAGTTCTAATGCTTCATAAAACGCGATATCGCATCTCATTTCTATGTTTCTTGGTAAGATATAATACGATTTGCGAAGTGTTATGTATTCCTCGGCTACACTTCAAATGGATGTAAATGCGACACTTCCTTGCAAGGAAACAGCGTTTGCAGATGTCTACGTATCGTAGCAATAGAGTTCTTACGATTCTTAAAACGCGATATCGCATCACATTTCTATGTTTCATGGTAAGATATAATATGATTTGCGGAGTGTTATGTATTCCTCGGCTACACTTCAAATGAATGTGAATGCGACACTTCCTCGCTGGGAAATAGCGTTTGCAGATGTCTACGTATCGAAGCAATAGGGTTCAAATGCTTCTTAAAACGAGATATTGCATCACATATCTATGTTTCATGATAAGATATAATATTCATTGCGAAGTGTTATGCATTCCTCGTCTACGATTCAAATGAATGTAAATGCGACACATCCTTGAAAGGAAATAACGTTTGCAGATGTCTACGTATCGTAGCAATAGAGTTCTAATGCTTCTTAAAACGCGATATCGCATCTCATTTCTATGTTTCATGGTAAGATATAATGTGATTTGCGAAGTGTTATGTATTCCTCGTCTACACTTCAAATGAATTTGAATGCGACACATCCTCGCTAGGAAATAGCGTTTGAAGATGTCTACGTATCGAAGCAATGGAGTTCAAATGCTTCTTAAATCGAGATATTGCATCTCATATCTATGTTTCATGATAAGATATAATATTCATTGCGAAGTGTTATGCATTCTTCGCCTACGATTCAAATGAATGTAAATGCAACACTTCCTTGCAAGGAAATAGCGTTTGCAGATGTCTACGTATCGTAGCAGTTGAGTTCTAGTGCTTCTTAAAACGCGATATCGCACCTCATTTCTATGTTTCATGGTAAGATATAATATGATTTGCGAAGTGTTATGTATTCCTCGTCTACACATCAAATGAATGTAAATGCGACACTTCCTTGCAAGGAAACAGCGTTTGCAGATGTCTACGTATCGTAGCAATAGAGTTCTTATGATTCTTAAAACGCGATATCGCATCACATTTCTATGTTTCATGGTAAGATATAATATGATTTGCGGAGTGTTATGTATTCCTCGTCTACACTTCAAATGAATGTAAATGCGACACTTCCTTGCAAGGAAATAGCGTTTGCAGATGTCTACGGATCGTAGCAATAGAGTTCTAATGCTTCTTAAAACGCGATATCGCATCTCATTTCTATGTTTCATGGTAAGATATAACTCGATTTGCGAAGTGTTATGTATTCCTCGGCTACACATCAAATGAATGTAAATGCGACACTTCTTTGCAAGGAAATAGCGATTGCAGATGTCTACGTATCGTAGCAGCAGAGTTCTAGTGCATCTTAAAAAGCGATATCGCATCTCATTTCTATGTTTCATGGTAAGATATAATCTGATTTGCGGAGTGTTATGCATTCCTCGTCTACGATTCAAATGAATGTAAATGCGACACTTCCTTGCAAGGAAATACCGTTTGCAGATGTCTACGGATCGTAGCAATAGAGTTCTAATGCTTCTTAAAACGCGATATCGCATCTCATTTCTATGTTTCATGGTAAGATATAATACGATTTGCGAAGTGTTATGTATTCCTCGGCTACACTTCAAATGAATGTAAATGCGACACTTCTTTGCAAGGAAATAGCGATTGCAGATGTCTACGTATCGTAGCAGTAGAGTTCTAATGCTTCTTAAAACGCGATATCGCATCTCATTTCTATGTTTCATGGTAAGATATAATATGATTTGCGGAGTGTTATGTATTCCTCGTCTACACTTCAAATGAATGTAAATGCGACACTTCCTTGCAAGGAAATAGCGTTTGCAAATGTCTACCTATCGTAGCAGTAGTGTTCTAATGCTTCTTAGAACGCGATATCGCATCTCATTTCTATGTTTCATGGTAAGATACAATATGATTTGCGAAGTGTAATGTATTCCTCGTCTACACTTCAAATGAATGTGAATGCGACACTTCCTCGCTAGGAAATAGCGTTTGCAGATGTCTACGTATCGGAGCAATAGAGTTCAAATGCTTCTCAAAACGCGATATCGCATCTCATTTCTATGTTTCATGGTAAGATATAATCCGATTTGCGAAGTGTTATGTATTCCTCGGCTACAATTCAAATGAATGTAAATGCGACACTTGTTTGCAAGGAAATAGCGATTGCAGATGTCTACGTATCGTAGCAATAGAGTTCTTATGATTCTTAAAACGCGATATCGCATCTCATTTCTATGTTTCATGGTAAGATACAATATGATTAGCGAAGTGTTATGTATTCCTCGTCTACACTTCAAATGAATGTGAAGGCCACACTTTCTCGCAAGGAACAAGCGTTTGCAGATGTCTACGTATCTTAGCAATATAGTTCTTATGATTCTTAAAACGCGATATCGCATCACATTTCTATGTTTCATGGTAAGATATAATATGATTTGCGGAGTGTTATGTATTCCTCGTCTACACTTCAAATGAATGTAAATGCGACACTTCCTTGCAAGGAAATAGCGTTTGCAGATGTCTACGGATCGTAGCAATAGAGTTCTAATGCTTCATAAAACACGATATCGCATCTCATTTCTATGTTTCTTGGTAAGATATAATACGATTTGCGAAGTGTTATGTATTCCTCGGCTACACTTCAAATGGATGTAAATGCGACACTTCCTTGCAAGGAAATAGCGTTTGCAAATGTCTACCTATCGTAGCAGTATTGATCTAATGCATCTTAGAACGCGATGTCGCATCTCATTTCAATGTTTCATGGTAAGATATAATATGATTTGCGGAGTGTTATGTATTCCTCGTCTACACTTCTAATGAATGTAAATGCGACACTTCTTTGCAAGGAAATAGCGTTTGCAGATGTCTACGTATCGTAGCAGTAGAGTTTTAATGCTTCTTAAAACGCGATATCGCATCTCATTTCTATGTTTCATGGTAAGGTACAATATGATTTGCGAAGTGTTATGTATTCCTCGTCTACACTTCAAGTGAATGTAAATGCGACACTTGTTTGCAAGGAAATAGCGATTGCAGATGTCTACGTATCGTAGCAATAGAGTTCTTATGATTCTTAAAACGCGATATCGCATCTCATTTCTATGTTTCATGGTAAGATACAATATGATTTGCGAAGTGTTATGTATTCCTCATCTACACTTCAAATGAATGTGAAGGCGACACTTTCTCGCAAGGAACTAGCGTTTGCAGATGTCTACGTATCTTAGCAATATAGTTCTTATGATTCTTAAAACGCGATATCGCATCACATTTCTATGTTTCATGGTAAGATATAATATGATTTGCGGAGTGTTATGTATTCCTCGTCTACACTTCAAATGAATGTAAATGCGACACTTCCTTGCAAGGAAATAGCGTTTGCAGATGTCTACGGATCGTAGCAATAGAGTTCTAATGCTTCATAAAACGCGATATCGCATCTCATTTCTATGTTTCATGGTAAGATATAATACGATTTGCGAAGTGTTATGTATTCCTCGGCTACACTTCAAATGGATGTAAATGCGACACTTCCTTGCAAGGAAATAGCGTTTGCAAATGTCTACCTATCGTAGCAGTATTGATCTAAAGCATCTTAGAACGCGATGTCGCATCTCATTTCAATGTTTCATGGTAAGATATAATATGATTTGCGGAGTGTTATGTATTCCTCGTCTACACTTCTAATGAATGTAAATGCGACACTTCTTTGCAAGGAAATAGCGTTTGCAGATGTCTACGTATCGTAGCAGTAGAGTTTTAATGCTTCTTAAAACGCGATATCGCATCTCATTTCTATGTTTCATGGTAAGGTACAATATGATTTGCGAAGTGTTATGTATTCCTCGTCTACACTTCAAATGAATGTAAATGCGACACTTTCTTGCAAGGAAATAGCGTTTGCCGATGTCTACGTATCGTAGCAATGGATTTCTGATGCTTCTTAAAACGCGATATCGCATCTCATTTCTATCTTTCATGGTAAGATATAATATGATTTGCGGAGTGTTATGTATTCCTCGTCTACACTTCAAATGAATGTAAATGCGACACTTTCTTGCAAGGAAATAGCGTTTGCAGATGTCTACGTATCGTAGCAATGGATTTCTGATGCTTCTTAAAACGCGATATCGCATGTCATTTCTATGTTTCATGGTAAGATATAATATGATTTGCGAAGTGTTATGTATTCCTCGTCTACACTTCAAATCAATGTAAATGCGACACTTCTTTGCAAGGAAATAGCGTTTGCAGATGACTACGTATCGTTGCAATAGAGTTCTTATGATTCTTAAAACGCGATATTGCATCTCATTTCTATGTTTCATGGTAAGATATAATATGATTTGCGGAGTGTTATGTATTCCTCGTCTACACTTCAAATGAATGTAAATGCGACACTTCCTTGCAAGAAAATAGCGTTTGCAGATGTCTACGTATCGAAGCAATAGAGTTCTAATGCTTCTTAAAACGAGATATTGCATCTCATATCTATGTTTCATGATAAGATATAATATTCATTGCGAAGTGTTATGCATTCCTCGTCTACGATTCAAATGAATGTAAATACGACACTTCCTTGCAAGGAAATAGCGTTTGCAGATGTCTACGTATCGTAGCAATGGATTTCTGATGCTTCTTAAAACGCGATATCGCATGTCATTTCTATGTTTCATGGTAAGATATAATATGATTTGCGAAGTGTTATGTATTCCTCGTCTACACTTCAAATGAATGTAAATGCGACACTTCCTTGCAAGGAAATAGCGTTTGCAAATGTCTACCTATCTTAGCAGTAGTGTTCTAATGCTTCTTAGAACGCGATATCGCATCTCATTTCTATGTTTCATGGTAAGATACAATATGATTTGCGAAGTGTAATGTATTCCTCGTCTACACTTCAAATGAATGTGAATGCGACACTTCCTCGCTAGGAAATAGCGTTTGCAGATGTCTACGTATCGGAGCAATAGAGTTCAAATGCTTCTCAAAACGCGATATCGCATCTCATTTCTATGTTTCATGGTAAGATATAATCCGATTTGCGAAGTGTTATGTATTCCTCGGCTACAATTCAAATGAATGTAAATGCGACACTTCTTTGCAAGGAAATAGCGATTGCAGATGTCTACGTATCGTAGCAATAGAGTTCTTATGATTCTTAAAACGCGATATCGCATCTCATTTCTATGTTTCATGGTAAGATACAATATGATTTGCGAAGTGTTATGTATTCCTCGTCTACACTTCAAATGAATGTGAAGGCGACACTTCCTCGCTGGGAAATAGCGTTTGCAGGTGTCTACGTATCGAAGCAATAGAGTTCAAATGCTTCTTAAAACGAGATATTGCATCACATATCTATGATTCATGATAAGATATAATATTCATTGCGAAGTGTTATGCATTCCTCGTCTACGATTCAAATGAATGTAAATGCGACACTTCCTTGCAAGGAAATAGCGTTTGCAGATGTCTACGTATCGTAGCAGTTGAGTTCTAATGCTTCTTAAAACGCGATATCGCACCTCATTTCTATGTTTCATGGTAAGATATAATATGATTTGCGAAGTGTTATGTATTCCTCGTCTACACATCAAATGAATGTAAATGCGACACTTCCTTGCAAGGAAATAGCGTTTGCAGATGTCTACGTATCGTAGCAATATAGTTCTTATGATTCTTAAAACGCGATATCGCATCTCATTTCTATGTTTCATGGTAAGGTATAATATGATTTGCGAAGTGTTATGTATCCGTCGTCTACACTTCAAATGAATGTAAATGGGACACTTTCTCGCAAGGAACTAGCGTTTGCAGATGTCTACGTATCTTAGCAATATAGTTCTTATGATTCTTAAAACGCGATATCGCATCACATTTCTATGTTTCATGGTAAGATATAATATGATTTGCGGAGTGTTATGTATTCCTCGTCTACACTTCAAATGAATGTAAATGCGACACTTCCTTGCAAGGAAATAGCGTTTGCAGATGTCTACGGATCGTAGAAATAGAGGTCTAATGCTTCATAAAACGCGATATCGCATCTCATTTCTATGTTTCATGGTAAGATATAATACGATTTGCGAAGTGTTATGTATTCCTCGGCTACACTTCAAATGAATGTAAATGCGACACTTCCTTGCAAGGAAATAGCGTTTGCAAATGTCTACCTATCGTAGCAGTATTGATCTAATGCATCTTAGAACGCGATGTCGCATCTCATTTCAATGTTTCATGGTAAGATATAATATGATTTGCGGAGTGTTGTGTATTCCTCGTCTACACTTCTAATGAATGTAAATGCGACACTTCTTTGCAAGGAAATAGCGTTTGCAGATGTCTACGTATCGTAGCAGTAGAGTTTTAATGCTTCTTAAAACGCGATATCGCATCTCATTTCTATGTTTCATGGTAAGGTACAATATGATTTGCGAAGTGTTATGTATTCCTCGTCTACACTTCAAATGAATGTAAATGCGACACTTTCTTGCAAGGAAATAGCGTTTGCAGATGTCTACGTATCGTAGCAATGGATTTCTGATGCTTCTTAAAACGCGATATCGCATCTCATTTCTATCTTTCATGGTAAGATATAATATGATTTGCGGAGTGTTATGTATTCCTCGTCTACACTTCAAATGAATGTAAATGCGACACTTTCTTGCAAGGAAATAGCGTTTGCAGATGTCTACGTATCGTAGCAATGGATTTCTGATGCTTCTTAAAACGCGATATCGCATGTCATTTCTATGTTTCATGGTAAGATATAATATGATTTGCGAAGTGTTATGTATTCCTCGTCTACACATCAAATGAATGTAAATGCGACACTTCCTTGCAAGGAAACAGCGTTTGCAGATGTCTACGTATCGTAGCAATAGAGTTCTTATGATTCTTAAAACGCGATATCGCATCACATTTCTATGTTTCATGGTAAGATATAATATGATTTGCGGAGTGTTATGTATTCCTCGTCTACACTTCAAATGAATGTAAATGCGACACTTCCTTGCAAGGAAATAGCGTTTGCAGATGTCTACGGATCGTAGCAATAGAGTTCTAATGCTTCTTAAAACGCGATATTGCATCTCATTTCTATGTTTCATGGTAAGATATAACACGATTTGCGAAGTGTTATGTATTCCTCGGCTACACATCAAATGAATGTAAATGCGACACTTCTTTGCAAGGAAATAGCGATTGCAGATGTCTACGTATCGTAGCAGCAGAGTTCTAGTGCTTCTTAAAAAGCGATATCGCATCTCATTTCTATGTTTCATGGTAAGATATAATCTGATTTGCGGAGTGTTATGCATTCCTCGTCTACGATTCAAATGAATGTAAATGCGACACTTCCTTGCAAGGAAATACCGTTTGCAGATGTCTACGGATCGTAGCAATAGAGTTCTAATGCTTCTTAAAACGCGATATCGCATCTCATTTCTATGTTTCATGGTAAGATATAATACGATTTGCGAAGTGTTATGTATTCCTCGGCTACACTTCAAATGAATGTAAATGCGACACTTCTTTGCAAGGAAATAGCGATTGCAGATGTCTACGTATCGTAGCAGTAGAGTTCTAATGCTTCTTAAAACGCGATATCGCATCTCATTTCTATGTTTCATGGTAAGATATAATATGATTTGCGGAGTGTTATGTATTCCTCGTCTACACTTCAAATGAATGTAAATGCGACACTTCCTTGCAAGGAAATAGCGTTTGCAGATGTCTACGGATCGTAGCAATAGAGTTCTAATGCTTCATAAAACGCGATATCGCATCTCATTTCTATGTTTCTTGGTAAGATATAATACGATTTGCGAAGTGTTATGTATTCCTCGGCTACACTTCAAATGGATGTAAATGCGACACTTCCTTGCAAGGAAACAGCGTTTGCAGATGTCTACGTATCGTAGCAATAGAGTTCTTATGATTCTTAAAACGCGATATCGCATCACATTTCTATGTTTCATGGTAAGATATAATATGATTTGCGGAGTGTTATGTATTCCTCGGCTACACTTCAAATGAATGTGAATGCGACACTTCCTCGCTGGGAAATAGCGTTTGCAGATGTCTACGTATCGAAGCAATAGGGTTCAAATGCTTCTTAAAACGAGATATTGCATCACATATCTATGTTTCATGATAAGATATAATATTCATTGCGAAGTGTTATGCATTCCTCGTCTACGATTCAAATGAATGTAAATGCGACACATCCTTGAAAGGAAATAACGTTTGCAGATGTCTACGTATCGTAGCAATAGAGTTCTAATGCTTCTTAAAACGCGATATCGCATCTCATTTCTATGTTTCATGGTAAGATATAATGTGATTTGCGAAGTGTTATGTATTCCTCGTCTACACTTCAAATGAATGTGAATGCGACACATCCTCGCTAGGAAATAGCGTTTGCAGATGTCTACGTATCGAAGCAATGGAGTTCAAATGCTTCTTAAATCGAGATATTGCATCTCATATCTATGTTTCATGATAAGATATAATATTCATTGCGAAGTGTTATGCATTCTTCGCCTACGATTCAAATGAATGTAAATGCAACACTTCCTTGCAAGGAAATAGCGTTTGCAGATGTCTACGTATCGTAGCAGTTGAGTTCTAGTGCTTCTTAAAACGCGATATCGCACCTCATTTCTATGTTTCATGGTAAGATATAATATGATTTGCGAAGTGTTATGTATTCCTCGTCTACACATCAAATGAATGTAAATGCGACACTTCCTTGCAAGGAAACAGCGTTTGCAGATGTCTACGTATCGTAGCAATAGAGTTCTTATGATTCTTAAAACGCGATATCGCATCACATTTCTATGTTTCATGGTAAGATATAATATGATTTGCGGAGTGTTATGTATTCCTCGTCTACACTTCAAATGAATGTAAATGCGACACTTCCTTGCAAGGAAATAGCGTTTGCAGATGTCTACGGATCGTAGCAATAGAGTTCTAATGCTTCTTAAAACGCGATATCGCATCTCATTTCTATGTTTCATGGTAAGATATAACACGATTTGCGAAGTGTTATGTATTCCTCGGCTACACATCAAATGAATGTAAATGCGACACTTCTTTGCAAGGAAATAGCGATTGCAGATGTCTACGTATCGTAGCAGTAGAGTTCTAGTGCTTCTTAAAAAGCGATATCGCATCTCATTTCTATGTTTCATGGTAAGATATAATCTGATTTGCGGAGTGTTATGCATTCCTCGTCTACGATTCAAATGAATGTAAATGCGACACTTCCTTGCAAGGAAATACCGTTTGCAGATGTCTACGGATCGTAGCAATAGAGTTCTAATGCTTCTTAAAACGCGATATCGCATCTCATTTCTATGTTTCATGGTAAGATATAATACGATTTGCGAAGTGTTATGTATTCCTCGGCTACACTTCAAATGAATGTAAATGCGACACTTCTTTGCAAGGAAATAGCGATTGCAGATGTCTACGTATCGTAGCAGTAGAGTTCTAATGCTTCTTAAAACGCGATATCGCATCTCATTTCTATGTTTCATGGTAAGATATAATATGATTTGCGGAGTGTTATGTATTCCTCGTCTACACTTCAAATGAATGTAAATGCGACACTTCCTTGAAAGGAAATAGCGTTTGCAAATGTCTACCTATCGTAGCAGTAGTGTTCTAATGCTTCTTAGAACGCGATATCGCATCTCATTTCTATGTTTCATGGTAAGATACAATATGATTTGCGAAGTGTAATGTATTCCTCGTCTACACTTCAAATGAATGTGAATGCGACACTTCCTCGCTAGGAAATAGCGTTTGCAGATGTCTACGTATCGGAGCAATAGAGTTCAAATGCTTCTCAAAACGCGATATCGCATCTCATTTCTATGTTTCATGGTAAGATATAATCCGATTTGCGAAGTGTTATGTATTCCTCGGCTACAATTCAAATGAATGTAAATGCGACACTTGTTTGCAAGGAAATAGCGATTGCAGATGTCTACGTATCGTAGCAATAGAGTTCTTATGATTCTTAAAACGCGATATCGCATCTCATTTCTATGTTTCATGGTAAGATACAATATGATTAGCGAAGTGTTATGTATTCCTCGTCTACACTTCAAATGAATGTGAAGGCCACACTTTCTCGCAAGGAACTAGCGTTTGCAGATGTCTACGTATCTTAGCAATATAGTTCTTATGATTCTTAAAACGCGATATCGCATCACATTTCTATGTTTCATGGTAAGATATAATATGATTTGCGGAGTGTTATGTATTCCTCGTCTACACTTCAAATGAATGTAAATGCGACACTTCCTTGCAAGGAAATAGCGTTTGCAGATGTCTACGGATCGTAGCAATAGAGTTCTAATGCTTCATAAAACACGATATCGCATCTCATTTCTATGTTTCTTGGTAAGATATAATACGATTTGCGAAGTGTTATGTATTCCTCGGCTACACTTCAAATGGATGTAAATGCGACACTTCCTTGCAAGGAAATAGCGTTTGCAAATGTCTACCTATCGTAGCAGTATTGATCTAATGCATCTTAGAACGCGATGTCGCATCTCATTTCAATGTTTCATGGTAAGATATAATATGATTTGCGGAGTGTTATGTATTCCTCGTCTACACTTCTAATGAATGTAAATGCGACACTTCTTTGCAAGGAAATAGCGTTTGCAGATGTCTACGTATCGTAGCAGTAGAGTTTTAATGCTTCTTAAAACGCGATATCGCATCTCATTTCTATGTTTCATGGTAAGGTACAATATGATTTGCGAAGTGTTATGTATTCCTCGTCTACACTTCAAGTGAATGTAAATGCGACACTTGTTTGCAAGGAAATAGCGATTGCAGATGTCTACGTATCGTAGCAATAGAGTTCTTATGATTCTTAAAACGCGATATCGCATCTCATTTCTATGTTTCATGGTAAGATACAATATGATTTGCGAAGTGTTATGTATTCCTCATCTACACTTCAAATGAATGTGAAGGCGACACTTTCTCGCAAGGAACTAGCGTTTGCAGATGTCTACGTATCTTAGCAATATAGTTCTTATGATTCTTAAAACGCGATATCGCATCACATTTCTATGTTTCATGGTAAGATATAATATGATTTGCGGAGTGTTATGTATTCCTCGTCTACACTTCAAATGAATGTAAATGCGACACTTCCTTGCAAGGAAATAGCGTTTGCAGATGTCTACGGATCGTAGCAATAGAGTTCTAATGCTTCATAAAACGCGATATCGCATCTCATTTCTATGTTTCATGGTAAGATATAATACGATTTGCGAAGTGTTATGTATTCCTCGGCTACACTTCAAATGGATGTAAATGCGACACTTCCTTGCAAGGAAATAGCGTTTGCAAATGTCTACCTATCGTAGCAGTATTGATCTAAAGCATCTTAGAACGCGATGTCGCATCTCATTTCAATGTTTCATGGTAAGATATAATATGATTTGCGGAGTGTTATGTATTCCTCGTCTACACTTCTAATGAATGTAAATGCGACACTTCTTTGCAAGGAAATAGCGTTTGCAGATGTCTACGTATCGTAGCAGTAGAGTTTTAATGCTTCTTAAAACGCGATATCGCATCTCATTTCTATGTTTCATGGTAAGGTACAATATGATTTGCGAAGTGTTATGTATTCCTCGTCTACACTTCAAATGAATGTAAATGCGACACTTTCTTGCAAGGAAATAGCGTTTGCCGATGTCTACGTATCGTAGCAATGGATTTCTGATGCTTCTTAAAACGCGATATCGCATCTCATTTCTATCTTTCATGGTAAGATATAATATGATTTGCGGAGTGTTATGTATTCCTCGTCTACACTTCAAATGAATGTAAATGCGACACTTTCTTGCAAGGAAATAGCGTTTGCAGATGTCTACGTATCGTAGCAATGGATTTCTGATGCTTCTTAAAACGCGATATCGCATGTCATTTCTATGTTTCATGGTAAGATATAATATGATTTGCGAAGTGTTATGTATTCCTCGTCTACACTTCAAATCAATGTAAATGCGACACTTCTTTGCAAGGAAATAGCGTTTGCAGATGACTACGTATCGTTGCAATAGAGTTCTTATGATTCTTAAAACGCGATATTGCATCTCATTTCTATGTTTCATGGTAAGATATAATATGATTTGCGGAGTGTTATGTATTCCTCGTCTACACTTCAAATGAATGTAAATGCGACACTTCCTTGCAAGAAAATAGCGTTTGCAGATGTCTACGTATCGAAGCAATAGAGTTCTAATGCTTCTTAAAACGAGATATTGCATCTCATATCTATGTTTCATGATAAGATATAATATTCATTGCGAAGTGTTATGCATTCCTCGTCTACGATTCAAATGAATGTAAATACGACACTTCCTTGCAAGGAAATAGCGTTTGCAGATGTCTACGTATCGTAGCAATGGATTTCTGATGCTTCTTAAAACGCGATATCGCATGTCATTTCTATGTTTCATGGTAAGATATAATATGATTTGCGAAGTGTTATGTATTCCTCGTCTACACTTCAAATGAATGTAAATGCGACACTTCCTTGCAAGGAAATAGCGTTTGCAAATGTCTACCTATCTTAGCAGTAGTGTTCTAATGCTTCTTAGAACGCGATATCGCATCTCATTTCTATGTTTCATGGTAAGATACAATATGATTTGCGAAGTGTAATGTATTCCTCGTCTACACTTCAAATGAATGTGAATGCGACACTTCCTCGCTAGGAAATAGCGTTTGCAGATGTCTACGTATCGGAGCAATAGAGTTCAAATGCTTCTCAAAACGCGATATCGCATCTCATTTCTATGTTTCATGGTAAGATATAATCCGATTTGCGAAGTGTTATGTATTCCTCGGCTACAATTCAAATGAATGTAAATGCGACACTTCTTTGCAAGGAAATAGCGATTGCAGATGTCTACGTATCGTAGCAATAGAGTTCTTATGATTCTTAAAACGCGATATCGCATCTCATTTCTATGTTTCATGGTAAGATACAATATGATTTGCGAAGTGTTATGTATTCCTCGTCTACACTTCAAATGAATGTGAAGGCGACACTTCCTCGCTGGGAAATAGCGTTTGCAGGTGTCTACGTATCGAAGCAATAGAGTTCAAATGCTTCTTAAAACGAGATATTGCATCACATATCTATGATTCATGATAAGATATAATATTCATTGCGAAGTGTTATGCATTCCTCGTCTACGATTCAAATGAATGTAAATGCGACACTTCCTTGCAAGGAAATAGCGTTTGCAGATGTCTACGTATCGTAGCAGTTGAGTTCTAATGCTTCTTAAAACGCGATATCGCACCTCATTTCTATGTTTCATGGTAAGATATAATATGATTTGCGAAGTGTTATGTATTCCTCGTCTACACATCAAATGAATGTAAATGCGACACTTCCTTGCAAGGAAATAGCGTTTGCAGATGTCTACGTATCGTAGCAATATAGTTCTTATGATTCTTAAAACGCGATATCGCATCTCATTTCTATGTTTCATGGTAAGGTATAATATGATTTGCGAAGTGTTATGTATCCGTCGTCTACACTTCAAATGAATGTAAATGGGACACTTTCTCGCAAGGAACTAGCGTTTGCAGATGTCTACGTATCTTAGCAATATAGTTCTTATGATTCTTAAAACGCGATATCGCATCACATTTCTATGTTTCATGGTAAGATATAATATGATTTGCGGAGTGTTATGTATTCCTCGTCTACACTTCAAATGAATGTAAATGCGACACTTCCTTGCAAGGAAATAGCGTTTGCAGATGTCTACGGATCGTAGAAATAGAGGTCTAATGCTTCATAAAACGCGATATCGCATCTCATTTCTATGTTTCATGGTAAGATATAATACGATTTGCGAAGTGTTATGTATTCCTCGGCTACACTTCAAATGAATGTAAATGCGACACTTCCTTGCAAGGAAATAGCGTTTGCAAATGTCTACCTATCGTAGCAGTATTGATCTAATGCATCTTAGAACGCGATGTCGCATCTCATTTCAATGTTTCATGGTAAGATATAATATGATTTGCGGAGTGTTGTGTATTCCTCGTCTACACTTCTAATGAATGTAAATGCGACACTTCTTTGCAAGGAAATAGCGTTTGCAGATGTCTACGTATCGTAGCAGTAGAGTTTTAATGCTTCTTAAAACGCGATATCGCATCTCATTTCTATGTTTCATGGTAAGGTACAATATGATTTGCGAAGTGTTATGTATTCCTCGTCTACACTTCAAATGAATGTAAATGCGACACTTTCTTGCAAGGAAATAGCGTTTGCAGATGTCTACGTATCGTAGCAATGGATTTCTGATGCTTCTTAAAACGCGATATCGCATCTCATTTCTATCTTTCATGGTAAGATATAATATGATTTGCGGAGTGTTATGTATTCCTCGTCTACACTTCAAATGAATGTAAATGCGACACTTTCTTGCAAGGAAATAGCGTTTGCAGATGTCTACGTATCGTAGCAATGGATTTCTTATGCTTCTTAAAACGCGATATCGCATGTCATTTCTATGTTTCATGGTAAGATATAATATGATTTGCGAAGTGTTATGTATTCCTCGTCTACACTTCAAATCAATGTAAATGCGACACTTCTTTGCAAGGAAATAGCGTTTGCAGATGACTACGTATCGTTGCAATAGAGTTCTTATGATTCTTAAAACGCGATATTGCATCTCATTTCTATGTTTCATGGTAAGATATAATATGATTTGCGGAGTGTTATGTATTCCTCGTCTACACTTCAAATGAATGTAAATGCGACACTTCCTTGCAAGAAAATAGCGTTTGCAGATGTCTACGTATCGAAGCAATAGAGTTCTAATGCTTCTTAAAACGAGATATTGCATCTCATATCTATGTTTCATGATAAGATATAATATTCATTGCGAAGTGTTATGCATTCCTCGTCTACGATTCAAATGAATGTAAATGCGACACTTCCTTGCAAGGAAATAGCGTTTGCAGATGTCTACGTATCGTAGCAATAGAGTTCTTATGATTCTTAAAACGTGATATCGCATCTCATTTCTATGCTTCATGGTAAGGTATAATATGATTTGCGAACTGTTATGTATCCGTCGTCTACACTTCAAATGAATGTAAATGCGACACTTCCTTCCAAGGAAATAACGTTTGCAGATGTCTACGTATCGTAGCAATAGAGTTCTAATGCTTCTTAAAACGCGATATCGCATCTCATTTCTATGTTTCATGGTAAGATATAATATGATTTGCGAAGTGTTATGTATTCCTCGACTACACTTCAAATGAATGTGAATGTGAAACTTCCTCGCTAGGAAATAGCGTTTGCAGATGTCTGCGTATCGTAGCAGTAGAGTTCTAATGCTTCTTAAAACGCGATATCGCATCTCATTTCTATGTTTCATGGTAAGATACAATATGATTTGCGAAGTGTTATGTATTCCTCGTCGACACTTCAAATGAATGCGAATGCGACACTTCCTCGCTAGGAAACAGCGTTTGCAGATGTCTACGTATCGAAGCAATAGAGTTCAAATGCTTCTTAAGACGAGATATTGCATCTCATATCTATGATTCATGATAAGATATAATATTCATTGCGAAGTGTTATGCATTCCTCGTCTACGATTCAAATGAATGTAAGTGCGACACTTCCTTGCAAGGAAATAGCGTTTGCAGATGTCTACGTATCGTAGCAATAGAGTTCTAATGCTTCTTAAAACGCGATATCGCATCTCATTTCTATGTTTCATGGTAAGATATAATATGATTTGCGAAGTGTTGTGTATTCAACGTCTACACTTCAAATGAATGTGAATGTGACACTTCCTCGCTAGGAAATAGCGTTTGCAGATGTCTGCGTATCGTAGCAGTAGAGTTCTAATGCTTCTTAAAACGCGATATCGCATCTCATTTCTATGTTTCATGGTAAGATATAATATGATTTGCGAAGTGTTATGTATTCAACGTCTACACTTCAAATGAATGTGAATGTGACACTTCCTCGCTAGGAAATAGCGTTTGCAGATGTCTGCGTATCGTAGCAGTAGAGTTCTAATGCTTCTTAAAACGCGATATCGCATCTCATTTCTATGTTTCATGGTAAGATATAATACGATTTGCGAAGTGTTATGTATTCCTCGGCTACACTTCAAATGAATGTAAATGCGACACTTCTTTGCAAGGAAATAGCGATTGCAGATGTCTACGTATCGTAGCAGTAGAGTTCTTATGATTCTTAAAACGCGATATCGCATCTCATTTCTATGTTTCATGGTAAGATATAATATGATTTGCGAAGTGTTATGTATTCTTCGTCTACACATCAAATGAATGTAAATGAGACACTTCCTTGCAAGGAAATAGCGTTTGCAGATGTCTACGTATCGTAGCAATAGAGTTCTAATGCTTCTAAAAACGAGATATTGCATCTCATACCTATGTTCCATGATAAGATATAATATTCATTGCGAAGTGTTATGCATTCCTCGTCTACGATTCAAATGAATGTAAATGCGACACATCCTTGCAAGGAAATAGCGTTTGCAGATGTCTACGTATCGTAGCAATAGAGTTCTTATGATTCTTAAAAAGCGATATCGCATCTCATTTCTATGATTCATGGTAAAGTATAATATGATTTGCGAAGTGTTATGTATCCGTCGTCTACACTTCAAATGAATGTAAATGCGACACTTTCTTGCAAGGAAATAGCGTTTGCAGATATCTACGTATCGTAGCAATGGATTTTTGATGCTTCTTAAAACGCGATATCGCATCTCATTTCTATGTTTCATGGTAAGATATAATATGATTTGCGAAGTGTTTTGTATTCCTCGTCTACACTTCAAATGAATGTAAATGCGACACTTCTTTGCAAGGAAATAGCGTTTGCAGATGTCTACGTATCGTTGCAATAGAGTTCTTATGATTCTTAAGACGCGATATCGCATCTCATTTCTATGTTTCATGGTAAGATACAATATGATTTGCGAAGTGTTATGTATTCCTCATCTACACATCAAATGAATGTAAATGCGACACTTCCTTGCAAGGAAATAGCGTTTGCAGATATCTACGTATCGTAGCAATAGAGTTCTAATGCTTCTTAAAACGAGATATTGCATCTCATATCTATGTTTCATGATAAGATATAATATTCATTGCGAAGTGTTATGCATTCCTCGTGTACGATTCAAATGAATGTAAATGCGACACTTCCTTGCAAGGAAATAGCGTTTGCAGATGTCTACGTATCGTAGCAATAGAGTTCAAATGCTTCTTAAAACGAGATATTGCATCTCATATCTATATTTCATGATAAGATATAATACGATTTGCGAAGTGTTACGTATTCCTCGGCTACACTTCAAATGAATGTAAATGCGACACTTCTTTGCAAGGAAATAGCGATTGCAGATGTCTACGTATCGTAGCAGTAGAGTTCTAATGCTTCATAAAACGCGATATCGCATCTCATTTCTATGTTTCCTGGTAAGATATAATATGATTTGCGGAGTGTTATGTATTCCTCGTCTACACTTCAAATGAATGTAAATGGGACACTTTCTCGCAAGGAACTAGCGTTTGCAGATGTCTACGTATCTTAGCAATATAGTTCTTATGATTCTTAAAACGCGATATCGCATCACATTTCTATGTTTCATGGTAAGATATAATATGATTTGCGGAGTGATATGTATTCCTCGTCTACACTTCAAATGAATGTAAATGCGACACTTCCTTGCAAGGAAGTAGCGTTTGCAGATGTCTACGGATCGTAGCAATAGAGTTCTAATGCTTCTTAAAACGCGATATCGCATCTCATTTCTATGTTTCATGGTAAGATATAATACGATTTGCGAAGTGTTATGTATTCCTCGGCTACACTTCAAATGAATGTAAATGCGACACTTCTTTGCAAGGAAATAGCGTTTGCAGATGTCTACGTATCGTAGCAGTAGGGTTTTAATGCTTCTTAAGACGCGATATCGCATCTCATTTCTATGTTTCATGGTAAGGTATAATATGATTTGCGAAGTGTTATGTATTCCTCGTCTACACTTCAAATGAATGTAAATACGACACTTTCTTGCAAGGAAATAGCGTTTGCAGATGTCTACGTATCGTAGCAATGGATTTCTGATGCTTCTTAAAACGCGATATCGCATCTCATTTCTATCTTTCATGGTAAGATATAATACGATTTGCGGAGTGTTATGTATTCCTCGTCTACACTTCAAATGAATGTAAATGCGACACTTTCTTGCAAGGAAATAGCGTTTGCAGATGTCTACGTATCGTAGCAATGGATTTCTGATGCTCCTTAAAACGCGATATCGCATGTCATTTCTATGTTTCATGATAAGATATAATATGATTTGCGAAGTGTTATGTATTGCTCGTCTACACTTCAAATGAATGTAAATGCGACACTTCTTTGCAAGGAAATAGCGTTTGCAGATGACTACGTATCGTTGCAATAGAGTTCTTATGATTCTTAAAACGCGATATTGCATCTCATTTCTATGTTTCATGGTAAGATATAATATGATTTGCGGAGTGTTATGTATTCCTCGTCTACACTTCAAATGAATGTAAATGCGACACTTCCTTGCAAGGAAATAGCGTTTGCAGATGTCTACGTATCGAAGCAATAGAGTTCTAATGCTTCTTAAAACGAGATATTGCATCTCATATCTATGTTTCATGATAAGATATAATATTCATTGCGAAGTGTTATGCATTCCTCGTCTACGATTCAAATGAATGTAAATGCGACACTTCCTTGCAAGGAAATAGCGTTTGCAGATGTCTACGTATCGTAGCAATAGAGTTCTTATGATTCTTAAAACGTGATATCGCATCTCATTTCTATGCTTCATGGTAAGGTATAATATGATTTGCGAACTGTTATGTATCCGTCGTCTACACTTCAAATGAATGTAAATGCGACACATCCTTGCAAGGAAATAGCGTTTGCAGATGTCTACGTATCGTAGCAATAGAGTTCTAATGCTTCTTAAAACGCGATATCGCATCTCATTTCTATGTTTCATGGTAAGATATAATATGATTTGCGAAGTGTTATGTATTCCTCGACTACACTTCAAATGAATGTGAATGTGACACTTCCTCGCTAGGAAATAGCGTTTGCAGATGTCTGCGTGTCGTAGCAGTAGAGTTCTAATGCTTCTTAAAACGCGATATCGCATCTCATTTCTATGTTTCATGGTAAGATACAATATGATTTGCGAAGTGTTATGTATTCCTCGTCGACACTTCAAATGAATGCGAATGCGACACTTCCTCGCTAGGGAACAGCGTTTGCAGATGTCTACGTATCGAAGCAATAGAGTTCAAATGCTTCTTAAGACGAGATATTGCATCTCATATCTATGTTTCATGATAAGATATAATATTCATTGCGAAGTGTTATGCATTCCTCGTCTACGATTCAAATGAATGTAAATGCGACACTTCCTTGCAAGGAAATAGCGTTTGCAGATGTCTACGTATCGTAGCAATATAGTTCTTATGATTCTTAAAACGCGATATCGCATCTCATTCCTATGCTTCATGGTAAGGTATAATATGATTTGCGAACTGTTATGTATCCGTCGTCTACACTTCAAATTAATGTAAATGCGACACTTCCTTGCAAGGATATAGCGTTTGCAGATGTCTACGTATCGAAGCAATAGAGTTCAAATGCTTCTTAAAACGAGATATTGCATCTCATATCTATACTTCATGATAAGATATAATATTCATTGCGAAGTGTTATGCATTCCTCGTCTACGATTCAAATGAACGTAAATGCGACACTTCCTTGCAAGGAAATAGCGATTGCAGATGTCTACGTATCGTAGCAGTAGAGTTCTTATGATTCTTAAAACGCGATATCGCATCTCATTTCTATGTTTCATGGTAAGATATAATATGATTTGCGAAGTGTTATGTATTCTTCGTCTACACATCAAATGAATGTAAATGAGACACTTCCTTGCAAGGAAATAGCGTTTGCAGATGTCTACGTATCGTAGCAATAGAGTTCTTATGATTCATAAAAAGCGATATCGCATCTCATTTCTATGTTTCATGGTAAAGTATAATATGATTTGCGAAGTGTTATGTATCCGTCGTCTACACTTCAAATGAATGTAAATGCGACACTTTCTTGCAAGGAAATAGCGTTTGCAGATGTCTACGTATCGTAGCAATAGAGTTCTAATGCTTCTTAGAACGCGATATCGCATCTCATTTCTATGTTTCATGGTAAGATATAATACGATTTGCGAAGTGTTATGTATTCCTCGGCTACACTTCAAATGTATGTAAATGCGACACTTCTTTGCAAGGAAATAGCGATTGCAGATGTCTACGTATCGTAGCAGTAGAGTTCTTATGATTCTTAAAACGCGATATCGCATCTCATTTCTATGTTTCATGGTAAGATATAATATGATTTGCGAAGTGTTATGTATTCTTCGTCTACACATCAAATGAATGTAAATGAGACACTTCCTTGCAAGGAAATAGCGTTTGCAGATGTCTACGTATCGTAGCAATAGATTTCTAATGCTTCTTAAAACGAGATATTGCATCTCATATCTATGTTCCATGATAAGATATAATATTCATTGCGAAGTGTAATGCATTCCTCGTCTACGATTCAAATGAATGTAAATGCGACACTTCCTTGCAAGGAAATAGCGTTTGCAGATGTCTACGTATCGTAGCAATAGAGTTCTTATGATTCTTAAAACGTGATATCGCATCTCATTTCTATGCTTCATGGTAAGGTATAATATGATTTGCGAACTGTTATGTATCCGTCGTCTACACTTCAAATGAATGTAAATGCGACACTTCCTTGCAAGGAAATAGCGTTTGCAGATGTCTACGTATCGTAGCAATAGAGTTCATATCATTCTTAAAAAGCGATATCGCATCTCATTTCTATGTTTCATGGTAAGATAAAACATGATTTGCGAAGTGTTATGTATTCCTCGTCTACACTTCAAATGAATGTGAATGTGACTTCCAAGCTAGGAAATAGCGTTTGCAGATGCCTGCGTATCGTAGCAGTAGAGTTCTAATGCTTCTTAAAACGCGATATCGCATCTCATTTCTATGTTTCATGGTAAGATACAATATGATTTGCGGAGTGTTATGTATTCCTCGTCTACACTTCAAATGAATGTAAATGCGACACTTCTTTGCAAGGAAATAGCGATTGCAGATGTCTACGTATCGTAGCAGTAGAGTTCTTATGATTCTTAAAACGCGATATCGCATCTCATTTCTATGTTTCATGGTAAGATATAATATGATTTGCGGAGTGTTATGTATTCCTCGTCTACAATACAAATGAATGCAAATGCGACACATCCTCGCTAGGAAATAGCGTTTGCAGATGTCTACGTATCGTAGCAAGTTGAGTTCTAATGCTTCTTAAAACGCGATATCGCATCTCATTTCTATGTTTCATGGTAAGATATAATATGATTTGCGAAGTGTTATGTATTCCTCGTCTACACATCAAGTGAATGTAAATGCGACACTTCCTTGCAAGGAAATAGCGTTTGCAGATGTCTACGTATCGTTGCAATAGAGTACTTATGATACTTATAACGCGAAATCGCATCTCATTTCTATGTTTCGTGGTAAGGTATAATATGATTTGCGAAGTGTTATGTATCCGTCGTCTACACTTCAAATGAATGTAAATGCGACACTTTCTTGCAGGGAAATAGCGTTTGCAGATGTCTACGTATCTTAGCAATGGATTTCTGATGCTTCTTAAAACGAGATATTGCATCTCATATCTATGTTTCATGACAAGATATAATATTCATTGCGAAGTGTTATGCATTCCTCGTCTACGATTCAGATGAATGTAAATGCGACACTTCCTTGCAAGGGAATAGCGTTTGCAGATGTCTACGTATCGTAGCAATAGAGTTCTTATGATTCTTAAAACGCGATATCGCATCTCATTTCTATGTTTCATGGTAAAGTATAATATGATTTGCGAAGTGTTATGTATCCGTCGTCTACACTTCAAATGAATGTAAATGCGACACTTTCTTGCAAGGAAATAGCGTTTGCAGATGTCTACGTATCGTAGCAATAGAGTTCTTATGATTCTTAAAACGCGATATCGCATCTCATTTCTATGCTTCATGGTAAGGTATAATATGATTTGCGAACTGTTATGTATCCGTCGTCTACACTTCAAATGAATGTAAATGCGACACTTCCTTACAAGGAAATAGCGATTGCAGATGTCTGCGTATCGTAGCAATATAGTTCTAATGCTTCTTAGAACGCGATATCGCATCTCATTTCTATGTTTCATGGTAAGATACAATATGATTTGCGGAGTGTTATGTATTCCTCGTCTACACTTCAAATGAATGTAAATGCGACACTTCTTTGCAAGGAAATAGCGATTGCAGATGTCTACGTATCGTAGCAGTAGAGTTCTTATGATTCTTAAAACGCGATATCGCATCTCATTTCTATGTTTCATGGTAAGATATAATATGATTTGCGGAGTGTTATGTATTCCTCGTCTACAATACAAATGAATGCAAATGCGACACATCCTCGCTAGGAAATAGCGTTTGCAGATGTCTACGTATCGTAGCAAGTTGAGTTCTAATGCTTCTTAAAACGCGATATCGCATCTCATTTCTATGTTTCATGGTAAGATATAATATGATTTGCGAAGTGTTATGTATTCCTCGTCTACACATCAAGTGAATGTAAATGCGACACTTCCTTGCAAGGAAATAGCGTTTGCAGATGTCTACGTATCGTTGCAATAGAGTACTTATGATACTTATAACGCGAAATCGCATCTCATTTCTATGTTTCGTGGTAAGGTATAATATGATTTGCGAAGTGTTATGTATCCGTCGTCTACACTTCAAATGAATGTAAATGCGACACTTTCTTGCAGGGAAATAGCGTTTGCAGATGTCTACGTATCTTAGCAATGGATTTCTGATGCTTCTTAAAACGAGATATTGCATCTCATATCTATGTTTCATGACAAGATATAATATTCATTGCGAAGTGTTATGCATTCCTCGTCTACGATTCAGATGAATGTAAATGCGACACTTCCTTGCAAGGGAATAGCGTTTGCAGATGTCTACGTATCGTAGCAATAGAGTTCTTATGATTCTTAAAACGCGATATCGCATCTCATTTCTATGTTTCATGGTAAAGTATAATATGATTTGCGAAGTGTTATGTATCCGTCGTCTACACTTCAAATGAATGTAAATGCGACACTTTCTTGCAAGGAAATAGCGTTTGCAGATGTCTACGTATCGTAGCAATAGAGTTCTTATGATTCTTAAAACGCGATATCGCATCTCATTTCTATGCTTCATGGTAAGGTATAATATGATTTGCGAACTGTTATGTATCCGTCGTCTACACTTCAAATGAATGTAAATGCGACACTTCCTTACAAGGAAATAGCGATTGCAGATGTCTGCGTATCGTAGCAATATAGTTCTAATGCTTCTTAGAACGCGATATCGCATCTCATTTCTATGTTTCATGGTAAGATACAATATGATTTGCGGAGTGTTATGTATTCCTCGTCTACACTTCAAATGAATGTAAATGCGACACTTCTTTGCAAGGAAATAGCGATTGCAGATGTCTACGTATCGTAGCAGTAGAGTTCTTATGATTCTTAAAACGCGATATCGCATCTCATTTCTATGTTTCATGGTAAGATATAATATGATTTGCGGAGTGTTATGTATTCCTCGTCTACAATACAAATGAATGCAAATGCGACACATCCTCGCTAGGAAATAGCGTTTGCAGATGTCTACGTATCGTAGCAAGTTGAGTTCTAATGCTTCTTAAAACGCGATATCGCATCTCATTTCTATGTTTCATGGTAAGATATAATATGATTTGCGAAGTGTTATGTATTCCTCGTCTACACATCAAGTGAATGTAAATGCGACACTTCCTTGCAAGGAAATAGCGTTTGCAGATGTCTACGTATCGTTGCAATAGAGTTCTTATGATACTTATAACGCGATATCGCATCTCATTTCTATGTTTCGTGGTAAGGTATAATATGATTTGCGAAGTGTTATGTATCCGTCGTCTACACTTCAAATGAATGTAAATGCGACACTTTCTTGCAGGGAAATAGCGTTTGCAGATGTCTACGTATCGTAGCAATAGATTTCTAATGCTTCTTAAAACGAGATATTGCATCTCATATCTATGTTCCATGATAAGATATAATATTCATTGCGAAGTGTTATGCATTCCTCGTCTACGATTCAAATGAATGTAAATGCGACACTTCCTTGCAAGGAAATAGCGTTTGCAGATGTCTACGTATCGTAGCAATAGAGTTCTTATGATTCTTAGAACGCTATATTGCATCTCATTTTTACGTTTCATGGTAAGATATAATATGATTTGCGAAGTGTTATGTATTCCTCGTCTACACTTCAAATGAATGTGAATGTGACACTTCCTCGCTAGGAAATAGCGTTTGCAGATGTCTGCGTATCGTAACAGTAGAGTTCTAATGCTTCTTAAAACGCGATATCGCATCTCATTTCTATGTTTCATGGTAAGGTATAATATGATTTGGGAAGTGTTATGTATTCCTCGTCTACACTTCAAATGAATGTAAATGCGACACTTTCTTGCAAGGAAATAGCGTTTGCAGATGTCTACGTATCGTAGCAATGGATTTCTGATGCTTCTTAAAACGCGATATCGCATCTCATTTCTATGCTTCATGGTAAGGTATAATATGATTTGCGAACTGTTATGTATCCGTCGTCTACACTTCAAATGAATGTAAATGCGACACTTCCTTGCAAGGAAATAGCGTTTGCAGATGTCTACGTATCGTAGCAGTAGAGTTCTTATGATTCTTAAAACGTGATATCGCATCTCATTTCTATGCTTCATGGTAAGGTATAATATGATTTGCGAACTGTTATGTATCCGTCGTCTACACTTCAAATGAATGTAAATGCGACACTTCCTTGCAAGGAAATAGCGTTCGCAGATGTCTACGTATCGTAGCAATAGAGTTCTAATGCTTCTTAAAACGCGATATCGCATCTCATTTCTATGTTTCATGGTAAGATATAATACGATTTGCGAAGTGTTATGTATTCCTCGGCTACACTTCAAATGAATGTAAATGCGACACTTCTTTGCAAGGAAATAGCGATTGCAGATGTCTACGTATCGTAGCAGTAGAGTTCTTATGATTCTTAAAACGCGATATCGCATCTCATTTCTATGTTTCATGGTAAGATATAATATGATTTGCGAAGTGTTATGTATTCTTCGTCTACACATCAAATGAATGTAAATGAGACACTTCCTTGCAAGGAAATAGCGTTTGCAGATGTCTACGTATCGTAGCAATAAAGTTCTTATGATTCTTAGAAAGCGATATCGCATCTCATTTCTATGTTTCATGGTAAAGTATAATATGATTTGCGAAGTGTTATGTATCCGTCGTCTACACTTCAAATGAATGTAAATGCGACACTTTCTTGCAAGGAAATAGCGTTTGCAGATGTCTACGTATCGTAGCAATGGATTTTTGATGCTTCTTAAAACGCGATATCGCATCTCATTTCTATGTTTCATGGTAAGATATAATATGATTTGCGAAGTGTTTTGTATTCCTCGTCTACACTTCAAATGAATGTAAATGCGACACTTCTTTGCAAGGAAATAGCGTTTGCAGATGCCTACGTATCGTTGCAATAGAGTTCTTATGATTCTTAAGACGCGATATCGCATCTCATTTCTATGTTTCATGGTAAGATACAATATGATTTGCGAAGTGTTATGTATTTCTCGTCTACACATCAAATGAATGTAAATGCGACACTTCCTTGAAAGGAAATAGCGTTTGCAGATGTCTACGTATCGTAGCAATAGAGTTCTAATGCTTCTTAAAACGAGATATTGCATCTCATATCTATGTTTCATGATAAGATATAATATTCATTGCGAAGTGTTATGCATTCCTCGTGTACGATTCAAATGAATGTAAATGCGACACTTCCATGCAAGGAAATAGCGTTTGCAGATGTCTACGTATCGTAGCAATAGAGTTCTTATGATTCTTAGAACGCTATATTGCATCTCATTTTTACGTTTCATGGTAAGATATAATATGATTTGCGAAGTGTCATGTATGCCTCGTCTACGATTCAAATGAAAGTAAATGCGACACTTCCTTGCAAGGAAATAGCGTTTGCAGATGTCTACGTATCGTAGCAATAGAGTTCTAATGCTTCTTAAAACGCGATATCGCATCTCATTTCTATGTTTCATGGTAAGATATAATACGATTTGCGAAGTGTTATGTATTCCTCGGATACACTTCAAATGAATGTAAATGCGACACTTCTTTGCAAGGAAATAGCGTTTGCAGATGTCTACGTATCGTAGCAATAAAGTTCTTATGTTTCTTAAAAAGCGATATCGCATCTCATTTCTATGTTTCATGGTAAAGTATAATATGATTTGCGAAGTGTTATGTATCCGTCGTCTACACTTCAAATGAATGTAAATGCGACACTTTCTTGCAAGGAAATAGCGTTTGCAGATGTCTACGTATCGTAGCAATGGATTTTTGATGCTTCTTAAAACGCGATATCGCATCTCATTTCTATGTTTCATGGTAAGATATAATATGATTTGCGAAGTGTTTTGTATTCCTCGTCTACACTTCAAATGAATGTAAATGCGACACTTCTTTGCAAGGAAATAGCGTTTGCAGATGTCTACGTATCGTTGCAATAGAGTTCTTATGATTCTTAAGACGCGATATCGCATCTCATTTCTATATTTCATGGTAAGATACAATATGATTTGCGAAGTGTTATGTATTCCTCGTCTACACATCAAATGAATGTAAATGCGACACTTCCTTGCAAGGAAATAGCGTTTGCAGATGTCTACGTATCGTAGCAATAGAGTTCTAATGCTTCTTAAAACGAGATATTGCATCTCATATCTATGTTTCATGATAAGATATAATATTCATTGCGAAGTGTTATGCATTCCTCGTGTACGATTCAAATGAATGTAAATGCGACACTTCCTTGCAAGGAAATAGCGTTTGCAGATGTCTACGTATCGTAGCAATAGAGTTCTTATGATTCTTAGAACGCTATATTGCATCTCATTTTTACGTTTCATGGTAAGATATAATCTGATTTGCGAAGTGTCATGTATGCCTCGTCTACGATTCAAATGAAAGTAAATGCGACACTTCCTTGCAAGGAAATAGCGTTTGCAGATGTCTACGTATCGTAGCAACAGAGTTCTAATGCTTCTTAAAACGCGATATCGCATCTCATTTCTATGTTTCATGGTAAGATATAATATGATTTGCGAAGTGTTATGCATTCCTCGTCTACGATTCAAATGAATGTAAATGCGACACTTCCTTGCAAGGAAATAGCGTTTGCAGATGTGTACGTATCGTAGCAATAGAGTTCTTATGATTCTTAGAACGCTATATTGCATCTCATTTTTACGTTTCATGGTAAGATATAATATGATTTGCGAAGTGTTATGTATTCCTCGTCTACACTTCAAATGAATGTGAATGTGACACTTCCTCGCTAGGAAATAGCGTTTGCAGATGTCTGCGTATCGTAGCAGTAGAGTTCTAATGCTTCTTAAAGCGCGATATCGCATCTCATTTCTATGTTTCATGATAAGATATAATATGATTTGCGAAGTGTCATGTATTCCTCGTCTACACATCAAATGAATGTAAATGCGACACTTCCTTGCAAGGAAATAGCGTTTGCAGATGTCTGCGTATCGTAGCAGTAGAGTTCTAATGCTTCTTAAAGCGCGATATCGCATCTCATTTCTATGTTTCATGATAAGATATAATATGATTTGCGAAGTGTCATGTATTCCTCGTCTACACATCAAATGAATGTAAATGCGACACTTCCTTGCAAGGAAATAGCGTTTGCAGATGTCTACGTATCGAAGCAATAGAGTTCAAATGCTTCTTAAAACGCGATATCACATCTCATTCCTATGTTTCATGGTAAGATATAATATGATTTGCGAAGTATCACGTATTCCTCGTCTACACTTCAAATGAATGTAAATGCGACACTTCCCTGCATGGAAATAGCGTTAGCAGATGTCTACGTATCGAAGCAATAGAGTTCAAATGCTTCTTAAAACGAGATATTGCATCTCATATCTATGTTTCATGATAAGATATAATATTCATTGCGAAGTGTCATGTATTCCTCGTCTACGATTCAAATGAAAGTAAATGCGACACTTCCTTGCAAGGTAGTAGCGATTGCACATGTCTACGTATCGTAGCAATAGAGTTCATATCATTCTTAAAAAGCGATATCGCATCTCATTTCTATGTTTCATGGTAAGATAAAACATGATTTGCGAAGTGTTATGTATTCCTCGTCTACACTTCAAATGAATGTGAATGTGACTTCCTCGCTAGGAAATAGCGTTTGCAGATGTCTGCGTATCGTAGCAGTAGAGTTCTTATGATTCTTAAAACGCGATATCGCATCACATTTCTATGTTTCATGGTAAGATATAATATGATTTGCGGAGTGTTATGTATTCCTCGTCTACACTTCAAATGAATGTAAATGCGACACTTCTTTGCAAGGAAATAGCGATTGCAGATGTCTACGTATCGTAGCAGTAGAGTCCTTATGATACTTAAAACGCGATATCGCATCTCATTTCTATGTTTCATGGTAAGATATAATATGATTTGCGGAGTGTTATGTATTCCTCGTCTACAATTCAAATGAATGCAAATGCGACACATCCTCGCTAGGAAATAGCGTTTGCAGATGTCTACGTATCGTAGCAAGTTGAGTTCTAATGCTTCTTAAAACGCGATATCGCATCTCATTTCTATGTTTCATGGTAAGATATAATATGATTTGCGAAGTGTTATGTATTCCTCGTCTACACATCAAATGGATGTAAATGCGACACTTCCTTGCAAGGAAATAGCGTTTGCAGATGTCTACGTATCGTTGCAATAGAGTTCTTATGATTCTTAAAACGCGATATCGCATCTCATTTTTATGTTTCGTGGTAAGGTATAATATGATTTGCGAAGTGTTATGTATCCGTCGTCTACACTTCAAATGAATGTAAATGCGACACTTTCTTGCAGGGAAATAGCGTTTGCAGGTGTCTACGCATCTTAGCAATGGATTTCTGATGTTTCTTAAAACGAGATATTGCATCTCATATCTATGTTTCATGACAAGATATAATATTCATTGCGAAGTGTTATGCATTCCTCGTCTACGATTCAGATGAATGTAAATGCGACACTTCCTTGCAAGGAAATCGCGTTTGCAGATGTCTACGTATCGTAGCAATAGAGTTCTTATGATTCTAAAAACGCGATATTGCATCTCATTTCTATGTGTCATGGTACGATACAATATGATTTGCGAAGTGTTATGTATTCCTCGTCTACACTTGAAATGAATGTGAATGCGACACTTCCTCGCTAGGAAATAGTGTTTGCAGATGTCTACGTATCGAAGCAATAGAGTTCAAATGCTTCTTAAAACGAGATATTGCATCTCATATATATGTTTCATGATTAGATATAATATTCATTGCGAAGTGTTATGCATTCCTCGTCTACGATTCAAATGAATGTAAATGCGACACTTCCTTGCAAGGAAATAGCATTTGCAGATGTCTACGTATCGTAGCATTAGAGTTCTAATGCTTCTTAAAACGCGATATCGCATCTCATTTCTATGTTTCATGGTAAAGTATAATATGACTTGCGAAGTGTTATGTATCCGTCGTCTACACTTCAAATGAATGTAAATGCGACACTTGCTTGCAAGGAAATAGCGTTTGCAGATGTCTACGTATCGTTGCAATAGAGTTCTTATGCTTCATAAAACGCGATATCGCATCTCATTTCTATGTTTCATGGTAAGGTATAATATGATTTGCGAAGTGTTATGTATCCGTCGTCTACACTTCAAATGAATGTAAATGCGACACTTTCTTGCAAGGAAATAGCGTTTGCAGATGTCTACGTATGGTAGTAATGGATTTCTGATGCTTCTTAAAACGCGATATCGCATGTCATTTCTATGTTTCATGGTAAGATATAATGTGATTTGCGAAGTGTTATGTATTCCTCGTCTACACATCAAATGAATGTAAATGCGACACTTGCTTGCAAGGAAATAGCGTTTGCAGATGTCTACGTATCGTTGCAATAGAGTTCTTATGATTCTTAAAACGCGATATCGCATCTCATTTCTATGTTTCATGGTAAGGTATAATATGATTTGCGAAGTGTTATGTATCCGTCGTCTACACTTCAAATGAATGTAAATGCGACACTTTCTTGCAAGGAAATAGCGTTTGCAGATGTCTACGTATGGTAGTAATGGATTTCTGATGCTTCTTAAAACGCGATATCGCATGTCATTTCTATGTTTCATGGTAAGATATAATATGATTTGCGGAGTGTTATGCATTCCTCGTCTACGGTTCAAATGAATGTAAATGCGACACTTCCTTGCAAGGAAATAGCGTTTGCAGATGTCTACGGATCGTAGCAATAGAGTTCTAATGCTTCTAAAAACGCGATATCGCATCTCATTTCTATGTTTCATGGTAAGATATAATACGATTTGCGAAGTGTTCTGTATTCCTCGGCTACACTTCAAATGAATGTAAATGCGACACTTTCTTGCAATGAAATAGCGTTTGCAGAAGTCTACGTACCGTAGCAATGGATTTCTAATGCTTCTTAAAGCGCGATATCGCATCTCATTTCTATGTTTCATGATAAGATATAATATGATTTGCGAAGTGTCATGTATTCCTCGTCTACACATCAAATGAATGTAAATGCGACACTTCCTTGCAAGGAAATAGCGTTTGCAGATGTCTACGTATCGAAGCAATAGGGTTCAAATGCTTCTTAAAACGCGATATCACATCTCATTCCTATGTTTCATGGTAAGATATAATATGATTTGCGAAGTATCATGTATTCCTCGTCGACACTTCAAATGAATGTAAATGCGACACTTCCTTGCATGGAAATAGCGTTAGCAGATGTCTACGTATCGAAGCAATAGAGTTCAAATGCTTCTTAAAACGAGATATTGCATCTCATATCTATGTTTCATGATAAGATATAATATTCATTGCGAAGTGTCATGTATTCCTCGTCCACGATTCAAATGAAAGTAAATGCGACACTTCCTTGCAATGTAGTAGCGATTGCACATGTCTACGTACTGTAGCAATAGAGTTCATATCATTCTTAAAAAGCGATATCGAATCTCATTTCTATGTTTCATGGTAAGATAAAACATGATTTGCGAAGTGTTATGTATTCCTCGTCTACACTTCAAATGAATGTGAATGTGACTTCCTCGCAAGGAAATAGCGTTTGCAGATGTCTACGTATCGTAGCAGTTGAGTTCTAATGCTCCTTAAAACGTGATATCGCATCTCATTTCTATGTTTCATGGTAAGATATAATATGATTTGCGAAGTGTCACGTATTCCTCGTCTACACTTCAAATGAATGTAAATGCGACACTTCCTTGCAAGAAAATAGCGTTTGCAAATGTCTACCTATCGTAGCAATAGTGTTCTAATGCTTCTTAAAACGAGATATTGCATCACATATCTATGATTCATGATAAGATATAATATTCATTGCGAAGTGTTATGCATTCCTCGTCTACGATTCAAATGAATGTAAATGCGACACTTCCTTGCAAGGAAATAGCGTTTGCAGATGTCTACGTATCGTAGCAGTTGAGTTCTAATGCTTCTTAAAACGCGATATCGCACCTCATTTCTATGTTTCATGGTAAGATATAATATGATTTGCGAAGTGTTATGTATTCCTCGTCTACACATCAAATGAATGTAAATGCGACACTTCCTTGCAAGGAAATAGCGTTTGCAGATGTCTACGTATCGTAGCAATAGAGTTCTTATGATTCTTAAAACGTGATATCGCATCTCATTTCTATGCTTCATGGTAAGGTATAATATGATTTGCGAACTGTTATGTATCCGTCGTCTACACTTCAAATGAATGTAAATGCGACACTTCCTTCCAAGGAAATAGCGTTTGCAGATGTCTACGTATCGTAGCAATAGAGTTCTAATGCTTCTTAAAATGCGATATCGCAACTCATTTCTACGTTTCATGGTAAGATACAATATGATTTGCGAAGTGTTATGTATTCTCCGTCTACACATCAAATGAATGTAAATGATACACTTCCTTGCAAGGAAATAGCGTTTGCAGATGTCTACGTATCGTAGCAATAGAGTTCTTATGATTCTTAAAAAGCGATATCGCATCTCATTTCTATGTTTCATGGTAAAGTATAATATGATTTGCGAAGTGTTATGTATCCGTCGTCTACACTTCAAATGAATGTAAATGCGACACTTTCTTGCAAGGAAATAGCGTTTGCAGATGTCTACGTATCGTAGCAATAGAGTTCTTATGATTCTTAAAACGCGATATCGCATCTCATTTCTATGCTTCATGGTAAGGTATAATATGATTTGCGAACTTTTATGTATCCGTCGTCTACACTTCAAATGAATGTAAATGCGACACTTCCTTGCAAGGAAATAGCGTTTGCAGATGTCTACGTATCGTAGCAATAGAGTTCTAATGCTTCTTAAAACGCGATATCGCATCTCATTTCTATGTTTCATGGTAGGATATAATATGATTTGCGAAGTGTTATGTATTCAACGCCTACACTTCAAATGAATGTGAATGTGACACTTCCTCGCTAGGAAATAGCATTTGCAGATGTCTGCGTATCGTAGCAGTAGAGTTCTAATGCTTCTTAAAATGCGATATCGCAACTCATTTCTACGTTTCATGGTAAGATACAATATGATTTGCGAAGTGTTATGTATTCTTCGTCTACACGTCAAATGAATGTAAATGAGACACTTCCTTGCAAGGAAATAGCGTTTGCAGATGTCTACGTATCGTAGCAATAGAGTTCTAATGCTTCTTAAAACGAGATATTGCATCTCATATCTATGTTTCATGATAAGATATAATATTCATTGCGAAGTGTTATGCATTCCTTGTCTACGATTCAAATGAATGTAAATGCGACACTTCCTTGCAAGGAAATAGCGTTTGCAGATGTCTACGTATCGTAGTAATAGAGTTCTTATGATTCTTAAAACGTGATATCGCATCTCATTTCTTTGCTTCATGGTAAGGTATAATATGATTTGCGAACTGTTATGTATCCGTCGTCTACACTTCAAATGAATGTAAATGCGACACTTCCTTGCAAGGAAATAGCGTTTGCAGATGTCTACGTATCGTAGCAATAGAGTTCTAATGCTTCTTAAAACGCGATATCGCATCTCATTTCTATGTTTCATGGTAAGATATAATGTGATTTGCGAAGTGTTATGTATTCCTCGTCTACACTTCAAATGAATGTGAATGTGTCACTTCCTCGCTAGGAAATAGCGTTTGCAGATGTCTGCGTATCGTAGCAGTAGAGTTCTAATGCTTCTTAAAATGCGATATCGCAACTCATTTCTACGTTTCATGGTAAGATACAATATGATTTGCGAAGTGTTATGTATTCCTCGTCTACACTTCAAATGAATGTGAATGCGACACTTTCTCGCTAGGAAATAGCGTGTGCAGATGTCTACGTATCGGAGCAATAGAGTTCAAATGCTTCTCAAAACGCGATATCGCATCTCATTTCTATGTTTCATGGTAAGATATAATCCGATTTGCGATGTGTTATGAATTCCTCGGCTACAATTCAAATGAATGTAAATGCGACACTTCTTTGCAAGGAAATAGCGATTGCAGATGTCTACGTATCGTAGCAATAGAGTTCTTATGATTCTTAAAACGCGATATCGCATCTCATTTCTATGTTTCATGGTAAGATACAATATGATTTGCGAAGTGTTATGTATTCCTCGTCTACACTTCAAATGAATGTGAATGCGACACTTCCTCGCTGGGAAATAGCGTTTGCAGATGTCTACGTATCGAAGCAATAGAGTTCAAATGCTTCTTAAAACGAGATATTGCATCACATATCTATGATTCATGATAAGATATAATATGCATTGCGAAGTGTTATGCATTCCTCGTCTACGATTCAAATGAATGTAAATGCGACACTTCCTTGCAAGGAAATAGCGATTGCAGATGTCTACGTATCGTAGCAGTAGAGTTCTTATGATTCTTAAAACGCGATATCGCATCTCATTTCTATGTTTCATGGTAAGATATAATATGATTTGCGAAGTGTTATGTGTTCTTCGTCTACGCATCAAATGAATGTAAATGAGACACTTCCTTGCAAGGAAATAGCGTTTGCAGATGTCTACGTATCGTAGCAATAGAGTTCTTATGATTCTTAAAAAGCGATATCGCATCTCATTTCTATGTTTCATGGTAAAGTATAATATGATTTGCGAAGTGTTATGTATCCGTCGTCTACACTTCAAATGAATGTAAATGCGACACTTTCTTGCAAGGAAATAGCGTTTGCAGATGTCTACGTATCGTAGCAAAGAGTTCTTATGATTCTTAAAACGCGATATCGCATCTCATTTCTATGCTTCATGGTAAGGTATAATATGATTTGCGAACTGTTATGTATCCGTCGTCTACACTTCAAATGAATGCAAATGCGACACATCCTTGCAAGGAAATAGCGTTTGCAGATGTCTACGTATCGTAGCAATAGAGTTCTAATGCTTCTTAAAACGCGATATCGCATCTCATTTCTATGTTTCATGGTAAGATATAATATGATTTGCGATGTGTTATGTATTCAACGTCTACACTTCAAATGAATGTGAATGTGACACTTCCTCGCTAGGAAATAGCGTTTGCAGATGTCTGCGTATCTTAGCAATAGAGTTCTTATGATTCTTAAATCGCGATATCGCATCCCATTTCTATGTTTCATGGTAAGATATAATCTGATTTGCGGAGTGTTATGTATTCCTCGTCTACACTTCAAATGAATGTAAATGCGACACTTCCTTGCAAGGAAATAGCGTTTGCAAATGTCTACCTATCGTAGCAGTAGTGTTCTAATGCTTCTTAGAACGCGATATCGCATCTCATTTCTATGTTTCATGGTAAGATACAATATGATTTGCGAAGTGTTATGTATTCCTCGTCTACACTTCAAATGAATGTGAATGCGACACATCCTCGCTAGGAAATAGCGTTTGCAGATGTCTACGTATCGAAGCAATGGAGTTCAAATGCTTCTTAAAACGAGATATTGCATCTCATATCTATGTTTCATGATAAGATATAATATTCATTGCGAAGTGTTATGCATTCTTCGCCTACGATTCAAATGAATGTAAATGCAACACTTCCTTGCAAGGAAATAGCGTTTGCAGATGTCCACGTATCGTAGCAGTTGAGTTCTAATGCTTCTTAAAACGCGATATCGCACCTCATTTCTATGTTTCATGGTAAGATATAATATGATTTGCGAAGTGTTATGTATTCCTCGTCTACACGTCAAATGAATGTAAATGCGACACTTCCTTGCAAGGAAACAGCGTTTGCAGATGTCTACGTATCGTAGCAATAGAGTTCTTATGATTCTTAAAACGCGATATCGCATCTCATTTCTATGTTTCATGGTAAGGTACAATATGATTTGCGAAGTGTTATGTATCCGTCGTCTACACTTCAAATGAATGTAAATGCGACACTTTCTCGCAAGGAACTAGCGTTTGCAGATGTCTACGTATCTTAGCAATAGAGTTCTTATGATTCTTAAATCGCGATATCGCATCTCATTTCTATGTTTCATGGTAAGATATAATCTGATTTGCGGAGTGTTATGCATTCCTCGTCTACGATTCAAATGAATGTAAATGCGACACTTCCTTGCAAGGAAATACCGTTTGCAGATGTCTACGGATCGTAGCAATAGAGTTCTAATGCTTCTTAAAACGCGATATCGTATCTCATTTCTATGTTTCATGGTAAGATATAATACGATTTGCGAAGTGTTATGTATTCCTCGGCTACACTTCAAATGAATGTAAATGCGACACTTCTTTGCAAGGAAATAGCGATTGCAGATGTCTACGTATCGTAGCAGTAGAGTTCTAATGCTTCTTAAAACGCGATATCGCATCTCATTTCTATGTTTCATGGTAAGATATAATATGATTTGCGGAGTGTTATGTATTCCTCGTCTACACTTCAAATGAATGTAAATGCGACACTTCCTTGCAAGGAAATAGCGTTTGCAAATGTCTACCTATCGTAGCAGTAGTGTTCTAATGCTTCTTAGAACGCGATATCGCATCTCATTTCTATGTTTCATGGTAAGATACAATATGATTTGCGAAGTGTTATGTATTCCTCGTCCACACTTCAAATGAATGTGAATGTGACACTTCCTCGCTAGGAAATAGCGTTTGCAGATGTCTGCGTATCTTAGCAATAGAGTTCTTATGATTCTTAAATCGCGATATCGCATCTCATTTCTATGTTTCATGGTAAGATATAATCTGATTTGCGGAGTGTTATGTATTCCTCGTCTACACTTCAAATGAATGTAAATGCGACACTTCCTTGCAAGGAAATAGCGTTTGCAAATGTCTACCTATCGTAGCAGTAGTGTTCTAATGCTTCTTAGAACGCGATATCGCATCTCATTTCTATGTTTCATGGTAAGATACAATATGATTTGCGAAGTGTTATGTATTCCTCGTCTACACTTCAAATGAATGTGAATGCGACACATCCTCGCTAGGAAATAGCGTTTGCAGATGTCTACGTATCGAAGCAATGGAGTTCAAATGCTTCTTAAAACGAGATATTGCATCTCATATCTATGTTTCATGATAAGATATAATATTCATTGCGAAGTGTTATGCATTCTTCGCCTACGATTCAAATGAATGTAAATGCAACACTTCCTTGCAAGGAAATAGCGTTTGCAGATGTCCACGTATCGTAGCAGTTGAGTTCTAATGCTTCTTAAAACGCGATATCGCACCTCATTTCTATGTTTCATGGTAAGATATAATATGATTTGCGAAGTGTTATGTATTCCTCGTCTACACGTCAAATGAATGTAAATGCGACACTTCCTTGCAAGGAAACAGCGTTTGCAGATGTCTACGTATCGTAGCAATAGAGTTCTTATGATTCTTAAAACGCGATATCGCATCTCATTTCTATGTTTCATGGTAAGGTACAATATGATTTGCGAAGTGTTATGTATCCGTCGTCTACACTTCAAATGAATGTAAATGCGACACTTTCTCGCAAGGAACTAGCGTTTGCAGATGTCTACGTATCTTAGCAATAGAGTTCTTATGATTCTTAAATCGCGATATCGCATCTCATTTCTATGTTTCATGGTAAGATATAATCTGATTTGCGGAGTGTTATGCATTCCTCGTCTACGATTCAAATGAATGTAAATGCGACACTTCCTTGCAAGGAAATACCGTTTGCAGATGTCTACGGATCGTAGCAATAGAGTTCTAATGCTTCTTAAAACCCGATATCGTATCTCATTTCTATGTTTCATGGTAAGATATAATACGATTTGCGAAGTGTTATGTATTCCTCGGCTACACTTCAAATGAATGTAAATGCGACACTTCTTTGCAAGGAAATAGCGATTGCAGATGTCTACGTATCGTAGCAGTAGAGTTCTAATGCTTCTTAAAACGCGATATCGCATCTCATTTCTATGTTTCATGGTAAGATATAATCCGATTTGCGAAGTGTTATGTATTCCTCGGCTACAATTCAAATGAATGTAAATGCGACACTTCTTTGCAAGGAAATAGCGATTGCAGATGTCTACGTATCGTAGCAATAGAGTTCTTACGATTCTTAAAACGCGATATCGCATCTCATTTCTATGTTTCATGGTAAGATACAATATGATTTGCGAAGTGTTATGTATTCCTCGTCTACACTTCAAATGAATGTGAATGCGACACTTCCTCGCTGGGAAATGGCGTTTACAGATGTCTACGTATCGAAGCAATAGAGTTCAAATGCTTCTTAAAACGAGATATTGCATCACATATCTATGATTCATGATAAGATATAATATTCATTGCGAAGTGTTATGCATTCCTCGTCTACGATTCAAATGAATGTAAATGCGACACTTCCTTGCAAGGAAATAGCGTTTGCAGATGTCTACGTATCGTAGCAGTTGAGTTCTAATGCTTCTTAAAACGCGATATCGCACCTCATTTCTATGTTTCATGGTAAGATATAATATGATTTGCGAAGTGTTATGTATTCCTCGTCTACACATCAAATGAATGTAAATGCGACACTTCCTTGCAAGGAAATAGCGTTTGCAGATGTCTACGTATCGTAGCAATAGAGTTCTTATGATTCTTAAAACGCGATATCGCATCTCATTTCTATGTTTCATGGTAAGATACAATATGATTTGCGAAGTGTTATGTATTCCTCGTCGACACTTCAAATGAATGCGAATGCGACACTTCCTCGCTAGGAAACAGCGTTTGCAGATGTCTACGTATCGAAGCAACAGAGTTCAAATGCTTCTTAAGACGAGGTATTGCATCTCATATCTATGTTTCATGATAAGATATAATATTCATTGCGAAGTGTTATGCATTCCTCGTCTACGATTCAAATGAATGTAAATGCGACACTTCCTTGCAAGGAAATAGCGTTTGCAGATGTCTACGTATCGTAGCAATAGAGTTCTTATGATTCTTAAAACACGATATCGCATCTCATTTCTATGTTTCATGGTAAGGTATAATATGATTTGCGAACTGTTATGTATCCGTCGTCTACACTTCAAATGAATGTAAATGCGACACTTCCTTGCAAGGATATAGCGTTTGCAGATGTCTACGTATCGAAGCAATAGAGTTCAAATGCTTCTTAAAACGAGATATTGCATCTCATATCTATATTTCATGATAAGATATAATATTCATTGCGAAGTGTTATGCATTCCTCGTCTACGATTCAAATGAATGTAAATGCGACACTTCCTTGCAGGGAAATAGCGATTGCAGATGTCTACGTATCGTAGCAGTAGAGTTCTTATGATTCTTAAAACGCGATATCGCATCTCATTTCTATGTTTCATGGTAAGATATAATATGATTTGCGAAGTGTTATGCATTCTTCGTCTACATATCAAATGAATGTAAATGAGACACTTCCTTGCAAGGAAATAGCGTTTGCAGATGTCTACGTATCGTAGCAATAGAGTTCTTATGATTCTTAAAAAGCGATATCGCATCTCATTTCTATGTTTCATGGTAAGATATAATACGATTTGCGAAGTGTTATGTATTCCTCGGCTACACTTCAAATGAATGTGAATGCGACACTTCCTCGCTGGGAAATAGCGTTTGCAGATGTCTACGTATCGAAGCAATAGGGTTCAAATGCTTCTTAAAACGAGATATTGCATCACATATCTATGTTTCATGATAAGATATAATATTCATTGCGAAGTGTTATGCATTCCTCGTCTACGATTCAAATGAATGTAAATGCGACACTTTCTTGCAAGGAAATAGCGTTTGCAGATGTCTACGTATCGTAGCAATAGAGTTCTAATGCTTCTTAAAACGCGATATCGCATCTCATTTCTATGTTTCATGGTAAGATATAATATGATTTGCGAAGTGTTATGTATTCCTCGACTACACTTCAAATGAATGTGAATGTGACACTTCCTCGCTAGGAAATAGCGTTTGCAGATGTCTGCGTATCGTAGCAGTAGAGTTCTAATGCTTCTTAAAACGCGATATCGCATCTCATTTCTATGTTTCATGGTAAGATACAATATGATTTGCGAAGTGTTATGTATTCCTCGTCGACACTTCAAATGAATGCGAATGCGACACTTCCTCGCTAGGAAACAGCGTTTGCAGATGTCTACGTATCGAAGCAACAGAGTTCAAATGCTTCTTAAGACGAGATATTGCATCTCATATCTATGTTTCATGATAAGATATAATATTCATTGCGAAGTGTTATGCATTCCTCGTCTACGATTCAAATGAATGTAAATGCGACACTTCCTTGCAAGGAAATAGCGTTTGCAGATGTCTACGTATCGTAGCAATAGAGTTCTCATGATTCTTAAAACACGATATCGCATCTCATTTCTATGCTTCATGGTAAGGTATAATATGATTTGCGAACTGTTATGTATCCGTCGTCTACACTTCAAATGAATGTAAATGCGACACTTCCTTGCAAGGATATAGCGTTTGCAGATGTCTACGTATCGAAGCAATAGAGTTCAAATGCTTCTTAAAACGAGATATTGCATCTCATATCTATATTTCATGATAAGATATAATATTCATTGCGAAGTGTTATGCATTCCTCGTCTACGATTCAAATGAATGTAAATGCGACACTTCCTTGCAGGGAAATAGCGATTGCAGATGTCTACGTATCGTAGCAGTAGAGTTCTTATGATTCTTAAAACGCGATATCGCATCTCATTTCTATGTTTCATGGTAAGATATAATATGATTTGCGAAGTGTTATGTATTCTTCGTCTACATATCAAATGAATGTAAATGAGACACTTCCTTGCAAGGAAATAGCGTTTGCAGATGTCTACGTATCGTAGCAATAGAGTTCTTATGATTCTTAAAAAGCGATATCGCATCTCATTTCTATGTTTCATGGTAAAGTATAATATGATTTGCGAAGTGTTATGTATCCGTCGTCTACACTTCAAATGAATGTAAATGCGACACTTTCTTGCAAGGAAATAGCGTTTGCAGATGTCTACGTATCGTAGCAATAGAGTTCTAATGCTTCTTAAAACGCGATATCGCATCTCATTTCTATGTTTCATGGTAAGATATAATATGATTTGCGAAGTGTTATGTATTCCTCGTCTACACTTCAAATGAATGTGAATGTGACACTTCCTCGCTAGGAAATAGCGTTTGCAGATGTCTGCGTATCGTAGCAGTAGAGTTCTAATGCTTCTTAAAACGCGATATCGCATCTCATTTCTATGTTTCATGGTAAGATATAATACGATTTGCGAAGTGTTATGTATTCCTCGGCTACACTTCAAATGAATGTGAATGCGACACTTCCTCGCTGGGAAATAGCGTTTGCAGATGTCTACGTATCGAAGCAATAGGGTTCAAATGCTTCTTAAAACGAGATATTGCATCACATATCTATGTTTCATGATAAGATATAATATTCATTGCGAAGTGTTATGCATTCCTCGTCTACGATTCAAATGAATCTAAATGCGACACATCCTTGAAAGGAAATAACGTTTGCAGATGTCTACGTATCGTAGCAATAGTGTTCTAATGCTTCATAAAACGCGATATCGCATCTCATTTCTATGTTTCATGGTAAGATATAATGTGATTTGCGAAGTGTTATGTATTCCTCGTCTACACTTCAAATGAATGTGAATGTGACACTTCCTCGCTAGGAAATAGCGTTTGCAGATGTCTGCGTATCGTAGCAGTAGTGTTCTAATGCTTCTTAAAATGCGATATCGCAACTCATTTCTACGTTTCATGATAAGATATAATATTCATTGCGAAGTGTTATGCATTCCTCGTCTACGATTCAAATGAATGTAAATGCGACACTTCCTTGCAAGGAAATAGCATTTGCAGATGTCTACGTATCGTAGCAATAGAGTTCTTATGATTCTTAAAACGCGATATCGCATCTCATTTCTATGCTTCATGGTAAGGTATAATATGATTTGCGAACTGTTATGTATCCGTCGTCTACACTTCAAATGAATGTAAATGCGACACTTCCTTGCAAGGATATAGCGTTTGCAGATGTCTACGTATCGAAGCAATAGAGTTCAAATGCTTCTTAAAACGAGATATTGCATCTCATATCTATATTTCATGATAAGATATAATATTCATTGCGAAGTGTTATGCATTCCTCGTCTACGATTCAAATGAATGTAAATGCGACACTTCCTTGCAAGGAAATAGCGATTGCAGATGTCTACGTATCGTAGCAGTAGAGTTCTTATGATTCTTAAAACGCGATATCGCATCTCATTTCTATGTTTCATGGTAAGATATAATGTGATTTGCGAAGTGTTATGTATTCCTCGTCTACACTTCAAATGAATGTGAATGCGACACATCCTCGCTAGGAAATAGCGTTTGCAGATGCCTACGTATCGAAGCAATGGAGTTCAAATGCTTCTTAAATCGAGATATTGCATCTCATATCTATGTTTCATGATAAGATATAATATTCATTGCGAAGTGTTATGCATTCTTCGCCTACGATTCAAATGAATGTAAATGCAACACTTCCTTGCAAGGAAATAGCGTTTGCAGATGTCTACGTATCGTAGCAGTTGAGTTCTAATGCTTCTTAAAACGCGTTATCGCACCTCATTTCTATGTTTCATGGTAAGATATAATATGATTTGCGAAGTGTTATGTATTCCTCGTCTACACATCAAATGAATGTAAATGCGACACTTCCTTGCAAGGAAACAGCGTTTGCAGATGTCTACGTATCGTAGCAATAGAGTTCTTATGATTCTTAAAACGCGATATCGCATCACATTTCTATGTTTCATGGTAAGATATAATATGATTTGCGGAGTGTTATGTATTCCTCGTCTACACTTCAAATGAATGTAAATGCGACACTTCCTTGCAAGGAAATAGCGTTTGCAGATGTCTACGGATCGTAGCAATAGAGTTCTAATGCTTCTTAAAACGCGATATCGCATCTCATTTCTATGTTTCATGGTAAGATATAACACGATTTGCGAAGTGTTATGTATTCCTCGGCTACACATCAAATGAATGTAAATGCGACACTTCTTTGCAAGGAAATAGCGATTGCAGATGTCTACGTATCGTAGCAGTAGAGTTCTAGTGCTTCTTAAAAAGCGATATCGCATCTCATTTCTATGTTTCATGGTAAGATATAATCTGATTTGCGGAGTGTTACGCATTCCTCGTCTACGATTCAAATGAATGTAAATGCGACACTTCCTTGCAAGGAAATACCGTTTGCAGATGTCTACGGATCGTAGCAATAGAGTTCTAATGCTTCTTAAAACGCGATATCGCATCTCATTTCTATGTTTCATGGTAAGATATAATCCGATTTGCGAAGTGTTATGTATTCCTCGGCTACAATTCAAATGAATGTAAATGCGACACTTGTTTGCAAGGAAATAGCGATTGCAGATGTCTACGTATCGTAGCAATAGAGTTCTTATGATTCTTAAAACGCGATATCGCATCTCATTTCTATGTTTCATGGTAAGATACAATATGATTTGCGAAGTGTTATGTATTCCTCGTCTACACTTCAAATGAATGTGAAGGCGACACTTTCTCGCAAGGAACTAGCGTTTGCAGATGTCTACGTATCTTAGCAATATAGTTCTTATGATTCTTAAAACGCGATATCGCATCACATTTCTATGTTTCATGGTAAGATATAATATGATTTGCGGAGTGTTATGTATTCCTCGTCTACACTTCAAATGAATGTAAATGCGACACTTCCTTGCAAGGAAATAGCGTTTGCAGATGTCTACGGATCGTAGCAATAGAGTTCTAATGCTTCATAAAACGCGATATCGCATCTCATTTCTATGTTTCATGGTAAGATATAATACGATTTGCGAAGTGTTATGTATTCCTCGGCTACACTTCAAATGGATGTAAATGCGACACTTCCTTGCAAGGAAATAGCGTTTGCAAATGTCTACCTATCGTAGCAGTATTGATCTAATGCATCTTAGAACGCGATGTCGCATCTCATATCAATGTTTCATGGTAAGATATAATATGATTTGCGGAGTGTTATGTATTCCTCGTCTACACTTCTAATGAATGTAAATGCGACACTTCTTTGCAAGGAAATAGCGTTTGCAGATGTCTACGTATCGTAGCAGTAGAGTTTTAATGCTTCTTAAAACGCGATATCGCATCTCATTTCTATGTTTCATGGTAAGGTACAATATGATTTGCGAAGTGTTATGTATTCCTCGTCTACACTTCAAATGAATGTAAATGCGACACTTTCTTGCAAGGAAATAGCGTTTGCAGATGTCTACGTATCGTAGCAATGGATTTCTGATGCTTCTTAAAACGCGATATCGCATGTCATTTCTATGTTTCATGGTAAGATATAATATGATTTGCGAAGTGTTATGTATTCCTCGTCTACACTTCAAATCAATGTAAATGCGACACTTCTTTGCAAGGAAATAGCGTTTGCAGATGACTACGTATCGTTGCAATAGAGTTCTTATGATTCTTAAAACGCGATATTGCATCTCATTTCTATGTTTCATGGTAAGATATAATATGATTTGCGGAGTGTTATGTATTCCTCGTCTACACTTCAAATGAATGTAAATGCGACACTTCCTTGCAAGAAAATAGCGTTTGCAGATGTCTACGTATCGAAGCAATAGAGTTCTAATGCTTCTTAAAACGAGATATTGCATCTCATATCTATGTTTCATGATAAGATATAATATTCATTGCGAAGTGTTATGCATTCCTCGTCTACGATTCAAATGAATGTAAATGCGACACTTCCTTGCAAGGAAATAGCGTTTGCAGATGTCTACGTATCGTAGCAATAGAGTTCTTATGATTCTTAAAACGTGATATCGCATCTCATTTCTATGCTTCATGGTAAGGTATAATATGATTTGCGAACTGTTATGTATCCGTCGTCTACACTTCAAATGAATGTAAATGCGACACTTCCTTCCAAGGAAATAGCGTTTGCAGATGTCTACGTATCGTAGCAATAGAGTTCTAATGCTTCTTAAAACGCGATATCGCATCTCATTTCTATGTTTCATGGTAAGATATAATATGATTTGCGAAGTGTTATGTATCCGTCGTCTACACTTCAAATAAATGTAAATGCGACACTTCCTTGCAAGGAAATAGCGTTTGCAGATGTCTACGTATCGTAGCAATAGAGTTCTAATGCTTCTTAAAACGCGATATCGCATCTCATTTCTATGTTTCATGGTAAGATATAATACGATTTGCGAAGTGTTATGTATTCCTCGGCTACACTTCAAATGAATGTAAATGCGACACTCCTTTGCAAGGAAATAGCGATTGCAGATGTCTACGTATCGTAGCAGTAGAGTTCTAATGCTTCTTAAAACGCGATATCGCATCTCATTTCTATGTTTCATGGTAAGATATAATATGATTTGCGGAGTGTTATGTATTCCTCGTCTACACTTCAAATGAATGTAAATGCGACACTTCCTTGCAAGGAAATAGCGTTTGCAAATGTCTACCTATCGTAGCAGTAGTGTTCTAATGCTTCTTAGAACGCGATATCGCATCTCATTTCTATGTTTCATGGTAAGATACAATATGATTTGCGAAGTGTAATGTATTCCTCGTCTACACTTCAAATGAATGTGAATGCGACACTTCCTCGCTAGGAAATAGCGTTTGCAGATGTCTACGTATCGGAGCAATAGAGTTCAAATGCTTCTCAAAACGCGATATCGCATCTCATTTCTATGTTTCATGGTAAGATATAATCCGATTTACGAAGTGTTATGTATTCCTCGGCTACAATTCAAATGAATGTAAATGCGACACTTCTTTGCAAGGAAATAGCGATTGCAGATGTCTACGTATCGTAGCAATAGAGTTCTTATGATTCTTAAAACGCGATATCGCATCTCATTTCTATGTTTCATGGTAAGATACAATATGATTTGCGAAGTGTTATGTATTCCTCGTCTACACTTCAAATGAATGTGAAGGCGACACTTCCTCGCTGGGAAATAGCGTTTGCAGGTGTCTACGTATCGAAGCAATAGAGTTCAAATGCTTCTTAAAACGAGATATTGCATCACATATCTATGATTCATGATAAGATATAATATTCATTGCGAAGTGTTATGCATTCCTCGTCTACGATTCAAATGAATGTAAATGCGACACTTCCTTGCAAGGAAATAGCGTTTGCAGATGTCTACGTATCGTAGCAGTTGAGTTCTAATGCTTCTTAAAACGCGATATCGCATCTCATTTCTATGTTTCATGGTAAGATATAATATGATTTGCGGAGTGTTATGTATTCCTCGTCTACACTTCAAATGAATGTAAATGCGACACTTCCTTGCAAGGAAATAGCGTTTGCAAATGTCTACCTATCGTAGCAGTAGTGTTCTAATGCTTCTTAGAACGCGATATCGCATCTCATTTCTATGTTTCATGGTAAGATACAATATGATTTGCGAAGTGTAATGTATTCCTCGTCTACACTTCAAATGAATGTGAATGCGACACTTCCTCGCTAGGAAATAGCGTTTGCAGATGTCTACGTATCGGAGCAATAGAGTTCAAATGCTTCTCAAAACGCGATATCGCATCTCATTTCTATGTTTCATGGTAAGATACAATATGATTTGCGAAGTGTTATGTATTCCTCGTCTACACTTCAAATGAATGTGAAGGCGACACTTCCTCGCTGGGAAATAGCGTTTGCAGGTGTCTACGTATCGAAGCAATAGAGTTCAAATGCTTCTTAAAACGAGATATTGCATCACATATCTATGATTCATGATAAGATATAATATTCATTGCGAAGTGTTATGCATTCCTCGTCTACGATTCAAATGAATGTAAATGCGACACTTCCTTGCAAGGAAATAGCGTTTGCAGATGTCTACGTATCGTAGCAGTTGAGTTCTAATGCTTCTTAAAACGCGATATCGCACCTCATTTCTATGTTTCATGGTAAGATATAATATGATTTGCGAAGTGTTATGTATTCCTCGTCTACACATCAAATGAATGTAAATGCGACACTTCCTTGCAAGGAAATAGCGTTTGCAGATGTCTACGTATCGTAGCAATATAGTTCTTATGATTCTTAAAACGCGATATCGCATCTCATTTCTATGTTTCATGGTAAGGTATAATATGATTTGCGAAGTGTTATGTATCCGTCGTCTACACTTCAAATGAATGTAAATGGGACACTTTCTCGCAAGGAACTAGCGTTTGCAGATGTCTACGTATCTTAGCAATATAGTTCTTATGATTCTTAAAAGGCGATATCGCATCACATTTCTATGTTTCATGGTAAGATATAATATGATTTGCGGAGTGTTATGTATTCCTCGTCTACACTTCAAATGAATGTAAATGCGACACTTCCTTGCAAGGAAATAGCGTTTGCAGATGTCTACGGATCGTAGCAATAGAGGTCTAATGCTTCATAAAACGCGATATCGCATCTCATTTCTATGTTTCATGGTAAGATATAATACGATTTGCGAAGTGTTATGTATTCCTCGGCTACACTTCAAATGAATGTAAATGCGACACTTCCTTGCAAGGAAATAGCGTTTGCAAATGTCTACCTATCGTAGCAGTATTGATCTAATGCATCTTAGAACGCGATGTCGCATCTCATTTCAATGTTTCATGGTAAGATATAATATGATTTGCGGAGTGTTATGTATTCCTCGTCTACACTTCTAATGAATGTAAATGCGACACTTCTTTGCAAGGAAATAGCGTTTGCAGATGTCTACGTATCGTAGCAGTAGAGTTTTAATGCTTCTTAAAACGCGATATCGCATCTCATTTCTATGTTTCATGGTAAGGTACAATATGATTTGCGAAGTGTTATGTATTCCTCGTCTACACTTCAAATGAATGTAAATGCGACACTTTCTTGCAAGGAAATAGCGTTTGCAGATGTCTACGTATCGTAGCAATGGATTTCTGATGCTTCTTAAAACGCGATATCGCATCTCATTTCTATCTTTCATGGTAAGATATAATATGATTTGCGGAGTGTTATGTATTCCTCGTCTACACTTCAAATGAATGTAAATGCGACACTTTCTTGCAAGGAAATAGCGTTTGCAGATGTCTACGTATCGTAGCAATGGATTTCTGATGCTTCTTAAAACGCGATATCGCATGTCATTTCTATGTTTCATGGTAAGATATAATATGATTTGCGAAGTGTTATGTATTCCTCGTCTACACTTCAAATCAATGTAAATGCGACACTTCTTTGCAAGGAAATAGCGTTTGCAGATGACTACGTATCGTTGCAATAGAGTTCTTATGATTCTTAAAACGCGATATTGCATCTCATTTCTATGTTTCATGGTAAGATATAATATGATTTGCGGAGTGTTATGTATTCCCCGTCTACACTTCAAATGAATGTAAATGCGACACTTCCTTGCAAGAAAATAGCGTTTGCAGATGTCTACGTATCGAAGCAATAGAGTTCTAATGCTTCTTAAAACGAGATATTGCATCTCATATGTATGTTTCATGATAAGATATAATATTCATTGCGAAGTGTTATGCATTCCTCGTCTACGATTCAAATGAATGTAAATGCGACACTTCCTTGCAAGGAAATAGCGTTTGCAGATGTCTACGTATCGTAGCAATAGAGTTCTTATGATTCTTAAAACGTGATATCGCATCTCATTTCTATGCTTCATGGTAAGGTATAATATGATTTGCGAACTGTTATGTATCCGTCGTCTACACTTCAAATGAATGTAAATGCGACACTTCCTTCCAAGGAAATAGCGTTTGCAGATGTCTACGTATCGTAGCAATAGAGTTCTAATGCTTCTTAAAACGCGATATCGCATCTCATTTCTATGTTTCATGGTAAGATATAATATGATTTGCGAAGTGTTATGTATCCGTCGTCTACACTTCAAATAAATGTAAATGCGACACTTCCTTGCAAGGAAATAGCGTTTGCAGATGTCTACGTATCGTAGCAATAGAGTTCTAATGCTTCTTAAAACGCGATATCGCATCTCATTTCTATGTTTCATGGTAAGATATAATATGATTTGCGAAGTGTTATGTATTCCTCGACTACACTTCAAATGAATGTGAATGTGACACTTCCTCGCTAGGAAATAGCGTTTGCAGATGTCTGCGTATCGTAGCAGTAGAGTTCTAATGCTTCTTAAAACGCGATATCGCATCTCATTTCTATGTTTCATGGTAAGATACAATATGATTTGCGAAGTGTTATGTATTCCTCGTCGACACTTCAAATGAATGCGAATGCGACACTTCCTCGCTAGGAAACAGCGTTTGCAGATGTCTACGTATCGAAGCAATAGAGTTCAAATGCTTCTTAAGACGAGATATTGCATCTCATATCTATGTTTCATGATAAGATATAATATTCATTGCGAAGTGTTATGCCTTCCTCGTCTACGATTCAAATGAATGTAAATGCGACACTTCCTTGCAAGGAAATAGCGTTTGCAGATGTCTACGTATCGTAGCAATAGAGTTCTAATGCTTCTTAAAACGCGATATCGCATCTCATTTCTATGTTTCATGGTAAGATATAATATGATTTGTGAAGTGTTATGTATTCAACGTCTACACTTCAAATGAATGTGAATATGACACTTCCTCGCTAGGAAATAGCGTTTGCAGATGTCTGCGTATCGTAGCAGTAGAGTTCTAATGCTTCTTAAAACGCGATATCGCATCTCATTTCTATGTTTCATGGTAAGATATAATACGATTTGCGAAGTGTTATGTATTCCTCGGCTACACTTCAAATGAATGTAAATGCGACACTTCTTTGCAAGGAAATAGCGATTGCAGATGTCTACGTATCGTAGCAGTAGAGTTCTTATGATTCTTAAAACGCGATATCGCATCTCATTTCTATGTTTCATGGTAAGATATAATATGATTTGCGAAGTGTTATGTATTCTTCGTCTACACATCAAATGAATGTAAATGAGACACTTCCTTGCAAGGAAATAGCGTTTGCAGATGTCTACGTATCGTAGCAATAGAGTTCTAATGCTTCTTAAAACGAGATATTGCATCTCATATCTATGTTTCATGATAAGATATAATATTCATTGCGAAGTGTTATGCATTCCTCGTCTACGATTCAAATGAATGTAAATGCGACACTTCTTTGCAAGGAAATAGCGATTGCAGATGTCTACGTATCGTAGCAATAGAGTTCTTATGATTCTTAAAACGCGATATCGCATCTCATTTCTATGTTTCATGGTAAGATACAATATGATTTGCGAAGTGTTATGTATTCCTCGTCTACACTTCAAATGAATGTGAAGGCGACACTTCCTCGCTGGGAAATAGCGTTTGCAGGTGTCTACGTATCGAAGCAATAGAGTTCAAATGCTTCTTAAAACGAGATATTGCATCACATATCTATGATTCATGATAAGATATAATATTCATTGCGAAGTGTTATGCATTCCTCGTCTACGATTCAAATGAATGTAAATGCGACACTTCCTTGCAAGGAAATAGCGTTTGCAGATGTCTACGTATCGTAGCAGTTGAGTTCTAATGCTTCTTAAAACGCGATATCGCACCTCATTTCTATGTTTCATGGTAAGATATAATATGATTTGCGAAGTGTTATGTATTCCTCGTCTACACATCAAATGAATGTAAATGCGACACTTCCTTGCAAGGAAATAGCGTTTGCAGATGTCTACGTATCGTAGCAATATAGTTCTTATGATTCTTAAAACGCGATATCGCATCTCATTTCTATGTTTCATGGTAAGGTATAATATGATTTGCGAAGTGTTATGTATCCGTCGTCTACACTTCAAATGAATGTAAATGGGACACTTTCTCGCAAGGAACTAGCGTTTGCAGATGTCTACGTATCTTAGCAATATAGTTCTTATGATTCTTAAAAGGCGATATCGCATCACATTTCTATGTTTCATGGTAAGATATAATATGATTTGCGGAGTGTTATGTATTCCTCGTCTACACTTCAAATGAATGTAAATGCGACACTTCCTTGCAAGGAAATAGCGTTTGCAGATGTCTACGGATCGTAGCAATAGAGGTCTAATGCTTCATAAAACGCGATATCGCATCTCATTTCTATGTTTCATGGTAAGATATAATACGATTTGCGAAGTGTTATGTATTCCTCGGCTACACTTCAAATGAATGTAAATGCGACACTTCCTTGCAAGGAAATAGCGTTTGCAAATGTCTACCTATCGTAGCAGTATTGATCTAATGCATCTTAGAACGCGATGTCGCATCTCATTTCAATGTTTCATGGTAAGATATAATATGATTTGCGGAGTGTTATGTATTCCTCGTCTACACTTCTAATGAATGTAAATGCGACACTTCTTTGCAAGGAAATAGCGTTTGCAGATGTCTACGTATCGTAGCAGTAGAGTTTTAATGCTTCTTAAAACGCGATATCGCATCTCATTTCTATGTTTCATGGTAAGGTACAATATGATTTGCGAAGTGTTATGTATTCCTCGTCTACACTTCAAATGAATGTAAATGCGACACTTTCTTGCAAGGAAATAGCGTTTGCAGATGTCTACGTATCGTAGCAATGGATTTCTGATGCTTCTTAAAACGCGAAATCGCATCTCATTTCTATCTTTCATGGTAAGATATAATATGATTTGCGGAGTGTTATGTATTCCTCGTCTACACTTCAAATGAATGTAAATGCGACACTTTCTTGCAAGGAAATAGCGTTTGCAGATGTCTACGTATCGTAGCAATGGATTTCTGATGCTTCTTAAAACGCGATATCGCATGTCATTTCTATGTTTCATGGTAAGATATAATATGATTTGCGAAGTGTTATGTATTCCTCGTCTACACTTCAAATCAATGTAAATGCGACACTTCTTTGCAAGGAAATAGCGTTTGCAGATGACTACGTATCGTTGCAATAGAGTTCTTATGATTCTTAAAACGCGATATTGCATCTCATTTCTATGTTTCATGGTAAGATATAATATGATTTGCGGAGTGTTATGTATTCCTCGTCTACACTTCAAATGAATGTAAATGCGACACTTCCTTGCAAGAAAATAGCGTTTGCAGATGTCTACGTATCGAAGCAATAGAGTTCTAATGCTTCTTAAAACGAGATATTGCATCTCATATCTATGTTTCATGATAAGATATAATATTCATTGCGAAGTGTTATGCATTCCTCGTCTACGATTCAAATGAATGTAAATGCGACACTTCCTTGCAAGGAAATAGCGTTTGCAGATGTCTACGTATCGTAGCAATAGAGTTCTTATGATTCTTAAAACGTGATATCGCATCTCATTTCTATGCTTCATGGTAAGGTATAATATGATTTGCGAACTGTTATGTATCCGTCGTCTACACTTCAAATGAATGTAAATGCGACACTTCCTTCCAAGGAAATAGCGTTTGCAGATGTCTACGTATCGTAGCAATAGAGTTCTAATGCTTCTTAAAACGCGATATCGCATCTCATTTCTATGTTTCATGGTAAGATATAATATGATTTGCGAAGTGTTATGTATCCGTCGTCTACACTTCAAATAAATGTAAATGCGACACTTCCTTGCAAGGAAATAGCGTTTGCAGATGTCTACGTATCGTAGCAATAGAGTTCTAATGCTTCTTAAAACGCGATATCGCATCTCGTTTCTATGTTTCATGGTAAGATATAATATGATTTGCGAAGTGTTATGTATTCCTCGACTACACTTCAAATGAATGTGAATGTGACACTTCCTCGCTAGGAAATAGCGTTTGCAGATGTCTGCGTATCGTAGCAGTAGAGTTCTAATGCTTCTTAAAACGCGATATCGCATCTCATTTCTATGTTTCATGGTAAGATACAATATGATTTGCGAAGTGTTATGTATTCCTCGTCGACACTTCAAATGAATGCGAATGCGACACTTCCTCGCTAGGAAACAGCGTTTGCAGATGTCTACGTATCGAAGCAATAGAGTTCAAATGCTTCTTAAGACGAGATATTGCATCTCATATCTATGTTTCATGATAAGATATAATATTCATTGCGAAGTGTTATGCATTCCTCGTCTACGATTCAAATGAATGTAAATGCGACACTTCCTTGCAAGGAAATAGCGTTTGCAGATGTCTACGTATCGTAGCAATAGAGTTCTAATGCTTCTTAAAACGCGATATCGCATCTCATTTCTATGTTTCATGGTAAGATATAATATGATTTGCGAAGTGTTATGTATTCAACGTCTACACTTCAAATGAATGTGAATATGACACTTCTTTGCAAGGAAATAGCGATTGCAGATGTCTACGTATCGTAGCAGTAGAGTTCTTATGATTCTTAAAACGCGATATCGCATCTCATTTCTATGTTTCATGGTAAGATATAATATGATTTGCGAAGTGTTATGTATTCTTCGTCTACACATCAAATGAATGTAAATGAGACACTTCCTTGCAAGGAAATAGCGTTTGCAGATGTCTACGTATCGTAGCAATAGAGTTCTAATGCTTCTTAAAACGAGATATTGCATCTCATATCTATGTTTCATGATAAGATATAATATTCATTGCGAAGTGTTATGCATTCCTCGTCTACGATTCAAATGAATGTAAATGCGACACTTCCTTGCAAGGAAATAGCGTTTGCAGATGTCTACGTATCGTAGCAATAGAGTTCTTATGATTCTTAAAACGTGATATCGCATCTCATTTCTATGCTTCATGGTAAGGTATAATATGATTTGCGAACTGTTATGTATCCGTCGTCTACACTTCAAATGAATGTAAATGCGACACTTCCTTGCAAGGAAATAGCGTTTGCAGATGTCTACGTATCGTAGCAATAGAGTTCTAATGCTTCTTAAAACGCGATATCGCATCTCATTTCTATGTTTCATGGTAAGATATAATATGATTTGCGAAGTGTTATGTATTCAACGTCTACACTTCAAATGAATGTGAATGTGACACTTCCTCGCTAGGAAATAGCGTTTGCAGATGTCTGCGTATCGTAGCAGTAGAGTTCTAATGCTTCTTAAAACGCGATATCGCATCTCATTTCTATGTTTCATGGTAAGATATAATACGATTTGCGAAGTGTTATGTATTCCTCGGCTACACTTCAAATGAATGTAAATGCGACACTTCTTTGCAAGGAAATAGCGATTGCAGATGTCTACGTATCGTAGCAGTAGAGTTCTTATGATTCTTAAAACGCGATATCGCATCTCATTTCTATGTTTCATGGTAAGATATAATATGATTTGCGAAGTGTTATGTATTCTTCGTCTACACATCAAATGAATGTAAATGAGACACTTCCTTGCAAGGAAATAGCGTTTGCAGATGTCTACGTATCGTAGCAATAGAGTTCTAATGCTTCTTAAAACGAGATATTGCATCTCATATCTATGTTTCATGATAAGATATAATATTCATTGCGAAGTGTTATGCATTCCTCGTCTACGATTCAAATGAATGTAAATGCGACACTTCCTTGCAAGGAAATAGCGTTTGCAGATGTCTACGTATCGTAGCAATAGAGTTCTTATGATTCTTAAAACGTGATATCGCATCTCATTTCTATGCTTCATGGTAAGGTATAATATGATTTGCGAACTGTTATGTATCCGTCGTCTACACTTCAAATGAATGTAAATGCGACACTTTCTTGCAAGGAAATAGCGTTTGCAGATGTCTACGTATCGTAGCAATAGAGTTCTTATGATTCTTAAAACGCGATATCGCATCTCATTTCTATGCTTCATGGTAAGGTATAATATGATTTGCGAACTTTTATGTATCCGTCGTCTACACTTCAAATGAATGTAAATGCGACACTTCCTTGCAAGGAAATAGCGTTTGCAGATGTCTACGTATCGTAGCAATAGAGTTCTAATGCTTCTTAAAACGCGATATCGCATCTCATTTCTATGTTTCATGGTAAGATATAATATGATTTGCGAAGTGTTATGTATTCAACGTCTACACTTCAAATGAATGTGAATGTGACACTTCCTCGCTAGGAAATAGCGTTTGCAGATGTCTGCGTATCGTAGCAGTAGAGTTCTAATGCTTCTTAAAACGCGATATCGCATCTCATTTCTATGTTTCATGGTAAGATATAATACGATTTGCGAAGTGTTATGTATTCCTCGGCTACACTTCAAATGAATGTAAATGCGACACTTCTTTGCAAGGAAATAGCGATTGCAGATGTCTACGTATCGTAGCAGTAGAGTTCTTATGATTCTTAAAACGCGATATCGCATCTCATTTCTATGTTTCATGGTAAGATATAATATGATTTGCGAAGTGTTATGTATTCTTCGTCTACACATCAAATGAATGTAAATGAGACACTTCCTTGCAAGGAAATAGCGTTTGCAGATGTCTACGTATCGTAGCAATAGAGTTCTAATGCTTCTTAAAACGAGATATTGCATCTCATATCTATGTTTCATGATAAGATATAATATTCATTGCGAAGTGTTATGCATACCTCGTCCACGATTCAAATGAATGTAAATGCGACACTTCCTTGCAAGGAAATAGCGTTTGCAGATGTCTACGTATCGTAGCAATAGAGTTCTTATGATTCTTAAAACGTGATATCGCATCTCATTTCTATGCTTCATGGTAAGGTATAATATGATTTGCGAACTGCTATGTATCCGTCGTCTACACTTCAAATGAATGTAAATGCGACACTTCCTTGCAAGGAAATAGCGTTTGCAGATGTCTACGTATCGTAGCAATAGAGTTCTAATGCTTCTTAAAACGCGATATCGCATCTCATTTCTATGTTTCATGGTAAGATATAATACGATTTGCGAAGTGTTATGTATTCCTCGGCTACACTTCAAATGAATGTAAATGCGACACTTCTTTGCAAGGAAATAGCGATTGCAGATGTCTACGTATCGTAGCAATAGAGTTCTTATGATCCTTAAAACGCGATATCGCATCTCATTTCTATGTTTCATGGTAAGATACAATATGATTTGCGAAGTGTTATGTATTCCTCGTCTACACTTCAAATGAATGTGAATGCGACACTTCCTCGCTGGGAAATAGCGTTTGCAGATGTCTACGTATCGAAGCAATAGAGTTCAAATGCTTCTTAAAACGAGATATTGCATCACATATCTATGTTTCATGATGAGATATAATATTCATTGCGAAGTGTTATGCATTCCTCGTCTACGATTCAAATGAATGTAAATGCGACACATCCTTGAAAGGAAATAACGTTTGCAGATGTCTACGTATCGTAGCAATAGAGTTCTAATGCTTCCTAAAACGCGATATCGCATCTCATTTCTATGTTTCATGGTAAGATATAATGTGATTTGCGAAGTGTTATGTATTCCTCGTCTACACTTCAAATGAATGTGAATGTGACACTTCCTCGCTAGGAAATAGCGTTTGCAGATGTCTGCGTATCGTAGCAGTAGAGTTCTAATGCTTCTTAAAATGCGATATCGCAACTCATTTCTACGTTTCATGGTAAGATATAATACGATTTGCGAAGTGTTATGTATTCCTCGGCTACACTTCAAATGAATGTAAATGCGACACTTCTTTGCAAGGAAATAGCGATTGCAGATGTCTACGTATCGTAGCAATAGAGTTCTTATGATTCTTAAAAAGCGATATCGCATCTCATTTCTATGTTTCATGGTAAAGTATAATATGATTTGCGAAGTGTTATGTATCCGTCGTCTACACTTCAAATGAATGTAAATGCGACACTTTCTTGCAAGGAAATAGCGTTTGCAGATGTCTACGTATCGTAGCAATAGAGTTCTTATGATTCTTAAAACGCGATATCGCATCTCATTTCTATGCTTCATGGTAAGGTATAATATGATTTGCGAACTTTTATGTATCCGTCGTCTACACTTCAAATGAATGTAAATGCGACACTTCCTTGCAAGGAAATAGCGTTTGCAGATGTCTACGTATCGTAGCAATAGAGTTCTAATGCTTCTTAAAACGAGATATTGCATCTCATATCTATGTTTCATGATAAGATATAATATTCATTGCGAAGTGTTATGCATACCTCGTCCACGATTCAAATGAATGTAAATGCGACACTTCCTTGCAAGGAAATAGCGTTTGCAGATGTCTACGTATCGTAGCAATAGAGTTCTTATGATTCTTAAAACGTGATATCGCATCTCATTTCTATGCTTCATGGTAAGGTATAATATGATTTGCGAACTGCTATGTATCCGTCGTCTACACTTCAAATGAATGTAAATGCGACACTTCCTTGCAAGGAAATAGCGTTTGCAGATGTCTACGTATCGTAGCAATAGAGTTCTAATGCTTCTTAAAACGCGATATCGCATCTCATTTCTATGTTTCATGGTAAGATATAATACGATTTGCGAAGTGTTATGTATTCCTCGGCTACACTTCAAATGAATGTAAATGCGACACTTCTTTGCAAGGAAATAGCGATTGCAGATGTCTACGTATCGTAGCAATAGAGTTCTTATGATCCTTAAAACGCGATATCGCATCTCATTTCTATGTTTCATGGTAAGATACAATATGATTTGCGAAGTGTTATGTATTCCTCGTCTACACTTCAAATGAATGTGAATGCGACACTTCCTCGCTGGGAAATAGCGTTTGCAGATGTCTACGTATCGAAGCAATAGAGTTCAAATGCTTCTTAAAACGAGATATTGCATCACATATCTATGTTTCATGATGAGATATAATATTCATTGCGAAGTGTTATGCATTCCTCGTCTACGATTCAAATGAATGTAAATGCGACACATCCTTGAAAGGAAATAACGTTTGCAGATGTCTACGTATCGTAGCAATAGAGTTCTAATGCTTCCTAAAACGCGATATCGCATCTCATTTCTATGTTTCATGGTAAGATATAATGTGATTTGCGAAGTGTTATGTATTCCTCGTCTACACTTCAAATGAATGTGAATGTGACACTTCCTCGCTAGGAAATAGCGTTTGCAGATGTCTGCGTATCGTAGCAGTAGAGTTCTAATGCTTCTTAAAATGCGATATCGCAACTCATTTCTACGTTTCATGGTAAGATATAATACGATTTGCGAAGTGTTATGTATTCCTCGGCTACACTTCAAATGAATGTAAATGCGACACTTCTTTGCAAGGAAATAGCGATTGCAGATGTCTACGTATCGTAGCAATAGAGTTCTTATGATTCTTAAAAAGCGATATCGCATCTCATTTCTATGTTTCATGGTAAAGTATAATATGATTTGCGAAGTGTTATGTATCCGTCGTCTACACTTCAAATGAATGTAAATGCGACACTTTCTTGCAAGGAAATAGCGTTTGCAGATGTCTACGTATCGTAGCAATAGAGTTCTTATGATTCTTAAAACGCGATATCGCATCTCATTTCTATGCTTCATGGTAAGGTATAATATGATTTGCGAACTTTTATGTATCCGTCGTCTACACTTCAAATGAATGTAAATGCGACACTTCCTTGCAAGGAAATAGCGTTTGCAGATGTCTACGTATCGTAGCAATAGAGTTCTAATGCTTCTTAAAACGCGATATCGCATCTCATTTCTATGTTTCATGGTAAGATATAATATGATTTGCGAAGTGTTATGTATTCAACGTCTACACTTCAAATGAATGTGAATGTGACACTTCCTCGCTAGGAAATAGCGTTTGCAGATGTCTGCGTATCGTAGCAGTAGAGTTCTAATGCTTCTTAAAACGCGATATCGCATCTCATTTCTATGTTTCATGGTAAGATATAATACGATTTGCGAAGTGTTATGTATTCCTCGGCTACACTTCAAATGAATGTAAATGCGACACTTCTTTGCAAGGAAATAGCGATTGCAGATGTCTACGAATCGTAGCAGTAGAGTTCTTATGATTCTTAAAACGCGATATCGCATCTCATTTCTATGTTTCATGGTAAGATATAATATGATTTGCGAAGTGTTATGTATTCTTCGTCTACACATCAAATGAATGTAAATGAGACACTTCCTTGCAAGGAAATAGCGTTTGCAGATGTCTACGTATCGTAGCAATAGAGTTCTAATGCTTCTTAAAACGAGATATTGCATCTCATATCTATGTTTCATGATGAGATATAATATTCATTGCGAAGTGTTATGCATACCTCGTCTACGATTCAAATGAATGTAAATGCGACACTTCCTTGCAAGGAAATAGCGTTTGCAGATGTCTACGTATCGTAGCAATAGAGTTCTAATGCTTCTTAAAACGCGATATCGCATCTCATTTCTATGTTTCATGGTAAGATATAATATGATTTGCGAAGTGTTATGTATTCAACGTCTACACTTCAAATGAATGTGAATGTGACACTTCCTCGCTAGGAAATAGCGTTTGTAGATGTCTGCGTATCGTAGCAGTAGAGTTCTAATGCTTCTTAAAACGCGATATCGCATCTCATTTCTATGTTTCATGGTAAGATATAATACGATTTGCGAAGTGTTATGTATTCCTCGGCTACACTTCAAATGAATGTAAATGCGACACTTCTTTGCAAGGAAATAGCGATTGCAGATGTCTACGAATCGTAGCAGTAGAGTTCTTATGATTCTTAAAACGCGATATCGCATCTCATTTCTATGCTTCATGGTAAGGTATAATATGATTTGCGAACTTTTATGTATCCGTCGTCTACACTTCAAATGAATGTAAATGCGACACTTCCTTGCAAGGAAATAGCGTTTGCAGATGTCTACGTATCGTAGCAATAGAGTTCTTATGATTCTTAAAACGTGATATCGCATCTCATTTCTATGCTTCATGGTAAGGTATAATATGATTTGCGAACTGTTATGTATCCGTCGTCTACACTTCAAATGAATGTAAATGCGACACTTCCTTGCAAGGAAATAGCGTTTGCAGATGTCTACGTATCGTAGCAATAGAGTTCTAATGCTTCTTAAAACGCGATATCGCATCTCATTTCTATGTTTCATGGTAAGATATAATACGATTTGCGAAGTGTTATGTATTCCTCGGCTACACTTCAAATGAATGTAAATGCGACACTTCTTTGCAAGGAAATAGCGATTGCAGATGTCTACGAATCGTAGCAGTAGAGTTCTTATGATTCTTAAAACGCGATATCGCATCTCATTTCTATGTTTCATGGTAAGATATAATATGATTTGCGAAGTGTTATGTATTCTTCGTCTACACATCAAATGAATGTAAATGAGACACTTCCTTGCAAGGAAATAGCGTTTGCAGATGTCTACGTATCGTAGCAATAGAGTTCTAATGCTTCTTAAAACGAGATATTGCATCTCATATCTATGTTTCATGATAAGATATAATATTCATTGCGAAGTGTTATGCATACCTCGTCTACGATTCAAATGAATGTAAATGCGACACTTCCTTGCAAGGAAATAGCGTTTGCAGATGTCTACGTATCGTAGCAATAGAGTTCTTATGATTCTTAAAACGTGATATCGCATCTCATTTCTATGCTTCATGGTAAAGTATAATATGATTTGCGAAGTGTTATGTATCCGTCGTCTACACTTCAAATGAATGTAAATGCGACACTTTCTTGCAAGGAAATAGCGTTTGCAGATGTCTACGTATCGTAGCAATAGAGTTCTTATGATTCTTAAAACGCGATATCGCATCTCATTTCTATGCTTCATGGTAAGGTATAATATGATTTGCGAACTTTTATGTATCCGTCGTCTACACTTCAAATGAATGTAAATGCGACACTTCCTTGCAAGGAAATAGCGTTTGCAGATGTCTACGTATCGTAGCAATAGAGTTCTTATGATTCTTAAAACGTGATATCGCATCTCATTTCTATGCTTCATGGTAAGGTATAATATGATTTGCGAACTGTTATGTATCCGTCGTCTACACTTCAAATGAATGTAAATGCGACACTTCCTTGCAAGGAAATAGCGTTTGCAGATGTCTACGTATCGTAGCAATAGAGTTCTAATGCTTCTTAAAACGCGATATCGCATCTCATTTCTATGTTTCATGGTAAGATATAATACGATTTGCGAAGTGTTATGTATTCCTCGGCTACACTTCAAATGAATTTAAATGCGACACTTCTTTGCAAGGAAATAGCGATTGCAGATGTCTACGTATCGTAGCAATAGAGTTCTTATGATCCTTAAAACGCGATATCGCATCTCATTTCTATGTTTCATGGTAAGATACAATATGATTTGCGAAGTGTTATGTATTCCTCGTCTACACTTCAAATGAATGTGAATGCGACACTTCCTCGCTGGGAAATAGCGTTTGCAGATGTCTACGTATCGAAGCAATAGAGTTCAAATGCTTCTTAAAACGAGATATTGCATCACATATCTATGTTTCATGATAAGATATAATATTCATTGCGAAGTGTTATGCATTCCTCGTCTACGATTCAAATGAATGTAAATGCGACACATCCTTGAAAGGAAATAACGTTTGCAGATGTCTACGTATCGTAGCAATAGAGTTCTAATGCTTCCTGAAACGCGATATCGCATCTCATTTCTATGTTTCATGGTAAGATATAATGTGATTTGCGAAGTGTTATGTATTCCTCGTCTACACTTCAAATGAATGTGAATGTGACACTTCCTCGCTAGGAAATAGCGTTTGCAGATGTCTGCGTATCGTAGCAGTAGAGTTCTAATGCTTCTTAAAATGCGATATCGCAACTCATTTCTACGTTTCATGGTAAGATACAATATGATTTGCGAAGTGTTATGTATTCTTCGTCTACACATCAAATGAATGTAAATGAGACACTTCCTTGCAAGGAAATAGCGTTTGCAGATGTCTACGTATCGTAGCAATAGAGTTCTTATGATTCTTAAAAAGCGATATCGCATCTCATTTCTATGTTTCATGGTAAAGTATAATATGATTTGCGAAGTGTTATGTATCCGTCGTCTACACTTCAAATGAATGTAAATGCGACACTTTCTTGCAAGGAAATAGCGTTTGCAGATGTCTACGTATCGTAGCAATAGAGTTCTTATGATTCTTAAAACGCGATATCGCATCTCATTTCTATGCTTCATGGTAAGGTATAATATGATTTGCGAACTTTTATGTATCCGTCGTCTACACTTCAAATGAATGTAAATGCGACACTTCCTTGCAAGGAAATAGCGTTTGCAGATGTCTACGTATCGTAGCAATAGAGTTCTAATGCTTCTTAAAACGCGATATCGCATCTCATTTCTATGTTTCATGGTAAGATATAATATGATTTGCGAAGTGTTATGTATTCAACGTCTACACTTCAAATGAATGTGAATGTGACACTTCCTCGCTAGGAAATAGCGTTTGCAGATGTCTGCGTATCGTAGCAGTAGAGTTCTAATGCTTCTTAAAACGCGATATCGCATCTCATTTCTATGTTTCATGGTAAGATATAATACGATTTGCGAAGTGTTATGTATTCCTCGGCTACACTTCAAATGAATGTAAATGCGACACTTCTTTGCAAGGAAATAGCGATTGCAGATGTCTACGTATCGTAGCAATAGAGTTCTTATGATCCTTAAAACGCGATATCGCATCTCATTTCTATGTTTCATGGTAAGATACAATATGATTTGCGAAGTGTTATGTATTCCTCGTCTACACTTCAAATGAATGTGAATGCGACACTTCCTCGCTGGGAAATAGCGTTTGCAGATGTCTACGTATCGAAGCAATAGAGTTCAAATGCTTCTTAAAACGAGATATTGCATCACATATCTATGTTTCATGATGAGATATAATATTCATTGCGAAGTGTTATGCATTCCTCGTCTACGATTCAAATGAATGTAAATGCGACACATCCTTGAAAGGAAATAACGTTTGCAGATGTCTACGTATCGTAGCAATAGAGTTCTAATGCTTCCTAAAACGCGATATCGCATCTCATTTCTATGTTTCATGGTAAGATATAATGTGATTTGCGAAGTGTTATGTATTCCTCGTCTACACTTCAAATGAATGTGAATGTGACACTTCCTCGCTAGGAAATAGCGTTTGCAGATGTCTGCGTATCGTAGCAGTAGAGTTCTAATGCTTCTTAAAATGCGATATCGCAACTCATTTCTACGTTTCATGGTAAGATACAATATGATTTGCGAAGTGTTATGTATTCTTCGTCTACACATCAAATGAATGTAAATGAGACACTTCCTTGCAAGGAAATAGCGTTTGCAGATGTCTACGTATCGTAGCAATAGAGTTCTTATGATTCTTAAAAAGCGATATCGCATCTCATTTCTATGTTTCATGGTAAAGTATAATATGATTTGCGATGTGTTATGTATCCGTCGCCTACCCTTCAAATGAATGTAAATGCGACACTTTCTTGCAAGGAAATAGCGTTTGCAGATGTCTACGTATCGTAGCAATAGAGTTCTTATGATTCTTAAAACGCGATATCGCATCTCATTTCTATGCTTCATGGTAAGGTATAATATGATTTGCGAACTTTTATGTATCCGTCGTCTACACTTCAAATGAATGTAAATGCGACACTTCCTTGCAAGGAAATAGCGTTTGCAGATGTCTACGTATCGTAGCAATAGAGTTCTAATGCTTCTTAAAACGCGATATCGCATCTCATTTCTATGTTTCATGGTAAGATATAATATGATTTGCGAAGTGTTATGTATTCAACGTCTACACTTCAAATGAATGTGAATGTGACACTTCCTCGCTAGGAAATAGCGTTTGCAGATGTCTGCGTATCGTAGCAGTAGAGTTCTAATGCTTCTTAAAACGCGATATCGCATCTCATTTCTATGTTTCATGGTAAGATATAATACGATTTGCGAAGTGTTATGTATTCCTCGGCTACACTTCAAATGAATGTAAATGCGACACTTCTTTGCAAGGAAATAGCGATTGCAGATGTCTACGTATCGTAGCAGTAGAGTTCTTATGATTCTTAAAACGCGATATCGCATCTCATTTCTATGTTTCATGGTAAGATATAATATGATTTGCGAAGTGTTATGTATTCTTCGTCTACACATCAAATGAATGTAAATGAGACACTTCCTTGCAAGGAAATAGCGTTTGCAGATGTCTACGTATCGTAGCAATAGATTTCTAATGCTTCTTAAAACGAGATATTGCATCTCATATCTATGTTTCATGATAAGATATAATATTCATTGCGAAGTGTTATGCATTCCTTGTCTACGATTCAAATGAATGTAAATGCGACACTTCCTTGCAAGGAAATAGCGTTTGCAGATGTCTACGTATCGTAGCAATAGAGTTCTTATGATTCTTAAAACGTGATATCGCATCTCATTTCTATGCTTCATGGTAAGGTATAATATGATTTGCGAACTGTTATGTATCCGTCGTCTACACTTCAAATGAATGTAAATGCGACACTTCCTTGCAAGGAAATAGCGTTTGCAGATGTCTACGTATCGTAGCAATAGAGTTCTAATGCTTCTTAAAACGCGATATCGCATCTCATTTCTATGTTTCATGGTAAGATATAATGTGATTTGCGAAGTGTTATGTATTCCTCGTCTACACTTCAAATGAATGTGAATGCGACACTTCCTCGCTAGGAAATTGCGTCTGCAGATGTCTACGTATCGAAGCAATGGAGTTCAAATGCTTCTTAAAACGAGATATTGCATCTCATATCTATGTTTCATGATAAGATATAATATTCATTGCGAAGTGTTATGCATTCTTCGCCTACGATTCAAATGAATGTAGATGCAACACTTCCTTGCAAGGAAATAGCGTTTGCAGATGTCTACGTATCGTAGCAGTTGAGTTCTAATGCTTCTTAAAACGCGATATCGCACCTCATTTCTATGTTTCATGGTAAGATATAATATGATTTGCGGAGTGTTATGTATTCCTCGTCTACACTTCAAATGAATGTAAATGCGACACTTCCTTGCAAGGATATAGCGTTTGCAGATGTCTACGTATCGAAGCAATAGAGTTCAAATGCTTCTTAAAACGAGATATTGCATCTCATATCTATATTTCATGATAAGATATAATATTCATTGCGAAGTGTTATGCATTCCTCGTCTACGATTCAAATGAATGTAAATGCGACACTTCCTTGCAAGGAAATACCGTTTGCAGATGTCTACGGATCGTAGCAATAGAGTTCTAATGCTTCTTAAAACGCGATATCGCATCTCATTTCTATGTTTCATGGTAAGATATAATACGATTTGCGAAGTGTTATGTACTCCTCGTCTACACTTCAAATGAATGTGAATGCGACACTTCCTCGCTAGGAAATAGCGTTTGCAGATGTCTACGTATCGGAGCAATAGAGTTCAAATGCTTCTCAAAACGCGATATCGCATCTCATTTCTATGTTTCATGGTAAGATATAATATGATTTGCGGAGTGTTATGTATTCCTCGTCTACACATCAAATGAATGTAAATGCGACACTTCCTTGCAAGGATATAGCGTTTGCAAATGTCTACCTATCGTAGCAGTAGTGTTCTAATGCTTCTTAGAACGCGATATCGCATCTCATTTCTATGTTTCATGGTAAGATACAATATGATTTGCGAAGTGTTATGTATTCCTCGTCTACACTTCAAATGAATGTGAATGCGACACTTCCTCGCTAGGAAATAGCGTTTGCAGATGTCTACGTATCGGAGCAATAGAGTTCAAATGCTTCTCAAAACGCGATATCGCATCTCATTTCTATGTTTCATGGTAAGATATAATCCGATTTGCGAAGTGTTATGTATTCCTCGGCTACAATTCAAATGAATGTAAATGCGACACTTCTTTGCAAGGAAATAGCGATTGCAGATGTCTACGTATCGTAGCAATAGAGTTCTTATGATTCTTAAAACGCGATATCGCATCTCATTTCTATGTTTCATGGTAGGATTCAATATGATTTGCGAATTGTTATGTATTCCTCGTCTACACTTCAAATGAATGTGAATGCGACACTTCCTCGCTGGGAAATAGCGTTTGCAGATGTCTACGTATCGAAGCAATAGAGTTCAAATGCTTCTTAAAACGAGATATTGCATCACATATCTATGATTCATGATAAGATATAATATTCATTGCGAAGTGTTATGCATTCCTCGTCTACGATTCAAATGAATGTAAATGCGACACTTCCTTGCAAGGAAATAGCGTTTGCAGATGTCTACGTATCGTAGCAATAGCGTTCTTATGATTCTTAAAACGCGATATCGCATCTCATTTCTATGTTTCATGGTAAGGTATAATATGATTTGCGAAGTGTTATGTATCCGTCGTCTACACTTCAAATGAATGTAAATGGGACACTTTCTCGCAAGGAACTAGCGTTTGCAGATGTCTAGGTATCTTAGCAATATAGTTCTTATGATTCTTAAAACGCGATATCGCATCACATTTCTATGTTTCATGGTAAGATATAATATGATTTGCGGAGTGTTATGTATTCCTCGTCTACACTTCAAATGAATATAAATGCGACACTTCCTTGCAAGGAAATAGCGTTTGCAGATGTCTACGGATCGTAGCAATAGAGTTCTAATGCTTCTTAAAACGAGATATTGCATCTCATATCTATATTTCATGATAAGATATAATATTCATTGCGAAGTGTTATGCATTCCTCGTCTACGATTCAAATGAATGTAAATGCGACACTTCCTTGCAAGGAAATAGCGATTGCAGATGTCTACGTATCGTAGCAGTAGAGTTCTTATGATTCTTAAAACGCGATATCGCATCTCATTTCTATGTTTCATGGTAAGATATTATATGATTTGCGAAGTGTTATGTATTCTTCGTCTACGCATCAAATGAATGTAAATGAGACACTTCCTTGCAAGGAAATAGCGTTTGCAGATGTCTACGTATCGTAGCAATAGAGTTCTTATGATTCTTAAAAAGCGATATCGCATCTCATTTCTATGTTTCATGGTAAAGTATAATATGATTTGCGAAGTGTTATGTATCCGTCGTCTACACTTCAAATGAATGTAAATTCGACACTTTCTTGCAAGGAAATAGCGTTTGCAGATGTCTACGTATCGTAGCAATAGAGTTCTTATGATTCTTAAAACGCGATATCGCATCTCATTTCTATGTTTCATGGTAAGATATAATATGATTTGCGATGTGTTATGTATTCAACGTCTACACTTCAAATGAATGTGAATGTGACACTTCCTCGCTAGGAAATAGCGTTTGCAGATGTCTGCGTATCGTAGCAGTAGAGTTCTAATGCTTCTTAAAACGCGATATCGCATCTCATTTCTATGTTTCATGGTAAGATATAATTCGATTTGCGAAGTGTTATGTATTCCTCGGCTACACTTCAAATGAATATAAATGCGACACTTCTTTGCAAGGAAATAGCGATTGCAGATGTCTACGTATCGTAGCAGTAGAGTTCTTATGATTCTTAAAACGCGATATCGCATCTCATTTCTATGTTTCATGGTAAGATATAATATGATTTGCGAAGTGTTATGTATTCTTCGTCTACACATCAAATGAATGTAAATGAGACACTTCCTTGCAAGGAAATAGCGTTTGCAGATGTCTACGTATCGAAGCAATAGAGTTCAAATGCTTCTTAAAACGAGATATTGCATCACATATCTATGTTTCATGATAAGATATAATATTCATTGCGAAGTGTTATGCATTCCTCGTCTACGATTCAAATGAATTTAAATGCGACACATCCTTGAAAGGAAATAACGTTTGCAGATGTCTACGTATCGTAGCAATAGAGTTCTAATGCTTCCTAAAACGCGATATCGCATCTCATTTCTATGTTTCATGGTAAGATATAATGTGATTTGCGAAGTGTTATGTATTCCTCGTCTACACTTCAAATGAATGTGAATGTGACACTTCCTCGCTAGGAAATAGCGTTTGCAGATGTCTGCGTATCGTAGCAGTAGAGTTCTAATGCTTCTTAAAATGCGATATCGCAACTCATTTCTACGTTTCATGGTAAGATACAATATGATTTGCGAAGTGTTATGTATTCCTCGTCTACACTTCAAATGAATGTGAATGCGACACTTCCTCGCTAGGAAATAGCGTTTGCAGATGGCTACGTATCGAAGCAATGGAGTTCAAATGCTTCTTAAAACGAGATATTGCATCTCATATCTATGTTTCATGATAAGATATAATATTCATTGCGAAGTGTTATGCATTCTTCGCCTACGATTCAAATGAATGTAAATGCAACACTTCCTTGCAAGGAAATAGCGTTTGCAGATGTCTATGTATCGTAGCAGTTGAGTTCTAATGCTTCTTAAAACGCGATATCGCACCTCATTTCTATGTTTCATGGTAAGATATAATATGATTTGCGAAGTGTTATGTATTCCTCGTCTACACATCAAATGAATGTAAATGCGACACTTCCTTGCAAGGAAATAGCGTTTGCAGATGTCTACGTATCGTAGCAATAGAGTTCTTATGATTCTTAAAACGCGATATCGCATCTCATTTCTATGTTTCATGGTAAGGTTTAATATGATTTGCGAAGTGTTATGTATCCGTCGTCTACACTTCAAATGAATGTAAATGCGACACTTTCTCGCAAGGAACTAGCGTTTGCAGATGTCTACGTATCTTAGCAATAGAGTTCTTATGATTCTTAAAACGCGATATCGCATCACATTTCTATGTTTCATGGTAAGATATAATATGATTTGCGGAGTGTTATGTATTCCTCGTCTACACTTCAAATGAATGTAAATGCGACACTTCCTTGCAAGGATATAGCGTTTGCAGATGTCTACGTATCGAAGCAATAGAGTTCAAATGCTTCTTAAAACGAGATATTGCATCTCATACCTATATTTCATGATAAGATATAATATTCATTGCGAAGTGTTATGCATTCCTCGTCTACGATTCAAATGAATGTAAATGCGACACTTCCTTGCAAGGAAATACCGTTTGCAGATGTCTACGGATCGTAGCAATAGAGTTCTAATGCTTCTTAAAACGCGATATCGCATCTCATTTCTATGTTTCATGGTAAGATATAATACGATTTGCGAAGTGTTATGTATTCCTCGGCTACACTTCAAATGAATGTAAATGCGACACTTCTTTGCAAGGAAATAGCGATTGCAGATGTCTACGTATCGTAGCAGTAGAGTTCTAATGCTTCTTAAAACGCGATATCGCATCTCATTTCTATGTTTCATGGTAAGATATAATATGATTTGCGGAGTGTTATGTATTCCTCGTCTACACTTCAAATGAATGTAAATGCGACACTTCCTTGCAAGGAAATAGCGTTTGCAAATGTCTACCTATCGTAGCAGTAGTGTTCTAATGCTTCTTAGAACGCGATATCGCATCTCATTTCTATGTTTCATGGTAGGATACAATATGATTTGCGAAGTGTTATGTATTCCTCGTCTACACTTCAAATGAATGTGAATGCGACACTTCCTCGCTAGGAAATAGCGTTTGCAGATGTCTACGTATCGGAGCAATAGAGTTCAAATGCTTCTCAAAACGCGATATCGCATCTCATTTCTATGTTTCATGGTAAGATATAATCCGATTTGCGAAGTGTTATGTATTCCTCGGCTACAATTCAAATGAATGTAAATGCGACACTTCTTTGCAAGGAAATAGCGATTGCAGATGTCTACGTATCGTAGCAATAGAGTTCTTATGATTCTTAAAACGCGATATCGCATCTCATTTCTATGTTTCATGGTAAGATACAATATGATTTGCGAAGTGTTATGTATTCCTCGTCTACACTTCAAATGAATGTGAATGCGACACTTCCTCGCTGGGAAATAGCGTTTGCAGATGTCTACGTATCGAAGCAATAGAGTTCAAATGCTTCTTAAAACGAGATATTGCATCACATATCTATGATTCATGATAAGATATAATATTCATTGCGAAGTGTTATGCATTCCTCGTCTACGATTCAAATGAATGTAAATGCGACACTTCCTTGCAAGGAAATAGCGTTTGCAGATGTCTACGTATCGTAGCAATAGAGTTCTTATGATTCTTAAAACGCGATATCGCATCTCATTTCAATGTTTCATGGTAAGGTTTAATATGATTTGCGAAGTGTTATGTATCCGTCGTCTACACTTCAAATGAATGTAAATGCGACACTTTCTCGCAAGGAACTAGCGTTTGCAGATGTCTACGTATCGTAGCAGTAGAGTTCTAATGCTTCTTAAAACGCGATATCGCATCTCATTTCTATGTTTCATGGTAAGATATAATATGATTTGCGGAGTGTTATGTATTCCTCGTCTACACTTCAAATGAATGTAAATGCGACACTTCCTTGCAAGGAAATAGCGTTTGCAAATGTCTACCTATCGTAGCAGTAGTGTTCTAATGCTTCTTAGAACGCGATATCGCATCTCATTTCTATGTTTCATGGTAAGATACAATATGATTTGCGAAGTGTTATGTATTCCTCGTCTACACTTAAAATGAATGTGAATGCGACACTTCCTCGCTAGGAAATAGCGTTTGCAGATGTCTACGTATCGGAGCAATAGAGTTCAAATGCTTCTCAAAACGCGATATCGCATCTCATTTCTATGTTTCATGGTAAGATATAATCCGATTTGCGAAGTGTTATGTATTCCTCGGCTACAATTCAAATGAATGTAAATGCGACACTTCTTTGCAAGGAAATAGCGATTGCAGATGTTTACGTATCGTAGCAATAGAGTTCTTATGATTCTTAAAACGCGATATCGCATCTCATTTCTATGTTTCATGGTAAGATACAATATGATTTGCGAAGTGTTATGTATTCCTCGTCTACACTTCAAATGAATGTGAATGCGACACTTCCTCGCTGGGAAATAGCGTTTGCAGATGTCTACGTATCGAAGCAATAGAGTTCAAATGCTTCTTAAAACGAGATATTGCATCACATATCTATGATTCATGATAATATATAATATTCATTGCGAAGTGTTATGCATTCCTCGTCTACGATTCAAATGAATGTAAATGCGACACTTCCTTGCAAGGAAATAACGTTTGCAGATGTCTACGTATCGTAGCAATAGAGTTCTTATGATTCTTAAAACGCGATATCGCATCTCATTTCTATGTTTCATGGTAAGGTATAATATGATTTGCGAAGTGTTATGTATCCGTCGTCTACACTTCAAATGAATGTAAATGGGACACTTTCTCGCAAGGAACTAGCGTTTGCAGATGTCTACGTATCTTAGCAATATAGTTCTTATGATTCTTAAAACGCGATATCGCATCACATTTCTATGTTTCATGGTAAGATATAATCCGATTTGCGAAGTGTTATGTATTCCTCGGCTACAATTCAAATGAATGTAAATGCGACACTTCTTTGCAAGGAAATAGCGATTGCAGATGTCTACGTATCGTAGCAATAGAGTTCTTATGATTCTTAAAACGCGATATCGCATCTCATTTCTATGTTTCATGGTAAGATATAATATGATTTGCGGAGTGTTATGTATTCCTCGTCTACACTTCAAATGAATGTAAATGCGACACTTCCTTGCAAGGAAATAGCGTTTGCAGATGTCTACGTATCGTAGCAATAGAGTTCTTATGATTCTTAAAACGCGATATCGCATCTCATTTCAATGTTTCATGGTAAGGTTTAATATGATTTGCGAAGTGTTATGTATCCGTCGTCTACACTTCAAATGAATGTAAATGCGACACTTTCTCGCAAGGAACTAGCGTTTGCAGATGTCTACGTATCGTAGCAGTAGAGTTCTAATGCTTCTTAAAACGCGATATCGCATCTCATTTCTATGTTTCATGGTAAGATATAATATGATTTGCGGAGTGTTATGTATTCCTCGTCTACACTTCAAATGGATGTAAATGCGACACTTCCTTGCAAGGAAATAGCGTTTGCAAATGTCTACCTATCGTAGCAGTAGTGTTCTAATGCTTCTTAGAACGCGATATCGCATCTCATTTCTATGTTTCATGGTAAGATACAATATGATTTGCGAAGTGTTATGTATTCCTCGTCTACACTTCAAATGAATGTGAATGCGACACTTCCTCGCTAGGAAATAGCGTTTGCAGATGTCTACGTATCGGAGCAATAGAGTTCAAATGCTTCTCAAAACGCGATATCGCATCTCATTTCTATGTTTCATGGTAAGATATAATCCGATTTGCGAAGTGTTATGTATTCCTCGGCTACAATTCAAATGAATGTAAATGCGACACTTCTTTGCAAGGAAATAGCGATTGCAGATGTTTACGTATCGTAGCAATAGAGTTCTTATGATTCTTAAAACGCGATATCGCATCTCATTTCTATGTTTCATGGTAAGATACAATATGATTTGCGAAGTGTTATGTATTCCTCGTCTACACTTCAAATGAATGTGAATGCGACACTTCCTCGCTGGGAAATAGCGTTTGCAGATGTCTACGTATCGAAGCAATAGAGTTCAAATGCTTCTTAAAACGAGATATTGCATCACATATCTATGATTCATGATAAGATATAATATTCATTGCGAAGTGTTATGCATTCCTCGTCTACGATTCAAATGAATGTAAATGCGACACTTCCTTGCAAGGAAATAGCGTTTGCAGATGTCTACGTATCGTAGCAATAGAGTTCTTATGATTCTTAAAACGCGATATCGCATCTCATTTCTATGTTTCATGGTAAGGTATAATATGATTTGCGAAGTGTTATGTATCCGTCGTCTACACTTCAAATGAATGTAAATGGGACACTTTCTCGCAAGGAACTAGCGTTTGCAGATGTCTACGTATCTTAGCAATATAGTTCTTATGATTCTTAAAACGCGATATCGCATCACATTTCTATGTTTCATGGTAAGATATAATATGATTTGCGGAGTGTTATGTATTCCTCGTCTACACTTCAAATGAATGTAAATGCGACACTTCCTTGCAAGGCAATAGCGTTTGCAGATGTCTACGGATCGTAGCAATAGAGTTCTAATGCTTCTTAAAACGCGATATCGCATCTCATTTCTATGTTTCATGGTAAGATATAATACGATTTGCGAAGTGTTATGTATTCCTCGGCTACACTTCAAATGAATGTAAATGCGACACTTCCTTGCAAGGAAATAGCGTTTGCAAATGTCTACGTATCGTAGCAATAGAGTTCTTATGATTCTTAAAACCGCGATATCGCATCTCATTTCTATGTTTCATGGTAAGATATAATATGATTTGCGGAGGGTTATGTATTCCTCGTCTACACTTCAAATGAATGTAAATGCGACACTTCCTTGCAAGGAAATAGCGTTTGCAGATGTCTACGTATCGTAGCAATAGAGTTCTTATGATTCTTAAAACGCGATATCGCATCTCATTTCAATGTTTCATGGTAAGGTTTAATATGATTTGCGAAGTGTTATGTATCCGTCGTCTACACTTCAAATGAATGTAAATGCGACACTTTCTCGCAAGGAACTAGCGTTTGCAGATGTCTACGTATCGTAGCAGTAGAGTTCTAATGCTTCTTAAAACGCGATATCGCATCTCATTTCTATGTTTCATGGTAAGATATAATATGATTTGCGGAGTGTTATGTATTCCTCGTCTACACTTCAAATGAATGTAAATGCGACACTTCCTTGCAAGGAAATAGCGTTTGCAAATGTCTACCTATCGTAGCAGTAGTGTTCTAATGCTTCTTAGAACGCGATATCGCATCTCATTTCTATGTTTCATGGTAAGATACAATATGATTTGCGAAGTGTTATGTATTCCTCGTCTACACTTCAAATGAATGTGAATGCGACACTTCCTCGCTAGGAAATAGCGTTTGCAGATGTCTACGTATCGGAGCAATAGAGTTCAAATGCTTCTCAAAACGCGATATCGCATCTCATTTCTATGTTTCATGGTAAGATATAATCCGATTTGCGAAGTGTTATGTATTCCTCGACTACAATTCAAATGAATGTAAATGCGACACTTCTTTGCAAGGAAATAGCGATTGCAGATGTTTACGTATCGTAGCAATAGAGTTCTTATGATTCTTAAAACGCGATATCGCATCTCATTTCTATGTTTCATGGTAAGATACAATATGATTTGCGAAGTGTTATGTATTCCTCGTCTACACTTCAAATGAATGTGAATGCGACACTTCCTCGCTGGGAAATAGCGTTTGCAGATGTCTACGTATCGAAGCAATAGAGTTCAAATGCTTCTTAAAACGAGATATTGCATCACATATCTATGATTCATGATAAGATATAATATTCATTGCGAAGTGTTATGCATTCCTCGTCTACGATTCAAATGAATGTAAATGCGACACTTCCTTGCAAGGAAATAGCGTTTGCAGATGTCTACGTATCGTAGCAATAGAGTTCTTATGATTCTTAAAACGCGATATCGCATCTCATTTCTATGTTTCATGGTAAGGTATAATATGATTTGCGAAGTGTTATGTATCCGTCGTCTACACTTCAAATGAATGTAAATGGGACACTTTCTCGCAAGGAACTAGCGTTTGCAGATGTCTACGTATCTTAGCAATATAGTTCTTATGATTCTTAAAACGCGATATCGCATCACATTTCTATGTTTCATGGTAAGATATAATCCGATTTGCGAAGTGTTATGTATTCCTCGGCTACAATTCAAATGAATGTAAATGCGACACTTCTTTGCAAGGAAATAGCGATTGCAGATGTCTACGTATCGTAGCAATAGAGTTCTTATGATTCTTAAAACGCGATATCGCATCTCATTTCTATGTTTCATGGTAAGATATAATATGATTTGCGGAGTGTTATGTATTCCTCGTCTACACTTCAAATGAATGTAAATGCGACACTTCCTTGCAAGGAAATAGCGTTTGCAGATGTCTACGTATCGTAGCAATAGAGTTCTTATGATTCTTAAAACGCGATATCGCATCTCATTTCAATGTTTCATGGTAAGGTTTAATATGATTTGCGAAGTGTTATGTATCCGTCGTCTACACTTCAAATGAATGTAAATGCGACACTTTCTCGCAAGGAACTAGCGTTTGCAGATGTCTACGTATCGTAGCAGTAGAGTTCTAATGCTTCTTAAAACGCGATATCGCATCTCATTTCTATGTTTCATGGTAAGATATAATATGATTTGCGGAGTGTTATGTATTCCTCGTCTACACTTCAAATGGATGTAAATGCGACACTTCCTTGCAAGGAAATAGCGTTTGCAAATGTCTACCTATCGTAGCAGTAGTGTTCTAATGCTTCTTAGAACGCGATATCGCATCTCATTTCTATGTTTCATGGTAAGATACAATATGATTTGCGAAGTGTTATGTATTCCTCGTCTACACTTCAAATGAATGTGAATGCGACACTTCCTCGCTAGGAAATAGCGTTTGCAGATGTCTACGTATCGGAGCAATAGAGTTCAAATGCTTCTCAAAACGCGATATCGCATCTCATTTCTATGTTTCATGGTAAGATATAATCCGATTTGCGAAGTGTTATGTATTCCTCGGCTACAATTCAAATGAATGTAAATGCGACACTTCTTTGCAAGGAAATAGCGATTGCAGATGTTTACGTATCGTAGCAATAGAGTTCTTATGATTCTTAAAACGCGATATCGCATCTCATTTCTATGTTTCATGGTAAGATACAATATGATTTGCGAAGTGTTATGTATTCCTCGTCTACACTTCAAATGAATGTGAATGCGACACTTCCTCGCTGGGAAATAGCGTTTGCAGATGTCTACGTATCGAAGCAATAGAGTTCAAATGCTTCTTAAAACGAGATATTGCATCACATATCTATGATTCATGATAAGATATAATATTCATTGCGAAGTGTTATGCATTCCTCGTCTACGATTCAAATGAATGTAAATGCGACACTTCCTTGCAAGGAAATAGCGTTTGCAGATGTCTACGTATCGTAGCAATAGAGTTCTTATGATTCTTAAAACGCGATATCGCATCTCATTTCTATGTTTCATGGTAAGGTATAATATGATTTGCGAAGTGTTATGTATCCGTCGTCTACACTTCAAATGAATGTAAATGGGACACTTTCTCGCAAGGAACTAGCGTTTGCAGATGTCTACGTATCTTAGCAATATAGTTCTTATGATTCTTAAAACGCGATATCGCATCACATTTCTATGTTTCATGGTAAGATATAATATGATTTGCGGAGTGTTATGTATTCCTCGTCTACACTTCAAATGAATGTAAATGCGACACTTCCTTGCAAGGCAATAGCGTTTGCAGATGTCTACGGATCGTAGCAATAGAGTTCTAATGCTTCTTAAAACGCGATATCGCATCTCATTTCTATGTTTCATGGTAAGATATAATACGATTTGCGAAGTGTTATGTATTCCTCGGCTACACTTCAAATGAATGTAAATGCGACACTTCCTTGCAAGGAAATAGCGTTTGCAAATGTCTACGTATCGTAGCAATAGAGTTCTTATGATTCTTAAAACCGCGATATCGCATCTCATTTCTATGTTTCATGGTAAGATATAATATGATTTGCGGAGGGTTATGTATTCCTCGTCTACACTTCAAATGAATGTAAATGCGACACTTCCTTGCAAGGAAATAGCGTTTGCAGATGTCTACGTATCGTAGCAATAGAGTTCTTATGATTCTTAAAACGCGATATCGCATCTCATTTCAATGTTTCATGGTAAGGTTTAATATGATTTGCGAAGTGTTATGTATCCGTCGTCTACACTTCAAATGAATGTAAATGCGACACTTTCTCGCAAGGAACTAGCGTTTGCAGATGTCTACGTATCGTAGCAGTAGAGTTCTAATGCTTCTTAAAACGCGATATCGCATCTCATTTCTATGTTTCATGGTAAGATATAATATGATTTGCGGAGTGTTATGTATTCCTCGTCTACACTTCAAATGAATGTAAATGCGACACTTCCTTGCAAGGAAATAGCGTTTGCAAATGTCTACCTATCGTAGCAGTAGTGTTCTAATGCTTCTTAGAACGCGATATCGCATCTCATTTCTATGTTTCATGGTAAGATACAATATGATTTGCGAAGTGTTATGTATTCCTCGTCTACACTTCAAATGAATGTGAATGCGACACTTCCTCGCTAGGAAATAGCGTTTGCAGATGTCTACGTATCGGAGCAATAGAGTTCAAATGCTTCTCAAAACGCGATATCGCATCTCATTTCTATGTTTCATGGTAAGATATAATCCGATTTGCGAAGTGTTATGTATTCCTCGACTACAATTCAAATGAATGTAAATGCGACACTTCTTTGCAAGGAAATAGCGATTGCAGATGTTTACGTATCGTAGCAATAGAGTTCTTATGATTCTTAAAACGCGATATCGCATCTCATTTCTATGTTTCATGGTAAGATACAATATGATTTGCGAAGTGTTATGTATTCCTCGTCTACACTTCAAATGAATGTGAATGCGACACTTCCTCGCTGGGAAATAGCGTTTGCAGATGTCTACGTATCGAAGCAATAGAGTTCAAATGCTTCTTAAAACGAGATATTGCATCACATATCTATGATTCATGATAAGATATAATATTCATTGCGAAGTGTTATGCATTCCTCGTCTACGATTCAAATGAATGTAAATGCGACACTTCCTTGCAAGGAAATAGCGTTTGCAGATGTCTACGTATCGTAGCAATAGAGTTCTTATGATTCTTAAAACGCGATATCGCATCTCATTTCTATGTTTCATGGTAAGGTATAATATGATTTGCGAAGTGTTATGTATCCGTCGTCTACACTTCAAATGAATGTAAATGGGACACTTTCTCGCAAGGAACTAGCGTTTGCAGATGTCTACGTATCTTAGCAATATAGTTCTTATGATTCTTAAAACGCGATATCGCATCACATTTCTATGTTTCATGGTAAGATATAATCCGATTTGCGAAGTGTTATGTATTCCTCGGCTACAATTCAAATGAATGTAAATGCGACACTTCTTTGCAAGGAAATAGCGATTGCAGATGTCTACGTATCGTAGCAATAGAGTTCTTATGATTCTTAAAACGCGATATCGCATCTCATTTCTATGTTTCATGGTAAGATATAATATGATTTGCGGAGTGTTATGTATTCCTCGTCTACACTTCAAATGAATGTAAATGCGACACTTCCTTGCAAGGAAATAGCGTTTGCAGATGTCTACGTATCGTAGCAATAGAGTTCTTATGATTCTTAAAACGCGATATCGCATCTCATTTCAATGTTTCATGGTAAGGTTTAATATGATTTGCGAAGTGTTATGTATCCGTCGTCTACACTTCAAATGAATGTAAATGCGACACTTTCTCGCAAGGAACTAGCGTTTGCAGATGTCTACGTATCGTAGCAGTAGAGTTCTAATGCTTCTTAAAACGCGATATCGCATCTCATTTCTATGTTTCATGGTAAGATATAATATGATTTGCGGAGTGTTATGTATTCCTCGTCTACACTTCAAATGAATGTAAATGCGACACTTCCTTGCAAGGAAATAGCGTTTGCAAATGTCTACCTATCGTAGCAGTAGTGTTCTAATGCTTCTTAGAACGCGATATCGCATCTCATTTCTATGTTTCATGGTAAGATACAATATGATTTGCGAAGTGTTATGTATTCCTCGTCTACACTTCAAATGAATGTGAATGCGACACTTCCTCGCTAGGAAATAGCGTTTGCAGATGTCTACGTATCGGAGCAATAGAGTTCAAATGCTTCTCAAAACGCGATATCGCATCTCATTTCTATGTTTCATGGTAAGATATAATCCGATTTGCGAAGTGTTATGTATTCCTCGACTACAATTCAAATGAATGTAAATGCGACACTTCTTTGCAAGGAAATAGCGATTGCAGATGTTTACGTATCGTAGCAATAGAGTTCTTATGATTCTTAAAACGCGATATCGCATCTCATTTCTATGTTTCATGGTAAGATACAATATGATTTGCGAAGTGTTATGTATTCCTCGTCTACACTTCAAATGAATGTGAATGCGACACTTCCTCGCTGGGAAATAGCGTTTGCAGATGTCTACGTATCGAAGCAATAGAGTTCAAATGCTTCTTAAAACGAGATATTGCATCACATATCTATGATTCATGATAAGATATAATATTCATTGCGAAGTGTTATGCATTCCTCGTCTACGATTCAAATGAATGTAAATGCGACACTTCCTTGCAAGGAAATAGCGTTTGCAGATGTCTACGTATCGTAGCAATAGAGTTCTTATGATTCTTAAAACGCGATATCGCATCTCATTTCTATGTTTCATGGTAAGGTATAATATGATTTGCGAAGTGTTATGTATCCGTCGTCTACACTTCAAATGAATGTAAATGGGACACTTTCTCGCAAGGAACTAGCGTTTGCAGATGTCTACGTATCTTAGCAATATAGTTCTTATGATTCTTAAAACGCGATATCGCATCACATTTCTATGTTTCATGGTAAGATATAATCCGATTTGCGAAGTGTTATGTATTCCTCGGCTACAATTCAAATGAATGTAAATGCGACACTTCTTTGCAAGGAAATAGCGATTGCAGATGTCTACGTATCGTAGCAATAGAGTTCTTATGATTCTTAAAACGCGATATCGCATCTCATTTCTATGTTTCATGGTAAGATATAATATGATTTGCGGAGTGTTATGTATTCCTCGTCTACACTTCAAATGAATGTAAATGCGACACTTCCTTGCAAGGAAATAGCGTTTGCAGATGTCTACGTATCGTAGCAATAGAGTTCTTATGATTCTTAAAACGCGATATCGCATCTCATTTCAATGTTTCATGGTAAGGTTTAATATGATTTGCGAAGTGTTATGTATCCGTCGTCTACACTTCAAATGAATGTAAATGCGACACTTTCTCGCAAGGAACTAGCGTTTGCAGATGTCTACGTATCGTAGCAGTAGAGTTCTAATGCTTCTTAAAACGCGATATCGCATCTCATTTCTATGTTTCATGGTAAGATATAATATGATTTGCGGAGTGTTATGTATTCCTCGTCTACACTTCAAATGAATGTAAATGCGACACTTCCTTGCAAGGAAATAGCGTTTGCAAATGTCTACCTATCGTAGCAGTATTGATCTAATGCATCTTAGAACGCGATGTCGCATCTCATTTCTATGTTTCATGGTAAGATATAATATGATTTGCGGAGTGTTATGTATTCTTTTACATTTTTATCTTAATTTTATATAATATGATTTGCGGAGTGTTGGTTATGTATTCCTCGTCTACACTTCTAATGAATGTAATGCGACACTTCTTTGCAAGGAAATAGCGTTTGCAGATGTCTACGTATCGTAGCAGTAGTGTTTTAATGCTTCTTAAAACGCGATATCGCATCTCATTTCTATGTTTCATGGTAAGGTATAATATGATTTGCGAAGTGTTATGTATTCCTCGTCTACACTTCAAATGAATGTAAATGCGACACTTTCTTGCAAGGAAATAGCGTTTGCAGATGTCTACGTATCGTAGCAATGGATTTCTGATGCTTCTTAAAACGCGATATCGCATCTCATTTCTATCTTTCATGGTAAGATATAATATGATTTGCGGAGTGTTATGTATTCCTCGTCTACACTTCAAATGAATGTAAATGCGACACTTTCTTGCAAGGAAATAGCGTTTGCAGATGTCTACGTATCGTAGCAATGGATTTCTGATGCTCCTTAAAACGCGATATCGCATGTCATTCCTATGTTTCATGGTAAGATATAATATGATTTGCGAAGTGTTATGTATTCCTCGTCTACACTTCAAATGAATGTAAATGCGACACTTCTTTGCAAGGAAATAGCGTTTGCAGATGACTACGTATCGTTGCAATAGAGTTCTTATGATTCTTAAAACGCGATATTGCATCTCATTTCTATGTTTCATGGTAAGATATAATATGATTTGCGGAGTGTTATGTATTCCTCGTCTACACTTCAAATGGATGTAAATGCGACACTTCCTTGCAAGGAAATAGCGTTTGCAGATGTCTACGTATCGAAGCAATAGAGTTCTAATGCTTCTTAAAACGAGATATTGCATCTCATATCTATGTTTCATGATAAGATATAATATTCATTGCGAAGTGTTATGCATTCCTCGTCTACGATTCAAATGAATGTAAATGCGACACTTCCTTGCAAGGAAATAGCGTTTGCAGATGTCTACCTATCGTAGCAATAGAGTTCTTATGATTCTTAAAACGTGATATCGCATCTCATTTCTATGCTTCATGGTAAGGTATAATATGATTTGCGAACTGTTATGTATCCGTCGTCTACACTTCAAATGAATGTAAATGCGACACTTCCTTGCAAGGAAATAGTGTTTGCAGATGTCTACGTATCGTAGCAATAGAGTTCTAATGCTTCTTAAAACGCGATATCGCATCTCATTTCTATGTTTCATGGTAAGATATAATATGATTTGCGAAGTGTTATGTATTCCTCGACTACACTTCAAATGAATGTGAATGTGACACTTCCTCGCTAGGAAATAGCGTTTGCAGATGTCTGCGTATCGTAGCATTAGAGTTCTAATGCTTCTTAAAACGCGATATCGCATCTCATTTCTATGTTTCATGGTAAGATACAATATGATTTGCGAAGTGTTTTGTATTCCTCGTCGACACTTCAAATGAATGCGAATGCGACACTTCCTCGCTAGGAAACAGCGTTTGCAGATGTCTACGTATCGAAGCAATAGAGTTCAAATGCTTCTTAAGACGAGATATTGCATCTCATATATATGTTTCATGATAAGATATAATATTCATTGCGAAGTGTTATGCATTCCTCGTCTACACTTCAAATGAATGTAAATGCGACACTTCCTTGCAAGGATATAGCGTTTGCAGATGTCTACGTATCGAAGCAATAGAGTTCAAATGCTTCTTAAAACGAGATATTGCATCTCATATCTATACTTCATGATAAGATATAATATTCATTGCGAAGTGTTATGCATTCCTCGTCTACGATTCAAATGAATGTAAATGCGACACTTCCTTGCAAGGAAATAGCGATTGCAGATGTCTACGTATCGTAGCAGTAGAGTTCTTATGATTCTTAAAACGCGATATCGCATCTCATTTCTATGTTTCATGGTAAGATATAATATGATTTGCGAAGTGTTATGTATTCTTCGTCTACACATCAAATGAATGTAAATGAGACACTTCCTTGCAAGGAAATAGCGTTTGCAGATATCTACGTATCGTAGCAATAGAGTTCTTATGATTCTTAAAAAGCGATATCGCATCTCATTTCTATGTTTCATGGTAAAGTATAATATGATTTGCGAAGTGTTATGTATCCGTCGTCTACACTTCAAATGAATGTAAATGCGACACTTTCTTGCAAGGAAATAGCGTTTGCAGATGTCTACGTATCGTAGCAATAGAGTTCTTATGATTCTTAAAACGCGATATCGCATCTCATTTCTATGCTTCATGGTAAGGTATAATATGATTTGCGAACTGTTATGTATCCGTCGTCTACACTTCAAATGAATGTAAATGCGACACTTCCTTGCAAGGAAATAGCGTTTGCAGATGTCTACGTATCGTAGCAATAGAGTTCTAATGCTTCTTAAAACGCGATATCGCATCTCATTTCTATGTTTCATGGTAAGATATAATATGATTTGCGAAGTGTTATGTATTCTTCGTCTACACATCAAATGAATGTAAATGAGACACTTCCTTGCAAGGAAATAGCGTTTGCAGATGTCTACGTATCGTAGCAATAGAGTTCTAATGCTTCTAAAACGAGATATTGCATCTCATATCTATGTTCCATGATAAGATATAATATTCATTGCGAAGTGTTATGCATTCCTCGTCTACGATTCAAACGAATGTAAATGCGACACTTCCTTGCAAGGAAATAGCGTTTGCAGATGTCTACGTATCGTAGCAATAGAGTTCTTATGATTCTTAAAACGTGATATCGCATCTCATTTCTATGCTTCATGGTAAGGTATAATATGATTTTGCGAACTGTTATGTATCCGTCGTCTGCACTTCAAATGAATGTAAATGCGACACTTTCTTGCAAGGAAATAGCGTTTGCAGATGTCTACGTATCGTAGCAATGGATTTTTGATGCTTCTTAAAACGCGATATCGCATCTCATTTCTATGTTTCATGGTAAGATATAATATGATTTGCGAAGTGTTTTGTATTCCTCGTCTACACTTCAAATGAATGTAAATGCGACACTTCTTTGCAAGGAAATAGCGTTTGCAGATGTCTACGTATCGTTGCAATAGAGTTCTTTTGATTCTTAAGACGCGATATCGCATCTCATTTCTATATTTCATGGTAAGATACAATATGATTTGCGAAGTGTTATGTATTCCTCGTCTACACTTCAAATGAATGTGAATGCGACACTTCCTCGCTGGGAAATAGCGTTTGCAGATGTCTACGTATCGAAGCAATAGAGTTCAAATGCTTCTTAAAACGAGATATTGCATCACATATCTATGTTTCATGATAAGATATAATATTCATTGCGAAGTGTTATGCATTCCTCGTCTACGATTCAAATGAATGTAAATGCGACACATCCTTGAAAGGAAATAACGTTTGCAGATGTCTACGTATCGTAGCAATAGAGTTCTAATGCTTCCTAAAACGCGATATCGCAACTCATTTCTACGTTTCATGGTAAGATACAATATGATTTGCGAAGTGTTATGTATTCTTCGTCTACACATCAAATGAATGTAAATGAGACACTTCCTTGCAAGGAAATAGCGTTTGCAGATGTCTACGTATCGTAGCAATAGAGTTCTTATGATTCTTAAAAAGCGATATCGCATCTCATTTCTATGTTTCATGGTAAAGTATAATATGATTTGCGAAGTGTTATGTATCCGTCGTCTACACTTCAAATGAATGTAAATGCGACACTTTCTTGCAAGGAAATAGCGTTTGCAGATGTCTACGTATCGTAGCAATAGAGTTCTTATGATTCTTAAAACGCGATATCGCATCTCATTTCTATGCTTCATGGTAAGGTATAATATGATTTGCGAACTTTTATGTATCCGTCGTCTACACTTCAAATGAATGTAAATGCGACACTTCCTTGCAAGGAAATAGCGTTTGCAGATGTCTACGTATCGTAGCAATAGAGTTCTAATGCTTCTTAAAACGCGATATCGCATCTCATTTCTATGTTTCATGGTAAGATATAATATGATTTGCGAAGTGTTATGTATTCAACGTCTACACTTCAAATGAATGTGAATGTGACACTTCCTCGCTAGGAAATAGCGTTTGCAGATGTCTGCGTATCGTAGCAGTAGAGTTCTAATGCTTCTTAAAACGCGATATCGCATCTCATTTCTATGTTTCATGGTAAGATATAATACGATTTGCGAAGTGTTATGTATTCCTCGGCTACACTTCAAATGAATGTAAATGCGACACTTCTTTGCAAGGAAATAGCGATTGCAGATGTCTACGTATCGTAGCAATAGAGTTCTTATGATCCTTAAAACGCGATATCGCATCTCATTTCTATGTTTCATGGTAAGATACAATATGATTTGCGAAGTGTTATGTATTCCTCGTCTACACTTCAAATGAATGTGAATGCGACACTTCCTCGCTGGGAAATAGCGTTTGCAGATGTCTACGTATCGAAGCAATAGAGTTCAAATGCTTCTTAAAACGAGATATTGCATCACATATCTATGTTTCATGATGAGATATAATATTCATTGCGAAGTGTTATGCATTCCTCGTCTACGATTCAAATGAATGTAAATGCGACACATCCTTGAAAGGAAATAACGTTTGCAGATGTCTACGTATCGTAGCAATAGAGTTCTAATGCTTCCTAAAACGCGATATCGCATCTCATTTCTATGTTTCATGGTAAGATATAATGTGATTTGCGAAGTGTTATGTATTCCTCGTCTACACTTCAAATGAATGTGAATGTGACACTTCCTCGCTAGGAAATAGCGTTTGCAGATGTCTGCGTATCGTAGCAGTAGAGTTCTAATGCTTCTTAAAATGCGATATCGCAACTCATTTCTACGTTTCATGGTAAGATACAATATGATTTGCGAAGTGTTATGTATTCTTCGTCTACACATCAAATGAATGTAAATGAGACACTTCCTTGCAAGGAAATAGCGTTTGCAGATGTCTACGTATCGTAGCAATAGAGTTCTTATGATTCTTAAAACGCGATATCGCATCTCATTTCTATGCTTCATGGTAAGGTATAATATGATTTGCGAACTTTTATGTATCCGTCGTCTACACTTCAAATGAATGTAAATGCGACACTTCCTTGCAAGGAAATAGCGTTTGCAGATGTCTACGTATCGTAGCAATAGAGTTCTAATGCTTCTTAAAACGCGATATCGCATCTCATTTCTATGTTTCATGGTAAGATATAATATGATTTGCGAAGTGTTATGTATTCAACGTCTACACTTCAAATGAATGTGAATGTGACACTTCCTCGCTAGGAAATAGCGTTTGCAGATGTCTGCGTATCGTAGCAGTAGAGTTCTAATGCTTCTTAAAACGCGATATCGCATCTCATTTCTATGTTTCATGGTAAGATATAATACGATTTGCGAAGTGTTATGTATTCCTCGGCTACACTTCAAATGAATGTAAATGCGACACTTCTTTGCAAGGAAATAGCGATTGCAGATGTCTACGTATCGTAGCAGTAGAGTTCTTATGATTCTTAAAACGCGATATCGCATCTCATTTCTATGTTTCATGGTAAGATATAATATGATTTGCGAAGTGTTATGTATTCTTCGTCTACACATCAAATGAATGTAAATGAGACACTTCCTTGCAAGGAAATAGCGTTTGCAGATGTCTACGTATCGTAGCAATAGATTTCTAATGCTTCTTAAAACGAGATATTGCATCTCATATCTATGTTTCATGATAAGATATAATATTCATTGCGAAGTGTTATGCATTCCTTGTCTACGATTCAAATGAATGTAAATGCGACACTTCCTTGCAAGGAAATAGCGTTTGCAGATGTCTACGTATCGTAGCAATAGAGTTCTTATGATTCTTAAAACGTGATATCGCATCTCATTTCTATGCTTCATGGTAAGGTATAATATGATTTGCGAACTGTTATGTATCCGTCGTCTACACTTCAAATGAATGTAAATGCGACACTTCCTTGCAAGGAAATAGCGTTTGCAGATGTCTACGTATCGTAGCAATAGAGTTCTAATGCTTCTTAAAACGCGATATCGCATCTCATTTCTATGTTTCATGGTAAGATATAATGTGATTTGCGAAGTGTTATGTATTCCTCGTCTACACTTCAAATGAATGTGAATGTGACACTTCCTCGCTAGGAAATAGCGTTTGCAGATGTCTGCGTATCGTAGCAGTAGAGTTCTAATGCTTCTTAAAATGCGATATCGCAACTCATTTCTACGTTTCATGGTAAGATACAATATGATTTGCGAAGTGTTATGTATTCCTCGTCTACACTTCAAATGAATGTGAATGCGACACTTCCTCGCTAGGAAATTGCGTCTGCAGATGTCTACGTATCGAAGCAATGGAGTTCAAATGCTTCTTAAAACGAGATATTGCATCTCATATCTATGTTTCATGATAAGATATAATATTCATTGCGAAGTGTTATGCATTCTTCGCCTACGATTCAAATGGATGTAGATGCAACACTTCCTTGCAAGGAAATAGCGTTTGCAGATGTCTACGTATCGTAGCAGTTGAGTTCTAATGCTTCTTAAAACGCGATATCGCACCTCATTTCTATGTTTCATGGTAAGATATAATATGATTTGCGGAGTGTTATGTATTCCTCGTCTACACTTCAAATGAATGTAAATGCGACACTTCCTTGCAAGGATATAGCGTTTGCAGATGTCTACGTATCGAAGCAATAGAGTTCAAATGCTTCTTAAAACGAGATATTGCATCTCATATCTATATTTCATGATAAGATATAATATTCATTGCGAAGTGTTATGCATTCCTCGTCTACGATTCAAATGAATGTAAATGCGACACTTCCTTGCAAGGAAATACCGTTTGCAGATGTCTACGGATCGTAGCAATAGAGTTCTAATGCTTCTTAAAACGCGATATCGCATCTCATTTCTATGTTTCATGGTAAGATATAATACGATTTGCGAAGTGTTATGTACTCCTCGTCTACACTTCAAATGAATGTGAATGCGACACTTCCTCGCTAGGAAATAGCGTTTGCAGATGTCTACGTATCGGAGCAATAGAGTTCAAATGCTTCTCAAAACGCGATATCGCATCTCATTTCTATGTTTCATGGTAAGATATAATATGATTTGCGGAGTGTTATGTATTCCTCGTCTACACTTCAAATGAATGTAAATGCGACACTTCCTTGCAAGGATATAGCGTTTGCAAATGTCTACCTATCGTAGCAGTAGTGCTCTAATGCTTCTTAGAACGCGATATCGCATCTCATTTCTATGTTTCATGGTAAGATACAATATGATTTGCGAAGTGTTATGTATTCCTCGTCTACACTTCAAATGAATGTGAATGCGACACTTCCTCGCTAGGAAATAGCGTTTGCAGATGTCTACGTATCGGAGCAATAGAGTTCAAATGCTTCTCAAAACGCGATATCGCATCTCATTTCTATGTTTCATGGTAAGATATAATCCGATTTGCGAAGTGTTATGTATTCCTCGGCTACAATTCAAATGAATGTAAATGCGACACTTCTTTGCAAGGAAATAGCGATTGCAGATGTCTACGTATCGTAGCAATAGAGTTCTTATGATTCTTAAAACGCGATATCGCATCTCATTTCTATGTTTCATGGTAGGATTCAATATGATTTGCGAATTGTTATGTATTCCTCGTCTACACTTCAAATGAATGTGAATGCGACACTTCCTCGCTGGGAAATAGCGTTTGCAGATGTCTAGGTATCGAAGCAATAGAGTTCAAATGCTTCTTAAAACGAGATATTGCATCACATATCTATGATTCATGATAAGATATAATATTCATTGCGAAGTGTTATGCATTCCTCGTCTACGATTCAAATGAATGTAAATGCGACACTTCCTTGCAAGGAAATAGCGTTTGCAGATGTCTACGTATCGTAGCAATAGCGTTCTTATGATTCTTAAAACGCGATATCGCATCTCATTTCTATGTTTCATGGTAAGGTATAATATGATTTGCGAAGTGTTATGTATCCGTCGTCTACACTTCAAATGAATGTAAATGGGACACTTTCTCGCAAGGAACTAGCGTTTGCAGATGTCTAGGTATCTTAGCAATATAGTTCTTATGATTCTTAAAACGCGATATCGCATCACATTTCTATGTTTCATGGTAAGATATAATATGATTTGCGGAGTGTTATGTATTCCTCGTCTACACTTCAAATGAATATAAATGCGACACTTCCTTGCAAGGAAATAGCGTTTGCAGATGTCTACGGATCGTAGCAATAGAGTTCTAATGCTTCTTAAAACGAGATATTGCATCTCATATCTATATTTCATGATAAGATATAATATTCATTGCGAAGTGTTATGCATTCCTCGTCTACGATTCAAATGAATGTAAATGCGACACTTCCTTGCAAGGAAATAGCGATTGCAGATGTCTACGTATCGTAGCAGTAGAGTTCTTATGATTCTTAAAACGCGATATCGCATCTCATTTCTATGTTTCATGGTAAGATATAATATGATTTGCGAAGTGTTATGTATTCTTCGTCTACGCATCAAATGAATGTAAATGAGACACTTCCTTGCAAGGAAATAGCGTTTGCAGATGTCTACGTATCGTAGCAATAGAGTTCTTATGATTCTTAAAAAGCGATATCGCATCTCATTTCTATGTTTCATGGTAAAGTATAATATGATTTGCGAAGTGTTATGTATCCGTCGTCTACACTTCAAATGAATGTAAATTCGACACTTTCTTGCAAGGAAATAGCGTTTGCAGATGTCTACGTATCGTAGCAATAGAGTTCTTATGATTCTTAAAACGCGATATCGCATCTCATTTCTATGTTTCATGGTAAGATATAATATGATTTGCGATGTGTTATGTATTCAACGTCTACACTTCAAATGAATGTGAATGTGACACTTCCTCGCTAGGAAATAGCGTTTGCAGATGTCTGCGTATCGTAGCAGTAGAGTTCTAATGCTTCTTAAAACGCGATATCGCATCTCATTTCTATGTTTCATGGTAAGATATAATACGATTTGCGAAGTGTTATGTATTCCTCGGCTACACTTCAAATGAATATAAATGCGACACTTCTTTGCAAGGAAATAGCGATTGCAGATGTCTACGTATCGTAGCAGTAGAGTTCTTATGATTCTTAAAACGCGATATCGCATCTCATTTCTATGTTTCATGGTAAGATATAATATGATTTGCGAAGTGTTATGTATTCTTCGTCTACACATCAAATGAATGTAAATGAGACACTTCCTTGCAAGGAAATAGCGTTTGCAGATGTCTACGTATCGAAGCAATAGAGTTCAAATGCTTCTTAAAACGAGATATTGCATCACATATCTATGTTTCATGATAAGATATAATATTCATTGCGAAGTGTTATGCATTCCTCGTCTACGATTCAAATGAATGTAAATGCGACACATCCTTGAAAGGAAATAACGTTTGCAGATGTCTACGTATCGTAGCAATAGAGTTCTAATGCTTCCTAAAACGCGATATCGCATCTCATTTCTATGTTTCATGGTAAGATATAATGTGATTTGCGAAGTGTTATGTATTCCTCGTCTACACTTCAAATGAATGTGAATGTGACACTTCCTCGCTAGGAAATAGCGTTTGCAGATGTCTGCGTATCGTAGCAGTAGAGTTCTAATGCTTCTTAAAATGCGATATCGCAACTCATTTCTACGTTTCATGGTAAGATACAATATGATTTGCGAAGTGTTATGTATTCCTCGTCTACACTTCAAATGAATGTGAATGCGACACTTCCTCGCTAGGAAATAGCGTTTGCAGATGTCTACGTATCGAAGCAATGGAGTTCAAATGCTTCTTAAAACGAGATATTGCATCTCATATCTATGTTTCATGATAAGATATAATATTCATTGCGAAGTGTTATGCATTCTTCGCCTACGATTCTAATGAATGTAAATGCAACACTTCCTTGCAAGGAAATAGCGTTTGCAGATGTCTATGTATCGTAGCAGTTGAGTTCTAATGCTTCTTAAAACGCGATATCGCACCTCATTTCTATGTTTCATGGTAAGATATAATATGATTTGCGAAGTGTTATGTATTCCTCGTCTACACATCAAATGAATGTAAATGCGACACTTCCTTGCAAGGAAATAGCGTTTGCAGATGTCTACGTATCGTAGCAATAGAGTTCTTATGATTCTTAAAACGCGATATCGCATCTCATTTCTATGTTTCATGGTAAGGTTTAATATGATTTGCGAAGTGTTATGTATCCGTCGTCTACACTTCAAATGAATGTAAATGCGACACTTTCTCGCAAGGAACTAGCGTTTGCAGATGTCTACGTATCTTAGCAATAGAGTTCTTATGATTCTTAAAACGCGATATCGCATCACATTTCTATGTTTCATGGTAAGATATAATATGATTTGCGGAGTGTTATGTATTCCTCGTCTACACTTCAAATGAATGTAAATGCGACACTTCCTTGCAAGGATATAGCGTTTGCAGATGTCTACGTATCGAAGCAATAGAGTTCAAATGCTTCTTAAAACGAGATATTGCATCTCATACCTATATTTCATGATAAGATATAATATTCATTGCGAAGTGTTATGCATTCCTCGTCTACGATTCAAATGAATGTAAATGCGACACATCCTTGCAAGGAAATACCGTTTGCAGATGTCTACGGATCGTAGCAATAGAGTTCTAATGCTTCTTAAAACGCGATATCGCATCTCATTTCTATGTTTCATGGTAAGATATAATACGATTTGCGAAGTGTTATGTATTCCTCGGCTACACTTCAAATGAATGTAAATGCGACACTTCTTTGCAAGGAAATAGCGATTGCAGATGTCTACGTATCGTAGCAGTAGAGTTCTAATGCTTCTTAAAACGCGATATCGCATCTCATTTCTATGTTTCATGGTAAGATATAATATGATTTGCGGAGTGTTATGTATTCCTCGTCTACACTTCAAATGAATGTAAATGCGACACTTCCTTGCAAGGAAATAGCGTTTGCAAATGTCTACCTATCGTAGCAGTAGTGTTCTAATGCTTCTTAGAACGCGATATCGCATCTCATTTCTATGTTTCATGGTAGGATACAATATGATTTGCGAAGTGTTATGTATTCCTCGTCTACACTTCAAATGAATGTGAATGCGACACTTCCTCGCTAGGAAATAGCGTTTGCAGATGTCTACGTATCGGAGCAATAGAGTTCAAATGCTTCTCAAAACGCGATATCGCATCTCATTTCTATGTTTCATGGTAAGATATAATCCGATTTGCGAAGTGTTATGTATTCCTCGGCTACAATTCAAATGAATGTAAATGCGACACTTCTTTGCAAGGAAATAGCGATTGCAGATGTCTACGTATCGTAGCAATAGAGTTCTTATGATTCTTAAAACGCGATATCGCATCTCATTTCTATGTTTCATGGTAAGATACAATATGATTTGCGAAGTGTTATGTATTCCTCGTCTACACTTCAAATGAATGTGAATGCGACACTTCCTCGCTGGGAAATAGCGTTTGCAGATGTCTACGTATCGAAGCAATAGAGTTCAAATGCTTCTTAAAACGAGATATTGCATCACATATCTATGATTCATGATAAGATATAATATTCATTGCGAAGTGTTATGCATTCCTCGTCTACGATTCAAATGAATGTAAATGCGACACTTCCTTGCAAGGAAATAGCGTTTGCAGATGTCTACGTATCGTAGCAATAGAGTTCTTATGATTCTTAAAACGCGATATCGCATCTCATTTCTATGTTTCATGGTAAGGTATAATATGATTTGCGAAGTGTTATGTATCCGTCGTCTACACTTCAAATGAATGTAAATGGGACACTTTCTCGCAAGGAACTAGCGTTTGCAGATGTCTACGTATCTTAGCAATATAGTTCTTATGATTCTTAAAACGCGATATCGCATCACATTTCTATGTTTCATGGTAAGATATAATCCGATTTGCGAAGTGTTATGTATTCCTCGGCTACAATTCAAATGAATGTAAATGCGACACTTCTTTGCAAGGAAATAGCGATTGCAGATGTCTACGTATCGTAGCAATAGAGTTCTTATGATTCTTAAAACGCGATATCGCATCTCATTTCTATGTTTCATGGTAAGATATAATATGATTTGCGGAGTGTTATGTATTCCTCGTCTACACTTCAAATGAATGTAAATGCGACACTTCCTTGCAAGGAAATAGCGTTTGCAGATGTCTACGTATCGTAGCAGTAGAGTTCTAATGCTTCTTAAAACGCGATATCGCATCTCATTTCTATGTTTCATGGTAAGATATAATATGATTTGCGGAGTGTTATGTATTCCTCGTCTACACTTCAAATGAATGTAAATGCGACACTTCCTTGCAAGGAAATAGCGTTTGCAAATGTCTACCTATCGTAGCAGTAGTGTTCTAATGCTTCTTAGAACGCGATATCGCATCTCATTTCTATGTTTCATGGTAAGATACAATATGATTTGCGAAGTGTTATGTATTCCTCGTCTACACTTCAAATGAATGTGAATGCGACACTTCCTCGCTAGGAAATAGCGTTTGCAGATGTCTACGTATCGGAGCAATAGAGTTCAAATGCTTCTCAAAACGCGATATCGCATCTCATTTCCATGTTTCATGGTAAGATATAATCCGATTTGCGAAGTGTTATGTATTCCTCGGCTACAATTCAAATGAATGTAAATGCGACACTTCTTTGCAAGGAAATAGCGATTGCAGATGTTTACGTATCGTAGCAATAGAGTTCTTATGATTCTTAAAACGCGATATCGCATCTCATTTCTATGTTTCATGGTAAGATACAATATGATTTGCGATGTGTTATGTATTCCTCGTCTACACTTGAAATGAATGTGAATGCGACACTTCCTCGCTGGGAAATAGCGTTTGCAGATGTCTACGTATCGAAGCAATAGAGTTCAAATGCTTCTTAAAACGAGATATTGCATCACATATCTATGATTCATGATAAGATATAATATTCATTGCGAAGTGTTATGCATTCCTCGTCTACGATTCAAATGAATGTAAATGCGACACTTCCTTGCAAGGAAATAGCGTTTGCAGATGTCTACGTATCGTAGCAATAGAGTTCTTATGATTCTTAAAACGCGATATCGCATCTCATTTCTATGTTTCATGGTAAGGTATAATATGATTTGCGAAGTGTTATGTATCCGTCGTCTACACTTCAAATGAATGTAAATGGGACACTTTCTCGCAAGGAACTAGCGTTTGCAGATGTCTACGTATCTTAGCAATATAGTTCTTATGATTCTTAAAACGCGATATCGCATCACATTTCTATGTTTCATGGTAAGATATAATATGAATTGCGGAGTGTTATGTATTCCTCGTCTACACTTCAAATGAATGTAAATGCGACACTTCCTTGCAAGGCAATAGCGTTTGCAGATGTCTACGGATCGTAGCAATAGAGTTCTAATGCTTCTTAAAACGCGATATCGCATCTCATTTCTATGTTTCATGGTAAGATATAATACGATTTGCGAAGTGTTATGTATTCCTCGGCTACACTTCAAATGAATGTAAATGCGACACTTCCTTGCAAGGAAATAGCGTTTGCAAATGTCTACGTATCGTAGCAATAGAGTTCTTATGATTCTTAAAACGCGATATCGCATCTCATTTCTATGTTTCATGGTAAGATATAATATGATTTGCGGAGGGTTATGTATTCCTCGTCTACACTTCAAATGAATGTAAATGCGACACTTCCTTGCAAGGAAATAGCGTTTGCAGATGTCTACGTATCGTAGCAATAGAGTTCTTATGATTCTTAAAACGCGATATCGCATCTCATTTCAATGTTTCATGGTAAGGTTTAATATGATTTGCGAAGTGTTATGTATCCGTCGTCTACACTTCAAATGAATGTAAATGCGACACTTTCTCGCAAGGAACTAGCGTTTGCAGATGTCTACGTATCGTAGCAGTAGAGTTCTAATGCTTCTTAAAACGCGATATCGCATCTCATTTCTATGTTTCATGGTAAGATATAATATGATTTGCGGAGTGTTATGTATTCCTCGTCTACACTTCAAATGAATGTAAATGCGACACTTCCTTGCAAGGAAATAGCGTTTGCAAATGTCTACCTATCGTAGCAGTAGTGTTCTAATGCTTCTTAGAACGCGATATCGCATCTCATTTCTATGTTTCATGGTAAGATACAATATGATTTGCGAAGTGTTATGTATTCCTCGTCTACACTTCAAATGAATGTGAATGCGACACTTCCTCGCTAGGAAATAGCGTTTGCAGATGTCTACGTATCGGAGCAATAGAGTTCAAATGCTTCTCAAAACGCGATATCGCATCTCATTTCTATGTTTCATGGTAAGATATAATCCGATTTGCGAAGTGTTATGTATTCCTCGGCTACAATTCAAATGAATGTAAATGCGACACTTCTTTGCAAGGAAATAGCGATTGCAGATGTTTACGTATCGTAGCAATAGAGTTCTTATGATTCTTAAAACGCGATATCGCATCTCATTTCTATGTTTCATGGTAAGATACAATATGATTTGCGAAGTGTTATGTATTCCTCGTCTACACTTCAAATGAATGTGAATGCGACACTTCCTCGCTGGGAAATAGCGTTTGCAGATGTCTACGTATCGAAGCAATAGAGTTCAAATGCTTCTTAAAACGAGATATTGCATCACATATCTATGATTCATGATAAGATATAATATTCATTGCGAAGTGTTATGCATTCCTCGTCTACGATTCAAATGAATGTAAATGCGACACTTCCTTGCAAGGAAATAGCGTTTGCAGATGTCTACGTATCGTAGCAATAGAGTTCTTATGATTCTTAAAACGCGATATCGCATCTCATTTCTATGTTTCATGGTAAGGTATAATATGATTTGCGACGTGTTATGTATCCGTCGTCTACACTTCAAATGAATGTAAATGGGACACTTTCTCGCAAGGAACTAGCGTTTGCAGATGTCTACGTATCTTAGCAATATAGTTCTTATGATTCTTAAAACGCGATATCGCATCACATTTCTATGTTTCATGGTAAGATATAATCCGATTTGCGAAATGTTATGTATTCCTCGGCTACAATTCAAATGAATGTAAATGCGACACTTCTTTGCAAGGAAATAGCGATTGCAGATGTCTACGTATCGTAGCAATAGAGTTCTTATGATTCTTAAAACGCGATATCGCATCTCATTTCTATGTTTCATGGTAAGATATAATATGATTTGCGGAGTGTTATGTATTCCTCGTCTACACTTCAAATGAATGTAAATGCGACACTTCCTTGCAAGGAAATAGCGTTTGCAGATGTCTACGTATCGTAGCAATAGAGTTCTTATGATTCTTAAAACGCGATATCGCATCTCATTTCAATGTTTCATGGTAAGGTTTAATATGATTTGCGAAGTGTTATGTATCCGTCGTCTACACTTCAAATGAATGTAAATGCGACACTTTCTCGCAAGGAACTAGCGTTTGCAGATGTCTACGTATCGTAGCAGTAGAGTTCTAATGCTTCTTAAAACGCGATATCGCATCTCATTTCTATGTTTCATGGTAAGATATAATATGATTTGCGGAGTGTTATGTATTCCTCGTCTACACTTCAAATGAATGTAAATGCGACACTTCCTTGCAAGGAAATAGCGTTTGCAAATGTCTACCTATCGTAGCAGTATTGATCTAATGCATCTTAGAACGTGATGTCGCATCTCATTTCTATGTTTCATGGTAAGATATAATATGATTTGCGGAGTGTTATGTATTCCTCGTCTACACTTCTAATGAATGTAAATGCGACACTTCTTTGCAAGGAAATAGCGTTTGCAGATGTCTACGTATCGTAGCAGTAGTGTTTTAATGCTTCTTAAAACGCGATATCGCATCTCATTTCTATGTTTCATGGTAAGGTATAATATGATTTGCGAAGTGTTATGTATTCCTCGTCTACACTTCAAATGAATGTAAATGCGACACTTTCTTGCAAGGAAATAGCGTTTGCAGATGTCTACGTATCGTAGCAATGGATTTCTGATGCTTCTTAAAACGCGATATCGCATCTCATTTCTATCTTTCATGGTAAGATATAATATGATTTGCGGAGTGTTATGTATTCCTCGTCTACACTTCAAATGAATGTAAATGCGACACTTTCTTGCAAGGAAATAGCGTTTGCAGATGTCTACGTATCGTAGCAATGGATTTCTGATGCTCCTTAAAACGCGATATCGCATGTCATTCCTATGTTTCATGGTAAGATATAATATGATTTGCGAAGTGTTATGTATTCCTCGTCTACACTTCAAATGAATGTAAATGCGACACTTCTTTGCAAGGAAATAGCGTTTGCAGATGACTACGTATCGTTGCAATAGAGTTCTTATGATTCTTAAAACGCGATATTGCATCTCATTTCTATGTTTCATGGTAAGATATAATATGATTTGCGGAGTGTTATGTATTCCTCGTCTACACTTCAAATGAATGTAAATGCGACACTTCCTTGCAAGGAAATAGCGTTTGCAGATGTCTACGTATCGAAGCAATAGAGTTCTAATGCTTCTTAAAACGAGATATTGCATCTCATATCTATGTTTCATGATAAGATATAATATTCATTGCGAAGTGTTATGCATTCCTCGTCTACGATTCAAATGAATGTAAATGCGACACTTCCTTGCAAGGAAATAGCGTTTGCAGATGTCTACCTATCGTAGCAATAGAGTTCTTATGATTCTTAAAACGTGATATCGCATCTCATTTCTATGCTTCATGGTAAGGTATAATATGATTTGCGAACTGTTATGTATCCGTCGTCTACACTTCAAATGAATGTAAATGCGACACTTCCTTGCAAGGAAATAGTGTTTGCAGATGTCTACGTATCGTAGCAATAGAGTTCTAATGCTTCTTAAAACGCGATATCGCATCTCATTTCTATGTTTCATGGTAAGATATAATATGATTTGCGAAGTGTTATGTATTCCTCGACTACACTTCAAATGAATGTGAATGTGACACTTCCTCGCTAGGAAATAGCGTTTGCAGATGTCTGCGTATCGTAGCATTAGAGTTCTAATGCTTCTTAAAACGCGATATCGCATCTCATTTCTATGTTTCATGGTAAGATACAATATGATTTGCGAAGTGTTTTGTATTCCTCGTCGACACTTCAAATGAATGCGAATGCGACACTTCCTCGCTAGGAAACAGCGTTTGCAGATGTCTACGTATCGAAGCAATAGAGTTCAAATGCTTCTTAAGACGAGATATTGCATCTCATATATATGTTTCATGATAAGATATAATATTCATTGCGAAGTGTTATGCATTCCTCGTCTACACTTCAAATGAATGTAAATGCGACACTTCCTTGCAAGGATATAGCGTTTGCAGATGTCTACGTATCGAAGCAATAGAGTTCAAATGCTTCTTAAAACGAGATATTGCATCTCATATCTATACTTCATGATAAGATATAATATTCATTGCGAAGTGTTATGCATTCCTCGTCTACGATTCAAATGAATGTAAATGCGACACTTCCTTGCAAGGAAATAGCGATTGCAGATGTCTACGTATCGTAGCAGTAGAGTTCTTATGATTCTTAAAACGCGATATCGCATCTCATTTCTATGTTTCATGGTAAGATATAATATGATTTGCGAAGTGTTATGTATTCTTCGTCTACACATCAAATGAATGTAAATGAGACACTTCCTTGCAAGGAAATAGCGTTTGCAGATATCTACGTATCGTAGCAATAGAGTTCTTATGATTCTTAAAAAGCGATATCGCATCTCATTTCTATGTTTCATGGTAAAGTATAATATGATTTGCGAAGTGTTATGTATCCGTCGTCTACACTTCAAATGAATGTAAATGCGACACTTTCTTGCAAGGAAATAGCGTTTGCAGATGTCTACGTATCGTAGCAATAGAGTTCTTATGATTCTTAAAACGCGATATCGCATCTCATTTCTATGCTTCATGGTAAGGTATAATATGATTTGCGAACTGTTATGTATCCGTCGTCTACACTTCAAATGAATGTAAATGCGACACTTCCTTGCAAGGAAATAGCGTTTGCAGATGTCTACGTATCGTAGCAATAGAGTTCTAATGCTTCTTAAAACGCGATATCGCATCTCATTTCTATGTTTCATGGTAAGATATAATATGATTTGCGAAGTGTTATGTATTCTTCGTCTACACATCAAATGAATGTAAATGAGACACTTCCTTGCAAGGAAATAGCGTTTGCAGATGTCTACGTATCGTAGCAATAGAGTTCTAATGCTTCTAAAACGAGATATTGCATCTCATATCTATGTTCCATGATAAGATATAATATTCATTGCGAAGTGTTATGCATTCCTCGTCTACGATTCAAACGAATGTAAATGCGACACTTCCTTGCAAGGAAATAGCGTTTGCAGATGTCTACGTATCGTAGCAATAGAGTTCTTATGATTCTTAAAACGTGATATCGCATCTCATTTCTATGCTTCATGGTAAGGTATAATATGATTTGCGAACTGTTATGTATCCGTCGTCTGCACTTCAAATGAATGTAAATGCGACACTTCCTTGCAAGGAAATAGCGTTTGCAGATGTCTACGTATCGTAGCAATAGAGTTCTAAGGCTTCTTAAAACGCGATATCGCATCTCAATTCTATGTTTCATGGTAAGATATATTACGATTTGCGAAGTGTTATGTATTCCTCGGATACACTTCAAATGAATGTAAATGCGACACTTCTTTGCAAGGAAATAGCGATTGCAGATGTCTACGTATAGTAGCAGTAGAGTTCTTATGATTCTTAAAACGCGATATCGCATCTCATTTCTATGATTCATGGTAAAGTATAATATGATTTGCGAAGTGTTATGTATCCGTCGTCTACACTTCAAATGAATGTAAATGCGACACTTTCTTGCAAGGAAATAGCGTTTGCAGATGTCTACGTATCGTAGCAATGGATTTTTGATGCTTCTTAAAACGCGATATCGCATCTCATTTCTATGTTTCATGGTAAGATATAATATGATTTGCGAAGTGTTTTGTATTCCTCGTTTACACTTCAAATGAATGTAAATGCGACACTTCTTTGCAAGGAAATAGCGTTTGCAGATGTCTACGTATCGTTGCAATAGAGTTCTTTTGATTCTTAAGACGCGATATCGCATCTCATTTCTATATTTCATGGTAAGATACAATATGATTTGCGAAGTGTTATGTATTCCTCGTCTACACATCAAATGAATGTAAATGCGACACTTCCTTGCAAGGAAATAGCGTTTGCAGATGTCTACGTATCGTAGCAATAGAGTTCTAATGCTTCTTAAAACGAGATATTGCATCTCATATCTATGTTTCATGATAAGATATAATATTCATTGCGAAGAGTTATGCATTCCTCGTGTACGATTCAAATGAATGTAAATGCGACACTTCCTTGCAAGGAAATAGCGTTTGCAGATGTCTACGTATCGTAGCAATAGAGTTCAAATGCTTCTTAAAACGAGATATTGCATCTCATATCTATATTTCATGATAAGATATAATATTCATTGCGAAGTGTTATGCATTCCTCGTCTACGATTCAAATGAATGTAAATGCGACACTTCCTTGCAAGGAAATACCGTTTGCAGATGTCTACGGATCGTAGCAATAGAGTTCTAATGCTTCTTAAAACGCGATATCGCATCCCATTTCTATGTTTCATGGTAAGATATAATACGATTTGCGAAGTGTTATGTATTCCTCGGCTACACTTCAAATGAATGTAAATGCGACACTTCTTTGCAAGGAAATAGCGATTGCAGATGTCTACGTATCGTAGCAGTAGAATTCTAATGCTTCATAAAACGCGATATCGCATCTCATTTCTATGTTTCCTGGTAAGATATAATATGATTTGCGGAGTGTTATGTATTCCTCGTCTACACTTCAAATGAATGTAAATGGGACACTTTCTCGCAAGGAACTAGCGTTTGCAGATGTCTACGTATCTTAGCAATATAGTTCTTATGATTCTTAAAACGCGATATCGCATCACATTTCTATGTTTCATGGTAAGATATAATATGATTTGCGGAGTGTTATGTATTCCTCGTCTACACTTCAAATGAATGTAAATGCGACACTTCCTTGCAAGGAAATAGCGTTTGCAGATGTCTACGGATCGTAGCAATAGAGTTCTAATGCTTCTTAAAACGCGATATCGCATCTCATTTCTATGTTTCATGGTAAGATATAATACGATTTGCGAAGTGTTATGTATTCCTCGGCTACACTTCAAATGAATGTAAATGCGACACTTCCTTGCAAGGAAATAGCGTTTGCAAATGTCTACCTATCGTAGCAGTATTGATCTAATGCATCTTAGAACGCGATGTCGCATCTCATTTCTATGTTTCATGGTAAGATATAATATGATTTGCGGAGTGTTATGTATTCCTCGTCTACACTTCTAATGAATGTGAATGTGACACTTCCTCGCTAGGAAATAGCGTTTGCAGATGTCTGCGTATCGTAGCATTAGAGTTCTAATGCTTCTTAAAACGCGATATCGCATCTCATATCTATGTTTCATGGTAAGATACAATATGATTTGCGAAGTGTTTTGTATTCCTCGTCGACACTTCAAATGAATGCGAATGCGACACTTCCTCGCTAGGAAACAGCGTTTGCAGATGTCTACGTATCGAAGCAATAGAGTTCAAATGCTTCTTAAGACGAGATATTGCATCTCATATATATGTTTCATGATAAGATATAATATTCATTGCGAAGTGTTATGCATTCCTCGTCTACACTTCAAATGAATGTAAATGGGACACTTCCTTGCAAGGATAGAGCGTTTGCAGATGTCTACGTATCGAAGCAATAGAGCTCAAATGCTTCTTAAAACGAGATATTGCATCTCATATCTATGCTTCATGATAAGATATAATATTCATTGCGAAGTGTTATGCATTCCTCGTCTACGATTCAAATGAATGTAAATGCGACACTTCCTTGCAAGGAAATAGCGATTGCAGATGTCTACGTATCGTAGCAGTAGAGTTCTTATGATTCTTAAAACGCGATATCGCATCTCATTTCTATGTTTCATGGTAAGATATAATATGATTTGCGAAGTGTTATGTATTCTTCGTCTACACATCAAATGAATGTAAATGAGACACTTCCTTGCAAGGAAATAGCGTTTGCAGATGTCTACGTATCGTAGCAATAGAGTTCTTATGATTCTTTAAAAGCGATATCGCATCTCATTTCTATGTTTCATGGTAAAGTATAATATGATTTGCGAAGTGTTATGTATCCGTCGTCTACACTTCAAATGAATGTAAATGCGACACTTTCTTGCAAGGAAATAGCGTTTGCAGATGTCTACGTATCGTAGCAATAGAGTTCTTATGATTCTTAAAACGCGATATCGCATCTCATTTCTATGCTTCATGGTAAGGTATAATATGATTTGCGAACTGTTATGTATCCGTCGTCTACACTTCAAATGAATGTAAATGCGACACTTCCTTGCAAGGAAATAGCGTTTGCAGATGTCTACGTATCGTAGCAATAGAGTTCTAATGCTTCTTAAAACGCGATATCGCATCTCATTTCTATGTTTCATGGTAAGATATAATATGATTTGCGAAGTGTTATGTATTCTTCGTCTACACATCAAATGAATGTAAATGAGACACTTCCTTGCAAGGAAATAGCGTTTGCAGATGTCTACGTATCGTAGCAATAGAGTTCTAATGCTTCTAAAAACGAGATATTGCATCTCATACCTATGTTCCATGATAAGATATAATATTCATTGCGAAGTGTTATGCATTCCTCGTCTACGATTCAAATGAATGTAAATGCGACACTTCCTTGCAAGGAAATAGCGTTTGCAGATGTCTACGTATCGTAGCAATAGAGTTCTTATGATTCTTAAAACGTGATATCGCATCTCATTTCTATGCTTCATGGTAAGGTATAATATGGTTTGCGAACTGTTATGTATCCGTCGTCTACACTTCAAATGAATGTAAATGCGACACTTCCTTGCAAGGAAATAGCGTTTGCAGATGTCTACGTATCGTAGCAGTAGAGTTCTAAGGCTTCTTAAAACGCGATATCGCATCTCAATTCTATGTTTCATGGTAAGATATATTACCATTTGCGAAGTGTTATGTATTCCTCGGCTACACTTCAAATGAATGTAAATGCGACACTTCTTTGCAAGGAAATAGCGATTGCAGATGTCTACGTATCGTAGCAGTAGAGTTCTAATGCTTCATAAAACGCGATATCGCATCTCATTTCTATGTTTCCTGGTAAGATATAATATGATTTGCGGAGTGTTATGTATTCCTCGTCTACACTTCAAATGAATGTAAATGGGACACTTTCTCGCAAGGAACTAGCGTTTGCAGATTTCTACGTATCTTAGCAATATAGTTCTTATGATTCTTAAAACGCGATATCGCATCACATTTCTATGTTTCATGGTAAGATATAATATGATTTGCGGAGTGTTATGTATTCCTCGTCTACACTTCAAATGAATGTAAATGCGACACTTCCTTGCAAGGAAATAGCGTTTGCAGATGTCTACGGATCGTAGCAATAGAGTTCTAATGCTTCTTAAAACGCGATATCGCATCTCATTTCTATGTTTCATGGTAAGATATAATACGATTTGCGAAGTGTTATGTATTCCTCGGCTACACTTCAAATGAATGTAAATGCGACACTTCCTTGCAAGGAAATAGCGTTTGCAAATGTCTACCTATCGTAGCAGTATTGATCTAATGCATCTTAGAACGCGATGTCGCATCTCATTTCTATGTTTCATGGTAAGATATAATATGATTTGCGGAGTGTTATGTATTCCTCGTCTACACTTCTAATGAATGTAAATGCGACACTTCTTTGCAAGGAAATAGCGTTTGCAGATGTCTACGTATCGTAGCAGTAGGGTTTTAATGCTTCTTAAGACGCGATATCGCATCTCATTTCTATGTTTCATGGTAAGGTATAATATGATTTGCGAAGTGTTATGTATTCCTCGTCTACACTTCAAATGAATGTAAATACGACACTTTCTTGCAAGGAAATAGCGTTTGCAGATGTCTACGTATCGTAGCAATGGATTTCTGATGCTTCTTAAAACGCGATATCGCATCTCATTTCTATCTTTCATGGTAAGATATAATATGATTTGCGGAGTGTTATGTATTCCTCGTCTACACTTCAAATGAATGTAAATGCGACACTTTCTTGCAAGGAAATAGCGTTTGCAGATGTCTACGTATCGTAGCAATGGATTTCTGATGCTTCTTAAAACGCGATATCGCATGTCATTTCTATGTTTCATGGTGAGATATAATATGATTTGCGAAGTGTTATGTATTCCTCGTCTACACTTCAAATGAATGTAAATGCGACACTTCTTTGCAAGGATATAGCGTTTGCAGATGACTACGTATCGTTGCAATAGAGTTCTTATGATTCTTAAAACGCGATATTGCATCTCATTTCTATGTTTCATGGTAAGATATAATATGATTTGCGGAGTGTTATGTATTCCTCGTCTACACTTCAAATGAATGTAAATGCGACACTTCCTTGCAAGGAAATAGCGTTTGCAGATGTCTACGTATCGAAGAAATAGAGTTCTAATGCTTCTTAAAACGAGATATTGCATCTCATATCTATGTTTCATGATAAGATATAATATTCATTGCGAAGTGTTATGCATTCCTCGTCTACGATTCAAATGAATGTAAATGCGACACTTCCTTGCAAGGAAATAGCGTTTGCAGATGTCTACGTATCGTAGCAATAGAGTTCTTATGATTCTTAAAACGTGATATCGCATCTCATTTCTATGCTTCATGGTAAGGTATAATATGATTTGCGAACTGTTATGTATCCGTCGTCTACACTTCAAATGAATGTAAATGCGACACATCCTTGCAAGGAAATAGCGTTTGCAGATGTCTACGTATCGTAGCAATAGAGTTCTAATGCTTCTTAAAACGCGATATCGCATCTCATTTCTATGTTTCATGGTAAGATATAATATGATTTGCGAAGTGTTATGTATTCCTCGACTACACTTCAAATGAATGTGAATGTGACACTTCCTCGCTAGGAAATAGCGTTTGCTGATGTCTGCGTATCGTAGCAGTAGAGTTCTAATGCTTCTTAAAACGCGATATCGCATCTCATTTCTATGTTTCTTGGTAAGATACAATATGATTTGCGAAGTGTTATGTATTCCTCGTCGACACTTCAAATGAATGCGAATGCGACACTTCCTCGCTAGGGAACAGCGTTTGCAGATGTCTACGTATCGAAGCAATAGAGTTCAAATGCTTCTTAAGACGAGATATTGCATCTCATATCTATGTTTCATGATAAGATATAATATTCATTGCGAAGTGTTATGCATTCCTCGTCTACGATTCAAATGAATGTAAATGCGACACTTCCTTGCAAGGAAATAGCGTTTGCAGATGTCTACGTATCGTAGCAATATAGTTCTTATGATTCTTAAAACGCGATATCGCATCTCATTCCTATGCTTCATGGTAAGGTATAATATGATTTGCGAACTGTTATGTATCCGTCGTCTACACTTCAAATGAATGTAAATGCGACACTTCCTTGCAAGGATATAGCGTTTGCAGATGTCTACGTATCGAAGCAATAGAGTTCAAATGCTTCTTAAAACGAGATATTGCATCTCATATCTATACTTCATGATAAGATATAATATTCATTGCGAAGTGTTATGCATTCCTCGTCTACGATTCAAATGAACGTAAATGCGACACTTCCTTGCAAGGAAATAGCGATTGCAGACGTCTACGTATCGTAGCAGTAGAGTTCTTATGATTCTTAAAACGCGATATCGCATCTCATTTCTATGTTTCATGGTAAGATATAATATGATTTGCGAAGTGTTATGTATTCTTCGTCTACACATCAAATGAATGTAAATGAGACACTTCCTTGCAAGGAAATAGCGTTTGCAGATGTCTACGTATCGTAGCAATAGAGTTCTTATGATTCTTAAAAAGCGATATCGCATCTCATTTCTATGTTTCATGGTAAAGTATAATATGATTTGCGAAGTGTTATGTATCCGTCGTCTACACTTCAAATGAATGTAAATGCGACACTTTCTTGTAAGGAAATAGCGTTTGCAGATGTCTACGTATCGTAGCAATAGAGTTCTTATGATTCTTAAAACGCGATATCGCATCTCATTTCTATGCTTCATGGTAAGGTATAATATGATTTGCGAACTGTTATGTATCCGTCGTCTACACTTCAAATGAATGTAAATGCGACACTTCCTTGCAAGGAAATAGCGTTTGCAGATGTCTGCGTATCGTAGCAATAGAGTTCTAATGCTTCTTAGAACGCGATATCGCATCTCATTTCTATGTTTCATGGTAAGATATAATACGATTTGCGAAGTGTTATGTATTCCTCGGCTACACTTCAAATGTATGTAAATGCGACACTTCTTTGCAAGGAAATAGCGATTGCAGATGTCTACGTATCGTAGCAGTAGAGTTCTTATGATTCTTAAAACGCGATATCGCATCTCATTTCTATGTTTCATGGTAAGATATAATATGATTTGCGAAGTGTTATGTATTCTTCGTCTACACATCAAATGAATGTAAATGAGACACTTCCTTGCAAGGAAATAGCGTTTGCAGATGTCTACGTATCGTAGCAATAGATTTCTAATGCTTCTTAAAACGAGATATTGCATCTCATATCTATGTTCCATGATAAGATATAATATTCATTGCGAAGTGTAATGCATTCCTCGTCTACGATTCAAATGAATGTAAATGCGACACTTCCTTGCAAGGAAATAGCGTTTGCAGATGTCTACGTATCGTAGCAATAGAGTTCTTATGATTCTTAAAACGTGATATCGCATCTCATTTCTATGCTTCATGGTAAGGTATAATATGATTTGCGAACTGTTATGTATCCGTCGTCTACACTTCAAATGAATGTAAATGCGACACTTCCTTGCAAGGAAATAGCGTTTGCAGATGTCTACGTATCGTAGCAATAGAGTTCATATCATTCTTAAAAAGCGATATCGCATCTCATTTCTATGTTTCATGGTAAGATAAAACATGATTTGCGAAGTGTTATGTATTCCTCGTCTACACTTCAAATGAATGTGAATGTGACTTCCTCGCTAGGAAATAGCGTTTGCAGATGCCTGCGTATCGTAGCAGTAGAGTTCTAATGCTTCTTAAAACGCGATATCGCATCTCATTTCTATGTTTCATGGTAAGATACAATATGATTTGCGGAGTGTTATGTATTCTTCGTCTACACTTCAAATGAATGTAAATGCGACACTTCTTTGCAAGGAAATAGCGATTGCAGATGTCTACGTATCGTAGCAGTAGAGTTCTTATGATTCTTAAAACGCGATATCGCATCTCATTTCTATGTTTCATGGTAAGATATAATATGATTTGCGGAGTGTTATGTATTCCTCGTCTACAATACAAATGAATGCAAATGCGACACATCCTCGCTAGGAAATAGCGTTTGCAGATGTCTACGTATCGTAGCAAGTTGTGTTCTAATGCTTCTTAAAACGCGATATCGCATCTCATTTCTATGTTTCATGGTAAGATATAATATGATTTGCGAAGTGTTATGTATTCCTCGTCTACACATCAAGTGAATGTAAATGCGACACTTCCTTGCAAGGAAATAGCGTTTGCAGATGTCTACGTATCGTTGCAATAGAGTACTTATGATACTTATAACGCGATATCGCATCTCATTTCTATGTTTCGTGGTAAGGTATAATATGATTTGCGAAGTGTTATGTATCCGTCGTCTACACTTCAAATGAATGTAAATGCGACACTTTCTTGCAGGGAAATAGCGTTTGCAGATGTCTACGTATCTTAGCAATGGATTTCTGATGCTTCTTAAAACGAGATATTGCATCTCATATCTATGTTTCATGACAAGATATAATATTCATTGCGAAGTGTTATGCATTCCTCGTCTACGATTCAGATGAATGTAAATGCGACACTTCCTTGCAAGGGAATAGCGTTTGCAGATGTCTACGTATCGTAGCAATAGAGTTCTTATGATTCTTAAAACGCGATATCGCATCTCATTTCTATGTTTCATGGTAAAGTATAATATGATTTGCGAAGTGTTATGTATCCGTCGTCTACACTTCAAATGAATGTAAATGCGACACTTTCTTGCAAGGAAATAGCGTTTGCAGATGTCTACGTATCGTAGCAATAGAGTTCTAATGCTTCTTAAAACGCGATATCGCATCTCATTTCTATGTTTCATGGTAAGATATAGTATGATTTGCGAAGTGTTATGTATTCCTCGTCTACACATCAAGTGAATGTAAATGCGACACTTCCTTGCAAGGAAATAGCGTTTGCAGATGTCTACGTATCGTTGCAATAGAGTTCTTATGATACTTATAACGCGATATCGCATCTCATTTCTATGTTTCGTGGTAAGGTATAATATGATTTGCGAAGTGTTATGTATCCGGCGTCTACACTTCAAATGAATGTAAATGCGACACTTTCTTGCAGGGAAATAGCGTTTGCAGATGTCTACGTATCTTAGCAATGGATTTCTGATGCTTCTTAAAACGAGATATTGCATCTCATATCTATGTTTCATGACAAGATATAATATTCATTGCGAAGTGTTATGCATTCCTCGTCTACGATTCAGATGAATGTAAATGCGACACTTCCTTGCAAGGAAATAGCGTTTGCAGATGTCTACGTATCGTAGCAATAGAGTTCTTATGATTCTTAAAACGCGATATCGCATCTCATTTCTATGTGTCATGGTAAGATACAATATGATTTGCGAAGTGTTATGTATTCCTCGTCTACACTTCAAATGAATGTGAATGCGACACTTCCTCGCTAGGAAATAGTGTTTGCAGATGTCTACATATCGAAGCAATAGAGTTCAAATGCTTCTTAAAACGAGATATTGCATCTCATATATATGTTTCATGATAAGATATAATATTCATTGCGAAGTGTTATGCATTCCTCGTCTACGATTCAAATGAATGTAAATGCGACACTTCCTTGCAAGGAAATAGCATTTGCAGATGTCTACGTATCGTAGCAATAGAGTTCTAATGCTTCTTAAAACGCGATATCGCATCTCATTTCTATGTTTCGTGGTAAGGTATAATATGATTTGCGAAGTGTTATGTATCCGTCGTCTACACTTCAAATGAATGTAAATGCGACACTTTCTTGCAGGGAAATAGCGTTTGCAGATGTCTACGTATCTTAGCAATGGATTTCTGATGCTTCTTAAAACGAGATATTGCATCTCATATCTATGTTTCATGACAAGATATAATATTCATTGCGAAGTGTTATGCATTCCTCGTCTACGATTCAGATGAATGTAAATGCGACACTTCCTTGCAAGGAAATAGCGTTTGCAGATGTCTACGTATCGTAGCAATAGAGTTCTTATGATTCTTAAAACGCGATATCGCATCTCATTTCTATGTGTCATGGTAAGATACAATATGATTTGCGAAGTGTTATGTATTCCTCGTCTACACTTCAAATGTATGTGAATGCGACACTTCCTCGCTAGGAAATAGTGTTTGCAGATGTCTACGTATCGAAGCAATAGAGTTCAAATGCTTCTTAAAACGAGATATTGCATCTCATATATATGTTTCATGATAAGATATAATATTCATTGCGAAGTGTTATGCATTCCTCGTCTACGATTCAAATGAATGTAAATGCGACACTTCCTTGCAAGGAAATAGCATTTGCAGATGTCTACGTATCGTAGCAATAGAGTTCTAATGCTTCTTAAAACGCGATATCGCATCTCAATTCTATGTTTCATGGTAAGATATAATATGATTTGCGAAGTGTTATGTATTCCTCGTCTACACTTCAAATGAATGTGAATGTGACACTTCCTCGCTAGGAAATAGCGTTTGCAGATGTCTGCGTATCGTAGCAGTAGAGTTCTAATGCTTCTTAAAGCGCGATATCGCATCTCATTTCTATGTTTCATGATAAGATATAATATGATTTGCGAAGTGTCATGTATTCCTCGTCTACACATCAAATGAATGTAAATGCGACACTTCCTTGCAAGGAAATAGCGTTTGCAGATGTCTACGTATCGAAGCAATAGAGTTCAAATGCTTCTTAAAACGCGATATCACATCTCATTCCTATGTTTCATGGTAAGATATAATATGATTTGCGAAGTATCATGTATTCCTCGTCTACACTTCAAATGAATGTAAATGCGACACTTCCTTGCATGGAAATAGCGTTAGCAGATGTCTACGTATCGAAGCAATAGAGTTCAAATGCTTCTTAAAACGAGATATTGCATCTCATATCTATGTTTCATGATAAGATATAATATTCATTGCGAAGTGTCATGTATTCCTCGTCTACGATTCAAATGAAAGTAAATGCGACACTTCCTTGCAAGGTAGTAGCGATTTCACATGTCTACGTATCGTAGCAATAGAGTTCATATCATTCTTAAAAAGCGATATCGCATCTCATTTCTATGTTTCATGGTAAGATAAAACATGATTTGCGAAGTGTTATGTATTCCTCGTCTACACTTCAAATGAATGTGAATGTGACTTCCTCGCTAGGAAATAGCGTTTGCAGATGTCTGCGTATCGTAGCAGTAGAGTTCTTATGATTCTTAAAACGCGATATCGCATCACATTTCTATGTTTCATGGTAAGATATAATATGATTTGCGGAGTGTTATGTATTCCTCGTCTACACTTCAAATGAATGTAAATGCGACATTTCTTTGCAAGGAAATAGCGATTGCAGATGTCTACGTATCGTAGCAGTAGAGTTCTTATGATTCTTAAAACGCGATATCGCATCTCATTTCTATGCTTCATGGTAAGGTATAATATGATTTGCGAACTGTTATGTATCCGTCGTCTACACTTCAAATGAATGTAAATGCGACACTTCTTTGCAAGGAAATAGCGATTGCAGATGTCTACGTATCGTAGCAGTAGAGTTCTTATGATTCTTAAAACGCGATATCGCATCTCATTTCTATGTTTCATGGTAAGATATAATATGATTTGCGAAGTGTTATGTATTCTTCGTCTACACATCAAATGAATGTAAATGAGACACTTCCTTGCAAGGAAATAGCGTTTGCAGATGTCTACGTATCGTAGCAATAGAGTTCTAATGCTTCTTAAAACGAGATATTGCATCTCATATCTATGTTCCATGATAAGATATAATATTCATTGCGAAGCGTTATGCATTCCTCGTCTACGATTCAAATGAATGTAAATACGACACTTCCTTGCAAGGAAATAGCGTTTGCAGATGTCTACGTATCGTAGCAATAGAGTTCTAATGCTTCTTAAAACGCGATATCGCATCTCATTTCTATGCTTCATGGTAAGGTATAATATGATTTGCGAACTGTTATGTATCCGTCGTCTACACTTCAAATGAATGTAAATGCGACACTTCCTTGCAAGGAAATAGCGTTTGCAGATGTCCACGTATCGTAGCAGTAGAGTTCTTATGATTCTTAAAACGCGATATCGCATCTCATTTCTATGTTTCATGGTAAGATATAATATGATTTGCGAAGTGTTATGTATTCTTCGTCTACACATCAAATGAATGTAAATGAGACACTTCCTTGCAAGGAAATAGCGTTTGCAGATGTCTACGTATCGTAGCAATAGATTTCTAATGCTTCTTAAAACGAGATATTGCATCTCATATCTATGTTCCATGATAAGATATAATATTCATTGCGAAGTGTTATGCATTCCTCGTCTACGATTCAAATGAATGTAAATGCGACACTTCCTTGCAAGGAAATAGCGTTTGCAGATGTCTACGTATCGTAGCAATAGAGTTCTTATGATTCTTAAAACGTGATATCGCATCTCATTTCTATGCTTCATGGTAAGGTATAATATGATTTGCGAACTGTTATGTATCCGTCGTCTACACTTCAAATGAATGTAAATGCGACACTTCCTTGCAAGGAAATAGCGTTTGCAGATGTCTACGTATCGTAGCAATAGAGTTCTAATGCTTCTTAAAACGCGATATCGCATCTCATTTCTATGTTTCATGGTAAGATATAATACGATTTGCGAAGTGTTATGTATTCCTCGGCTACACTTCAAATGAATGTAAATGCGACACTTCTTTGCAAGGAAATAGCGATTGCAGATGTCTACGTATCGTAGCAGTAGAGTTCTTATGATTCTTAAAACGCGATATCGCATCTCATTTCTATGTTTCATGGTAAGATATAATATGATTTGCGAAGTGTTATGTATTCTTCGTCTACACATCAAATGAATGTAAATGAGACACTTCCTTGCAAGGAAATAGCGTTTGCAGATGTCTACGTATCGTAGCAATAAAGTTCTTATGATTCTTAGAAAGCGATATCGCATCTCATTTCTATGTTTCATGGTAAAGTATAATATGATTTGCGAAGTGTTATGTATTCCTCGTCTACACATCAAATGAATGTAAATGCGACACTTCCTTGCAAGGAAATAGCGTTTGCAGATGTCTACGTATCGTAGCAATAGAGTTCTAATGCTTCTTAAAACGAGATATTGCATCTCATATCTATGTTTCATGATAAGATATAATATTCATTGCGAAGTGTTATGCATTCCTCGTGTACGATTCAAATGAATGTAAATGCGACACTTCCTTGCAAGGAAATAGCGTTTGCAGATGTCTACGTATCGTAGCAATAGAGTTCTTATGATTCTTAGAACGCTATATTGCATCTCATTTTTACGTTTCATGGTAAGATATAATATGATTTGCGAAGTGTCATGTATGCCTCGTCTACGATTCAAATGAAAGTAAATGCGACACTTCCTTGCAAGGAAATAGCGTTTGCAGATGTCTACGTATCGTAGCAATAGAGTTCTAATGCTTCTTAAAACGCGATATCGCATCTCATTTCTATGTTTCATGGTAAGATATAATACGATTTGCGAAGTGTTATGTATTCCTCGGATACACTTCAAATGAATGTAAATGCGACACTTCTTTGCAAGGAAATAGCGATTGCAGATGTCTACGTATCGTAGCAGTAGAGTTCTTATGATTCTTAAAACGCGATATCGCATCTCATTTCTATGTTTCATGGTAAGATATAATATGATTTGCGAAGTGTTATGTATTCTTCGTCTACACATCAAATGAATGTAAATGAGACACTTCCTTGCAAGGAAATAGCGTTTGCAGATGTCTACGTATCGTAGCAATAAAGTTCTTATGATTCATAAAAAGCGATATCGCATCTCATTTCTATGTTTCATGGTAAAGTATAATATGATTTGCGAAGTGTTATGTATCCGTCGTCTACACTTCAAATGAATGTAAATGCGACACTTTCTTGCAAGGAAATAGCGTTTGCAGATGTCTACGTATCGTAGCAATGGATTTTTGATGCTTCTTAAAACGCGATATCGCATCTCATTTCTATGTTTCATGGTAAGATATAATATGATTTGCGAAGTGTTTTGTATTCCTCGTCTACACTTCAAATGAATGTAAATGCGACACTTCTTTGCAAGGAAATAGCGTTTGCAGATGTCTACGTATCGTTGCAATAGAGTTCTTATGATTCTTAAGACGCGATATCGCATCTCATTTCTATGTTTCATGGTAAGATACAATATGATTTGCGAAGTGTTATGTATTCCTCGTCTACACATCAAATGAATGTAAGTGCGACACTTCCTTGCAAGGAAATGGCGTTTGCAGATGTCTACGTATCGTAGCAATAGAGTTCTAATGCTTCTTAAAACGAGATATTGCATCTCATATCTATGTTTCATGATAAGATATAATATTCATTGCGAAGTGTTATGCATTCCTCGTGTACGATTCAAATGAATGTAAATGCGACACTTCCTTGCAAGGAAATAGCGTTTGCAGATGTCTACGTATCGTAGCAATAGAGTTCTTATGATTCTTAGAACGCTATATTGCATCTCATTTTTACGTTTCATGGTAAGATATAATATGATTTGCGAAGTGTCATGTATGCCTCGTCTACGATTCAAATGAAAGTAAATGCGACACTTCCTTGCAAGGAAATAGCGTTTGCAGATGTCTACGTATCGTAGCAACAGAGTTCTAATGCTTCTTAAAACGCGATATCGCATCTCATTTCTATGTTTCATGGTAAGATATAATATGATTTGCGAAGTGTTATGCATTCCTCGTCTACGATTCAAATGAATGTAAATGCGACACTTCCTTGCAAGGAAATAGCGTTTGCAGATGTGTACGTATCGTAGCAATAGAGTTCTTATGATTCTTAGAACGCTATATTGCATCTCATTTTTACGTTTCATGGTAAGATATAATATGATTTGCGAAGTGTTATGTATTCCTCGTCTACACTTCAAATGAATGTGAATGTGACACTTCCTCGCTAGGAAATAGCGTTTGCAGATGTCTGCGTATCGTAGCAGTAGAGTTCTAATGCTTCTTAAAACGCGATATCGCATCTCATTTCTATGTTTCATGGTAAGGTATAATATGATTTGGGAAGTGTTATGTATTCCCCGTCTACACTTCAAATGAATGTAAATGCGACACTTTCTTGCAAGGAAATAGCGTTTGCAGATGTCTACGTATCGTAGCAATGGATTTCTGATGCTTCTTAAAACGCGATATCGCATCTCATTTCTATGCTTCATGGTAAGGTATAATATGATTTGCGAACTGTTATGTATCCGTCGTCTACACTTCAAATGAATGTAAATGCGACACTTCCTTGCAAGGAAATAGCGTTTGCAGATGTCTACGTATCGTAGCAGTAGAGTTCTTATGATTCTTAAAACGCGATATCGCATCTCATTTCTATGTTTCATGGTAAGATATAATATGATTTGCGAAGTGTTATGTATTCTTCGTCTACACATCAAATGAATGTAAATGAGACACTTCCTTGCAAGGAAATAGCGTTTGCAGATGTCTACGTATCGTAGCAATAGATTTCTAATGCTTCTTAAAACGAGATATTGCATCTCATATCTATGTTTCATGACAAGATATAATATTCATTGCGAAGTGTTATGCATTCCTCGTGTACGATTCAAATGAATGTAAATGCGACACTTCCTTGCAAGGAAATAGCGTTTGCAGATGTCTACGTATCGTAGCAATAGAGTTCTTATGATTCTTAGAACGCTATATTGCATCTCATTTTTACGTTTCATGGTAAGATATAATATGATTTGCGAAGTGTCATGTATGCCTCGTCTACGATTCAAATGAAAGTAAATGCGACACTTCCGTGCAAGGAAATAGCGTTTGCAGATGTCTACGTATCGTAGCAATAGAGTTCTAATGCTTCTTAAAACGCGATATCGCATCTCATTTCTATGTTTCATGGTAAGATATAATACGATTTGCGAAGTGTTATGTATTCCTCGGATACACTTCAAATGAATGTAAATGCGACACTTCTTTGCAAGGAAATAGCGATTGCAGATGTCTACGTATCGTAGCAGTAGAGTTCTTATGATTCTTAAAACGCGATATCGCATCTCATTTCTATGTTTCATGGTAAGATATAATATGATTTGCGAAGTGTTATGTATTCTTCGTCTACACATCAAATGAATGTAAATGAGACACTTCCTTGCAAGGAAATAGCGTTTGCAGATGTCTACGTATCGTAGCAATAAAGTTCTTATGATTCTTAAAAAGCGATATCGCATCTCATTTCTATGTTTCATGGTAAAGTATAATATGATTTGCGAAGTGTTATGTATCCGTCGTCTACACTTCAAATGAATGTAAATGCGACACTTTCTTGCAAGGAAATAGCGTTTGCAGATGTCTACGTATCGTAGCAATGGATTTTTGATGCTTCTTAAAACGCGATATCGCATCTCATTTCTATGTTTCATGGTAAGATATAATATGATTTGCGAAGTGTTTTGTATTCCTCGTCTACACTTCAAATGAATGTAAATGCGACACTTCTTTGCAAGGAAATAGCGTTTGCAGATGTCTACGTATCGTTGCAATAGAGTTCTTATGATTCTTAAGACGCGATATCGCATCTCATTTCTATGTTTCATGGTAAGATACAATATGATTTGCGAAGTGTTATGTATTCCTCGTCTACACATCAAATGAATGTAAGTGCGACACTTCCTTGCATGGAAATGGCGTTTGCAGATGTCTACGTATCGTAGCAATAGAGTTCTAATGCTTCTTAAAACGAGATATTGCATCTCATATCTATGTTTCATGATAAGATATAATATTCATTGCGAAGTGTTATGCATTCCTCGTGTACGATTCAAATGAATGTAAATGCGACACTTCCTTGCAAGGAAATAGCGTTTGCAGATGTCTACGTATCGTAGCAATAGAGTTCTTATGATTCTTAGAACGCTATATTGCATCTCATTTTTACGTTTCATGGTAAGATATAATATGATTTGCGAAGTGTCATGTATGCCTCGTCTACGATTCAAATGAAAGTAAATGCGACACTTCCTTGCAAGGAAATAGCGTTTGCAGATGTCTACGTATCGTAGCAACAGAGTTCTAATGCTTCTTAAAACGCGATATCGCATCTCATTTCTATGTTTCATGGTAAGATATAATATGATTTGCGAAGTGTTATGCATTCCTCGTCTACAATTCAAATGAATGTAAATGCGACACTTCCTTGCAAGGAAATAGCGTTTGCAGATGTGTACGTATCGTAGCAATAGAGTTCTTATGATTCTTAGAACGCTATATTGCATCTCATTTTTACGTTTCATGGTAAGATATAATATGATTTGCGAAGTGTTATGTATTCCTCGTCTACACTTCAAATGAATGTGAATGTGACACTGCCTCGCTAGGAAATAGCGTTTGCAGATGTCTGCGTATCGTAGCAGTAGAGTTCTAATGCTTCTTAAAACGCGATATCGCATCTCATTTCTATGTTTCATGGTAAGGTATAATATGATTTGGGAAGTGTTATGTATTCCTCGTCTACACTTCAAATGAATGTAAATGCGACACTTTCTTGCAAGGAAATAGCGTTTGCAGATGTCTACGTATCGTAGCAATGGATTTCTGATGCTTCTTAAAACGCGATATCGCATCTCATTTCTATGCTTCATGGTAAGGTATAATATGATTTGCGAACTGTTATGTATCCGTCGTCTACACTTCAAATGAATGTAAATGCGACACTTCCTTGCAAGGAAATAGCGTTTGCAGATGTCTACGTATCGTAGCAGTAGAGTTCTTATGATTCTTAAAACGCGATATCGCATCTCATTTCTATGTTTCATGGTAAGATATAATATGATTTGCGAAGTGTTATGTATTCTTCGTCTACACATCAAATGAATGTAAATGAGACACTTCCTTGCAAGGAAATAGCGTTTGCAGATGTCTACGTATCGTAGCAATAGATTTCTAATGCTTCTTAAAACGAGATATTGCATCTCATATCTATGTTCCATGATAAGATATAATATTCATTGCGAAGTGTTATGCATTCCTCGTCTACGATTCAAATGAATGTAAATGCGACACTTCCTTGCAAGGAAATAGCGTTTGCAGATGTCTACGTATCGTAGCATTAGAGTTCTTATGATTCTTAAAACGTGATATCGCATCTCATTTCTATGCTTCATGGTAAGGTATAATATGATTTGCGAACTGATATGTATCCGTCGTCTACACTTCAAATGAATGTAAATGCGACACTTCCTTGCAAGGAAATAGCGTTCGCAGATGTCTACGTATCGTAGCAATAGAGTTCTAATGCTTCTTAAAACGCGATATCGCATCTCATTTCTATGTTTCATGGTAAGATATAATACGATTTGCGAAGTGTTATGTATTCCTCGGCTACACTTCAAATGAATGTAAATGCGACACTTCTTTGCAAGGAAATAGCGATTGCAGATGTCTACGTATCGTAGCAGTAGAGTTCTTATGATTCTTAAAACGCGATATCGCATCTCATTTCTATGTTTCATGGTAAGATATAATATGATTTGCGAAGTGTTATGTATTCTTCGTCTACACATCAAATGAATGTAAATGAGACACTTCCTTGCAAGGAAATAGCGTTTGCAGATATCTACGTATCGTAGCAATAAAGTTCTTATGATTCTTAGAAAGCGATATCGCATCTCATTTCTATGTTTCATGGTAAAGTATAATATGATTTGCGAAGTGTTATGTATCCGTCGTCTACACTTCAAATGAATGTAAATGCGACACTTTCTTGCAAGGAAATAGCGTTTGCAGATGTCTACGTATCGTAGCAATAGAGTTCTAATGCTTCTTAAAACGAGATATTGCATCTCATATCTATGTTTCATGATAAGATATAATATTCATTGCGAAGTGTTATGCATTCCTCGTGTACGATTCAAATGAATGTAAATGCGACACTTCCATGCAAGGAAATAGCGTTTGCAGATGTTTACGTATCGTAGCAATAGAGTTCTTATGATTCTTAGAACGCTATATTGCATCTCATTTTTACGTTTCATGGTAAGATATAATATGATTTGCGAAGTGTCATGTATGCCTCGTCTACGATTCAAATGAAAGTAAATGCGACACTTCCTTGCAAGGAAATAGCGTTTGCAGATGTCTACGTATCGTAGCAATGGATTTTTGATGCTTCTTAAAACGCGATATCGCATCTCATTTCTATGTTTCATGGCAAGATATAATATGATTTGCGAAGTGTTTTGTATTCCTCGTCTACACTTCAAATGAATGTAAATGCGACACTTCTTTGCAAGGAAATAGCGTTTGCAGATGTCTGCGTATCGTTGCAATAGAGTTCTTATGATTCTTAAGACGCGATATCGCATCTCATTTCTATGTTTCATGGTAAGATACAATATGATTTGCGAAGTGTTATGTATTCCTCGTCTACACATCAAATGAATGTAAATGCGACACTTCCTTGCAAGGAAATAGCGTTTGCAGATGTCTGCGTATCGTAGCAATAGAGTTCTAATGCTTCTTAAAACGAGATATTGCATCTCATATCTATGTTTCATGATAAGATATAATATTCATTGCGAAGTGTTATGCATTCCTCGTGTACGATTCAAATGAATGTAGATGCGACACTTCCTTGCAAGGAAATAGCGTTTGCAGATGTCTACGTATCGTAGCAATAGAGTTCTTATGATTCTTAGAACGCTATATTGCATCTCATTTTTACGTTTCATGGTAAGATATAATATGATTTGCGAAGTGTCATGTATGCCTCGTCTACGATTCAAATGAAAGTAAATGCGACACTTCCTTGCAAGGAAATAGCGTTTGCAGATGTCTACGTATCGTAGCAACAGAGATCTAATGCTTCTTAAAACGCGATATCGCATCTCATTTCTATGTTTCATGGTAAGATATAATATGATTTGCGAAGTGTTATGCATTCCTCGTCTACGATTCAAATGAATGTAAATGCGACACTTCCTTGCAAGGAAATAGCGTTTGCAGATGTGTACGTATCGTAGCAATAGAGTTCTTATGATTCTTAGAACGCTATATTGCATCTCATTTTTACGTTTCATGGTAAGATATAATATGATTTGCGAAGTGTTATGTATTCCTCGTCTACACTTCAAATGAATGTGAATGTGACACTTCCTCGCTAGGAAATAGCGTTTGCAGATGTCTGCGTATCGTAGCAGTAGAGTTCTAATGCTTCTTAAAACGCGATATCGCATCTCATTTCTATGTTTCATGGTAAGGTATAATATGATTTGGGAAGTGTTATGTATTCCTCGTCTACACTTCAAATGAATGTAAATGCGACACTTTCTTGCAAGGAAATAGCGTTTGCAGATGTCTACGTATCGTAGCAATGGATTTCTGATGCTTCTTAAAACGCGATATCGCATCTCATTTCTATGTTTCATGGTAAAGTATAATATGATTTGCGAAGTGTTATGTATCCGTCGTCTACACTTCAAATGAATGTAAATGCGACACTTTCTTGCAAGGAAATAGCGTTTGCAGATGTCTACGTATCGTAGCAATGGATTTTTGATGCTTCTTAAAACGCGATATCGCATCTCATTTCTATGTTTCATGGTAAGATATAATATGATTTGCGAAGTGTTTTGTATTCCTCGTCTACACTTCAAATGAATGTAAATGCGACACTTCTTTGCAAGGAAATAGCGTTTGCAGATGTCTGCGTATCGTTGCAATAGAGTTCTTATGATTCTTAAGACGCGATATCGCATCTCATTTCTATGTTTCATGGTAAGATACAATATGATTTGCGAAGTGTTATGCATTCCTCGTCTACGATTCAAATGAATGTAAATGCGACACTTCCTTGCAAGGAAATAGCGTTTGCAGATGTGTACGTATCGTAGCAATAGAGTTCCTATGATTCTTAGAACGCTATATTGCATCTCATTTTTACGTTTCATGGTAAGATATAATATGATTTGCGAAGTGTTATGTATTCCTCGTCTACACTTCAAATGAATGTGAATGTGACACTTCCTCGCTAGGAAATAGCGTTTGCAGATGTCTGCGTATCGTAGCAGTAGAGTTCTAATGCTTCTTAAAACGCGATATCGCATCTCATTTCTATGTTTCATGGTAAGGTATAATATGATTTGGGAAGTGTTATGTATTCCTCGTCTACACTTCAAATGAATGTAAATGCGACACTTTCTTGCAAGGAAATAGCGTTTGCAGATGTCTACGTATCGTAGCAATGGATTTCTGATGCTTCTTAAAACGCGATATCGCATCTCATTTCTATGTTTCATGGTAAGATATAATATGATATGCGAAGTGTCATGTATTCCACGTCCACGCTTCAAATGAATGTAAATGCGACACTTCCTTGCAAGGAAATAGCGTTTGCAGATGTCTACGTATCGTAGCAATAGAGTTCTTATGATTCTTAAAACGCGATATTGCATCTCATATCTATGTTTCATGATAAGATATAATATTCATTGCGAAGTGTCATGTATTCCTCGTCTACGATTCAAATGAAAGTAAATGCGACACTTCCTTGCAAGGTAGTAGCGACTGCACATGTCTACGTATCGTAGCAATAGAGTTCATATCATTCTTAAAAAGCGATATCGCATCTCATTTCTATGTTTCATGGTAAGATAAAACATGATTTGCGAAGTGTTATGTATTCCTCGTCTACACTTCAAATGAATGTGAATGTGACTTCCTCGCTAGGAAATAGCGTTTGCAGATGCCTGCGTATCGTAGCAGTAGAGTTCTAATGCTTCTTAAAACGCGATATCGCATCTCATTTCTATGTTTCATGGTAAGATACAATATGATTTGCGGAGTGTTATGTATTCCTCGTCTACACTTCAAATGAATGTAAATGCGACACTTCTTGCAGGGAAATAGCGTTTGCAGATGTCTACGTATCTTAGCAATGGATTTCTGATGCTTCTTAAAACGAGATATTGCACCTCATATCTATGTTTCATGACAAGATATAATATTCATTGCGAAGTGTTATGCATTCCTCGTCTACACTTCAAATGAATGTAAATGCGACACTTTCTTGCAAGGAAATAGCGTTTGCAGATGTCTACGTATCGTAGCAATGGATTTCTGATGCTTCTTAAAACGCGATATCGCATCTCATTTCTATGTTTCATGGTAAGATATAATATGATATGCGAAGTGTCATGTATTCCACGTCCACGCTTCAAATGAATGTAAATGCGACACTTCCTTGCAAGGAAATAGCGTTTGCAGATGTCTACGTATCGTAGCAATAGAGTTCTTATGATTCTTAAAACGCGATATTGCATCTCATATCTATGTTTCATGATAAGATATAATATTCATTGCGAAGTGTCATGTATTCCTCGTCTACGATTCAAATGAAAGTAAATGCGACACTTCCTTGCAAGGTAGTAGCGACTGCACATGTCTACGTATCGTAGCAATAGAGTTCATATCATTCTTAAAAAGCGATATCGCATCTCATTTCTATGTTTCATGGTAAGATAAAACATGATTTGCGAAGTGTTATGTATTCCTCGTCTACACTTCAAATGAATGTGAATGTGACTTCCTCGCTAGGAAATAGCGTTTGCAGATGCCTGCGTATCGTAGCAGTAGAGTTCTAATGCTTCTTAAAACGCGATATCGCATCTCATTTCTATGTTTCATGGTAAGATACAATATGATTTGCGGAGTGTTATGTATTCCTCGTCTACACTTCAAATGAATGTAAATGCGACACTTCTTTGCAAGGAAATAGCGACTGCAGATGTCTACGTATCGCAGCAGTAGAGTTCTTATGATTCTTAAAACGCGATATCGCATCTCATTTCTATGTTTCATGGTAAGATATAATATGATTTGCGGAGTGTTATGTATTCCTCGTCTACAATACAAATGAATGCAAATGCGACACATCCTCGCTAGGAAATAGCGTTTGCAGATGTCTACGTATCGTAGCAAGTTGAGTTCTAATGCTTCTTAAAACGCGATATCGCATCTCATTTCTATGTTTCATGGTAAGATATAATATGATTTGCGAAGTGTTATGTATTCCTCGTCTACACATCAAGTGAATGTAAATGCGACACTTCCTTGCAAGGAAATAGCGTTTGCAGATGTCTACGTATCGTTGCAATAGAGTTCTTATGATACTTATAACGCGATATCGCATCTCATTTCTATGTTTCGTGGTAAGGTATAATATGATATGCGAAGTGTTATGTATCCGTCGTCTACACTTCAAATGAATGTAAATGCGACACTTTCTTGCAGGGAAATAGCGTTTGCAGATGTCTACGTATCTTAGCAATGGATTTCTGATGCTTCTTAAAACGAGATATTGCACCTCATATCTATGTTTCATGACAAGATATAATATTCATTGCGAAGTGTTATGCATTCCTCGTCTACGATTCAGATGAATGTAAATGCGACACTTCCTTGCAAGGAAATAGCGTTTGCAGGTGTCTACGTATCGTAGCAATAGAGTTCTTATGATTCTTAAAACGCGATATCGCATCTCATTTCTATGTGTCATGGTAAGATACAATATGATTTGCGAAGTGTTATGTATTCCTCGTCTACACTTCAAATGAATGTGAATGCGACACTTCCTCGCTAGGAAATAGTGTTTGCAGATGTCTACGTATCGAAGCAATAGAGTTCAAATGCTTCTTAAAACGAGATATTGCATCTCATATATATGTTTCATGATAAGATATAATATTCATTGCGAAGTGTTATGCATTCCTCGTCTACGATTCAAATGAATGTAAATGCGACACTTCCTTGCAAGGAAATAGCATTTGCAGATGTCTACGTATCGTAGCAATAGAGTTCTAATGCTTCTTAAAACGCGATATCGCATCTCATTTCTATGTTTCATGGTAAGATATAATATGATTTGCGAAGTGTTATGTATTCCTCGTCTACACTTCAAATGAATGTGAATGTGACACTTCCTCGCTAGGAAATAGCGTTTGCAGATGTCTGCGTATCGTAGCAGTAGAGTTCTAATGCTTCTTAAAGCGCGATATCGCATCTCATTTCTATGTTTCATGATAAGATATAATATGATTTGCGAAGTGTCATGTATTCCTCGTCTACACATCAAATGAATGTAAATGCGACACTTCCTTGCAAGGAAATAGCGTTTGCAGATGTCTGCGTATCGTAGCAGTAGAGTTCTAATGCTTCTTAAAGCGCGATATCGCATCTCATTTCTATGTTTCATGATAAGATATAATATAATTTGCGAAGTGTCATGTATTCCTCGTCTACACTTCAAATGAATGTAAATGCGACACTCCCCTGCATGGAAATAGCGTTAGCATATGTCTACGTATCGAAGCAATAGAGTTCAAATGCTTCTTAAAACGAGATATTGCATCTCATATCTATGTTTCATGATAAGATATAATATTCATTGCGAAGTGTCATGTATTCCTCGTCTACGATTCAAATGAAAGTAAATGCGACACTTCCTTGCAAGGTAGTAGCGATTGCACAAGTCTACGTATCGTAGCAATAGAGTTCATATCATTCTTAAAAAGCGATATCGCATCTCATTTCTATGTTTCATGGTAAGATAAAACATGATTTGCGAAGTGTTATGTATTCCTCGTCTACACTTCAAATGAATGTGAATGTGACTTCCTCGCTAGGAAATAGCGTTTGCAGATGTCTGCGTATCGTAGCAGTAGAGTTCTTATGATTCTTAAAACGCGATATCGCATCACATTTCTATGTTTCATGGTAAGATATAATATGATTTGCGGAGTGTTATGTATTCCTCGTCTACACTTCAAATGAATGTAAATGCGACACTTCTTTGCAAGGAAATAGCGATTGCAGATGTCTACGTATCGTAGCAGTAGAGTCCTTATGATACTTAAAACGCGATATCGCATCTCATTTCTATGTTTCATGGTAAGATATAATATGATTTGCGGAGTGTTATGTATTCCTCGTCTACAATTCAAATGAATGCAAATGCGACACATCCTCGCTAGGAAATAGCGTTTGCAGATGTCTACGTATCGTAGCAAGTTGAGTTCTAATGCTTCTTAAAACGCGATATCGCATCTCATTTCTATGTTTCATGGTAAGATATAATATGATTTGCGAAGTGTTATGTATTCCTCGTCTACACATCAAATGGATGTAAATGCGACACTTCCTTGCAAGGAAATAGCGTTTGCAGATGTCTACGTATCGTTGCAATAGAGTTCTTATGATTCTTAAAACGCGATATCGCATCTCATTTTTATGTTTCGTGGTAAGGTATAATATGATTTGCGAAGTGTTATGTATCCGTCGTCTACACTTCAAATAAATGTAAATGCGACACTTTCTTGCAGGGAAATAGCGTTTGCAGGTGTCTACGCATCTTAGCAATGGATTTCTGATGTTTCTTAAAACGAGATATTGCATCTCATATCTATGTTTCATGACAAGATATAATATTCATTGCGAAGTGTTATGCATTCCTCGTCTACGATTCAGATGAATGTAAATGCGACACTTCCTTGCAAGGAAATCGCGTTTGCAGATGTCTACGTATCGTAGCAATAGAGTTCTTATGATTCTTAAAACGCGATATTGCATCTCATTTCTATGTGTCATGGTACGATACAATATGATTTGCGAAGTGTTATGTATTCCTCGTCTACACTTGAAATGAATGTGAATGCGACACTTCCTCGCTAGGAAATAGTGTTTGCAGATGTCTACGTATCGAAGCAATAGAGTTCAAATGCTTCTTAAAACGAGATATTGCATCTCATATATATGTTTCATGATTAGATATAATATTCATTGCGAAGTGTTATGCATTCCTCGTCTACGATTCAAATGAATGTAAATGCGACACTTCCTTGCAAGAAAATAGCATTTGCAGATGTCTACGTATCGTAGCAATAGAGTTCTAATGCTTCTTAAAACGCGATATCGCATCTCATTTCTATGTTTCATGGTAAGATATAATATGATTTGCGAAGTGTTATGTATTCCTCGTCTACACTTCAAATGAATGTGAATGTGACACTTCCTCGCTAGGAAATAGCGTTTGCAGATGTCTACGTATCGTAGCAATGGATTTTTGATGCTTCTTAAAACGCGATATCGCATCTCATTTCTATGTTTCATGGTAAGATATAATATGATTTGCGAAGTGTTTTGTATTCCTCGTCTACACTTCAAATGAATGTAAATGCGACACTTCTTTGCAAGGAAATAGCGTTTGCAGATGTCTACGTATCGTTGCAATAGAGTTCTTATGATTCTTAAGACGCGATATCGCATCTCATTTCTATGTTTCATGGTAAGATACAATATGATATGCGAAGTGTCATGTATTCCACGTCCACGCTTCAAATGAATGTAAATGCGACACTTCCTTGCAAGGAAATAGCGTTTGCAGATGTCTACGTATCGAAGCAATAGAGTTCAAATGCTTCTTAAAACGCGATATCACATCTCATTCCTATGTTTCATGGTAAGATATAATATGATTTGCGAAGTATCATGTATTCCTCGTCTACACTTCAAATGAATGTAAATGCGACACTTCCCTGCATGGAAATAGCGTTAGCAGATGTCTACGTATCGAAGCAATAGAGTTCAAATGCTTCTTAAAACGAGATATTGCATCTCATATCTATGTTTCATGATAAGATATAATATTCATTGCGAAGTGTCATGTATTCCTCGTCTACGATTCAAATGAAAGTAAATGCGACACTTCCTTGCAAGGTAGTAGCGATTGCACATGTCTACGTATCGTAGCAATAGAGTTCATATCATTCTTAAAAAGCGATATCGCATCTCATTTCTATGTTTCATGGTAAGATAAAACATGATTTGCGAAGTGTTATGTATTCCTCGTCTACACTTCAAATGAATGTGAATGTGACTTCCTCGCTAGGAAATAGCGTTTGCAGATGTCTGCGTATCGTAGCAGTAGAGTTCTTATGATTCTTAAAACGCGATATCGCATCACATTTCTATGTTTCATGGTAAGATATAATATGATTTGCGGAGTGTTATGTATTCCTCGTCTACACTTCAAATGAATGTAAATGCGACACTTCTTTGCAAGGAAATAGCGATTGCAGATGTCTACGTATCGTAGCAGTAGAGTCCTTATGATACTTAAAACGCGATATCGCATCTCATTTCTATGTTTCATGGTAAGATATAATATGATTTGCGGAGTGTTATGTATTCCTCGTCTACAATTCAAATGAATGCAAATGCGACACATCCTCGCTAGGAAATAGCGTTTGCAGATGTCTACGTATTGTAGCAAGTTGAGTTCTAATGCTTCTTAAAACGCGATATCGCATCTCATTTCTATGTTTCATGGTAAGCTATAATATGTTTTGCGAAGTGTTATGTATTCATCGTCTACACATCAAATGGATGCAAATGCGACACTTCCTTGCAAGGAAATAGCGTTTGCAGATGTCTACGTATCGTTGCAACAGAGTTCTTATGATTCTTAAAACGCGATATTGCATCTCATTTCTATGTGTCATGGTAAGATACAATATGATTTGCGAAGTGTTATGTATTCCTCGTCTACACTTGAAATGAATGTGAATGCGACTCTTCCTCGCTAGGAAATAGTGTTTGCAGATGTCTACGTATCGAAGCAATAGAGTTCAAATGCTTCTTAAAACGAGATATTGCATCTCATATATATGTTTCATGATAAGATATAATATTCATTGCGAAGTGTTATGCATTCCTCGTCTACGATTCAAATGAATGTAAATGCGACACTTCCTTGCAAGGAAATAGCATTTGCAGATGTCTACGTATCGTAGCAATAGAGTTCTAATGCTTCTTAAAACGCGATATCGCATCTCACTTCTATGTTTCATGGTAAGATATAATATGATTTGCGAAGTGTTTTGTATTCCTCGTCTACACTTCAAATGAATGTGAATGTGACACTTCCTCGCTAGGAAATAGCGTTTGCAGATGTCTGCGTATCGTAGCAGTAGAGTTCTAATGCTTCTTAAAACGCTATATCGCATCTCATTTCTATGTTTCATGGTAAGATACAATATGATTTGCGAAGTGTTATGTATTTCTCGTCTACACTTCAAATGAATGCGAATGCGACACTTCCTCGCTAGGAAATAGCGTTTGCAGATGTCTACGTATCGAAGCAATAGAGTTCAAATGCTTCTTAAAACGCGATATCGCATCTCATTTCTATGTTTCATGGTAAGATATAATACGACTTTCGAAGTGTTATGTATTCCTCGGCTACACTTCAAATGAATGTAAATGCGACACTTCTTTGCAAGGAAATAGCGATTGCAGATGTCCACGTATCGAAGCAATAGAGTTCAAATGCTTCTTAAAACGAGATATTGCATCTCATATCTATGTTTCATGATAAGATATAATATTCATTGCGAAGTGTTATGCATTCCTCGTCTACGATTCAAATGAATGTAAATGCGACACTTCCTTGCAAGGAAATAGCGTTTGCAGATGTCTACGGATCGTAGCAATAGAGTTCTAATGCTTCTTAAAACGCGATATCGCATCTCATTTCTATGTTTCATGGTAAGATATAATACGATTTGCGAAGTGTTATGTATTCCTCGGCTACACTTCAAATGAATGTAAATGCGACACTTCTTTGCAAGGAAATAGCGACTGCAGATGTCTACGTATCGTAGCAGTAGAGTTCTTATGATTCTTAAAACGCGATATCGAATCTCATTTCTATGTTTCATGGTAAGATATAATATGATTTGCGGAGTGTTATGTATTCCTCGTCTACACTTCAAATGAATGCAAATGCGACACTTCCTCGCTAGGAAATAGCGTTTGCAGATGTCTACGTATCGTAGCAGTTGAGTTCTAATGCTTCTTAAAACGCGATATCGCATCTCATTTCTATGTTTCATGGTAAGATATAATATGATTTGCGAAGTGTTATGTATTCCTCGTCTACACATCAAATGAATGTAAATGCGACACTTGCTTGCAAGGAAATAGCGTTTGCAGATGTCTACGTATCGTTGCAATAGAGTTCTTATGATTCTTAAAACGCGATATCGCATCTCATCTCTATGTTTCATGGTAAGGTATAATATGATTTGCGAAGTGTTATGTATCCGTCGTCTACACTTCAAATGAATGTAAATGCGACCCTTTCTTGCAAGGAAATAGCGTTTGCAGATGTCTACGTATGGTAGTAATGGATTTCTGATGCTTCTTAAAACGCGATATCGCATGTCATTTCTATGTTTCATGGTAAGATATAATATGATTTGCGAAGTGTTATGTATTCCTCGTCTACACATCAAATGAATGTAAATGCGACACTTGCTTGCAAGGAAATAGCGTTTGCAGATGTCTACGTATCGTTGCAATAGAGTTCTTATGATTCTTAAAACGCGATATCGCATCTCATTTCTATGTTTCATGGTAAGGTATAATATGATTTGCGAAGTGTTATGTATCCGTCGTCTACACTTCAAATGAATGTAAATGCGACACTTTCTTGCAAGGAAATAGCGTTTGCAGATGTCTACGTATGGTAGTAATGGATTTCTGATGCTTCTTAAAACGCGATATCGCATGTCATTTCTATGTTTCATGGTAAGATATAATATGATTTGCGGAGTGTTATGCATTCCTCGTCTACGGTTCAAATGAATGTAAATGCGACACTTCCTTGCAAGGAAATAGCGTTTGCAGATGTCTACGGATCGTAGCAATAGAGTTCTAATGCTTCTAAAAACGCGATATCGCATCTCATTTCTATGTTTCATGATAAGATATAATATGATTTGCGAAGTGTCATGTATTCCTCGTCTACACTTCAAATGAATGTAAATGCGACACTTCCTTGCAAGGAAATAGCGTTTGCAAATGTCTACCTATCGTAGCAATAGTGTTCTAATGCTTCTTAAAACGCGATATCGCATCTCATTTCTATGTTTCATGGTAAGATGTAATATGATTTGCGAAGTGTTATGTATTCCTCGTCTACACTTCAAATGAATGCAAATGCGACACTTCGTTGCAAGGAAATAGCGATTGCAGATGTCTACGTATCCTAGCAGTAGAGTTCTTATGATTCTTAAAACGCGATATCGCATCTCACTTCTATGTTTCATGGTAAGATATAATATGATTTGCGAAGTGTTATGTATTCCTCGTCTACACATCAAACGAATGTAAATGCGACACTTCCTTGCAAGGAAATAGCGTTTGCAGATGTCTACGTATCGTAGCAATATAGTTCTAATGCTTCTTAAAACGAGATATGCTATCTCATATCTATGTTTCATGATAAGATATAATATTCATTGCGAAGTGTTACGCATTCCTCGTCTACGATTCAAATGAATGAAAATGCGACACTTCCTTGCAAGGAAATAGCGTTTGCAGATGTCTACGTATCGTAGCAATAGAGTTCTTATGATTCTTAGAACGCTATATTGCATCTCATTTTTACGTTTCATGGTAAGATATAATATGATTTGCGAAGTGTCATGTATTCTTCGTCTACGATTCAAATGAAAGTAAATGCGACACTTCCTTGCAAGGAAATAGCGATTGCAGATGTCTACGTATCGTAGCAATAGAGTTCAAATGCTTCTTAAACCGCGATATCGCATCTCATTTCTATGTTTCATGGTAAGATATAATATCATTTGCGAAGTATCATGTATTCCTCGTCTACACTTCAAATGAAAGTAAATGCGACACTTCCCTGCTAGGAAATATCGTCTGCAGATGTCTAGGTATCGTAGCAATAGAGTTCTAATGCTTCTTAAAACGAGATATTGCATCTCATATCTATGTTTCATTATAAGATATAATATTCATTGCGAAGTGATATGCATTCCTCGTCTACGATTCGAATGAATGTAAATGCGACACTTCCTTGCAAGGAAATAGCGTTTGCAGATGTCTACGGATCGTAGCAATAGAGTTCTAATGCTTCTTAAAACGCGATATCGCATCTCATTTCTATGTTTCATGGTAAGATATAATACGATTTGCGAAGTGTTATGTATTCCTCGGCTACACTTCAAATGAATGTAAATGCGACACTTTTTTGCAGGAAAGTAGCGATTGCAGATGTCTACGTATCGTAGCAGTAGAGTTCTAATGCTTCTTAAAACGCGATATCGCATCTCATTTCTATGTTTCATGGTAAGATATAATACGATTTGCGAAGTGTTATGTATTCCTCGGCTACACTTCAAATGAATGTAAATGCGACACTTTTTTGCAAGAAAATAGCGATTGCAGATGTCTACGTATCGTAGCAGTAGAGTTCTTATGATTCTTAAAACGCGATATCGCATCTCATTTCTATGTTTCATGGTAAGATATAATATGATTTGCGAAGTGTTATGTATTCCTCGTCTACACTTCAAATGAATGTAAATGCGACACTTCCTTGCAAGGAAATAGCGTTTGCAGATGTCTACGTATCGTAGCAATAGAGTTCTTATGATTCTTAAAACGCGATATCGCATCTCATTTCTATGTTTCATGGTAAGATATAATATGATTTGCGAAGTGTTATGTATTCCTCGGCTACACTTCAAATGAATGTAAATGCGACACTTCTTTGCAAGGAAATAGCGATTGCAGATGTCTACGTATCGTAGCAGTAGAGAACTTATGATTCTTAAAACGCGATATCGCATCTCATTTCTATGTTTCATGGTAAGATATAATATGATTTGCGGAGTGTTATGTATTCCTCGTCTACACTTCAAATGAATGCAATTGCGACACTTCCTTGCAAGGAAATAGCGTTTGCAAATGTCTACCTATCGTAGCAGTAGTGTTCTAATGCTTCTTAAAACGCGATATCGCATCTCATTTCTATGTTTCATGGTAAGATATAATACGATTTGCGAAGTGTTTTGTATTCCTCGGCTACACTTCAAATGAATGTAAATGCGACACTTCGTTGCAAGGAAATAGCGATTGCAGATGTCTACCTATCGTAGCAGTAGTGTTCTAATGCTTCTTAAAACGCGATATCGCATCTCATTTCTATGTTTCATGGTAAGATATAATATGATTTGCGAAGTGTTAGGTATTCCTCGTCTACACTTCAAATGAATGTGAATGTGACACTTCCTCGCTAGGAAATAGCGTTTGCAGATGTCTGCGTATCGTAGCAGTAGATTTCTAATGCTTCTTAAAACGCGATATCGCATCTCATTTCTATGTTTCATGGTAAGATACAATATGATTTGCGAAGTGTTATGTATTCCTCGTCTACACTTCAAATGAATGCGAATGCGACACTTCCTCGCTAGGAAATAGCGTTTGCAGATGTCTACGTATCGAAGCAATAGAGTTCAAATGCTTCTTAAAACGCGATATCGCATCCCATTTCTATGTTTCATGGTAAGATATAATACGATTTGCGAAGTGTTATGCATTCCTCGTCTACGATTCAGATGAATGTAAATGCGACACTTCCTTGCAAGGAAATAGCGTTTGCAGATGTCTACGTATCGTAGCAATAGAGTTCTTATGATTCTTAAAACGCGATATCGCATCTCATTTCTATGTTTCATGGCAAGATATAATACGATTTGCGAAGTGTTATGTATTCCTCGGCTACACTTCAAATGAATGTAAATGCGACACTTCGTTGCAAGGAAATAGCGATTGCAGATGTCTACGTATCGTAGCAGTAGAGTTCTTATGATTCTTAAAACGCGATATCGCATCTCATTTCTATGTTTCATGGTAGGATATAATATGATTTGCGGAGTGTTATGTATTCCTCGTCTACACTTCAAATGAATGCAAATGCGACACTTCCTTGCAAGGAAATAGCGTTTGCAAATGTCTACCTATCGTAGCAGTAGTGTTCTAATACTTCTTAAAACGCGATATCGCATCTCATTTCTATGTTTCATGGTAAGATATAATATGATTTGCGAAGTGTTATGCATTCCTCGTCTACACTTCAAATGAATGTAAATGCGACACTTCCTTGCAAGGAAATAGCGTTTGCAGATGTCTACGTATCGAAGCAATAGAGATCAAATGCTTCTTAAAACGAGATATTGCATCTCATATCTATGTTTCATGATAAGATATAATATTCATTGCGAAGTGTTATGCATTCCTCGTCTACGATTCAAATGAATGTAAATTCGACACTTCCTTGCTAGGAAGTAGCGTCTGCAGATGTCTAGGTATCGTAGCAATAGAGTTCTAATGCTTCTTAAAACGCGATATCGCATCTCATTTCTATGTTTCGTGGTAAGATATAATATGATTTGCGAAGTGTCATGTATTCCTCGTCCACGCTTGAAATGAATGTAAATGCGACACTTCCTTGCAAGGAAATAGCGTTTGCAGATGTCTACGTATCGTAGCAATAGAGTTCTTGTGATTCTTAAATCGCGATATCGGATCTCATGTCTATATTTCATGGTAAGATATAATATGATTTGCGAAGTGTTATGTATTCCTCGTCTACATTTCAAATGAATGTAAATGCGACACTTCTTTGCAAGGAAATAGCGTTTGCAGATGTCTACGTATCGTAACAATAGAGTTCTTATGATTCTTAAAACGCGATATCGCATCACATTTCTATGTTTCATGGTAAAATATAATATGATTTGCGGAGTGTTATGTATTCCTCGTCTACACTTCAAATGAATGTGAATGCGACACTTCCTCGCTAGGAAATAGCGTTTGCAGATGTCTACGTATCGTAGCAGTAGGGTTCTAATGCTTCTTAAAACGCGATATCGCATCTCATTTCTATGTTTCATGGTAAGATATAATATGATTTGCGAAGTGTTATGTATTCCTCGTCTACACTTCAAATGAATGTAAATGCGACACTTCCTTGCAAGGAAATAGCGTTTGCAAATGTCTACCTATCGTAGCAATAGTGTTCTAATGCTTCTTAAAACGCGATATCGCATCTCATTTCTATGTTTCATGGTAAGATATAATATGATTTGCGAAGTGTTATGTATTCCTCGTCTACATATCAAATGAATGTAAATGCGACACTACCTTGCAAGGAAATAGCGTTTGCAGATGTCTACGTATCGTAGCAATAGAGTTCTTATGATCCTTAAAACGTGATATCGCATCTCATTTCTATGTTTCATGGTAAGGTATAATATGATTTGCGAAGTGTTAAATATCCGTCGTCTACACTTCAAATGAATGTAAATGCGACACTTTCTTGCAAGGAAATAGCGTTTGCTGATGTCTACGTATCGTAGCAATGGATTTCTGCTGCATCTTAAAACGCGATATCGCATCTCATTTCTATGTTTCATGGTAAGATATAATATGATTTGCGAAGTGTTATGTATTCCTTGTCTACGCTTCAAATGAATGTAAATGCGACACTTCCTTGCAAGAAAATACCGTTTGCAGATGTCTACGTATCGAAGCAATAGATTTCAGATGCTTCTTAAAACGAGATATTGCATCTCATATCTATGTTTCATGATAAGATATAATATTCTTTGCGAAGTGTTATGCATTCCTCGTCTACGATTCAAATGAATGTAAATGCGACACTACCTTGCAAGGAAATAGCGTTTGCAAATGTCTACCTATCGTAGCAATAGTGTTCTAATGCTTCTTAAAACGCGATATCGCATCTCATTTCTATGTTTCATGGTAAGATATAATATGATTTGCGAAGTGTTATGTATTCCTCGTCTACATATCAAATGAATGTAAATGCGACACTACCTTGCAAGGAAATAGCGTTTGCAGATGTCTACGTATCGTAGCAATAGAGTTCTTATGATCCTTAAAACGTGATATCGCATCTCATTTCTATGTTTCATGGTAAGGTATAATATGATTTGCGAAGTGTTAAATATCCGTCGTCTACACTTCAAATGAATGTAAATGCGACACTTTCTTGCAAGGAAATAGCGTTTGCTGATGTCTACGTATCGTAGCAATGGATTTCTGCTGCATCTTAAAACGCGATATCGCATCTCATTTCTATGTTTCATGGTAAGATATAATATGATTTGCGAAGTGTTATGTATTCCTTGTCTACGCTTCAAATGAATGTAAATGCGACACTTCCTTGCAAGAAAATACCGTTTGCAGATGTCTACGTATCGAAGCAATAGATTTCAGATGCTTCTTAAAACGAGATATTGCATCTCATATCTATGTTTCATGATAAGATATAATATTCTTTGCGAAGTGTTATGCATTCCTCGTCTACGATTCAAATGAATGTAAATGCGACACTACCTTGCAAGGAAATAGCGTTTGCAAATGTCTACCTATCGTAGCAATAGTGTTCTAATGCTTCTTAAAACGCGATATCGCATCTCATTTCTATGTTTCATCGTAAGATATAATATGATTTGCGAAGTGTCATGTATTCCTCGTCTACACTTCAAATGAATGTAAATGCGACACTTCTTTGCAAGGAAATAGCGTTTGCAGATGTCTACGTATCGTAACAATAGAGTTCTTATGATTCTTAAAACGCGATATCGCATCACATTTCTATGTTTCATGGTAAAATATAATATGATTTGCGGAGTGTTATGTATTCCTCGTCTACACTTCAAATGAATGTGAATGCGACACTTCCTCGCTAGGAAATAGCGTTTGCAGATGTCTACGTATCGTAGCAGTAGGGTTCTAATGCTTCTTAAAACGCGATATCGCATCTCATTTCTATGTTTCATGGTAAGATATAATATGATTTGCGAAGTGTTATGTATTCCTCGTCTACACTTCAAATGAATGTAAATGCGACACTTCCTTGCAAGGAAATAGCGTTTGCAAATGTCTACCTATCGTAGCAATAGTGTTCTAATGCTTCTTAAAACGCGATATCGCATCTCATTTCTATGTTTCATGGTAAGATATAATATGATTTGCGATGTGTTATGTATTCCTCGTCTACATATCAAATGAATGTAAATGCGACACTACCTTGCAAGGAAATAGCGTTTGCAGATGTCTACGTATCGTAGCAATAGAGTTCTTATGATCCTTAAAACGTGATATCGCATCTCATTTCTATGTTTCATGGTAAGGTATAATATGATTTGCGAAGTGTTATATATCCGTCGTCTACACTTCAAATGAATGTAAATGCGACACTTTCTTGCAAGGAAATAGCGTTTGCTGATGTCTACGTATCGTAGCAATGGATTTCTGCTGCATCTTAAAACGCGATATCGCATCTCATTCCTATGTTTCATGGTAAGATATAATATGATTTGCGAAGTGTTATGTATTCCTTGTCTACGCTTCAAATGAATGTAAATGCGACACTTCCTTGCAAGAATATAGCGTTTGCAGATGTCTAGGTATCGAAGCAATAGATTTCAATTGCTTCTTAAAACGAGATATTGCATCTCATATATATGTTTCATGATAAGATATAATATTCATTGCGAAGTGTTATGCATTCCTCGTCTACGATTCAAATGAATGTAAATGCGACACTACCTTGCAAGGAAATAGCGTTTGCAAATGTCTACCTATCGTAGCAATAGTGTTCTAATGCTTCTTAAAACGCGATATCGCATCTCATTTCTATGTTTCATCGTAAGATATAATATGATTTGCGAAGTGTCATGTATTCCTCGTCTACACTTCAAATGAATGTAAATGCGACACTTCTTTGCAAGGAAATAGCGTTTGCAGATGTCTACGTATCGTAACAATAGAGTTCTTATGATTCTTAAAACGCGATATCGCATCACATTTCTATGTTTCATGGTAAAATATAATATGATTTGCGGAGTGTTATGTATTCCTCGTCTACACTTCAAATGAATGTGAATGCGACACTTCCTCGCTAGGAAATAGCGTTTGCAGATGTCTACGTATCGTAGCGGTAGGGTTCTAATGCTTCTTAAAACGCGATATCGCATCTCATTTCTATGTTTCATGGTAAGATATAATATGATTTGCGAAGTGTTATGTATTCCTCGTCTACACTTCAAATGAATGTAAATGCGACACTTCCTTGCAAGGAAATAGCGTTTGCAAATGTCTACCTATCGTAGCAATAGTGTTCTAATGCTTCTTAAAACGCGATATCGCATCTCATTTCTATGTTTCATGGTAAGATATAATATGATTTGCGATGTGTTATGTATTCCTCGTCTACATATCAAATGAATGTAAATGCGACACTACCTTGCAAGGAAATAGCGTTTGCAGATGTCTACGTATCGTAGCAATAGAGTTCTTATGATCCTTAAAACGTGATATCGCATCTCATTTCTATGTTTCATGGTAAGGTATAATATGATTTGCGAAGTGTTATATATCCGTCGTCTACACTTCAAATGAATGTAAATGCGACACTTTCTTGCAAGGAAATAGCGTTTGCTGATGTCTACGTATCGTAGCAATGGATTTCTGCTGCATCTTAAAACGCGATATCGCATCTCATTCCTATGTTTCATGGTAAGATATAATATGATTTGCGAAGTGTTATGTATTCCTTGTCTACGCTTCAAATGAATGTAAATGCGACACTTCCTTGCAAGAATATAGCGTTTGCAGATGTCTACGTATCGAAGCAATAGATTTCAATTGCTTCTTAAAACGAGATATTGCATCTCATATATATGTTTCATGATAAGATATAATATTCATTGCGAAGTGTTATGCATTCCTCGTCTACGATTCAAATGAAAGTAAATGCGACACTTCCTTGCACGGAAATAGCGATTGCAGATGTCTACGTATCGTAGCAATAGATTTCTTATGATTCTTAAAACGCGATATCGCATCTCATTTCTATGTTTCATGGTAAGATATAATATGATTTGCGAAGTGTTATGTATTCCTCGTCTACACTTCAAATGAATGTCAATGCGACACTTCCTTGCAAGGAATAGCGTTTGCAAATGTCTACCTATCGTAGCAATAGTGTTCTAATGCTTCTTAAAACGCGATATCGCATCTCATTTCTATGTTTCATGGTAAGATATAATATGATTTGCGAAGTGTTATGTATTCCTCGTCTACACTTCAAATGAATGTAAATGCGACACTACCTTGCAAGGAAATAGCGTTTGCAGATGTCTACGTATCGTAGCAATAGATTTCTTATGATTCTTAAAACGCGATATCGCATCTCATTTCTATGTTTCATGGTAAGATATAATATGATTTGCGAAGTGTTATGTACTCCTTATCTACACTTCAAATGAATGTAAATGCGACACTTCCTTGCAAGGAAATAGCGTTTGCAGATGTCTACGTATTGAAGCAATGGATTTCAAATGCTTCTTAAAACGAGATATTGCATCTCATATCTATGTTTCATGATAAGATATAATATTCATTGCGAAGTGTTATGCATTCCTCGTCTACGATTCAAATGAAAGTAAATGCGACACTTCCTTGCAAGGAAATAGCGATTGCAGATGTCTACGTATCGTAGCAATAGATTTCTTATGATTCTTAAAACGCGATATCGCATCTCATTTCTATGTTTCATGGTAAGATATAATATGATTTGCGAAGTGTCATGTATTCCTCGTCTACACTTCAAATTAATGTAAATGCGACACTTCCTTGGAAGGAAATAGCGTTTGCAGATGTCTACGTATCGTAGCATTAGAGTACTTATGATTCTTAAAACGCGATATCGCATCTCATTTCTATGTTTCATGGTAAGATATAATATGATTTGCGATGTGCTATGTATTCCTCGTCTACACTTCAAATGAATGTAAATGCGACACTTCCTTGCAAGGAAATAGCGTCTTCAGATGTCTAGGTATCGTAGCAATAGAGTTCTAATGCTTCTTAAAACGAGATATTGCATCTCATATTTATGTTTCATGATTACATATAATATTCATTGCGAAGTGTCATGTATTCCTCGTCTACACTTCAAATGAATGTAAATGAGACACTTCCTTGGGAGGAAATAGCGTTTGCAGATGTCTACGTATCGTAGCAATAGAGTTCTAATGCTTCTTAAAACGCGATATCGCATCTCATTTCTATGTTTCATGGTAAGATATAATATGACTTGCGATGTGTTATGTATTCCTCGTCTACACATCAACTGAATGTAAATAGGACACTTCCTTGCAAGGAAGTAGCGTTTGCAGATGTCTACGTATCGTAGCAATAGAGTTCTTGTGATTCTTAAAACGCGATATCGCATCTCATTTCTACGTTTCATGGTAAGATATAATATGATTTGGGGAGTGTTATGTATTCCTCGTCTGCACTTCAAATGAATGTAAATGCGACACTTCCTTGCAAGGAAATAGCGTTTGCTGATGTCTACGTATCGTAGCAATGGATTTCTGCTGCTTCTTAAAACGCGATATCGCATCACATTTCTATGTTTCATGGTAAGATATAATATGATTTGCGAAGTGTCATGTATTCCTCGTCTACACTTCAAATTAATGTAAATGCGACACTTCCTTGCAAGGAAATAGCGATTGCAGATGTCTACGTATCGTAGCAATAGATTTCTTATGATTCTTAAAACGCGATATCGCATCTCATTTCTATGTTTCATGGTAAGATATAATATGATTTGCGATGTGCTATGTATTCCTCGTCTACACTTCAAATGAATGTAAATGCGACACTTCCTTGCAAGGAAATAGCGTCTTCAGATGTCTAGGTATCGTAGCAATAGAGTTCTAATGCTTCTTAAAACGCGATATCGCATCTCATTTCTACGTATCACGGTAAGATATATTAAGATTTGCGAAGTGTCATGTATTCCTCGTCTACACTTCAAATGAATGTAAATGCGACACTTTCTTGCAAGGAAATAGCGTTTGCTGATGTCTACGTATCGTAGCAATAGAGTTCCTATGATTCTTAAAACGCGATATCGCATCACATTTCTATGTTTCATGGTAAGGTATAATATGATTTGCGAAGTATTATGTATTCCTCGTCTACACATCAAATGAATGTAAATGCGACACTTCCTTGCAAGGAAATAGCGTTTGCAGATGTCTGCGTATCGAAGCAATAGAGTTCAAATGATTCTTAAAACGGGATATTGCATCTCATATCTATGTTTCATGATAAGATATAATATGATTTGCGAAGTGTCATGCATTCCTCGTCTACACTTCAAATGAATGTAAATGCCACACTTCCTTGCTAGGAAATAACGTCTTCAGATTTCTAGGTATCGTAGCAATAGAGTTCTAATGCTTCTTAAAACGCGATATTGCATCTCATTTCTGTTTCATGGTAAGATGTAATATGATTTGCGAAGTGTTATGTATTCCTCGTCTACACTTCAAATGAATGTAAATGCGACACTTCCCTGCAAGGAAATAGCGTTTGCAGATGTCTACGTATCGTAGCAATAGATTTCTAATGCTTCTTAAAACGCGATATCGCATCTCATTTCTATGTATCATGGTACATATAATATGGTTTGCGAAGTGTCACGTATTCCTCGTCTACACTTCAAATGAATGTAAATGCGACACTTCCTTGCTAGGAAATAGCGTCTGCAGATGTCTAGGTATCGTAGCAATAGAGTTCTAATGCTTCTTAAAACGCGATTTCGCATTTCATTTCTATGTTTCATGGTAAGATAGAATATGATTTGCGAAGTGTTATGTATTCCTCGTCTACACTTCAAATGAATGTAAATGCGACACTTCCTTGCTAGGAAATAGCGTTTGCAGATGTCTACCTATCGTAGCAATAGGGTTCTAATGCTTCTTAAAACGCGATATCGCATCTCATTTCTATGTTTCATGGTAAGATATAATATGATTTGCGAAGTGTCACGTATTCCTCGTCTACACTTCAAATGAATGTAAATGCGACACTTCCTTGCTAGGAAATAGCGTCTGCAGATGTCTAGGTATCGTAGCAATAGAGTTCTAATGCTTCTTAAAACGAGATATTGCATCTCATATTTATGTTTCATGATTAGATATAATATTCATTGCGAAGTGTCATGTATTCCTCGTCTACACTTCAAATGAATGTAAATGAGACACTTCCTTGGGAGGAAATAGCGTTTGCAGATGTCTACGTATCGTAGCAATAGAGTTCTAATGCTTCTTAAAACGCGATATCGCATCTCATTTCTATGTTTCATGGTAAGATATAATATGACTTGCGATGTGTTATGTATTCCTCGTCTACACATCAACTGAATGTAAATAGGACACTTCCTTGCAAGGAAGTAGCGTTTGCAGATGTCTACGTATCGTAGCAATAGAGTTCTTGTGATTCTTAAAACGCGATATCGCATCTCATTTCTACGTTTCATGGTAAGATATAATATGATTTGGGGAGTGTTATGTATTCCTCGTCTACACTTCAAATGAATGTAAATGCGACACTTCCTTGCAAGGAAATAGCGTTTGCTGATGTCTACGTATCGTAGCAATGGATTTCTGCTGCTTCTTAAAAGGCGATATCGCATCACATTTCTATGTTTCATGGTAAGATATAATATGATTTGCGAAGTGTCATGTATTCCTCGTCTACACTTCAAATTAATGTAAATGCGACACTTCCTTGGAAGGAAATAGCGTTTGCAGATGTCTACGTATCGTAGCATTAAAGTACTTATGATTCTTAAAACGCGATATCGCATCTCATTTCTACGTTTCATGGTAAGATATTATATGATTTGCGAAGAGTCATGTATTCCTCGTCTACACTTCAAATGAATGTAAATGCGACACTTCCTTGCTAGGAAGTAGCGTCTGCAGATGTCTAGGTATCGTAGCAATAGAGTTCTAATGCTTCTTAAAACGCGATATCGCATCTCATTTCTATGTTTCGTGGTAAGATATAATATGATTTGCGAAGTGTCATGTATTCCTCGTCCACGCTTGAAATGAATGTAAATGCAACACTTCCTTGCAAGGAAATAGCGTTTGCAGATGTCTACGTATCGTAGCAATAGAGTTCTTGTGATTCTTAAATCGCGATATCGGATCTCATGTCTATATTTCATGGTAAGATATAATATGATTTGCGAAGTGTTATGTATTCCTCGTCTACATTTCAAATGAATGTAAATGCGACACTTCTTTGCAAGGAAATAGCGTTTGCAGATGTCTACGTGTCGTAACAATAGAGTTCTTTTGATTCTTAAAACGCGATATCGCATCACATTTCTATGTTTCATGGTAAAATATAATATGATTTGCGGAGTGTTATGTATTCCTCGTCTACACTTCAAATGAATGTGAATGCGACACTTCCTCGCTAGGAAATAGCGTTTGCAGATGTCTACGTATCGTAGCAGTAGGGTTCTAATGCTTCTTAAAACGCGATATCGCATCTCATTTCTATGTTTCATGGTAAGATATAATATGATTTGCGAAGTGTTATGTATTCCTCGTCTACACTTCAAATGAATGTAAATGCGACACTTCCTTGCAAGGAAATAGCGTTTGCAAATGTCTACCTATCGTAGCAATAGTGTTCTAATGCTTCTTAAAACGCGATATCGCATCTCATTTCTATGTTTCATGGTAAGATATAATATGATTTGCGAAGTGTTATGTATTCCTCGTCTACATATCAAATGAATGTAAATGCGACACTACCTTGCAAGGAAATAGCGTTTGCAGATGTCTACGTATCGTAGCAATAGAGTTCTTATGATCCTTAAAACGTGATATCGCACCTCATTTCTATGTTTCATGGTAAGGTATAATATGATTTGCGAAGTGTTAAATATCCGTCGTCTACACTTCAAATGAATGTAAATGCCACACTTCCTTGCTAGGAAATAACGTCTTCAGATTTCTAGGTATCGTAGCAATAGAGTTCTAATGCTTCTTAAAACGCGATATTGCATCTCATTTCTGTTTCATGGTAAGATGTAATATGATTTGCGAAGTGTTATGTATTCCTCGTCTACACTTCAAATGAATGTAAATGCGACACTTCCCTGCAAGGAAATAGCGTTTGCAGATGTCTACGTATCGTAGCAATAGATTTCTAATGCTTCTTAAAACGCGATATCGCATCTCATTTCTATGTATCATGGTACATATAATATGGTTTGCGAAGTGTCACGTATTCCTCGTCTACACTTCAAATGAATGTAAATGCGACACTTCCTTGCTAGGAAATAGCGTCTGCAGATGTCTAGGTATCGTAGCAATAGAGTTCTAATGCTTCTTAAAACGCGATTTCGCATTTCATTTCTATATTTCATGGTAAGATAGAATATGATTTGCGAAGTGTTATGTATTCCTCGTCTACACTTCAAATGAATGTAAATGCGACACTTCCTTGGGAGGAAATAGCGTTTGCAGATGTCTACGTATCGTAGCAATAGAGTTCTAATGCTTCTTAAAACGCGATATCGCATCTCATTTCTATGTTTCATGGTAAGATATAATATGACTTGCGATGTGTTATGTATTCCTCGTCTACACATCAACTGAATGTAAATAGGACACTTCCTTGCAAGGAAGTAGCGTTTGCAGATGTCTACGTATCGTAGCAATAGAGTTCTTGTGATTCTTAAAACGCGATATCGCATCTCATTTCTACGTTTCATGGTAAGATATAATATGATTTGGGGAGTGTTATGTATTCCTCGTCTACACTTCAAATGAATGTAAATGCGACACTTCCTTGCAAGGAAATAGCGTTTGCTGATGTCTACGTATCGTAGCAATGGATTTCTGCTGCTTCTTAAAACGCGATATCGCATCACATTTCTATGTTTCATGGTAAGATATAATATGATTTGCGAAGTGTCATGTATTCCTCGTCTACACTTCAAATTAATGTAAATGCGACACTTCCTTGGAAGGAAATAGCGTTTGCAGATGTCTACGTATCGTAGCATTAGAGTACTTATGATTCTTAAAACGCGATATCGCATCTCATTTCTATGTTTCATGGTAAGATATAATATGATTTGCGAAGTGTCACGTATTCCTCGTCTACACTTCAAATGAATGTAAATGCGACACTTCCTTGCTAGGAAATAGCGTCTGCAGATGTCTAGGTATCGTAGCAATAGAGTTCTAATGCTTCTTAAAACGAGATATTGCATCTCATATTTATGTTTCATGATTAGATATAATATTCATTGCGAAGTGCCATGTATTCCTCGTCTACACTTCAAATGAATGTAAATGAGACACTTCCTTGGGAGGAAATAGCGTTTGCAGATGTCTACGTATCGTAGCAATAGAGTTCTAATGCTTCTTAAAACGCGATATCGCATCTCATTTCTATGTTTCATGGTAAGATATAATATGACTTGCGATGTGTTATGTATTCCTCGTCTACACATCAACTGAATGTAAATAGGACACTTCCTTGCAAGGAAGTAGCGTTTGCAGATGTCTACGTATCGTAGCAATAGAGTTCTTGTGATTCTTAAAACGCGATATCGCATCTCATTTCTACGTTTCATGGTAAGATATAATATGATTTGGGGAGTGTTATGTATTCCTCGTCTACACTTCAAATGAATGTAAATGCGACACTTCCTTGCAAGGAAATAGCGTTTGCTGATGTCTACGTATCGTAGCAATGGATTTCTGCTGCTTCTTAAAACGCGATATCGCATCACATTTCTATGTTTCATGGTAAGATATAATATGATTTGCGAAGTGTCATGTATTCCTCGTCTACACTTCAAATTAATGTAAATGCGACACTTCCTTGGAAGGAAATAGCGTTTGCAGATGTCTACGTATCGTAGCATTAGAGTACTTATGATTCTTAAAACGCGATATCGCATCTCATTTCTACGTTTCATGGTAAGATATTATATGATTTGCGAAGAGTCATGTATTCCTCGTCTACACTTCAAATGAATGTAAATGCGACACTTCCTTGCTAGGAAGTAGCGTCTGCAGATGTCTAGGTATCGTAGCAATAGAGTTCTAATGCTTCTTAAAACGCGATATCGCATCTCATTTCTATGTTTCGTGGTAAGATATAATATGATTTGCGAAGTGTCATGTATTCCTCGTCCACGCTTGAAATGAATGTAAATGCAACACTTCCTTGCAAGGAAATAGCGTTTGCAGATGTCTACGTATCGTAGCAATAGAGTTCTTGTGATTCTTAAATCGCGATATCGGATCTCATGTCTATATTTCATGGTAAGATATAATATGATTTGCGAAGTGTTATGTATTCCTCGTCTACATTTCAAATGAATGTAAATGCGACACTTCTTTGCAAGGAAATAGCGTTTGCAGATGTCTACGTGTCGTAACAATAGAGTTCTTATGATTCTTAAAACGCGATATCGCATCACATTTCTATGTTTCATGGTAAAATATAATATGATTTGCGGAGTGTTATGTATTCCTCGTCTACACTTCAAATGAATGTGAATGCGACACTTCCTCGCTAGGAAATAGCGTTTGCAGATGTCTACGTATCGTAGCAGTAGGGTTCTAATGCTTCTTAAAACGCGATATCGCATCTCATTTCTATGTTTCATGGTAAGATATAATATGATTTGCGAAGTGTTATGTATTCCTCGTCTACACTTCAAATGAATGTAAATGCGACACTTCCTTGCAAGGAAATAGCGTTTGCAAATGTCTACCTATCGTAGCAATAGTGTTCTAATGCGTCTTAAAACGCGATATCGCATCTCATTTCTATGTTTCATGGTAAGATACAATATGATTTGCGAAGTGTTATGTATTCCTCGTCTACACATCAAATGAATGTAAATGCGACACTACCTTGCAAGGAAATAGCGTTTGCAGATGTCTACGTTTCGTAGCAATAGAGTTCTTATGATCCTTAAAACGTGATATCGCATCTCATTTCTATGTTTCATGGTAAGGTATAATATGATTTGCGAAGTTATATATATCCGTCGTCTACACTTCAAATGAATGCAAATGCGACACTTTCTTGCAAGGAAATAGCGTTTGCTGATGTCTACGTATCGTAGCAATGGATTTCTGCCGCATCTTAAAACGCGATATCGCATCTCATTTCTATGTTTCATGGTAAGATATAATATGATTTGCGAAGTGTTATGTATTCCTTGTCTACGCTTCAAATGAATGTAAATGCGACACTTCCTTGCAAGAATATAGCGTTTGCAGATGTCTACGTATCGAAGCAATAGATTTCAAATGCTTCTTAAAACGAGATATTGCATCTCATATCTATGTTTCATGATAAGATATAATATTCATTGCGAAGTGTTATGCATTCCTCGTCTACGATTCGAATGAAAGTAAATGCGACACTTCCTTGCAAGGAAATAGCGATTGCAGATGTCTACGTATCGTAGCAATACATTTCTTATGATTCTTAAAACGCGATATCGCATCTCATTTCTATGTTTCATGGTAAGATATAATATGATTTGCGAAGTGTTATGTATTCCTCGTCTACACTTCAAATGAATGTAAAAGCGACACTTTCTTGCAAGGAAATAGCGTTTACAGATGTCTACGTATCGAAGCAATAGATTTCAAATGCTTCTTAAAACGAGATATTGCATCTCATATCTACGTTTCATGATAAGATATAATATTCATTGCGAAGTGTTATGTATTCCTCGTCTACGATTCAAATGAAAGTAAATGCGACACTTCCTTGCAAGGAAATAGCGATTGCAGATGTCTACGTATCGTAGCAATAGAGTTCATATGATTCTTAAAATGCGATATCGCATCTCATATCTATGTTTCAAGATAAGATATAATATTCATTGCGAAGTGTTATGCATTCCTCGTCTACGATTCCAATGAAAGTAAATGCAACACTTTCTCGCAAGGAAATAGCGTTTGCAGATGTCTCCGTATCGTAGCAATGGATTTCTGATGCTCCTTAAAACGCGATATCGCATCTCATTTCTATGTTTCATGGTAAGATATAATATGATTTGCGAAGTGTCATGTATTCCTCGTCCACACTTCAAATGAATGTAAATGCGACACTTCCTTGCTAGGAAATAGCGTCTGCAGATGTCTAGGTATCGTAGCAATAGAGTTCTTATGATTCTTAAAACACGATATCGCATCTCATTTCTACGTTTCATGGTAAGATATTATATGATTTGCGAAGTGTCATGTATTCCTCGTCTACCCTTCAAATGAATGTAAATGCGACACTTCCTTGCTAGGAAGTAGCGTCTGCAGATGTCTAGGTATCGTAGCAATAGTGTTCTAATGCTTCTTAAAACGCGATATCGCACCTCATTTCTATGTTTCGTGGTAAGATATAATAGGATTTGCGAAGTGTCATGTATTCCTCGTCCACGCTTCAAATGAATGTAAATGCGACACTTCCTTGCAAGGAAATAGCGTTTGCAGATGTCTACGTATCGAAGCAATAGATTTCAAATGCTTCTTAAAACGAGATATTGCATCTCATATCTACGTTTCATGATAAGATATAATATTCATTGCGAAGTGTTATGAATTCCTCGTCTACGATTCAAATGAAAGTAAATGCGACACTTCCTTGCTAGGAAATAGCGTTTGCAGATGTCTACGTATCGTAGCAATAGAGTTGTTATGATTCTTAAAGCGCGATATCGCATCACATTTCTATGTTTCATGGTAAGATATAATATGATTTGCGAAGTGTTATGTATTCCTCGTCTACACTTCAAATGAATGTGAATGCGACACTTCCTCGCTAGGGAATAGCGTTTGCAGATGTCTACGTATCGTAGCAATAGATTTCTAATGCTTCTTAAAACGCGATATCGCATCTCATTTCTATGTTTCATGGTAAGATATTATATGATTTGCGAAGTGTCATGTATTCCTCGTCCACGCTTCAAATGAATGTAAATGCGACACTTCCTTGCAAGGAAATAGCGTTTGCAAATGTCTACCTATCGTAGCAATAGTGTTCTAATGCTTCTTAAAACGCGATATCGCATCTCATTTCTATGTTTAATGGTAAGATATAATATGATTTGCGAAGTGTTATGTATTCCTCGTCTACACTTCAAATGAATGTAAACGCGACACTTCCTTGCTAGGAAATAGCGTCTGCAGATGTCTAGGTATCGTAGCAATAGAGTTCTAATGCTTCTTAAAACTCGATATCGCATCTCATTTCTATGTTTCATGGTAAGATGTAATATGATTTGCGAAGTGTTATGCATTCCTCGTCAACGATTCAAATGAATGTAAATGCGACACTTCCTTGCAAAGAAATAGCGTTTGCAGATGTCTACGTATCGTAGCAATAGGGTTCTTATAATCCTTAAAACGCGATATCGCATCTCATTTCTATGTTTCATGGTAAGATATAACATGATTTGCGAAGTGTTATGTATTCCTCGTCTACACTTCAAATGAATGTGAATGCGATACTTCCTCGCAAGGAAATAGCGTTTGCAGATGTCTACGTATCGCAGCAATAGAGTTCTTATGATTCTTAAAACGCGATATTGCTTCTCATTTCTATGTTTCATGGTAAGATATAATATGATTTGCGAAGTATCATGTATTCCTCGTCTACACTTCAAATGAATGTGAATGCGACACTTCCTCGCTAGGAAATAGCGTTTGCAGATGTCTACGTATCGTAGCAATAGAGTTCTTATGATTCTTAAAACGCGATATCGCACCTCATTTCTATGTTTCATGCTAAGGTATAATATGATTTGCGAAGTATTATATATCCGTCGTCTACACTTCAAATGAATGTAAAAGCGACACTTTCTTGCAAGGAAATAGCGTTTACAGATGTCTACGTATCGAAGCAATAGATTTCAAATGCTTCTTAAAACGAGATATTGCATCTCATATCTACGTTTCATGATAAGATATAATATTCATTGCGAAGTGTTATGTATTCCTCGTCTACGATTCAAATGAAAGTAAATGCGACACTTCCTTGCAAGGAAATAGCGATTGCAGATGTCTACGTATCGTAGCAATAGAGTTCATATGATTCTTAAAATGCGATATCGCATTTCATATCTATGTTTCAAGATAAGATATAATATTCATTGCGAAGTGTTATGCATTCCTCGTCTACGATTCCAATGAAAGTAAATGCGACACTTTCTTGCACGGAAATAGCGTTTACAGATGTCTACGTATCGTAGCAATGGATTTCTGATGCTCCTTAAAACGCGATATCGCAACTCATTTCTATGTTTCATGGTAAGATATAATATGATTTGCGAAGTGTCATGTATTCCTCGTCCACACTTCAAATGAATGTAAATGCGACACTTCCTTGCTAGGAAATAGCGTCTGCAGATGTCTACGTATCGTAGCAATAGAGTTCATATGATTCTTAAAACGCGATATCGCATCTCATTTCTATGTTTCATGGTAAGATATAATATGATTTGCCAAGTGTTATGTATTCCTCGTCTACACTTCAAATGAATGTAAATGCGACACTACCTTGCAAGGAAATAGCGTTTGCAGATGTCTACCTATCGTAGCAGTAGTGTTCTAATGCTTCTTAGAACGCGATGTCGCATCTCATTTCTATGTTTCATGGTAAGATATAATATTCATTGCGAAGTGTTATGCATTCCTCGTCTACGATTCAAATGAAAGTAAATGCGACACTTCCTTGCAAGGAAATAGCGATTGCAGATGTCTACGTATCGTAGCAATAGATTTCTTATGATTCTTAAAACGCGATATCGCATCTCATTTCTATGCTTCATGGTAAGATATAATATGATTTGCGATGTGCTATGTATTCCTCGTCTACACTTCAAATGAATGTAAATGCAATTTCCTTGCAAGGAAATAGCGTCTGCAGATGTCTAGGTATCGTAGCAATAGAGTTCTAATGCTTCTTAAAACGCGATATCGCATCTCATTTCTACGTATCACGGTAAGATATAATAAGATTTGCGAAGTGTCATGTATTCCTCGTCTACACTTCAAATGAATGTGAATGCGACACTTCCTCGCTAGGAAATAGCGTTTGCAGATGTCTACGTACCGTAGCAATAGATTTCTAATGCTTCTTAAAACGCGATATCGCATCTCATTTCTATGTTTCATGGTATGGTATAATATGATTTGCGAAGTGTTATGTATTCCTTGTCTACACTTCAAATGAATGTAAATGCGACACTTCCTTGCAAGGAAATAGCGTTTGCAGATGTCTACGTATTGAATTAATAGGTTTCAAATGCTTCTTAAAACGAGATATTGCATCTCATATCTATGTTTCAAGATACGATATGATATTCATTGCGAAGTGTTATGCATTCCTCGTCTACGATTTGAATGAAAGTAAATGCGACACTTCGTTGCAAGGAAATAGCGTTTGCTGATGTCTACGTATCGTAGCATTAGAGTTCTAATGCTTCCTAAAACGAGATATTGCATCTCATATCTATGTTTCATGATAAGATATAATATTCATTGCGAAGTGTTATGCATTCCTCGTCTACGATTCAAATGAAAGTAAATGCGACACTTCCTTGCAAGGAAATAGCGATTGCAGATGTCTACGTATCGTAGCAATAGATTTCTTATGATTCTTAAAACGCGATATCGCATCTCATTTCTATGTTTCATGGTAAGATATAATATGATTTGCGATGTGCTATGTATTCCTCGTCTACACTTCAAATGAATGTAAATGCGACACTTCCTTGCAAGGAAATAGCGTTTGCAAATGTCTACCTATCGTAGCAATAGTGTTCTAATGCTTCTTAAAACGCGATATCGCATCTCATTTCTATGTTTCATGGTAAGATATAATATGATTTGCGAAGTGTCATGTATTCCTCGTCTACACTTCAAATGGATGTAAATGCGACACTTCCTTGCAAGGAAATAGCGTTTGCAGATGTCTACGTATCGTAGCAATAGATTTCTAATGCTTCTTAAAACGCGATATCGCATCTCATTTCTATGTTTCATGGTAAGATATAATATGAATTGCGAAGTGTTATGTATTCCTCGCCTACACTTCAATTGAATGTAAATGCGACACTTCCTAGCAAGGAAATAGCGTTTGCAAATGTCTACCTATCGTAGCAATAGTGTTCTAATGCTTCTTAAAACGCGATATCGCATCTCATTTCTATGTTTCATGGTAAGATATAATATGATTTGCGAAGTGTCATGTATTCCTCGTCTACACTTCAAATGGATGTAAATGCGACACTTCCTTGCAAGGAAATAGCGTTTGCAGATGTCTACGTATCGTAGCAATAGAGATCTTATGATACTTAAAACGCGATATCGGATCTCATTTCTATGTTTCATGGTAAGATATAATATGATTTGCGAAATGTTATGTATTCCTCGTCTACACTTCAAATGAATGTAAATGCGACACTTCTTTGCAAGGAAATAGCGTTTGCAGATGTCTACGTATCGTAGCAATAGAGTTCTAATGCTTCTTAAAACGCGATATCGCATCTCATTTTTATGTTTCATGGTAAGATATAATATGATTTGCGAAGTGTCATGTATTCCTCGTCTACACTTCAAATGAATGTAAATGCGACACTTCCTTAGAAGGAAATAGCGTTTGCAGATGTCTACGTATCGTAGCATTAGAGTTCTTATGATTCTTAAAACGCGATATCGCATCTCATTTCTACGTTTCATGGTAAGATATTATATGATTTGCGAAGTGTCATGTATTCCTCGTCTACACGTCAAATGAATGTAAGTGCGACACTTCCTTGCTAGGAAGTAGCGTCTGCAGATGTCTAGGTATCGTAGCAGTAGAGTTCTAATGCTTCTTAAAACGCGATATCGCATCTCATTTCTATGTTTCATGGTAAGATATAATATGATTTGCGAAGTGTTATGTATTCCTCGTCTACACATCAAATGAATGTAAATGCGACACTTCCTTGCAAGGAATTAGCGTTTGCAGACGTCTACGTATCGTAGCAATAGAGTTCTTATGATTCTTAAAACGCTATATCGCATCTCATTTGTATGTTTCATGGTAAGGTATAATATGATTTGCGAAGTGTTATATATCCGTCGTCTACACTTCAAATGATTGTAAATGCGACACTTTCTTGCAAGGAAATAGCGTTTGCTGATGTCTACGTATCGTAGCAATGGATTTCTGCTGCATCTTAAAACGCGATATCGCATCTCATTTCTATGTTTCATGGTAAGATATAATATGATTTGCGAAGTGTCATGTATTCCTCGCTTACACCTCAAATGAATGTAAATGCGACACTTCCCTGCAAGGAAATAGCGTTTGCAGATGTCTACGTATCGTCGCAAAAGAGTTCTTATGATTCTTAAAACGCGATATCGGATCTCATTTCTATATTTCATGGTAAGATATAATATGATTTGCGAAGTGTTATGTATTCCTCGTCTACAATTCAAATGAATGTAAATGTGACACTTCCTTGCAAGAAAATAGCGTTTGCAGATGTCTACGTATCGAAGCAATAGGTTTCAAATGCTTCTTAAAACGAGATATTGCATCTCATATCTATGTTTCATGATAAGATATAATACTCATTGCGAAGTGTTATGCATTCCTCGTCTACGATTCAAATGAAAGTAAATGCGACACTTCCTTGCAAGGAAATAGCGATTGCAGATGTCTACGTATCGTAGCAATAGAGTTCATATGATTCTTAAAACGCGATATCGCATCTCATATCTATGTTTCAAGATAAGATATAATATTCATTGCGAAGTGTTATGCATTCCTCGTCTACGATTCAAATGAAAGTAAATGCGACACTTCCTTGCACGGAAATAGCGTTTGCAGATGTCTACGTATCGTAGCAATAGAGTTCTTATGATTCTTAAAACGCGATATCGCATCACATTTCTATGTTTCATGGTAAAATATAATATGATTTGCGGAGTGTTATGTATTCCTCGTCTACACTTCAAATGAATGTGAATGCGAAACATCCTCGCTAGGAAATAGCGTTTGCAGATGTCGAAGTATCGTAGCAGTAGAGTTCTAATGCTTCTTAAAACGCGATATCGCACCTCATTTCTATGTTTCATGATAAGATATAATACTCATTGCGAAGTGTTATGCATTCCTCGTCTACGATTCAAATGAAAGTAAATGCGACACTTCCTTGCAAGGAAATAGCGTTTGCAGATGTCTACGTATCGTAGCAATAGAGATCTTATGATACTTAAAACGCGATATCGGATCTCATTTCTATGTTTCATGGTAAGATATAATATGATTTGCGAAGTGTTATGTATTCCTCGTCTACACTTCAAATGAATGTAAATGCGACACTTCTTTGCAAGGAAATAGCGTTTGCAGATGTCTACGTATCGTAGCAATAGAGTTCTAATGCTTCTTAAAACGCGATATCGCATCTCATTTTTATGTTTCATGGTAAGATATAATATGATTTGCGAAGTGTCATGTATTCCTCGTCTACACTTCAAATGAATGTAAATGCGACACTTCCTTAGAAGGAAATAGCGTTTGCAGATGTCTACGTATCGTAGCATTAGAGTTCTTATGATTCTTAAAACGCGATATCGCATCTCATTTCTACGTTTCATGGTAAGATATTATATGATTTGCGAAGTGTCATGTATTCCTCGTCTACACGTCAAATGAATGTAAGTGCGACACTTCCTTGCTAGGAAGTAGCGTCTGCAGATGTCTAGGTATCGTAGCAGTAGTGTTCTAATGCTTCTTAAAACGCGATATCGCATCTCATTTCTATGTTTCATGGTAAGATATAATATGATTTGCGAAGTGTTATGTATTCCTCGTCTACACATCAAATGAATGTAAATGCGACACTTCCTTGCAAGGAATTAGCGTTCGCAGACGTCTACGTATCGTAGCAATAGAGTTCTTATGATTCTTAAAACGCTATATCGCATCTCATTTGTATGTTTCATGGTAAGGTATAATATGATTTGCGAAGTGTTATATATCCGTCGTCTACACTTCAAATGATTGTAAATGCGACACTTTCTTGCAAGGAAATAGCGTTTGCTGATGTCTACGTATCGTAGCAATGGATTTCTGCTGCATCTTAAAACGCGATATCGCATCTCATTTCTATGTTTCACGGTAAGATATAATATGATTTGCGAAGTGTCATGTATTCCTCGTTTACACCTCAAATGAATGTAAATGCGACACTTCCCTGCAAGGAAATAGCGTTTGCAGATGTCTACGTATCGTCGCAAAAGTGTTCTTATGATTCTTAAAACGCGATATCGGATCTCATTTCTATATTTCATGGTAAGATATAATATGATTTGCGAAGTGTTATGTATTCCTCGTCTACACTTCAAATGAATGTAAATGCGACACTTCCTTGCAAGAAAATAGCGTTTGCAGATGTCTACGTATCGAAGCAATAGGTTTCAAATGCTTCTTAAAACGAGATATTGCATCTCATATCTATGTTTCATGATAAGATATAATACTCATTGCGAAGTGTTATGCATTCCTCGTCTACGATTCAAATGAAAGTAAATGCGACACTTCCTTGCAAGGAAATAGCGATTGCAGATGTCTACGTATCGTAGCAATAGAGTTCATATGATACTTAAAACGCGATATCGCATCTCATATCTATGTTTCAAGATAAGATATAATATTCATTGCGAAGTGTTATGCATTCCTCGTCTACGATTCAAATGAAAGTAAATGCGACACTTCCTTGCACGGAAATAGCGTTTGCAGATGTCAACGTATCGTAGCAATAGAGTTCTAATGCTTCTTAAAACGCGATATCGCATCTCATTTCTATGTTTCATGGTAAGATATAATATGATTTGCGAAGTGTTATGTATTCCTCGTCTACACATCAACTGAATGTAAATGCGACACTTCCTTGCTAGGAAGTAGCGTCTGCAGATGTCTAGGTATCGTAACAATTGAGTTCTAATGCTTCTTAAAACGCGATATCGCATCTCATTTCTATGTTTCGTGGTAAGATATAATATGATTTGCGGAGTGTTATGTATTCCTCGTCTACACTTCAAATGAATGTGAATGCGACACTTCCTCGCTAGGAAATAGCGTTTGCAGATGTCTACGTATCGTAGCAGTAGAGTTCTAATGCCTCTTAAAACGCGATATCGCATCTCATTTCTATGTTTCATGGAAAGATATAATATGATTTGCGAAGTGTTATTTATTCCTCGTCTACACTTCAAATGAATGAAAATGCGACACTTCCTTGCAAGGAAATAGCGTTTGCAAATGTCAACCTATCGTAGCAATAGTGTTCTAATGCTTCTTAAAACGCGATATCGCATCTCATTTTTATGTTTCATGGTAAGATATAATATGATTTGCGAAGTGTCATGTATTCCTCGTCTACACTTCAAATGAATGTAAATGCGACACTTCCTTAGAAGGAAATAGCGTTTGCAGATGTCTACGTATCGTCGCAAAAGAGTTCTTATGAATCTTAAAACGCGATATCGGATCTCATTTCTATATTTCATGGTAAGATATAATATGATTTGCGAAGTGTCATGTATTCCTCGTCTACACTTCAAATGAATGTAAATGCGACACTTCCTTAGAAGGAAATAGCGTTTGCAGATGTCTACGTATCGTAGCATTAGAGTTCTTATGATTCTTAAAACGCGATATCGCATCTCATTTCTACGTTTCATGGTAAGATATTATATGATTTGCCAAGTGTCATGTATTCCTCGTCTACACGTCAAATGAATGTAAGTGCGACACTTCCTTGCTAGGAAGTAGCGTCTGCAGATGTCTAGGTATCGTAGCTGTAGAGTTCTAATGCTTCTTAAAACGCGATATCGCATCTCATTTCTATGTTTCATGGTAAGATATAATATGATTTGCGAAGTGTTATGTATTCCTCGTCTACACATCAAATGAATGTAAATGCGACACTTCCTTGCAAGGAATTAGCGTTTGCAGACGTCTACGTATCGTAGCAATAGAGTTCTTATGATTCTTAAAACGCTATATCGCATCTCATTTGTATGTTTCATGGTAAGGTATAATATGATTTGCGAAGTGTTATATATCCGTCGTCTACACTTCAAATGATTGTAAATGCGACACTTTCTTGCAAGGAAATAGCGTTTACTGATGTCTACGTATCGTAGCAATGGATTTCTGCTGCATCTTAAAACGCGATATCGCATCTCATTTCTATGTTTCATGGTAAGATATAATATGATTTGCGAAGTGTCATGTATTCCTCGTTTACACCTCAAATGAATGTAAATGCGACACTTCCCTGCAAGGAAATAGCGTTTGCAGATGTCTACGTATCGTCGCAAAAGAGTTCTTATGATTCTTAAAACGCGATATCGCATCTCATTTCTATGTTTCATGGTAAGATATAATATGATTTGCGAAGTGTCATGTATTCCTTGTCTACACTTCAAATGAATGTAAATGCGACACTTCCTTGCAAGGAAATAGCGTTTGCAGATGTCTACGTATCGAAGCAATAGATTTCAAATGCTTCTTAAAACGAGATATTGCATCTCATATCTATGTTTCATGATAAGATATAATATTCTTTGCGAAGTGTTATGCATTCCTCGTCTACGATTCAAATGAAAGTAAATGCGACACTTCCTTGCAAGGAAATAGCGATTGCAGATGTCTACGTATCGTTGCAATAGAGTTCATATGATTCTTAAAACGCGATATCGCATCTCACATCTATGTTTCAAGATAAGATATAATATTCATTGCGAAGTGTTATGCATTCCTCGTCTACGATTCAAATGAAAGTAAATGCGACACTTCCTTGCCCGGAAATAGCGTTTGCAGATGTCTACGTATCGTAGCAATATAGTTCTTATGATTCTTAAAACGCGATATCGCATCTCATTTCTATGTTTCATGGTAAGGTATAATATGATTTGCGAAGTGTTATGTACTCCTTGTCTACACTTCAAATGAATGTAAATGCGACACTTCCTTGCAAGGAAATAGCGATTGCAGATGTCTACGTATCGTAGCAATAGATTTCTTATGATTCTTAGAACGCGATATCGCATCTCATTTCTATGCTTCATGGTAAGATATAATATGATTTGCGATGTGCTATGTATTCCTCGTCTACACTTCAAATGAATGTAAATGCAATTTCCTTGCAAGGAAATAGCGTCTGCAGATGTCTAGGTATCGTAGCAATAGAGTTCTAATGCTTCTTAAAACACGATATCGCATCTCATTTCTACGTATCACGGTAAGATATAATAAGATTTGCGAAGTGTCATGTATTCCTCGTCTACACTTCAAATGAATGTGAATGCGACACTTCCTCGCTAGGAAATAGCGTTTGCAGATGTCTACGTACCGTAGCAATAGATTTCTAATGTTTCTTAAAACGCGATATCGCATCTCATTTCTATGTTTCATGGTATGGTATAATATGATTTGCGAAGTGTTATGTATTCCTTGTCTACACTTCAAATGAATGTAAATGCGACACTTCCTTGCAAGGAAATAGCGTTTGCAGATGTCTACGTATTGAAGCAATAGATTTCAAATGCTTCTTAAAACGAGTTATTGCATCTCATATCTATGTTTCAAGATACGATATGATATTCATTGCGAAGTGTTATGCATTCCTCGTCTACGATTTGAATGAAAGTAAATGCGACACTTCGTTGCGAGGAAATTGCGTTTGCTGATGTCTACGTATCGTAGCATTAGAGTTCTAATGCTTCTTAAAACGAGATATTGCATCTCATATCTATGTTTCATGATAAGATATAATATTCATTGCGAAGTGTTATGCATTCCTCGTCTACGATTCAAATGAAAGTAAATGCGACACTTCCTTGCAAGGAAATAGCGATTGCAGATGTCTACGTATCGTAGCAATAGATTTCTTATGATTCTTAAAACGCGATATCGCATCTCATTTCTATGTTTCATGGTAAGATATAATATGATTTGCGATGTGCTATGTATTCCTCGTCTACACTTCAAATGAATGTAAATGCGACACTTCCTTGCAAGGAAATAGCGTTTGCAAATGTCTACCTATCGTAGCAATAGTGTTCTAATGCTTCTTAAAACGCGATATCGCATCTCATTTCTATGTTTCATGGTAAGATATAATATGATTTGCGAAGTGTCATGTATTCCTCGTCTACACTTCAAATGGATGTAAATGCGACACTTCCTTGCAAGGAAATAGCGTTTGCAGATGTCTACGTATCGTAGCAATAGATTTCTAATGCTTCTTAAAACGCGATATCGCATCTCATTTCTATGTTTCATGGTAAGATATAATATGAATTGCGAAGTGTTATGTATTCCTCGCCTACACTTCAATTGAATGTAAATGCGACACTTCCTTGCAAGGAAATAGCGTTTGCAAATGTCTACCTATCGTAGCAATAGTGTTCTAATGCTTCTTAAAACGCGATATCGCATCTCATTTCTATGTTTCATGGTAAGATATAATATGATTTGCGAAGTGTCATGTATTCCTCGTCTACACTTCAAATGGATGTAAATGCGACACTTCCTTGCAAGGAAATAGCGTTTGCAGATGTCTACGTATCGTAGCAATAGAGATCTTATGATACTTAAAACGCGATATCGGATCTCATTTCTATGTTTCATGGTAAGATATAATATGATTTGCGAAGTGTTATGTATTCCTCGTCTACACTTCAAATGAATGTAAATGCGACACTTCTTTGCAAGGAAATAGCGTTTGCAGATGTCTACGTATCGTAGCAATAGAGTTCTAATGCTTCTTAAAACGCGATATCGCATCTCATTTTTATGTTTCATGGTAAGATATAATATGATTTGCGAAGTGTCATGTATTCCTCGTCTACACTTCAAATGAATGTAAATGCGACACTTCCTTAGAAGGAAATAGCGTTTGCAGATGTCTACGTATCGTAGCATTAGAGTTCTTATGATTCTTAAAACGCGATATCGCATCTCATTTCTACGTTTCATGGTAAGATATTATATGATTTGCGAAGTGTCATGTATTCCTCGTCTACACGTCAAATGAATGTAAGTGCGACACTTCCTTGCTAGGAAGTAGCGTCTGCAGATGTCTATGTATCGTAGCAGTAGAGTTCTAATGCTTCTTAAAACGCGATATCGCATCTCATTTCTATGTTTCATGGTAAGATATAATATGATTTGCGAAGTGTTATGTATTCCTCGTCTACACATCAAATGAATGTAAATGCGACACTTCCTTGCAAGGAATTAGCGTTTGCAGACGTCTACGTATCGTAGCAATAGAGTTCATATGATTCTTAAAACGCGATATCGCATCTCATATCTATGTTTCAAGATAAGATATAATATTCATTGCGAAGTGTTACGCATTCCTCGTCTACGATTCAAATGAAAGTAAATGCGACACTTCCTTGCACGGAAATAGCGTTTGCAGATGTCTACGTATCGTAGCAATAGAGTTCTAATGCTTCTTAAAACGCGATATCGCATCTCATTTCTATGTTTCATGGTAAGATATAATATGATTTGCGAAGTGTTATGTATTCCTCGTCTACACATCAACTGAATGTAAATGCGACACTTCCTTGCTAGGAAGTAGCGTCTGCAGATGTCTAGGTATCGTAACAATTCAGTTCTAATGCTTCTTAAAACGCGATATCGCATCTCATTTCTATGTTTCGTGGTAAGATATAATATGATTTGCGGAGTGTTATGTATTCCTCGTCTACACTTCAAATGAATGTGAATGCGACACTTCCTCGCTAGGAAATAGCGTTTGCAGATGTCTACGTATCGTAGCAGTAGAGTTCTAATGCCTCTTAAAACGCGATATCGCATCTCATTTCTATGTTTCATGGAAAGATATAATATGATTTGCGAAGTGTTATTTATTCCTCGTCTACACTTCAAATGAATGAAAATGCGACACTTCCTTGCAAGGAAATAGCGTTTGCAAATGTCAACCTATCGTAGCAATAGTGTTCTAATGCTTCTTAAAACGCGATATCGCATCTCATTTCTATGTTTCGTGGTAAGATATAATATGATTTGCGGAGTGTTATGTATTCCTCGTCTGCACTTCAAATGAATGTGAATGCGACACTTCCTCGCTAGGAAATAGCGTTTGCAGATGTCTACGTATCGTAGCAGTAGTGTTCTAATGCCTCTTAAAACGCGATATCGCATCTCATTTCTATGTTTCATGGAAAGATATAATATGATTTGCGAAGTGTTATTTATTCCTCGTCTACACTTCAAATGAATGAAAATGCGACACTTCCTTGCAAGGAAATAGCGTTTGCAAATGTCAACCTATCGTAGCAATAGTGTTCTAATGCTTCTTAAAACGCGATATCGCATCTCATTTCTATGTTTCATGGTAAGATATAATATGATTCGCGAAGTGTTATGTATTCCTCGTCTACACTTCAAATGAATGTAAATGCGACACTTCCTTGCAAGGAATTAGCGTTTGCAGATGTCTACATATCGTAGCAATAGAGTTCTTATGATTCTTAAAACGCGATATCGCATATCATTTCTATGTTTCATGGTAAGGTATAATATGATTTGCGAAGTGTCATGTATTCCTCGTGTACACTTCAAATGAATGTAAATGCGACACTTCCTTGGAAGGAAATAGCGTTTGCAGATGTCAGCGTATCGTAGCAATAGTGTTCTAATGCTTCTTAAAACGCGATATCGCATCTCGTTTCTATGTTTCGTGGTAAGATATAATATGATTTGCGAAGTGTCATATATTCCTGGTCCACGCTTCAAATGAATGTAAATGCGACACTTCCTTGCAAGGAAATAGCGTTTGCAGATGTCTACGTATCGTAGCAATAGAGTTCTTGTGATTCTTAAAACGCGATATCGGATCTCATTTCTATGTTTCATGGTAAGATATAATATGATTTGCGAAGTGTTATGTATTCCTCGTCTACACTTCAAATGAATGTAAATGCGACACTTCTTTGCAAGGAAATAGCGTTTGCTGATGTCTACGTATCGTAACAATAGAGTTCTTATGATTCATAAAACGCGATATCGCATCACATTTCTATGTTTCATGGTAAAATATAATATGATTTGCGGAGTGTTATGTATTCCTCGTCTACACTTCAAATGAATGTGAATGCGACACTTCCTTGCTAGGAAATAGCGTTTGCCGATGTCTACGTATCGTAGCAATAGAGTTCTTATGATTCTTAAAACGCGATATCGCATCTCATTTCTATGTTTCATGGTATGATATAATATGATTTGCGAAGTGTTATGTATTCCTCGTCTACACTTCAAATGAATGTAAATGCGACACTTCCTTGCAAGGAAATAGCGTTTGCTGATGTCTACGTATCGTAGCAATGGATTTCTGCTGCATCTTAAAACGCGATATCGCATCTCATTTCTATGTTTCATGGTAAGATATAATATGATTTGCGAAGTGTTATGTATTCCTTGTCTACATTTCAAATGAATGTAAATGCGACACTTCCTTGCAAGAAAATCGCGTTTGCAGATGTCTACGTATCGAAGCAATAGATTTCAAATGCTTCTTAAAACGAGATATTGCATCTCATATCTATGTTTCATGATAGGATATAATATTCTTTGCGAAGTGTTATGCATTCCTCGTCTACGATTCAAATGAATGTAAATGCGACTCTTCCTTGCAAGGAAATAGCGTTTGCAGATGTCTACGTATCGAAGCAATAGATTTCAAATGCTTCTTAAAACGAGATATTGCATCTCATATCTATGTTTCATGATAAGATATAATATTCTTTGCGAAGTGTTATGCATTCCTCGTCTACGATTCAAATGAAAGTAAATGCGACACTTCCTTGCAAGGAAATAGCGATTGCAGATGTCTACGTATCGTTGCAATAGAGTTCATATGATTCTTAAAACGCGATATCGCATCTCATATCTATGTTTCAAGATAAGATATAATATTCATTGCGAAGCGTTATGCATTCCTCGTCTACGATTTGAATGAAAGTAAATGCGACACTTCGTTGCAAGGAAATAGCGATTGCAGATGTCTACGAATCGTAGCAATAGAGTTCTAATGCTTCTTAAAACGCGATATCGGATCTCATTTCTATGTTTAATGGTAAGATATAATATGATTTACGAAGTGTTATGTATTCCTCGTCTACACTTCAAACGAATGTAAATGCGACACTTCCTTGCTAGGAAGTAGCGTCTGCAGATGTCTAGATATCGTAGCAATAGAGTTCTTATGATTCTTAAAACGCGATATCGCATCACATTTCTATGTTTCGTGGTAAGATATAATATGATTTGCGGAGTGTTATGTATTCCTCGTCTACACTTCAAATGAATGTGAATGCGACACTTCCTCGCTAGGAAATAGCGTTTGCAGATGTCTACGTATCGTAGCAGTAGAGCTCTAATGCCTCTTAAAACGCGATATCGCATCTCATTTCTATGTTTCATGGTAAGATATAATATGATTTGCGAAGTGTTATGTATTCCTCGTCTACATATCAAATGAATGTAAATGCGACACTTCCTTGCAAGGAAATAGCGTTTGCAGATGTCTACGTATCGTAGCAATAGAGTTCTTATGATCCTTAAAACGCGATATCGCACCTCATTTCTATGTTTCATGGTAAGGTATAATATGATTTGCGAAGTGTTATATATCCGTCGTCTACACTTCAAATGAATGTAAATGCGACACTTTCTTGCTAGGAAGTAGCGTCTGCAGATGTCTAGGTATCGTAGCAATAGAGTTCTAATGCTTCTTAAAACGCGATATCGCATCACATTTCTATGTTTCGTGGTAAGATATAATATGATTTGCGAAGTGTCATGTATTCCTCGTCCACGCTTCAAATGAATGTAAATGCGACACTTCCTTCCAAAGAAATAGCGTTTGCAGATGTCTACGTCTCGTAGCAATAGGGTTCTTATAATTCTTAAAACGCGATATCGCATCTCATTTCTATGTTTCATGGTAAGATATAATATGATTTGCGAAGTGTCATGTATTCCTCGTCCACACTTCAAATGAATGTAAATGCGACACTTCCTTGCTAGGAAATAGCGTCTGCAGATGTCTAGGTATCGTAGCAATAGAGTTCTTATGATTCTTAAAACACGATATCGCATCTCATTTCTACGTTTCATGGTAAGATATTATATGATTTGCGAAGTATCATGTATTCCTCGTCTACCCTTCAAATGAATGTAAATGCCACACTTCTTTGCTAGGAAGTAGCGTCTGCAGATGTCTAGGTATCGTAGCAATAGGGTTCTAATGCTTCTTAAAACGCGATATCGCACCTCATTTCTATGTTTCGTGGTAAGATATAATATGATTTGCGAAGTGTCATGTATTCCTCGTCCACGCTTCAAATGAATGTAAATGCGACTCTTCCTTGCAAGGAAATTGCGTTTGCAGATGTCTACGTATCGTAGCAATAGAGTTCTTGTGATCCTTAAAACGCGATATCGGATCTCATTTCTATGTTTCATGGTAAGATATAATATGATTTGCGAAGTTTTATGTATTCCTCGACTACACTTCAAATGAATGTAAATGCGACACTTCTTTGCAAGGAAATAGCGTTTGCAGATGTCTACGTATCGTAGCAATAGTGTCCTTATGATACTTAAAACGCGATATCGCATCTCATATCTATGATTCAAGATAAGATATAATATTCATTGCGAAGTGTTATGCATTCCTCGTCTACGATTCAAATGAAAGTAAATGCGACACTTTCTTGCAAGGAAATAGCGTTTGCAGATGTCTACGTATCGTAGCAATTGATTTCTGATGCTTCTTAAAACGCGATATCGCATCTCATTTCTATGTTTCATGGTAAGATATAATATGATTTGCGATGTGTTATGTATTCCTCGTCTACACATCAAATGAATGTAAATGCGACACTTCCTTGCAAGGAATTAGCGTTTGCAGATGTCTACGTATCGTAGCAATAGAGTTCTTGTGATTCTTAAAACGCGATATCGGATCTCATTTCTATGTTTCATGGTAAGATATAATATGATTTGCCAAGTGTTATGTATTCCTCGTCTACACATCAACTGAATGTAAATGCGACACTTCCTTGCTAGGAAGTAGCGTCTGCAGATGTCTAGGTATCGTAGCAATAGAGTTCTAATGCTTCTTAAAACGCTATATCGCATCTCCTTTCTATGTTTCGTGGTAAGATATAATATGATTTGCGAAGTGTCATGTATTCCTCGTCTACCCTTCAAATGAATGTAAATGCGACACTTCCTTGCTAGGAAGTAGCGTCTGCAGATGTCTAGGTATCGTAGCAATAGAGTTCTAATGCTTCTTAAAACGCGATATCGCATCTCGTTTCTATGTTTCGTGGTAAGATATAATATGATTTGCGAAGTGTCATATATTCCTGGTCCACGCTTCAAATGAATGTAAATGCGACACTTCCTTGCAAGGAAATAGCGTTTGCAGATGTCTACGTATCGTAGCAATAGAGTTCTTGTGATTCTTAAAACGCGATATCGGATCTCATTTCTATGTTTCATGGTAAGATATAATATGATTTGCGAAGTGTTATGTATTCCTCGTCTACACTTCAAATGAATGTAAATGCGACACTTCTTTGCAAGGAAATAGCGTTTGCTGATGTCTACGTATCGTAACAATAGAGTTCTTATGATTCATAAAACGCGATATCGCATCACATTTCTATGTTTCATGGTAAAATATAATATGATTTGCGGAGTGTTATGTATTCCTCGTCTACACTTCAAATGAATGTGAATGCGACACTTCCTTGCTAGGAAATAGCGTTTGCCGATGTCTACGTATCGTAGCAATAGAGTTCTTATGATTCTTAAAACGCGATATCGCATCTCATTTCTATGTTTCATGGTAAGATGTAATATGATTTGCGAAGTGTTTTGTATTCCTCGTCTACACTTCAAATGAATGTAAATGCAACCCTTCCTTGCAAGGAAATAGCGTTTGCAGATGTCTACGTATCGAAGCAATAGAGTTCAAATGCTTCTTAAAACGAGATATTGCATCTCATATCTATGTTTCATGATAAGATATAATATTCTTTGCGAAGTGTTATGTATTCCTCGTCTACACTTCAAATGAATGTAAATGCGACACTTCCTTGCAAGGAAATAGCGTTTGCAGATGTCTACCTATCGTAGCAATAGTGTTCTAATGCTTCTTAAAACGCGATATCGCATCTCATTTCTATGTTTCATGGTAAGATGTAATATGATTTGCGAAGTGTTATGTATTCCTCGTCTACACTTCAAATGAATGTAAATGCAACCCTTCCTTGCAAGGAAATAGCGTTTGCAGATGTCTACGTATCGAAGCAATAGAGTTCATATGATTCTTAAAACGCGATATCGCATCTCATATCTATGTTTCAAGATAAGATATAATATTCATTGCGAAGTGTTATGCATTCCTCGTCTACGATTCAAATGAAAGTAAATGCGACACTTTCTTGCAAGGAAATAGCGTTTGCAGATGTCTACGTATCGTAGCAATGGATTTCTGATGCTTCTTAAAACGCGATATCGCATCCCATTTCTGTGTTTCATGGTAAGATATAATATGATTTGCGAAGTGTCATGTATTCCTCGTCCACACTTCAAATGAATGTAAATGCGACACTTCCTTGCTAGGAAATAGCGTCTGCTGATGTCTAGGTATCGTAGAAATAGAGTTCTAATGCTTCTTAAAACGCGATATCGCATCACATTTCTATGTTTCATGGTAAGATATAATATGATTTGCGAAGTGTCATGTATTCCTCAACCACGCTTCAAATGAATGTAAATGCGACACTTCCTTGCAAGGAAATAGCGTTTGCAAATGTCTACCTATCGTAGCAATAGTGTTCTAATGCTTCTTAAAACGCGATATCGCATCTCATTTCTATGTTTAATGGTAAGATATAATATGATTTGCGAAGTGTTATGTATTCCTCGTCTACACTTCAAATGAACGTAAACGCGACACTTCCTTGCTAGGAAATAGCGTCTGCAGATGTCTAGGTATCGTAGCAATAGAGTTCTAATGCTTCTTAAAACTCGATATCGCATCTCATTTCTATGTTTCATGGTAAGATGTAATATGATTTGCGAAGTGTTATGCATTCCTCGTCTACGATTCAAATGAATGTAAATGCGACACTTCTTTGCAAAGAAATAGCGTTTGCAGATGTCTACGTCTCGTAGCAATAGGGTTCTTATAATTCTTAAAACGCGATATCGCATCTCATTTCTATGTTTCATGGTAAGATATAATATGATTTGCGATGTGTTATGTATTCCTCGTCTACACATCAAATGAATGTAAATGCGACACTTCCTTGCAAGGAATTAGCGTTTGCAGATGTCTACGTATCGTAGCAATAGAGTTCTTGTGATTCTTAAAACGCGATATCGGATCTCATTTCTATGTTTCATGGTAAGATATAATATGATTTGCCAAGTGTTATGTATTCCTCGTCTACACATCAACTGAATGTAAATGCGACACTTCCTTGCTAGGAAGTAGCGTCTGCAGATGTCTAGGTATCGTAGCAATAGAGTTCTAATGCTTCTTAAAACGCTATATCGCATCTCCTTTCTATGTTTCGTGGTAAGATATAATATGATTTGCGAAGTGTCATGTATTCCTCGTCTACCCTTCAAATGAATGTAAATGCGACACTTCCTTGCTAGGAAGTAGCGTCTGCAGATGTCTAGGTATCGTAGCAATAGAGTTCTAATGCTTCTTAAAACGCGATATCGCATCTCGTTTCTATGTTTCGTGGTAAGATATAATATGATTTGCGAAGTGTCATATATTCCTGGTCCACGCTTCAAATGAATGTAAATGCGACACTTCCTTGCAAGGAAATAGCATTTGCAGATGTCTACGTATCGTAGCAATAGAGTTCTTGTGATTCTTAAAACGCGATATCGGATCTCATTTCTATGTTTCATGGTAAGATGTAATATGATTTGCGAAGTGTTATGCATTCCTCGTCTACGATTCAAATGAATGTAAATGCGACACTTCCTTGCAAAGAAATAGCGTTTGCAGATGTCTACGTCTCGTAGCAATAGGGTTCTTATAATTCTTAAAACGCGATATCGCATCTCATTTCTATATTTCATGGTAAGATATAATATGATTTGCGATGTGTTATGTATTCCTCGTCTACACATCAAATGAATGTAAATGCGACACTTCCTTGCAAGGAATTAGCGTTTGCAGATGTCTACGTATCGTAGCAATAGAGTTCTTGTGATTCTTAAAACGCGATATCGGATCTCATTTCTATGTTTCATGGTAAGATATAATATGATTTGCCAAGTGTTATGTATTCCTCGTCTACACATCAACTCAATGTAAATGCGACACTTCCTTGCTAGGAAGTAGCGTCTGCAGATGTCTAGGTATCGTAGCAATAGAGTTCTAATGCTTCTTAAAACGCTATATCGCATCTCCTTTCTATGTTTCGTGGTAAGATATAATATGATTTGCGAAGTGTCATGTATTCCTCGTCTACCCTTCAAATGAATGTAAATGCGACACTTCCTTGCTAGGAAGTAGCGTCTGCAGATGTCTAGGTATCGTAGCAATAGAGTTCTAATGCTTCTTAAAACGCGATATCGCATCTCGTTTCTATGTTTCGTGGTAAGATATAATATGATTTGCGAAGTGTCATATATTCCTGGTCCACGCTTCAAATGAATGTAAATGCGACACTTCCTTGCAAGGAAATAGCGTTTGCAGATGTCTACGTATCGTAGCAATAGAGTTCTTGTGATTCTTAAAACGCGATATCGGATCTCATTTCTATGTTTCATGGTAAGATATAATATGATTTGCGAAGTGTTATGTATTCCTCGTCTACACTTCAAATGAATGTAAATGCGACACTTCTTTGCAAGGAAATAGCGTTTGCTGATGTCTACGTATCGTAACAATAGAGTTCTTATGATTCATAAAACGCGATATCGCATCACATTTCTATGTTTCATGGTAAAATATAATATGATTTGCGGAGTGTTATGTATTCCTCGTCTACACTTCAAATGAATGTGAATGCGACACTTCCTTGCTAGGAAATAGCGTTTGCCGATGTCTACGTATCGTAGCAATAGAGTTCTTATGATTCTTAAAACGCGATATCGCATCTCATTTCTATGTTTCATGGTATGATATAATATGATTTGCGTAGTGATATGTATTCCTCGTCTACACTTCAAATGAATGTAAATGCGACACTTCCTTGCAAGGAAATAGCGTTTGCAGATGTCTACGTATCGAAGCAATAGATTTCAAATGCTTCTTAAAACGAGATATTGCATCTCATATCTACGTTTCATGATAAGATATAATATTCATTGCGAAGTGTTATGCATTCCACGTCTACGATTCAAATGAAAGTAAATGCGACACTTCGTTGCAAGAAAATAGCGATTGCAGATGTCTACGTATCGTAGCAATAGAGTTCATATGATCCTTAAAACGCGATATCGCATCTCATATCTATGTTTCAAGATAAGATATAATATTCATTGCTAAGTGTTATGCATTCCTCGTCTACGATTCAAATGAAAGTAAACGTGACACTTCGTTGCAAGGAAATAGCGATTGCAGATGTCTACGTATCGTAGCAATAGAGTTCTAATGCTTCTTAAAACGCGATATCGCATCTCATTTCTATGTTTCATGGTAAGATGTAATATGATTTGCGAAGTGTTATGTATTCCTCGTCTACACTTCAAATGAATGTAAATGCAACCCTTCCTTGCAAGGAAATAGCGTCTGCAGATGTCTACGTATCGAAGCAATAGTGTTCAAATGCTTCTTAAAACGAGATATTGCATCTCATATCTATGTTTCATGATAAGATATAATATTCATTGCGCAGTGTTATGCATTCCTCATCTACGATTCAAATGAAAGTAAATTCGACACTTCCTTGCAAGGAAATAGCGATTGCAGATGTCTACGTATCGTAGCAGTAGAGTTCATATGGTTCTTAAAACGCGATATCGCATCTCATATCTATGATTCAGGATAAGATATAATATTCATTGCGAAGTGTTATGCATTCCTCGTCTACGATTCAAATGAAAGTAAATGCGACACTTTCTTGCAAGGTAATAGCGTTTGCAGATGTCTACGTATCATAGCAATGGATTTCTGATGCTTCTTAAAACGCGATATCGCATCTCATTTCTATGTTTCATGGTAAGATATAATATGATTTGCGAAGTGTCATGTATTCCTCGTCCACACTTCAAAAGAATGTAAATGCGACACTTCCTTGCTAGGAAATAGCGTCTGCTGATGTCTAGGTATCGTAGAAATAGAGTTCTAATGCTTCTTAAAACGCGATATCGCATCACATTTCTATGTTTCATGGTAAGATATAATATGATTTGCGAAGTGTTATGTATTCCTCGTCTACACTTCAAATGAATGTAAATGCGAAACTTCCTTGCTAGGAAATAGCGTTTGCAGATGTCTACGTATCGTAGCAATGGATTTCTGATGCTTCTCAAAACGCGATATCGCATCTCATTTCTATGTTTCATGGGAAGATATAATATGATTTGCGAAGTGTTATGTACTCCTCGTCTGCACATCAATTGAATGTAAATGCGACACTTTCTTGCAAGGTAATAGCGTTTGCAGATGTCTACGTATCATAGCAATGGATTTCTGATGCTTCTTAAAACGCGATATCGCATCTCATTTCTATGTTTCATGGTAAGATATAATATGATTTGCGAAGTGTTATGTATTCCTCGTCTACACTTCAAATGGATGTAAATGCGACACTTCCTTGCTAGGAAATAGCGTCTGCAGATGTCTAGGTATCGTAGCAATAGAGTTCTAATGCTTCTTAAAACGCGATATCGCATCTCATTTCTATGTTTCATGGTAAGATATAATATGATTTGCGAAGTGTTATGTATTCCTCGTCTACACATCAAATGAATGTAAATGCGACACTTCCTTGCTAGGAAATAGCGTTTGCAGATGTCTACGTATCGAAGCAATAGATTTCAAATGCTTCTTAAAACGAGATATTGCATCTCATATCTACGTTTCATGATAAGATATAATATTCATTGCGAAGTGTTATGCATTCCTCGTCTACGATTCAAATGAAAGTAAATGCGACACTTCGTTTCAAGGAAATAGTGATTGCAGATGTCTACGTATCGTAGCAATAGAGTTCATATGATCCTTAAAACGAGATATTGCATCTCGTATCTACGTTTCATGATAAGATATAATATTCATTGCGAAGTGTTATGCATCCTCGTCTACGACTCAAATGAAAGTAAATGCGACACTTCCTTGCAAGGAAATAGCGATTGCAGATGTCTACGTAACGTAGCAATAGAGTTCATATGGTTCTTAAAACGCGATATCGCATCTCATATCTATGTTTCAAGATAAGATATAATATTCATTGCGAAGTGTTTTGCATTCCTCGTCTACGATTCAAATGAAAGTAAATGCGACACTTACTTGCAAGGTATTAGCGATGCAGATGTCTAGGTATCGTAGCAATATAGTTCTAATGCTTCTTAAAACGCGATATCGCATCTCATTTCTACGTTTCATGGTAAGATATAATATGATTTGCGAAGTGTTATGTATTCCTCGTCCACACTTCAAATGAATGTAAATGCGACACTTCCTTGCTAGGAAATAGCGTCTGCAGATGTCTAGGTATCGTAGAAATAGAGTTCTAATGCTTCTTAAAACGCGACATCGCATCACATTTCTATGTTTCATGGTAAGATATAATATGATTTGCGAAGTGTTATGTATTCCTCGTCTACACTTCAAATGAATGTAAATGCGACACTTCCTTGCAAGGAAATAGCGTTTGCAGATGTCTACGTATCGAAGCAATAGATTTCAAATGCTTCTTAAAACGAGATATTGCATCTCATATCTACGTTTCATGATAAGATATAATATTCATTGCGAAGTGTTATGCATTCCTCGTCTACGATTCAAATGAAAGTAAACGCGACACTTCGCTGCAAGGAAATAGCGATTGCAGATATCTACGTATCGTAGCAATAGAGTTCATATGATCCTTAAAACGCGATATCGCGTCTCATATATATGTTTCAAGATAAGATATAATATTCATTGCGAAGTGTTATGCATTCCTCGTCTACGATTCAAATGAAAGTAAATGTGACACTTCGTTGCAAGGAAATAGCGATTGCAGATGTCTACGTATCGTAGCAATAGATTTCAAATGCTTCTTAAAACGAGATATTGCATCTCGTATCTACGTTTCATGATAAGATATAATATTCATTGCGAAGTGTTATGCATTCCTCATCTACGATTCAAATGAAAGTAAATGCGACACTTCCTTGCAAGGAAATAGCGATTGCAGATGTCTACGTATCGTAGCAATAGAGTTCATATGGTTCTTAAAACGCGATATCGCATCTCATATCTATGTTTCAAGATAAGATATAATATTCATTGCGAAGTGTTATGCATTCCTCGTCTACGATTCAAATGAATGTAAATGCGACACTTCCTTGGAAGGAAATAGCGTCTGCAGATGTCTAGGTATCGTAGCAATAGAGTTCTAATGCTTCTTAAAACGCGATATCGCATCACATTTCTATGTTTCATGGTAAGATATAATATGATTTGCGAAGTGTCATGTATTCCTCGTTTACACTTCAAATGAATGTAAATGCGACACTTCCTTGCAAGGAAATAGCGTTTGCATATGTCTACGTATCGAAGCAATAGTGTTCAAATGCTTCTTAAAACGAGATATTGCATCTCATATCTATGTTTCATGGTAAGATGTAATATTCATTGCGAAGTGTTATGCATTCCTCGTCTACGATTCAAATGAATGTAAATGCGACACTTCCTTGGAAGGAAATAGCGTCTGCAGATGTTTAGGTATCGTAGCAATAGAGTTCTAATGCTTCTTGAAACGCGATATCGCATCTCATTTCTATATTTCATGGTAAGATATAATATGATTTGCAAAGTGTCATGTATTCCTCGTCTACACTTCAAATGAATGTAAATGCGACAATTCCTTGCTAGGAAATAGCGTCTGCAGATGTCTAGGTATCGTAGCAATAGAGTTCTAATGCTTCTTAAAACGCGATATCGCATCTCATTTCTATGTTTCATGGTAAGATATAATATGATTTGCGAAGTGTCATGTATTCCTCGTCTATACTTCAAATGAATGTAAATGCGACACTTCCTTGCAAGGAAATAGCGTTTGCAGATGTCTACGTATCGTAGCAATAGAGTTCTTATGATTCTTAAAACGCGATATCGCATCTCATTTCTATGTTTCATGGTAAGATATAATATGATTTGCGAAGTGTCATGTATTCCTCGTCTACATTTCAAATGCATGTAAATGCGACACTTCCATGCAAGGAAATAGCGTTTGCATATGTCTACGTATCGAAGCAATAGAGTTCAAATGCTTCTTAAAACGAGATATTGCATCTCATATCTATGTTTCATGGTAAGATGTAATATTCATTGCGAAGTGTTATGCATTCCTCGTCTACGATTCAAATGAATGTAAATCCGACACTTCCTTGCAAGGAAATAGCGTCTGCAGATGTCTAGGTATCGTAGCAATAGAGTTCTAATGCTCCTTAAAACGCGATATGGCATCTCATTTCTATGTTTCATGGTAAGATATAATATGATTTGCGAAGTGTTATGCATTCCTCGTCTACGATTCAAATGAATGTAAATGCGACACTTCCTTGCAAGGAAATAGCGTCTGCAGATGTCTAGGTATCGTAGCAATAGAGTTCTAATGCTCCTTAAAACGCGATATCGCATCTCATTTCAATGTTTCATGGTAAGATATAATATGATTTGCGAGGTGTTATGTATTCCTCGTCTACACTTCAAATGAATGTAAATGCGACACTTCCTTGTAAGGAGATAGCGTTTGCAGATGTCTACCTATCGTAGCAATAGAGTTCTTATGCTTCTTAAAACGCGATATCGCATCTCATTTCTATATTTCATGGTAAGATATAATATGATTTGCGAAGTGTTATGTATCCCTCGTCTACACTTCAAATGAATGTAAATGCGACACTTCCTTGCAAGGAAATAGCGTTTGCAAATGTCTACCTATCGTAGCAGTAGTGTTCTAATGCTTCTTAGAACGCGATGTCGCATCTCATTTCAATGTTTCATGGTAAGATATAATATGATTTGCGAGGTGTTATGTATTCCTCGTCTACACTTCAAATGAATGTAAACGCGACACTTCCTTGTAAGGAGATAGCGTTTGCAGATGTCTACCTATCGTAGCAATAGAGTTCTAATGCTTTTTAAAACGCGATATCGCATCTCATTTCTATGTTTCATGGTAAGATATAATATGATTTGCGAAGTGTCATGTATTCCTCGTCTACACTTCAAATGAATGTAAATGCGACACTTCCTTGCAAGGAAATAGCGTTTGCAAACGTCTACCTATCGTGGCAATAGAGTTCTAATGCTTCTTAAAACGCGATATCGTATCTCATTTCTATACTTCATGGTAAGATATAATATGATTTGCGAAGTGTTATGTATCCCTCGTCTACACTTCAAATGAATGTAAATGCGACACTTCCTTGCAAGGAAATAGCGTTTGCTGATGTCTACGTATTGTAGCAATGGATTTCTGCTGCTTCTTAAAACGCGATATCGCATCTCATTTCTATGTTTCATGGTAAGATATAATATGATTTGCGAAGTGTCATGTATTCCTCGTCTACACTTCAAATGAATGTAAATGCGACACTTCCACGCTAGGAAATAGCGATTGCAGATGTCTACGTATCGTAGCAATAGAGTACATATGATTCGATATCGCATCTCATTTCTATGTTTCATGGTAAGATATAACATGATTTGCGAAGTGTTATGTATTCCTAGTCTACACTTCAAATGAATGTGAATGCGACACTTTCTCGCTAGGAAATAGCGTTTGCAGATGTCTACGTAACGTAGCAATAGAATTCTAATGCTTCTTAAAACGGGATATCGCATCTCATTTCTATGTATCATTGTAAGATATAATATGATTTGCGAAGTGTCATGTATTCCTCGTCTACACTTCAAATGAATGTAAATGCAACACTTCCTTGCTAGGAAATAGCGTTTGCAGATGTCTACCTATCGTAGCAATAGATTTCTAATGCTTCTTAGAACGCGATATCGCATCTCATTTCTATGTATCATGGTAAGATATAAAATGATTTGCGAAGTGTCATGTATCCCTCGTCTACACTTCAAATGAATGTAAATGCGACACTTCCTTCTAGGAAATAGCGTCTGCAGATGTCTAGGTATCGTAGCAATAGAGTTCTAATGCTTCTTAAAACGCGATATCGCATTTCATTTCTATGTTTCATGGTAAGATATAATATGATTTGCGAAGTGTTATGTATTCCTCGTCTACACTTCAAATGAATGTAAATGCGACACTTCCTTGCTAGGAAATAACGTCTGCAGATGTCTAGGTATCGTAGCAATAGAGTTCTAATGCTTCTTAAAACGCGATATCGCATCTCATTTCTATGTTTCATGGTAAGATATAATATGATTTGCGAAGTGTTATGTATTCCTCGTCTACACTTCAAGTGAATGTAAATACGACACTTCCTTGCAAGGAAATAGCGTTTGCAAACGTCTACATATCGTAGCAATAGAGTTCTAATGCTTCTTAAAACGCGATATCGCATCTCATTTCTATGTTTCATGATAAGATATAATATGATTTGCGAAGTGTTATGTATTCCTCGTCTACACTTCAAATGAATGTAAATGCGACACTTCCTTGCAAGCAAATAGCGTTTGCAGATGTCTACGTATCGTAGCAATAGAGTTCTATTGCTTCTCAATCCGCGATATCGCATCTCATTTCTATGTTTCATGGTAAGATATAATATGATTTGCGAAGTGTTATGTATCCCTCGTCTACACTTCAAATGAATGTAAATGCGACACTTCCTTGCAAGGAAATAGCGTTTGCAAATGTCTACCTATCGTAGCAGTAGTGTTGTAATGCTTCTTAGAACGCGCTGTCGCATCTCATTTCAATGTTTCATGGTAAGATATAATATGATTTGCGAGGTGTTATGTATTCCTCGTCTACACTTCAAATGAATGTAAATGCGACACTTCCTTGTAAGGAGATAGCGTTTGCAGATGTCTACCTATCGTAGCAATAGAGTTCTAATGCTTCTTAAAACGCGATATCGCATCTCATTTCTATATTTCATGGTAAGATATAATATGATTTGCGAAGTGTTATGTATCCCTCGTCTACACTTCAAATGAATGTAAATGCGACACTTCCTTGCAAGGAAATAGCGTTTGCTGATGTCTACGTATTGTAGCAATGGATTTCTGCTGCTTCTTAAAACGCGATATCGCATCTCATTTCTATGTTTCATGGTAAGATATAATATGATTTGCGAAGTGTCATGTATTCCTCGTCTACACTTCAAATGAATGTAAATGCGACACTTCCACGCTAGGAAATAGCGATTGCAGATGTCTACGTATCGTAGCAATAGAGTACATATGATTCGATATCGCATCTCATTTCTATGTTTCATGGTAAGATATAACATGATTTGCGAAGTGTTATGTATTCCTAGTCTACACTTCAAATGAATGTGAATGCGATACTTCCTCGCTAAGAAATAGCGTTTGCAGATGTCTACGTATCGTAGCAATAGCTTTCTAGTGCTTCTTAAAACGCGATATCGCATCTCATTTCTATGTTTCATGGTAAGATATAATATGATTTGCGAAGTGTCATGTATTCCTCGTCTACACTTCAAATGAATGTAAATGCTACACTTCCTTGCTAGGAAATAGCGTCTGCAGATGACTAGGTATCGTAGCAATAGAGTTCTAATCCTTCTTAAAACGCGATATCGCATTTCATTTCTATGTTTCATGGTAAGATATAATATGATTTGCGAAGTGTTATGTACTCCTCGTCTACACTTCAATTGAATGTAAATGCGACACTTCCTTGCAAAGAAATAGCGTCTGCAAATGTCTACCTATCGTAGCAGTAGTGTTCTAATGCATCTTAGAACGCGATATCGCATCTCATTCCTATGTTTCATGGTAAGATATAATATGATATGCGAAGTGTTATGTATTCCTCGTCTACACTTCAAATGAATGTGAATGCGACACTTTCTCGCTAGGAAATAGCGTTTGCAGATGTCTACGTATCGCAGCAATAGATTTCTAATGCTTCTTAAAAAGGGATATCGCATCTCATTTCTATATATCATGGTGAGATATAATATGAATTGCGAAGTGTTATGTATTCCTCGCCTACACTTCAAATGAATGTAAATGCGACACTTCCTTGCAAGGAAATAGCGTTTGCAGATGTCTACGTATCGAAGCAATAGAGTTCAAATGCTTCTTAAAACGAGATATTGCATCTTATATCTATATTTCATGATAAGATATAATATTCATTGCGAAGTGTTATGCATTCCTCGTCTACGATTCAAATGAATGTAAATGCAACTCTTCCTTGCAAGGAAATAGCGTTTGCAAATGTCTACCTATCGTAGCAGTAGTGTTCTAATGCTTCTTGGAACGCGATATCGCATCTCATTTCTATGTTTCATGGTATGATATAATATGATTTGCGAAGTGTTATGTATTCCTCGTCTACACTTCAAATGAATGTGAATGCGACACTTTCTCGCTAGGAAATAGCGTTTGCAGATGTCAACGTATCGTAGCAATAGAGTTCTATTGATTCTTAAAACGCGATATCGCATCTCATTTCTATGTTTCATGGTAAGATATAATATGATTTGCGAAGTGTTATGTATTCTTCGTCTACACTTCAAATGAATGTAAATGCGACACTTCCTTGCAAGGAAATAGCGTTTGCAGATGTCTACGTATCGTAGCAATAGAGTTCTTATGATTCTTAAAACGCGATATCGCATCTCATTTCCATGTTTCATGGTAAGGTATAATATGATTTGCGAAGTGTTATGTATTCCTCGTCTACACTTCAAATGAATGTAAATGCGACACTACCTTGCTAGGAAATCGCGTCTGCAGATGTCTAGGTATCGTAGCGATAGAGTTCTAATGCTTCTTAAAACGCGATATCGCATTTCATTTCTATGTTTCATGGTAAGATATAATATGATTTGCGAAGTGTTATGTATTCCTCGTCAACACTTCAAATGAATGTAAATGCGACACTTCCTTGCAAGCAAGTAGCGTTTGCAGATGTCTACGTATCGTAGCAATAGAGTTCTATTGATTCTTAAAACGCGATATCGCATCTCATTTCTATGTTTCATGGTAAGATATAATATGATTTGCGAAGTGTTATGTATTCCTCGTCTACACGTCAACTGAATGTAAATGCGACACTTCCATGCAAGGAAATAGTGTTTGCAGATGTCTACTTATCGTAGCAATAGAGTTCTTATGATTCTTAAAACGCGATATCGCATCTCATTTCTATGTTTCATGGTAAGATATAATATGATTTGCGTAGTGTTATGTATTCCTCGTCCACACTTCAAATGAATGTAAATGCGAAACTTCCTTGTAAGGAAATAGCGTTTGCAGATGTCTACCTATCGTAGCGATAGAGTTCAAATGCTTCTTAAAACGCGATATCGCATCTAATTTCTATGTTTCATGGTAAGATATAATATGATTTGCGAAGTGTCATGTATTCCTCGTCTACTCTTCAAATAAATGTAAATGCGACACTTCCTTGCAAGGAAATAGCGTTTGCAGATGTCTACGAATCGTAGCAATAGAGTTCTAATGCTTCTTAAAACGCGATATCGCATCTCATTTCTATGTTTCATGTTAAGATATAATATGATTTGCGAAGTGTCATGTATTCCTCGACTACACTTCAAATGAATGTAAATGCGACACTTCCTTGCAAGGAAATAGCGTTTGCAGATGTCTACGTATCGAAGCAATAGAGTTCAAATGCTTCTTAAGACGAGATATTGCATCTGATATCTATGCTTCATGATAAGATATAATATTCATTGCGAAGTGTTATGCATTCCTCGTCTACGATTCAAATGAATGTAAATGCGACACTTCCTTGCTAGGAAATAGCGTCTGTAGATGTCTATGTATGGTAGCAATAGATTTCTAATGCTTCTTAAAACGTGATATCGCATCTCATTTCTATGTTTCATGGTAAGATATAATATGATTTGCGAGGTGTCATGTATTCCTCGTCTACACGTCAAATGAATGTAAATGCGACACTTCCATGAAAGGAAATAGCGTTTGCAGATGTCTACGTATCGTAGCAATAGAGTTCTTATGATTCTTAAAGCGCGATATCGCATCTCATTTCTATGTTTCATGGTAAGCTATAATATGATTTGCCAAGTGTTATGTATTCCTCGACTACACTTCAAATGAATGTAAATGCGACACTTCCTTGCAAGGAAATAGCGTTTGCAGATGTCTACGTATCGTAGCAATAGAGTTCTTATGATTCTTAAAACGCGATATCGCATCTCATTTCTATGTTTCATGGTAAGATATAATATGATTTGCGAAGTGTCATGTATTCCTCGTCTATACTTCAAATGAATGTAAATGCGACACTTCCTTGCAAGGAAATAGCGTTTGCAGATGTCTACGTATCGTAGCAATAGAGTTCTTATGATTCTTAAAACGCGATATCGCATCTCATTTCTATGTTTCATGGTAAGATATAATATGATTTGCGAAGTGTCATGTATTCCTCGTCTACATTTCAAATGCATGTAAATGCGACACTTCCATGCAAGGAAATAGCGTTTGCATATGTCTACGTATCGAAGCAATAGAGTTCAAATGCTTCTTAAAACGAGATATTGCATCTCATATCTATGTTTCATGGTAAGATGTAATATTCATTGCGAAGTGTTATGCATTCCTCGTCTACGATTCAAATGAATGTAAATCCGACACTTCCTTGCAAGGAAATAGCGTCTGCAGATGTCTAGGTATCGTAGCAATAGAGTTCTAATGCTCCTTAAAACGCGATATGGCATCTCATTTCTATGTTTCATGGTAAGATATAATATGATTTGCGAAGTGTTATGCATTCCTCGTCTACGATTCAAATGAATGTAAATGCGACACTTCCTTGCAAGGAAATAGCGTCTGCAGATGTCTAGGTATCGTAGCAATAGAGTTCTAATGCTCCTTAAAACGCGATATCGCATCTCATTTCAATGTTTCATGGTAAGATATAATATGATTTGCGAGGTGTTATGTATTCCTCGTCTACACTTCAAATGAATGTAAATGCGACACTTCCTTGTAAGGAGATAGCGTTTGCAGATGTCTACCTATCGTAGCAATAGAGTTCTTATGCTTCTTAAAACGCGATATCGCATCTCATTTCTATATTTCATGGTAAGATATAATATGATTTGCGAAGTGTTATGTATCCCTCGTCTACACTTCAAATGAATGTAAATGCGACACTTCCTTGCAAGGAAATAGCGTTTGCAAATGTCTACCTATCGTAGCAGTAGTGTTCTAATGCTTCTTAGAACGCGATGTCGCATCTCATTTCAATGTTTCATGGTAAGATATAATATGATTTGCGAGGTGTTATGTATTCCTCGTCTACACTTCAAATGAATGTAAACGCGACACTTCCTTGTAAGGAGATAGCGTTTGCAGATGTCTACCTATCGTAGCAATAGAGTTCTAATGCTTTTTAAAACGCGATATCGCATCTCATTTCTATGTTTCATGGTAAGATATAATATGATTTGCGAAGTGTCATGTATTCCTCGTCTACACTTCAAATGAATGTAAATGCGACACTTCCTTGCAAGGAAATAGCGTTTGCAAACGTCTACCTATCGTGGCAATAGAGTTCTAATGCTTCTTAAAACGCGATATCGTATCTCATTTCTATACTTCATGGTAAGATATAATATGATTTGCGAAGTGTTATGTATCCCTCGTCTACACTTCAAATGAATGTAAATGCGACACTTCCTTGCAAGGAAATAGCGTTTGCTGATGTCTACGTATTGTAGCAATGGATTTCTGCTGCTTCTTAAAACGCGATATCGCATCTCATTTCTATGTTTCATGGTAAGATATAATATGATTTGCGAAGTGTCATGTATTCCTCGTCTACACTTCAAATGAATGTAAATGCGACACTTCCACGCTAGGAAATAGCGATTGCAGATGTCTACGTATCGTAGCAATAGAGTACATATGATTCGATATCGCATCTCATTTCTATGTTTCATGGTAAGATATAACATGATTTGCGAAGTGTTATGTATTCCTAGTCTACACTTCAAATGAATGTGAATGCGACACTTTCTCGCTAGGAAATAGCGTTTGCAGATGTCTACGTAACGTAGCAATAGAATTCTAATGCTTCTTAAAACGGGATATCGCATCTCATTTCTATGTATCATTGTAAGATATAATATGATTTGCGAAGTGTCATGTATTCCTCGTCTACACTTCAAATGAATGTAAATGCAACACTTCCTTGCTAGGAAATAGCGTTTGCAGATGTCTACCTATCGTAGCAATAGATTTCTAATGCTTCTTAGAACGCGATATCGCATCTCATTTCTATGTATCATGGTAAGATATAAAATGATTTGCGAAGTGTCATGTATCCCTCGTCTACACTTCAAATGAATGTAAATGCGACACTTCCTTCTAGGAAATAGCGTCTGCAGATGTCTAGGTATCGTAGCAATAGAGTTCTAATGCTTCTTAAAACGCGATATCGCATTTCATTTCTATGTTTCATGGTAAGATATAATATGATTTGCGAAGTGTTATGTATTCCTCGTCTACACTTCAAATGAATGTAAATGCGACACTTCCTTGCTAGGAAATAACGTCTGCAGATGTCTAGGTATCGTAGCAATAGAGTTCTAATGCTTCTTAAAACGCGATATCGCATCTCATTTCTATGTTTCATGGTAAGATATAATATGATTTGCGAAGTGTTATGTATTCCTCGTCTACACTTCAAGTGAATGTAAATACGACACTTCCTTGCAAGGAAATAGCGTTTGCAAACGTCTACATATCGTAGCAATAGAGTTCTAATGCTTCTTAAAACGCGATATCGCATCTCATTTCTATGTTTCATGATAAGATATAATATGATTTGCGAAGTGTTATGTATTCCTCGTCTACACTTCAAATGAATGTAAATGCGACACTTCCTTGCAAGCAAATAGCGTTTGCAGATGTCTACGTATCGTAGCAATAGAGTTCTATTGCTTCTCAATCCGCGATATCGCATCTCATTTCTATGTTTCATGGTAAGATATAATATGATTTGCGAAGTGTTATGTATCCCTCGTCTACACTTCAAATGAATGTAAATGCGACACTTCCTTGCAAGGAAATAGCGTTTGCAAATGTCTACCTATCGTAGCAGTAGTGTTGTAATGCTTCTTAGAACGCGCTGTCGCATCTCATTTCAATGTTTCATGGTAAGATATAATATGATTTGCGAGGTGTTATGTATTCCTCGTCTACACTTCAAATGAATGTAAATGCGACACTTCCTTGTAAGGAGATAGCGTTTGCAGATGTCTACCTATCGTAGCAATAGAGTTCTAATGCTTCTTAAAACGCGATATCGCATCTCATTTCTATATTTCATGGTAAGATATAATATGATTTGCGAAGTGTTATGTATCCCTCGTCTACACTTCAAATGAATGTAAATGCGACACTTCCTTGCAAGGAAATAGCGTTTGCTGATGTCTACGTATTGTAGCAATGGATTTCTGCTGCTTCTTAAAACGCGATATCGCATCTCATTTCTATGTTTCATGGTAAGATATAATATGATTTGCGAAGTGTCATGTATTCCTCGTCTACACTTCAAATGAATGTAAATGCGACACTTCCACGCTAGGAAATAGCGATTGCAGATGTCTACGTATCGTAGCAATAGAGTACATATGATTCGATATCGCATCTCATTTCTATGTTTCATGGTAAGATATAACATGATTTGCGAAGTGTTATGTATTCCTAGTCTACACTTCAAATGAATGTGAATGCGATACTTCCTCGCTAAGAAATAGCGTTTGCAGATGTCTACGTATCGTAGCAATAGCTTTCTAGTGCTTCTTAAAACGCGATATCGCATCTCATTTCTATGTTTCATGGTAAGATATAATATGATTTGCGAAGTGTCATGTATTCCTCGTCTACACTTCAAATGAATGTAAATGCTACACTTCCTTGCTAGGAAATAGCGTCTGCAGATGACTAGGTATCGTAGCAATAGAGTTCTAATCCTTCTTAAAACGCGATATCGCATTTCATTTCTATGTTTCATGGTAAGATATAATATGATTTGCGAAGTGTTATGTACTCCTCGTCTACACTTCAATTGAATGTAAATGCGACACTTCCTTGCAAAGAAATAGCGTCTGCAAATGTCTACCTATCGTAGCAGTAGTGTTCTAATGCATCTTAGAACGCGATATCGCATCTCATTCCTATGTTTCATGGTAAGATATAATATGATATGCGAAGTGTTATGTATTCCTCGTCTACACTTCAAATGAATGTGAATGCGACACTTTCTCGCTAGGAAATAGCGTTTGCAGATGTCTACGTATCGCAGCAATAGATTTCTAATGCTTCTTAAAAAGGGATATCGCATCTCATTTCTATATATCATGGTGAGATATAATATGAATTGCGAAGTGTTATGTATTCCTCGCCTACACTTCAAATGAATGTAAATGCGACACTTCCTTGCAAGGAAATAGCGTTTGCAGATGTCTACGTATCGAAGCAATAGAGTTCAAATGCTTCTTAAAACGAGATATTGCATCTTATATCTATATTTCATGATAAGATATAATATTCATTGCGAAGTGTTATGCATTCCTCGTCTACGATTCAAATGAATGTAAATGCAACTCTTCCTTGCAAGGAAATAGCGTTTGCAAATGTCTACCTATCGTAGCAGTAGTGTTCTAATGCTTCTTGGAACGCGATATCGCATCTCATTTCTATGTTTCATGGTATGATATAATATGATTTGCGAAGTGTTATGTATTCCTCGTCTACACTTCAAATGAATGTGAATGCGACACTTTCTCGCTAGGAAATAGCGTTTGCAGATGTCAACGTATCGTAGCAATAGAGTTCTATTGATTCTTAAAACGCGATATCGCATCTCATTTCTATGTTTCATGGTAAGATATAATATGATTTGCGAAGTGTTATGTATTCTTCGTCTACACTTCAAATGAATGTAAATGCGACACTTCCTTGCAAGGAAATAGCGTTTGCAGATGTCTACGTATCGTAGCAATAGAGTTCTTATGATTCTTAAAACGCGATATCGCATCTCATTTCCATGTTTCATGGTAAGGTATAATATGATTTGCGAAGTGTTATGTATTCCTCGTCTACACTTCAAATGAATGTAAATGCGACACTACCTTGCTAGGAAATCGCGTCTGCAGATGTCTAGGTATCGTAGCGATAGAGTTCTAATGCTTCTTAAAACGCGATATCGCATTTCATTTCTATGTTTCATGGTAAGATATAATATGATTTGCGAAGTGTTATGTATTCCTCGTCAACACTTCAAATGAATGTAAATGCGACACTTCCTTGCAAGCAAGTAGCGTTTGCAGATGTCTACGTATCGTAGCAATAGAGTTCTATTGATTCTTAAAACGCGATATCGCATCTCATTTCTATGTTTCATGGTAAGATATAATATGATTTGCGAAGTGTTATGTATTCCTCGTCTACACGTCAACTGAATGTAAATGCGACACTTCCATGCAAGGAAATAGTGTTTGCAGATGTCTACTTATCGTAGCAATAGAGTTCTTATGATTCTTAAAACGCGATATCGCATCTCATTTCTATGTTTCATGGTAAGATATAATATGATTTGCGTAGTGTTATGTATTCCTCGTCCACACTTCAAATGAATGTAAATGCGAAACTTCCTTGTAAGGAAATAGCGTTTGCAGATGTCTACCTATCGTAGCGATAGAGTTCAAATGCTTCTTAAAACGCGATATCGCATCTAATTTCTATGTTTCATGGTAAGATATAATATGATTTGCGAAGTGTCATGTATTCCTCGTCTACTCTTCAAATAAATGTAAATGCGACACTTCCTTGCAAGGAAATAGCGTTTGCAGATGTCTACGAATCGTAGCAATAGAGTTCTAATGCTTCTTAAAACGCGATATCGCATCTCATTTCTATGTTTCATGTTAAGATATAATATGATTTGCGAAGTGTCATGTATTCCTCGACTACACTTCAAATGAATGTAAATGCGACACTTCCTTGCAAGGAAATAGCGTTTGCAGATGTCTACGTATCGAAGCAATAGAGTTCAAATGCTTCTTAAGACGAGATATTGCATCTGATATCTATGCTTCATGATAAGATATAATATTCATTGCGAAGTGTTATGCATTCCTCGTCTACGATTCAAATGAATGTAAATGCGACACTTCCTTGCTAGGAAATAGCGTCTGTAGATGTCTATGTATGGTAGCAATAGATTTCTAATGCTTCTTAAAACGTGATATCGCATCTCATTTCTATGTTTCATGGTAAGATATAATATGATTTGCGAGGTGTCATGTATTCCTCGTCTACACGTCAAATGAATGTAAATGCGACACTTCCATGAAAGGAAATAGCGTTTGCAGATGTCTACGTATCGTAGCAATAGAGTTCTTATGATTCTTAAAGCGCGATATCGCATCTCATTTCTATGTTTCATGGTAAGCTATAATATGATTTGCCAAGTGTTATGTATTCCTCGACTACACTTCAAATGAATGTAAATGCGACACTTCCTTGCAAGGAAATAGCGTTTGCAGATGTCTACGTATCGTAGCAATAGAGTTCTTATGATTCTTAAAACGCGATATCGCATCTCATTTCTATGTTTCATGGTAAGGTATAATATGATTTGCGAAGTGTTCTGTATTCCTCGTCTACACTTCAAATGAATGTAAATGCGACACTTCCTTGCAAGGAAACAGCGTTTGCAGATGTCTATGTATGGTAGCAATAGATTTCTAATGCTCCTTAAAACGTGATATCGCATCTCATTTCTATGTTTCATGGTAAGATATAATATGATTTGCGAAGTGTCATGTATTCCTCGTCTACACGTCAAATGAATGTAAATGCGACACTTCCATGCAAGGAAATAGCGTTTGCAGATGTTTACGTATCGTAGCAGTAGAGTTCTTATGATTCTTAAAGCGCGATATCGCATCTCATTTCTATGTTTCATGGTAAGATATAATATGATTTGCGAAGTGTTATGTATTCCTCGTCTACACTTCAAATGAATGTAGATGCGACACTTCCTTGCAAGGAAATAGCGTTTGCAGATGTCTATGTATCGTAGCAATAGAATTCTATTGCTTCTTAAAACGTGATATCGCACCTCATTTCTATGTTTCATGGTAAGATATAATATGATTTGCGAAGTGTCATGTATTCCTCGCCTACACGTCAAATGAATGTAAATGCGACACTTCCATGCAAGGAAATAGCGTTTGCAGATGTCTACGTATCGTAGCAATAGAGTTCTTATGATTCTTAAAGCGCGATATCGCACCTCATTTCTATGTTTCATGGTAAGATATAATATGATTTGCGAAGTGTTATGTATTCCTCGTCTACACTTCAAATGAATATAAATACGACACTTCCTTGCTAGGAAATAGCGTCTGCAGATGTCTACGTATCGTAGCAATAGAGTTCAAATTCTTCTTAAAACGAGATATTGCATCTCATATTTATGTTTCATGACAAGATATAATATTCATTGCGAAGTGTTATGCATTCCTCGTCTACACTTCAAATGAATGTGAATGCGACACTTCCACGCTAGGATATAGCGCTTGCAGATGTCTACGTATCGTAGCAATAGATTTCTAATGCTTCTTAAAGCGTGATATCGCATCTCATTTATATGTTTCGTGGTAAGATATAATATAATTTGCGAAGTGTTATGTATTCCTCGTCTACACTTCAAATGAATGTAAATGCGACACTTCCTTGCTAGGAAATAGCGTTTGCAAACGTCTACCTATCGTAGCAATAGAGTTCTAATGCTTCGTAGAACGCGATATCGCATCTCATTTCTATGTTTCATGGTAAGATATAATATGATTTGCGAAGTGTCATGTATTCCTCGTCTACACTTCAAATGTATGTAAATGCGACACTTCCTTGCTAGGAAATAGCGTCTGCAGATGTCTAGGTATCGTAGCAATAGAGTTCTAATGCTTCTTAAAACGCGATATCGCATTTCATTTCTATGTTTCATGGTAAGATATAATATAATTTGCGAAGTGTTATGTATTCCTCGTCTACACTTCAAATGAATGTAAGTGCGACACTTCCTTGCTAGGAAATAGCGTCTGCAGATGTCTAGGTATCGTAGCAATAGAGTTCTAATGCTTCTTAGAACGCGATATCGCAATCTCATTTCTATGTTTCATGGTAAGATATAATATGATTTGCGAAGTGTCATGTATTACTCGTCTACGATTCAAATGAATGTAAATGCAACACTTCCTTGCAAGGAAATAGCGTTTGCAGATGTCTACTTATCGTAGCAATAGAGTTCTTATGATTCTTAAAACGCGATATCGCATCTCATTTCTATGTTTCATGGTAAGATATAATATGAATTGCGTAGTGTTATGTATTCCTCGTCCACACTTCAAATGAATGTAAATGCGAAACTTCCTTGCAAGGAAATAGCGTTTGCAAACGTCTACCTACCGCAGCAATAGAGTTCTAATGCTTCGTAGAACGCGATATCGCATCTCATTTCTATGTTTCATGGTAAGATATAATATGATTTGCGAAGTGTCATGTATTCCTCGTCTACACATCAAAGGAATGTAAATGCGACACTTCCTTGCAAGGAAATAGCGTTTGCAGATGTCTATGTATGGTAGCAATAGATTTCTAATGCTTCTTAAAACGTGATATCGCATCTCATTTCTATGTTTCATGGTAAGATATAATATGATTTGCGAAGTGTCATGTATTCCTCGTCTACACGTCAAATGAATGTAAATGCGACACTTCCATGCAAGGAAATAGCGTCTGCAGATGTCTACGTATCGTAGCAATAGAGTTCAAATGCTTCTTGAAACGAGATATTGCATCTCATATCTATGTTTCATGATAAGATATAATATTCATTGCGAAGTGTTATGCATTCCTCGTCTACAGTTCAAATGAATGTGAATGCGACACTTCCTCGCTAGGAAATAGCGCTTGCAGATGTCTACGTATCGTAGCAATAGATTTCTAATGCTTCTTAAAGCGCGATATCGCATCTCTTTTCTATGTTTCATGGTAAGATATAATATGATTTGCCAAGTGTTATGTATTCCTCGTCTACACTTCAAATGAATGTAAATGCGACACTTCCTTGCAAGGAAATAGCGTTTGCAGATGTCTACGTATCGTAGCAATAGAGTTCTTATGATTCTTAAAACGCGATATCGCATCTCATTTCTATGTTTCATGGTAAGGTATAATATGATTTGCGAAGTGTTCTGTATTCCTCGTCTACACTTCAAATGAATGTAAATGCGATACTTCCTTGCAAGGAAATAGCGTTTGCAGATGTCTATGTATGGTAGCAATAGATTTCTAATGCTCCTTAAAACGTGATATCGCATCTCATTTCTATGTTTCATGGTAAGGTATAATATGATTTGCGAAGTGTTATGTATTCCTTGTCTACACTTCAAATGAATGTAAATGCGACACTACATTGCTAGGAAATAGCGTCTGCAGATGTCTAGGTATCGTAGCAATAGAGTTCTAATGCTTCTTAAAACGCGATATCGCATTTCATTTCTATGCTTCATGGTAAGATATAATATGATTTGCGAAGTGTTATGTATTCCTCGTCAACACTTCAAATGAATGTAAATGCGACACTTCGTTGCAAGGAAATAGCGTTTGCGAATGTCTATCTATCGAAGCAATAGTGCTCTAATGCTTCTTAAAACGCGATATCGCATCTCGTTTCTATGTTTCATGGTAAGATATAATATGATTCGCGAAGTGTCATGTATTCCTCGTCTGCACTTCAAATCAATGTAAATGCGACACTTCCTTGCAGGAAATAGCGTTTGCAGATGTCTACGTATCGTAGCAATAGAGTTCTTATGATTCTTAAAACGCGATATCGCATCTCATTTCTATGTTTCATGGTAAGATAGAATATGATTTGCGAAGTGTCATGTATTCCTCGTCTACACTTCAAATGAATGTAAATGCTATACTTCCTTGCAAGGAAATAGCGTTTGCAAACGTCTACCTACCGTAGCAATAGAGTTCTAATGCTTCTTAAAACGCGATATCGCATCTCATTTCTATGTTTCATGGTAAGATATAATATGATTTGCGAAGTGCCATGTATTCCTCGTCCACACTTCAAATGAATGTAAATGCGACACTTCCTTGCTAGGAAATAGCGTTTGCTGATGTCTAGGTATCGTAGAAATAGAGTTCTAATGCTTCTTAGAACGCGATATCGCAATCTCATTTCTATGTTTCATGGTAAGATATAATATGATTTGCGAAGTGTCATGTATTCCTCGTCTACACTTCAAATGAATGTAAATGCGACACTTCCTTGCAAGGATATAGCGTTTGCAAACGCCTACCTACCGTAGCAATAGAGTTCTAGTGCTTCTTAAAACGCGATATCGCATCTCATTTCTATATTTCATGGTAAGATATAATATGATTTGCGAAGTGTTATGTATTCCTTGTCTACACTTCAAATGAATGTAAATGAGACACTTCCTTGCAAGGAAATAGCGGTTGCAGATGTCTACTTATCGTAGCAATAGAGTTCTTATGATTCTTAAAACGCGATATCGCATCTCATTTCTATGTTTCATGGTAAGATATAATATGATTTGCGAAGTGTCATGTATTCCTCGTCTACACTTCAAATGAATGTAAATGCGACACTTCCTTGCAAGGAAATAGCGTTTGCAAACGTCCACCTACCGTAGCAATAGAGTTCTAATGCTTCTTAAAACGCGATATCGCATCTCATTTCTATGTTTCATGGTAAGATATAATATGATTTGCGAATTGCCATGTATTCCTCGTCCACACTTCAAATGAATGTAAATGCGACACTTCCTTGCTAGGAAATAGCGTTTGCAGATGTCTACGTATCGTAGCAATAGAGTTCTTATGATTCTTAAAACGCGATATCGCATCTCATTTCTATGTTTCATGGTAAGATATAATATGATTTGCGAAGTGTTATGTATTCCTCGTCTACACTTCAAATGAATATAAATACGACACTTCCTTGCTAGGAAATAGCGTCTGCAGATGTCTACGTATCGTAGCAATGGAGTTCAAATTCCTCTTAAAACGAGATATTGCATCTCATATTTATGTTTCATGACAAGATATAATATTCATTGCGAAGTGTTATGCATTCCTCGTCTACACTTCAAATGAATGTGAATGCGACACTTCCTTGCTAGGAAATAGCGTTTGCAAACGTCTACCTATCGTAGCAATAGAGTTCTAATGCTTCGTAGAACGCGATATCGCATCTCATTTCTATGTTTCATGGTAAGATATAATATGATTTGCGAAGTGTCATGTATTCCTCGTCTACACTTCAAATGTATGTAAATGCGACACTTCCTTGCTAGGAAATAGCGTTTGCAGATGTCTAGGTATCGTAGCAATAGAGTTCTAATGCTTCTTAAAACGCGATATCGCATTTCATTTCTATGTTTCATGGTAAGATATAATATAATTTGCGAAGTGTTATGTATTCCTCGTCTACACTTCAAATGAATGTAAGTGCGACACTTCCTTGCTAGGAAATAGCGTCTGCAGATGTCTAGGTATCGTAGCAATAGAGTTCTAATGCTTCTTAGAACGCGATATCGCAATCTCATTTCTATGTTTCATGGTAAGATATAATATGATTTGCGAAGTGTCATGTATTCCTCGTCTACGATTCAAATGAATGTAAATGCAACACTTCCTTGCAAGGAAATAGCGTTTGCAGCTGTCTACTTATCGTAGCAATAGAGTTCTTATGATTCTTAAAACGCGATATCGCATCTCATTTCTATGTTTCATGGTAAGATATAATATGATTTGCGTAGTGTTATGTATTCCTCGTCTACACTTCAAATGAATGTAAATGCGACACTTCCTTGCAAGGAAATAGCGTTTGCAGATGTCTACGTATCGTAGCAATAGAGTTCTTATGATTCTTAAAACGAGATATCGCATCTCATTTCTATGTTTCATGGTAAGGTATAATATGATTTGCGAAGTGTTCTGTATTCCTCGTCTACACTTCAAATGAATGTAAATGCGATACTTCCTTGCAAGGAAATAGCGCTTGCAGATGTCTACGTATCGTAGCAATAGATTTCTAATGCTTCTTAAAGCGTGATATCGCATCTCATTTATATGTTTCGTGGTAAGATATAATATAATTTGCGAAGTGTTATGTATTCCTCGTCTACACTTCAAATGAATGTAAATGCGACACTTCCTTGCTAGGAAATAGCGTTTGCAAACGTCTACCTATCGTAGCAATAGAGTTCTAATGCTTCGTAGAACGCGATATCGCATCTCATTTCTATGTTTCATGGTAAGATATAATATGATTTGCGAAGTGTCATGTATTCCTCGTCTACACTTCAAATGTATGTAAATGCGACACTTCCTTGCTAGGAAATAGCGTCTGCAGATGTCTAGGTATCGTAGCAATAGAATTCTAATGCTTCTTAAAACGCGATATCGCATTTCATTTCTATGTTTCATGGTAAGATATAATATAATTTGCGAAGTGTTATGTATTCCTCGTCTACACTTCAAATGAATGTAAGTGCGACACTTCCTTGCTAGGAAATAGCGTCTGCAGATGTCTAGGTATCGTAGCAATAGAGTTCTAATGCTTCTTAGAACGCGATATCGCAATCTCATTTCTATGTTTCATGGTAAGATATAATATGATTTGCGAAGTGTCATGTATTCCTCGTCTACGATTCAAATGAATGTAAATGCAACACTTCCTTGCAAGGAAATAGCGTTTGCAGATGTCTACTTATCGTAGCAATAGAGTTCTTATGATTCTTAAAACGCGATATCGCATCTCATTTCTATGTTTCATGGTAAGATATAATATGATTTGCGTAGTGTTATGTATTCCTCGTCCACACTTCAAATGAATGTAAATGCGAAACTTCCTTGCAAGGAAATAGCGTTTGCAAACGTCTACCTACCGCAGCAATAGAGTTCTAATGCTTCTTAAAACGCGATATCGCATCTCATATCTATGTTTCATGGTAAGATATAATATGATTTGCGAAGTGTTATGCATTCCTCGTCTACGACTCAAATGAATGTAAATGCGACACTTCCTTGCAAGGAAATAGCGTTTGCAGATGTCTACGTATCGTAGCAATAGAGTTCTAATGCTTCTTAAAACGCGATATCGCATCTCATTTCTATGTTTCATGGTAAGCTATAATATGATTTGCCAAGTGTTATGTATTCCTCGTCTACACTTCAAATGAATGTAAATGCGACACTTCCTTGCAAGGAAATAGCGTTTGCAGATGTCTACGTATCGTAGCAATAGAGTTCTTATGATTCTTAAAACGCGATATCGCATCTCATTTCTATGTTTCATGGTAAGGTATAATATGATTTGCGAAGTGTTCTGTATTCCTCGTCTACACTTCAAAGGAATGTAAATGCGACACTTCCTTGCAAGGAAATAGCGTTTGCAGATGTCTATGTATGGTAGCAATAGATTTCTAATGCTTCTTAAAACGTGATATCGCATCTCATTTCTATGTTTCATGGTAAGATATAATATGATTTGCGAAGTGTCATGTATTCCTCGTCTACACGTCAAATGAATGTAAATGCGACACTTCCATGCAAGGAAATAGCGTCTGCAGATGTCTACGTATCGTAGCAATAGAGTTCAAATGCTTCTTGAAACGAGATATTGCATCTCATATCTATGTTTCATGATAAGATATAATATTCATTGCGAAGTGTTATGCATTCCTCGTCTACAGTTCAAATGAATGTGAATGCGACACTTCCTCGCTAGGAAATAGCGCTTGCAGATGTCTACGTATCGTAGCAATAGATTTCTAATGCTTCTTAAAACGCGATATCGCATCTCATTTCCATGTTTCACGGTAAGGTATAATATGATTTGCGAAGTGTTATGTATTCATCGTCTACACGTCAAATGAATGTAAATGCGACACTTCCATGCAAGGAAATAGTGTTTGCAGATGTCTACTTATCGTAGCAATAGAGTTCTTATGATTCTTAAAACGCGATATCGCATCTCATTTCTATGTTTCATGGTAAGATATAATATGATTTGCGTAGTGTTATGTATTCCTCGTCCACACTTCAAATGAATGTAAATGCGAAACTTCCTTGTAAGGAAATAGCGTTTGCAGATGTCTACCTATCGTAGCGATAGAGTTCTAATGCTTCTTAAAACGCGATATCGCATCTAATTTCTATGTTTCATGGTAAGATATAATATGATTTGCGAAGTGTCATGTATTCCTCGCCTACTCTTCAAATAAATGTAAATGCGACACTTCCTTGCAAGGAAATAGCGTTTGCAGATGTCTACGAATCGTAGCAATAGAGTTCTAATGCTTCTTAAAACGCGATATCGCATCTCATTTCTATGTTTCATGTTAAGATATAATATGATTTGCGAAGTGTCATGTATTCCTCGTCTACACTTCAAATGAATGTAAATGCGACACTTCCTTGCAAGGAAATAGCGTTTGCAGATGTCTATGTATCGTAGCAATAGATTTCTATTGCTTCTTAAAACGTTATATCGCACCTCATTTCTATGTTTCATGGTAAGATATAATATGATTTGCGAAGTGTCATGTATTCCTCGTCTACACGTCAAATGAATGTAACTGCGACACTTCCATGCAAGGAAATAGCGTTTGCAGATGTCTACGTATCGTAGCAATAGAGTTCTTATGATTCCTAAAGCGCGATATCGCACCTCATTTCTATGTTTCATGGTAAGATATAATATGATTTGCGAAGTGTTATGTATTCCTCGTCTACACTTCAAATGAATATAAATACGACACTTCCTTGCTGGGAAATAGCGTCTGCAGATGTCTACGTATCGTAGCAATAGAGTTCAAATGCTTCTTAAAACGAGATATTGCATCTCATAACTATGTTTCATGATAAGATATAATATTCATTGCGAAGTGTTATGCATTCCTCGTCTACACTTCAAATGAATGTGAATGCGACACGTCCTCGCTAGGAAATAGCGCTTGCAGATGTCTACGTATCGTAGCAATAGATTTCTAATGCTTCTTAAAGCGCGATATCGCATCTCATTTATATGTTTCGTGGTAAGATATAATATAATTTGCGAAGTGTTATGTATTCCTCGTCTACACTTCAAATGAATGTAAATGCGACACTTCCTTGCTAGGAAGTAGCGTTTGCAAACGTCTACCTATCGTAGCAATAGAGTTCTTATGATTCTTAAATCGCGATATCGCATCTCATTTCTATGTTTCATGGTAAGATATAATATGATTTGCGTAGTGTTATGTATTCCTCGTCCACACTTCAAATGAATGTAAATGCGAAACTTCCTTGAAAGGAAATAGCGTTTGCAGATGTCTACCTATCGTAGCGATAGAGTTCTAATGCTTCTTAAAACGCGATATCGCATCTAATTTCTATGTTTCAGGGTAAGATATAATATGATTTGCGAAGTGTCATGTATTCCTCGTCTACTCTTCAAATAAATGTAAATGCGACACTTCCTTGCAAGGAAATAGCGTTTGCAGATGTCTACGAATCGTAGCAATAGGGTTCTAATGCTTCTTAAAACGCGATATCGCATTTCATTTCTATGTTTCATGGTACGATATAATATGATTTGCGAAGTGTCATGTATTCCTCGTCTACACTTCAAATGAATGTAAATGCGACACTTCCTTGCAAGGAAATAGCGTTTGCAAACGTCTACCTACCGCAGCAATAGAGTTCTAATGCTTCTTAAAACGCGATATCGCATCTCATTTCTATATTTCATGGTAAGATATAATATGATTTGCGAAGTGTTATGTATTCCTCGTCTACACTTCAAATGAATGTAAATGAGACACTTCCTTGCAAGGAAATAGCGTTTGCAGATGTCTACGTATCGTAGCAATAGAGTTCTTATGATTCTTAAAACGCGATATCGCATCTCATTTCTATGTTTCATGGTAAGATATAATATGATTTGCGAAGTGTTATGCATTCCTCGACTACGATTCAAACGAATGTAATTGCGACACTTCCTAGCAAGGAAATAGCGTTTGCAGATGTCTACGTATCGTAGCAATAGAGTTCTAATGCTTCTTAAAACGCGATATCGCATCTCATTTCTATGTTTCATGGTAAGCTATAATATGATTTGCCAAGTGTTATGTATTCCTCGTCTACACTTCAAATGAATGTAAATGCGACACTTCCTTGCAAGGAAATAGCGTTTGCAGATGTCTACGTATCGTAGCAATAGAGTTCTTATGATTCTTAAAACGCGATATCGCATCTCATTTCTATGTTTCATGGTAAGGTATAATATGATTTGCGAAGTGTTCTGTATTCCTCGTCTACACTTCAAATGAATGTAAATGCGACACTTCCTTGCAAGGAAATAGCGTTTGCAGATGTCTATGTATGGTAGCAATAGATTTCTAATGCACCTTAAAACGTGATATCGCATCTCATTTCTATGTTTCATGGTAAGATATAATATGATTTGCGAAGTGTCATGTATTCCTCGTCTACACGTCAAATGAATGTAAACGCGACACTTCCATGCAAGGAAATAGCGTTTGCAGATGTCTACGTATCGTAGCAATAGAGTTCTTACGATTCTTAAAGCGCGATATCGCATCTCATTTCTATGTTTCATGGTAAGCTATAATATGATTTGCCAAGTGTTATGTATTCCTCGTCTACACTTCAAATGAATGTAAATGCGACACTTCCTTGCAAGGAAATAGCGTTTGCAAATGTCTACGTATCGTAGCCATAGAGTTCTTATGATTCTTAAAACGCGATATCGCATCTCATTTCTGTGTTTCATGGTAAGGTATAATATGATTTGCGAAGTGTCATGTATTCCTCGTCTACACTTCAAATGAATGTAAATGCGACACTTCCTTGCAAGGAAATAGCGTTTGCAAACGTCTACCTACCGTAGCAATAGAGTTCTAATGCTTCTTAAAACGCGATATCGCATCTCATTTCTATGTTTCATGGTAAGATATAATATGATTTGCGAAGGGTTATGCATTCCTCGTCTACGATTCAAATGAATGTAATTGCGACACTTCCTTGCAAGGAAATAGCGTTTGCAGATGTCTACGTATCGTAGCAATAGAGTTCTAATGCTTCTTAAAACGCGATATCGCATCTCATTTCTATGTTTCATGGTAAGCTATAATATGATTTGCCAAGTGTTATGTATTCCTCGTCTACACTTCAAATGAATGTAAATGCGACACTTCCTTGCAAGGAAATAGCGTTTGCAGATGTCTACGTATCGTAGCAATAGAGTTCTTATGATTCTTAAAACGCGATATCGCATCTCATTTCTATGTTTCATGGTAAGGTATAACATGATTTGCGAAGTGTTCTGTATTCCTCGTCTACACTTCAAATGAATGTAAATGCGACACTTCCTTGCAAGGAAATAGCGTTTGCAGATGTCTATGTATGGTAGCAATAGATTTCTAATGCATCTTAAAACGTGATATCGCATCTCATTTCTATGTTTCATGGTAAGATATAATATGATTTGCGAAGTGTCATGTATTCCTCGTCTACACGTCAAATGAATGTAAACGCGACACTTCCATGCAAGGAAATAGCGTTTGCAGATGTCTACGTATCGTAGCAATAGAGTTCTTACGATTCTTAAAGCGCGATATCGCATCTCATTTCTATGTTTCATGGTAAGCTATAATATGATTTGCCAAGTGTTATGTATTCCTCGTCTACACTTCAAATGAATGTAAATGCGACACTTCCTTGCAAGGAAATAGCGTTTGCAGATGTCTACGTATCGTAGCAATAGAGTTCTTATGATTCTTAAAACGCGATATCGCATCTCATTTCTATGTTTCATGGTAAGATATAATATGATTTGCGAAGTGTCATGTATTCCTCGCCTACACTTCAAATGAATGTAAATGCGACACTTCCTTGCAAGGAAATAGCGTTTGCAAACGTCTACCTACCGTAGCAATAGAGTTCTAATGCTTCTTAAAACGCGATATCGCATCTCATTTCTATGATTCATGGTAAGATATAATATGATTTGCGAAGTGTTATGTATTTCTCGTCTACACTTCAAATGAATGTAAATGCGACACTTCCTTGCAAGGAAATAGCGTTTGCAGATGTCTATGTGTCGTAGCAATAGATTTCTATTGCTTCTTAGAACGTGATATCGCACCTCATTTCTATGTTTCATGGTAAGATATAATATGATTTGCGAAGTGTCATGTATTCCTCGTCTACACGTCAAATGAATGTAAATGCGACACTTCCATGCAAGGAAAGAGCGTTTGCAGATGTCTACGTATCGTAGCAATAGAGTTCTTATGATTCTTAAAGCGCGATATCGCACCTCATTTCTATGTTTCATGGTAAGATATAATATGATTTGCGAAGTGTTATGTATTCCTCGTCTACACTTCAAATGAATATAAATACGACACTTCCTTGCTAGGAAATAGCGTCTGCAGATGTCTACGTATCGTAGCAATAGAGTTCAAATGCTACTTAAAACGAGATATTGCATCTCATATCTATGTTTCATGATAAGATATAATATTCATTGCGAAGTGTTATGCATTCCTCGTCTACACTTCAAATGAATGTGAATGCGACACTTCCTCGCTAGGAAATAGCGCTTGCAGATGTCTACGAATCGTAGCAATAGGGTTCTAATGCTTCTTAAAGCGCGATATCGCATCTCATTTCTATGTTTCGTGGTAAGATATAATATAATTTGCGAAGTGTTATGTATTCCTCGTCTACACTTCAAATGAATGTAAATGAGACACTTCCTTGCAAGGAAATAGCGTTTGCAGATGTCTACGTATCGTAGCAATAGAGTTCTTATGATTCTTAAAACGCGATATCGCATCTCATTTCTATGTTTCATGGTAAGATATAATATGATTTGCGAAGTGTTATGCATTCCTCGACTACGATTCAAATGAATGTAATTGCGACACTTCCTAGCAAGGAAATAGCGTTTGCAGATGTCTACGTATCGTAGCAATAGAGTTCTAATGCTTCTTAAAACGCGATATCGCATCTCATTTCTATGTTTCATGGTAAGCTATAATATGATTTGCCAAGTGTTATGTATTCCTCGTCTACACTTCAAATGAATGTAAATGCGACACTTCCTTGCAAGGAAATAGCGTTTGCAGATGTCTACGTATCGTAGCAATAGAGTTCTTATGATTCTTAAAACGCGATATCGCATCTCATTTCTATGTTTCATGGTAAGGTATAATATGATTTGCGAAGTGTTCTGTATTCCTCGTCTACACTTCAAATGAATGTAAATGCGACACTTCCTTGCAAGGAAATAGCGTTTGCAGATGTCTATGTATGGTAGCAATAGATTTCTAATGCATCTTAAAACGTGATATCGCATCTCATTTCTATGTTTCATGGTAAGATATAATATGATTTGCGAAGTGTCATGTATTCCTCGTCTACACGTCAAATGAATGTAAACGCGACACTTCCATGCAAGGAAATAGCGTTTGCAGATGTCTACGTATCGTAGCAATGGAGTTCTTACGATTCTTAAAGCGCGATATCGCATCTCATTTCTATGTTTCATGGTAAGCTATAATATGATTTGCCAAGTGTTATGTATTCCTCGTCTACACTTCAAATGAATGTAAATGCGACACTTCCTTGCAAGGAAATAGCGTTTGCAAATGTCTACGTATCGTAGCCATAGAGTTCTTATGATTCTTAAAACGCGATATCGCATCTCATTTCTATGTTTCACGGTAAGGTATAATATGATTTGCGAAGTGTCATGTATTCCTCGTCTACACTTCAAATGAATGTAAATGCGACACTTCCTTGCAAGGAAATAGCGTTTGCAAACGTCTACCTACCGTAGCAATAGAGTTCTAATGCTTCTTAAAACGCGATATCGCATCTCATTTCTATGTTTCATGGTAAGATATAATATGATTTGCGAAGGGTTATGCATTCCTCGTCTACGATTCAAATGAATGTAATTGCGACACTTCCTTGCAAGGAAATAGCGTTTGCAGATGTCTACGTATCGTAGCAATAGAGTTCTAATGCTTCTTAAAACGCGATATCGCATCTCATTTCTATGTTTCATGGTAAGCTATAATATGATTTGCCAAGTGTTATGTATTCCTCGTCTACACTTCAAATGAATGTAAATGCGACACTTCCTTGCAAGGAAATAGCGTTTGCAGATGTCTACGTATCGTAGCAATAGAGTTCTTATGATTCTTAAAACGCGATATCGCATCTCATTTCTATGTTTCATGGTAAGGTATAATATGATTTGCGAAGTGTTCTGTATTCCTCGTCTACACTTCAAATGAATGTAAATGCGACACTTCCTTGCAAGGAAATAGCGTTTGCAGATGTCTATGTATGGTAGCAATAGATTTCTAATGCATCTTAAAACGTGATATCGCATCTCATTTCTATGTTTCATGGTAAGATATAATATGATTTGCGAAGTGTCATGTATTCCTCGTCTACACGTCAAATGAATGTAAACGCGACACTTCCATGCAAGGAAATAGCGTTTGCAGATGTCTACGTATCGTAGCAATAGAGTTCTTACGATTCTTAAAGCGCGATATCGCATCTCATTTCTATGTTTCATGGTAAGCTATAATATGATTTGCCAAGTGTTATGTATTCCTCGTCTACACTTCAAATGAATGTAAATGCGACACTTCCTTGCAAGGAAATAGCGTTTGCAGATGTCTACGTATCGTAGCAATAGAGTTCTTATGATTCTTAAAACGCGATATCGCATCTCATTTCTATGTTTCATGGTAAGGTATAATATGATTTGCGAAGTGTCATGTATTCCTCGTCTACACTTCAAATGAATGTAAATGCGACACTTCCTTGCAAGGAAATAGCGTTTGCAAACGTCTACCTACCGTAGCAATAGAGTTCTAATGCTTCTTAAAACGCGATATCGCATCTCATTTCTATGATTCATGGTAAGATATAATATGATTTGCGAAGTGTTATGTATTCCTCGTCTACACTTCAAATGAATGTAAATGCGACACTTCCTTGCAAGGAAATAGCGTTTGCAGATGTCTATGTGTCGTAGCAATAGATTTCTATTGCTTCTTAAAACGTGATATCGCACCTCATTTCTATGTTTCATGGTAAGATATAATATGATTTGCGAAGTGTCATGTATTCCTCGTCTACACGTCAAATGAATGTAAATGCGACACTTCCATGCAAGGAAATAGCGTTTGCAGATGTCTACGTATCGTAGCAATAGAGTTCTTATGATTCTTAAAGCGCGATATCGCACCTCATTTCTATGTTTCATGGTAAGATATAATATGATTTGCGAAGTGTTATGTATTCCTCGTCTACACTTCAAATGAATATAAATACGACACTTCCTTGCTAGGAAATAGCGTCTGCAGATGTCTACGTATCGTAGCAATAGAGTTCAAATGCTTCTTAAAACGAGATATTGCATCTCATATCTATGTTTCATGATAAGATATAATATTCATTGCGAAGTGTTATGCATTCCTCGTCTACACTTCAAATGAATGTGAATGCGACACTTCCTCGCTAGGAAATAGCGCTTGCAGATGTCTACGAATCGTAGCAATAGGGTTCTAATGCTTCTTAAAGCGCGATATCGCATCTCATTTCTATGTTTCGTGGTAAGATATAATATAATTTGCGAAGTGTTATGTATTCCTCGTCTACACTTCAAATGAATGTAAATGCGACACTTCCTTGCTAGGAAATAGCGTTTGCAAACGTCTACCTATCGTAGCAATAGAGTTCTAATGCTTTGTAGAACGCGATATCGCATCTCATTTCTATGTTTCATGGTAAGACATAATATGATTTGCGAAGTGTCATGTATTCCTCGTCTACACTTCAAATGTATGTAAATGCGACACTTCCCTGCTAGGAAATAGCGTCTGCAGATGTCTAGGTATCGTAGCAATAGAGTTCTAATGCTTCTTAAAACGCGATATCGCATTTCATTTCTATGTTTCATGGTAAGATATAATATGATTTGCGAAGTGTCATGTATTCCTCGTCTACACTTCAAATGAATGTAAATGCGACACTTCCTTGCAAGGAAATAGCGTTTGCAAACGTCTACCTACCGTAGCAATAGAGTTCTAGTGCTTCTTAAAACGCGATATCGCATCTCATTTCTATATTTCATGGTAAGATATAATATGATTTGCGAAGTGTTATGTATTCCTTGTCTACACTTCAAATGAATGTAAATGCGACACTTCCTTGCAAGGAAATAGCGTTTGCAAACGTCTACCTATCATAGCAATAGAGTTCTAATGCTTCTTAAAACGCGATATCGCATCACATTTCTATATTTCATGGTAAGCTATAATATGATTTGCCAAGTGTTATGTATTCCTCGTCTACACTTCAAATGAATGTAAATGCGACACTTCCTTGCAAGGAAATAGCGTTTGCAGATGTCTACGTATCGTAGCAATAGAGTTCTTATGATTCTTAAAACGCGATATCGCATCTCATTTCTATGTTTCATGGTAAGGTATAATATGATTTGCGAAGTGTTCTGTATTCCTCGTCTACACTTCAAATGAATGTAAATGCGACACTTCCTTGCAAGGAAATAGCGTTTGCAGATGTCTATGTATGGTAGCAATAGATTTCTAATGCATCTTAAAACGTGATATCGCATCTCATTTCTATGTTTCATGGTAAGATATAATATGATTTGCGAAGTGTCATGTATTCCTCGTCTACACGTCAAATGAATGTAAACGCGACACTTCCATGCAAGGAAATAGCGTTTGCAGATGTCTACGTATCGTAGCAATAGAGTTCTTACGATTCTTAAAGCGCGATATCGCATCTCATTTCTATGTTTCATGGTAAGCTATAATATGATTTGCCAAGTGTTATGTATTCCTCGTCTACACTTCAAATGAATGTAAATGCGACACTTCCTTGCAAGGAAATAGCGTTTGCAGATGTCTACGTATCGTAGCAATAGAGTTCTTATGATTCTTAAAACGCGATATCGCATCTCATTTCTATGTTTCATGGTAAGGTATAATATGATCTGCGAAGTGTCATGTATTCCTCGTCTACACTTCAAATGAATGTAAATGCGACACTTCCTTGCAAGGAAATAGCGTTTGCAAACGTCTACCTACCGTAGCAATAGAGTTCTAATGCTTCTTAAAACGCGATATCGCATCTCATTTCTATGATTATTGGTAAGATATAATATGATTTGCGAAGTGTTATGTATTCCTCGTCTACACTTCAAATGAATGTAAATGCGACACTTCCTTGCAAGGAAATAGCGTTTGCAGATGTCTATGTATCGTAGCAATAGATTTCTATTGCTTCTTAAAACGTGATATCGCACCTCATTTCTATGTTTCATGGTAAGATATAATATGATTTGCGAAGTGTCATGTATTCCTCGTCTACACGTCAAATGAATGTAAATGCGACACTTCCATGCAAGGAAATAGCGTTTGCAGATGTCTACGTATCGTAGCAATAGAGTTCTTATGATTCTTAAAGCGCGATATCGCACCTCATTTCTATGTTTCATGGTAAGATATAATATGATTTGCGAAGTGTTATGTATTCCTCGTCTACACTTCAAATGAATATAAATACGACACTTCCTTGCTAGGAAATAGCGTCTGCAGATGTCTACGTATCGTAGCAATAGTGTTCAAATGCTTCTTAAAACGAGATATTGCATCTCATATCTATGTTTCATGATAAGATATAATATTCATTGCGAAGTGTTATGCATTCCTCGTCTACACTTCAAATGAATGTGAATGCGACACTTCCTCGCTAGGAAATAGCGCTTGCAGATGTCTACGAATCGTAGCAATAGGGTTCTAATGCTTCTTAAAGCGCGATATCGCATCTCATTTCTATGTTTCGTGGTAAGATATAATATAATTTGCGAAGTGTTATGTATTCCTCGTCTACACTTCAAATGAATGTAAATGCGACACTTCCTTGCTAGGAAATAGCGTTTGCAAACGTCTACCTATCGTAGCAATAGAGTTCTAATGCTTTGTAGAACGCGATATCGCATCTCATTTCTATGTTTCATGGTAAGACATAATATGATTTGCGAAGTGTCATGTATTCCTCGTCTACACTTCAAATGTATGTAAATGCGACACTTCCCTGCTAGGAAATAGCGTCTGCAGATGTCTAGGTATCGTAGCAATAGAGTTCTAATGCTTCTTAAAACGCGATATCGCATTTCATTTCTATGTTTCATGGTAAGATATAATATGATTTGCGAAGTGTCATGTATTCCTCGTCTACACTTCAAATGAATGTAAATGCGACACTTCCTTGCAAGGAAATAGCGTTTGCAAACGTCTACCTACCGTAGCAATAGAGTTCTAGTGCTTCTTAAAACGCGATATCGCATCTCATTTCTATATTTCATGGTAAGATATAATATGATTTGCGAAGTGTTATGTATTCCTTGTCTACACTTCAAATGAATGTAAATGCGACACTTCCTTGCAAGGAAATAGCGTTTGCAAACGTCTACCTATCATAGCAATAGAGTTCTAATGCTTCTTAAAACGCGATATCGCATCACATTTCTATATTTCATGGTAAGCTATAATATGATTTGCCAAGTGTTATGTATTCCTCGTCTACACTTCAAATGAATGTAAATGCGACACTTCCTTGCAAGGAAATAGCGTTTGCAGATGTCTACGTATCGTAGCAATAGAGTTCTTATGATTCTTAAAACGCGATATCGCATCTCATTTCTATGTTTCATGGTAAGGTATAATATGATTTGCGAAGTGTTCTGTATTCCTCGTCTACACTTCAAATGAATGTAAATGCGACACTTCCTTGCAAGGAAATAGCGTTTGCAGATGTCTATGTATGGTAGCAATAGATTTCTAATGCATCTTAAAACGTGATATCGCATCTCATTTCTATGTTTCATGGTAAGATATAATATGATTTGCGAAGTGTCATGTATTCCTCGTCTACACGTCAAATGAATGTAAACGCGACACTTCCATGCAAGGAAATAGCGTTTGCAGATGTCTACGTATCGTAGCAATAGAGTTCTTACGATTCTTAAAGCGCGATATAGCATCTCATTTCTATGTTTCATGGTAAGCTATAATATGATTTGCCAAGTGTTATGTATTCCTCGTCTACACTTCAAATGAATGTAAATGCGACACTTCCTTGCAAGGAAATAGCGTTTGCAGATGTCTACGTATCGTAGCAATAGAGTTCTTATGATTCTTAAAACGCGATATCGCATCTCATTTCTATGTTTCATGGTAAGGTATAATATGATTTGCGAAGTGTTATGTATTCCTCGTCTACACTTCAAATGAATGTAAATGCGACACTTCGTTGCAAGGAAATAGCGTTTGCGAATGTCTACCTATCGTAGCAATAGTGTTCTAATGCTTCTTAAAACGCGATATCGCATCTCGTTTCAATGTTTCATGGTAAGATATAATATGATTTGCGAAGTGTCATGTATTCCTCGTCTACACTTCAAATGAATGTAAATGCGACACTTCCTTGCAAGGAAATAGCGTTTGCAGATGTCTACGTATCGTAGCAATAGAGTTCTTATGATTTTTAAAACGCGATATTGCATCTCATTTCTATGTTTCATGGTACGATATAATATGATTTGCGAAGTGTCATGTATTCCTCGTCTACACTTCAAATGAATGTAAATGCGACACTTCCTTGCTAGGAAATAGCGTTTGCAAACGTCTACCTATCGTAGCAATAGAGTTCTAATGCTTCGTAGAACGCGATATCGCATCTCATTTCTATGTTTCATGGTAAGACATAATATGATTTGCGAAGTGTCATGTATTCCTCGTCTACACTTCAAATGTATGTAAATGCGACACTTCCTTGCTAGGAAATAGCGTCTGCAGATGTCTAGGTATCGTAGCAATAGAGTTCTAATCCTTCTTAAAACGCGATATCGCATTTCATTTCTATGTTTCATGGTAAGATATAATATGATTTGCGAAGTGTTATGTATTCCTCGTCTACACTTCAAAAGAATGTAAATGCGACACTTCCTTGCTAGGAAATAGCGTCTGCAGATGTCTAGGTATCGTAGCAATAGAGTTCTAATGCTTCTTAGAACGCGATATCGCAATCTCATTTCTATGTTTCATGGTAAGATATAATATGATTTGCGAAGTGTCATGTATTCCTCGTCTACACCTCAAATGAATGTAAATGCGACACTTCCTTGCAAGGAAATAGCGTTTGCAAACGTCTACCTACCGTAGCAATAAAGTTCTAGTGCTTCTTAAAACGCGATATCGCATCTCATTTCTATATTTCATGGTAAGATATAATGTGATTTGCGAAGTGTTATGTATTCCTTGTCTACACTTCAAATGAATGTAAATGAGACACTTCCTTGCAAGGAAATAGCGTTTGCAGATGTCTACTTATCGTAGCAATAGAGTTCTTATGATTCTTAAAACGCGATATCGCATCTCATTTCTATGTTTCATGGTAAGATATAATATGAATTGCGAAGTATCATGTATACCTCGTCTACACTTCAAATGAATGTAAATGCGACACTTCCTTGCAAGGAAATAGCGTTTGCGAATGTCTATCTATCGTAGCAATAGTGTTCTAATGCTTCTTAAAACGCGATATCGCATTCATTTCTATGTTTCATGGTAAGATATAATATGATTTGCGAAGTGTTATGTATTCCTCGTCTACACTTCAAATGAATGTAAATGCGACACTTCCTTGCAAGGAAATAGCGTTTGCAAACGTCTACCTACCGCAGCAATAGAGTTCTAATGCTTCTTAAAACGCGATATCGCATCTCATTTCTATATTTCATGGTAAGATATAATATGATTTGCGAAGTGTTATGTATTCCTCGTCTACACTTCAAATGAATGTAAATGAGACACTTCCTTGCAAGGAAATAGCGTTTGCAGATGTCTACGTATAGTAGCAATAGCGTTCTTATGATTCTTAAAACGCGATATCGCATCTCATTTCTATGTTTCATGGTAAGGTATAGTATGATTTGCGAAGTGTTATGTATTCCTCGTCTACACTTCAAATGAATGTAAATGCGACACTTCGTTGCAAGGAAATAGCGTTTGCGAATGTCTATCTATCGTAGCAATAGTGTTCTAATGCTTCTTAAAACGCGATATCGCATCTCGTTTCTATGTTTCATGGTAAGATATAATATGATTTGCGAAGTGTCATGTATTCCTCGTCTACACTTCAAATGAATGTAAATGCGACACTTCCTTGCAAGGAAATAGCGTTTGCAAACTTTTACCTACCGTAGCAATAGAGTTCTAGTGCTTCTTAAAACGCGATATCGCATCTCATTTCTATGTTTCATGGTAAGATATAATATGATTTGCGAAGTGTCATGTATTCCTCGTCTACACTTCAAATGAATGTAAATGCGACACTTCCTTGCAAGGAAATAGCGTTTGCAAACGTCTACCTATCATAGCAATAGAGTTCTAATGCTTCTTAAAACGCGATATCGCATCTCATTTCTATATTTCATGGTAAGATATAATATGATTTGCGAAGTCTTATGTATTCCTCGTCTACACTTCAAATGAATGTATATGCGACACTTCCATGCAAGGAAATAGCGTTTGTAGATGTCTACGTATCGTAGCAATAGAGTTCTTATGAATATTAAAACGCGATATCGCATCACATTTCTATGTTTCATGGTAAGGTATAATATGATTTGCGAAGTGTTATGTATTCCTCGTCTACACTTCAAATGAATGTAAATGCGACACTTCCTTGCAAGGAAATAGCGTTTGCAGATGTCTACGTATCGTAGCAATAGAGTTCTTATGATTTTTAAAACGCGATATCGCATCTCATTCCTATGTTTCATGGTACGATATAATATGATTTGCGAAGTGTCATGTATTCCCCGTCTGCACTTCAAATGAATGTAAATGCGACACTTCCTTGCCAGGAAATAGCGTTTGCAAACGTCTACCTATCGTAGCAATAGAGTTCTAATACTTCGTAGAACGCGATATCGCATCTCATTTCTATGTTTCATGGTAAGACATAATATGATTTGCGAAGTGTCATGTATTCCTCGTCTACACTTCAAATGTATGTAAATGCGACACTTCCTTGCTAGGAAATAGCGTCTGCAGATGTCTAGGTATAGTAGCAATAGAGTTCTAATGCTTCTTAAAATGCGATATCGCATTTCATTTCTATGTTTCATGGTAAGGTATAGTATGATTTGCGAAGTGTTATGTATTCCTCGTCTACACTTGAAATGAATGTAAATGCGACACTTCGTTGCAAGGAAATAGCGTTTGCGAATGTCTATCTATCGTAGCAATAGTGTTCTAATGCTTCTTAAAACGCGATATCGCATCTCGTTTCTATGTTTCATGGTAAGATATAATATGATTTGCGAAGTGTCATGTATTCCTCGTCTACACTTCAAATGAATGTAAATGCGACACTTCCTTGCAAGGAAATAGCGTTTGCAAACTTTTACCTACCGTAGCAATAGAGTTCTAGTGCTTCTTAAAACGCGATATCGCATCTCATTTCTATGTTTCATGGTAAGATATAATATGATTTGCGAAGTGTCATGTATTCCTCGTCTACACTTCAAATGAATGTAAATGAGACACTTCCTTGCAAGGAAATAGCGTTTGCAAACGTCTACCTATCATAGCAATAGAGTTCTAATGCTTCTTAAAACGCGATATCGCATCTCATTTCTATGTTTCATGGTAAGGTATAATATGATTTGCGAAGTGTTATGTATTCCTCGTCTACACTTCAAATGAATGTAAATGCGACACTTCCTTGCAAGGAAATAGCGTTTGCAGATGTCTACGTATCGTAGCAATAGAGTTCTTATGATTTTTAAAACGCGATATCGCATCTCATTTCTATGTTTCATGGTACGATATAATATGATTTGCGAAGTGTCATGTATTCCCCGTCTACACTTCAAATGAATGTAAATGCGACACTTCCTTGCCAGGAAATAGCGTTTGCAAACGTCTACCTATCGTAGCAATAGAGTTCTAATACTTCGTAGAACGCGATATCGCATCTCATTTCTATGTTTCATGGTAAGACATAATATGATTTGCGAAGTGTCATGTATTCCTCGTCTACACTTCAAATGTATGTAAATGCGACACTTCCTTGCTAGGAAATAGCGTCTGCAGATGTCTAGGTATAGTAGCAATAGAGTTCTAATGCTTCTTAAAATGCGATATCGCATTACATTTCTATGTTTCATGGTAAGATATAATATGATTTGCGAAGTGTTATGTATTCCTTGTCTACACTTCAAATGAATGTATATGCGACACTTCCATGCAAGGAAATAGCGTTTGTAGATGTCTACGTATCGTAGCAATAGAGTTCTTATGAATTTTAAAACGCGATATCGCATCACATTTCTATGTTTCATGGTAAGGTATAATATGATTTGCGAAGTGTCATGTATTCCTCGTCTACACTTCAAATGAATGTAAATGCGACACTTCCTTGCAAGGAAATAGCGTTTGCAAACGTCTACCTATCATAGCAATAGAGTTCTAATGCTTCTTAAAACGCGATATCGCATCTCATTTCTATGTTTCATGGTAAGATATAATATGATTTGCGAAGTGTCATGTATTCCTCGTCTACACTTCAAATGAATGTAAATGCGACACTTCCTTGCAAGGAAATAGCGTTTGCAAACGTCTACCTATCATAGCAATAGAGTTCTAATGCTTCTTAAAACGCGATATCGCATCTCATTTCTATATTTCATGGTAAGATATAATATGATTTGCGAAGTCTTATGTATTCCTCGTCTACACTTCAAATGAAGGTATATGCGACACTTCCATGCAAGGAAATAGCGTTTGTAGATGTCTACGTATCGTAGCAATAGAGTTCTTATGAATATTAAAACGCGATATCGCATCACATTTCTATGTTTCATGGTAAGGTATAATATGATTTGCGAAGTGTTATGTATTCCTCGTCTACACTTCAAATGAATGTAAATGCGACACTTCCTTGCAAGGAAATAGCGTTTGCAGATGTCTACGTATCGTAGCAATAGAGTTCTTATGATTTTTAAAACGCGATATCGCATCTCATTTCTATGTTTCATGGTACGATATAATATGATATGCGAAGTGTCATGTATTCCCCGTCTACACTTCAAATGAATGTAAATGCGACACTTCCTTGCCAGGAAATAGCGTTTGCAAACGTCTACCTATCGTAGCAATAGAGTTCTAATACTTCGTAGAACGCGATATCGCATCTCATTTCTATGTTTCATGGTAAGACATAATATGATTTGCGAAGTGTCATGTATTCCTCGTCTACACTTCTAATGTATGTAAATGCGACACTTCCTTGCTAGGAAATAGCGTCTGCAGATGTCTAGGTATAGTAGCAATAGAGTTCTAATGCTTCTTAAAATGCGATATCGCATTTCATTTCTATGTTTCATGGTAAGATATAATATGATTTGCGAAGTGTTATGTATTCCTCGTCTACACTTCAAAAGAATGTAAATGCGACACGTCCTTGCTAGGAAATAGCGTCTGCAGATGTCTAGGTATCGTAGCAATAGAGTTCTAATGCTTCTTAGAACGCGATATCGCAATCTCATTTCTATGTTTCATGGTAAGATATAATATGATTTGCGAAGTGTCATGTATTCCTCGTCTACACTTCAAATGAATGTAAATGCGACACTTCCTTGCAAGGAAATAGCGTTTGCAAACGTCTACCTACCGTAGCAATAGAGTTCTAGTGCTTCTTAAAACGCGATATCGCATCTCATTTCTATATTTCATGGTAAGATATAATATGATTTGCGAAGTGTTATGTATTCCTTGTCTACACTTCAAATGAATGTAAATGCGACACGTCCTTGCTAGGAAATAGCGTCTGCAGATGTCTAGGTATCGTAGCAATAGAGTTCTAATGCTTCTTAGAACGCGATATCGCAATCTCACTTCTATGTTTCATGGTAAGATATAATATGATTTGCGAAGTGTCATGTATTCCTCGTCTACACTTCAAATGAATGTAAATGCGACACTTCCTTGCAAGGAAATAGCGTTTGCAAACGTCTACCTACCGTAGCAATAGAGTTCTAGTGCTTCTTAAAACGCGATATCGCATCTCATTTCTATATTTCATGGTAAGATATAATATGATTAGCGAAGTGTTATGTATTCCTTGTCTACACTTCAAATGAATGTAAATGAGACACTTCCTTGCAAGGAAATAGCGTTTGCAGATGTCTACTTATCGTAGCAATAGAGTTCTTATGACTCTTAAAACGCGATATCGCATCTCATTTCTATGTTTCATGGTAAGATATAATATGAATTGCGAAGTGTCATGTATACCTCGTCTACACTTCAAATGAATGTAAATGCGACACTTCCTTGCAAGGAAATAGCGTTTGCAAACGTCTACCTATCATAGCAATAGAGTTCTAATGCTTCTTAAAACGCGATATCGCATCTCATTTCTATATTTCATGGTAAGATATAATATGATTTGCGAAGTCTTATGTATTCCTCGTCTACACTTCAAATGAACGTATATGCGACACTTCCATGCAAGGAAATAGCGTTTGTAGATGTCTACGTATCGTAGCAATAGAGTTCTTATGAATATTAAAACGCGATATCGCATCACATTTCTATGTTTCATGGTAAGGTATAATATGATTTGCGAAGTGTTATGTATTCCTCGTCTACACTTCAAATGAATGTAAATGCGACACTTCCTTGCAAGGAAATAGCGTTTGCAGATGTCTACGTATCGTAGCAATAGAGTACTTATGATTTTTAAAACGCGATATCGCATCTCATTTCTATGTTTCATGGTAAGATATAATATGATTTGCGAAGTGTCATGTATTCCTCGTCTACACTTCAAATGAATGTAAATGCGACACTTCCTTGCAAGGAAATAGCGTTTGCAAACGTCTACCTATCATAGCAATAGAGTTCTAATGCTTCTTAAAACGCGATATCGCATCTCATTTCTATATTTCATGGTAAGATATAATATGATTTGCGAAGTCTTATGTATTCCTCGTCTACACTTCAAATGAAGGTATATGCGACACTTCCATGCAAGGAAATAGCGTTTGTAGATGTCTACGTATCGTAGCAATAGAGTTCTTATGAATATTAAAACGCGATATCGCATCACATTTCTATGTTTCATGGTAAGGTATAATATGATTTGCGAAGTGTTATGTATTCCTCGTCTACACTTCAAATGAATGTAAATGCGACACTTCCTTGCAAGGAAATAGCGTTTGCAGATGTCTACGTATCGTAGCAATAGAGTTCTTATGATTTTTAAAACGCGATATCGCATCTCATTTCTATGTTTCATGGTACGATATAATATGATTTGCGAAGTGTCATGTATTCCCCGTCTACACTTCAAATGAATGTAAATGCGACACTTCCTTGCCAGGAAATAGCGTTTGCAAACGTCTACCTATCGTAGCAATAGAGTTCTAATACTTCGTAGAACGCGATATCGCATCTCATTTCTATGTTTCATGGTAAGACATAATATGATTTGCGAAGTGTCATGTATTCCTAGTCTACACTTCTAATGTATGTAAATGCGACACTTCCTTGCTAGGAAATAGCGTCTGCAGATGTCTAGGTATAGTAGCAATAGAGTTCTAATGCTTCTTAAAATGCGATATCGCATTTCATTTCTATGTTTCATGGTAAGATATAATATGATTTGCGAAGTGTTATGTATTCCTCGTCTACACTTCAAAAGAATGTAAATGCGACACGTCCTTGCTAGGAAATAGCGTCTGCAGATGTCTAGGTATCGTAGCAATAGAGTTCTAATGCTTCTTAGAACGCGATATCGCAATCTCATTTCTATGTTTCATGGTAAGATATAATATGATTTGCGAAGTGTCATGTATTCCTCGTCTACACTTCAAATGAATGTAAATGCGACACTTCCTTGCAAGGAAATAGCGTTTGCAAACGTCTACCTACCGTAGCAATAGAGTTCTAGTGCTTCTTAAAACGCGATATCGCATCTCATTTCTATATTTCATGGTAAGATATAATATGATTTGCGAAGTGTTATGTATTCCTTGTCTACACTTCAAATGAATGTAAATGCGACACGTCCTTGCTAGGAAATAGCGTCTGCAGATGTCTAGGTATCGTAGCAATAGAGTTCTAATGCTTCTTAGAACGCGATATCGCAATCTCACTTCTATGTTTCATGGTAAGATATAATATGATTTGCGAAGTGTCATGTATTCCTCGTCTACACTTCAAATGAATGTAAATGCGACACTTCCTTGCAAGGAAATAGCGTTTGCAAACGTCTACCTACCGTAGCAATAGAGTTCTAGTGCTTCTTAAAACGCGATATCGCATCTCATTTCTATATTTCATGGTAAGATATAATATGATTAGCGAAGTGTTATGTATTCCTTGTCTACACTTCAAATGAATGTAAATGAGACACTTCCTTGCAAGGAAATAGCGTTTGCAGATGTCTACTTATCGTAGCAATAGAGTTCTTATGATTCTTAAAACGCGATATCGCATCTCATTTCTATGTTTCATGGTAAGATATAATATGAATTGCGAAGTGTCATGTATACCTCGTCTACATTTCAAATGAATGTAAATGCGACACTTCCTTGCAAGGAAATAGCGTTTGCGAATGTCTATCTATCGTAGCAATAGTGTTCTAATGCTTCTTAAAACGCGATATCGCATCTCATTTCTATGTTTCATGGTAAGATATGATATGATTTGCGAAGTGTTATGTATTCCTCGTCTACACTTCAAATGAATGTAAATGCGACACTTCCTTGCAAGGAAATAGCGTTTGCAAACGTCTACCTACCGCAGCAATAGAGTTCTAATGCTTCTTAAAACGCGATATCGCATCTCATTTCTATATTTCATGGTAAGATATAATATGATTTGCGAATTGTTATGTATTCCTCGTCTACACTTCAAATGAATGTAAATGAGACACTTCCTTGCAAGGAAATAGCGTTTGCAGATGTCTACGTATCGTAGCAATAGAGTTCTTATGATTCTTAAAACGCGATATCGCATCTCATTTCTATGTTTCATGGTAAGGTATAATATGATTTGCGAAGTGTTATGTATTCCTCGTCTACACTTCAAATGAATGTAAATGCGACACTTCGTTGCAAGGAAATAGCGTTTGCGAATGTCTATCTATCGTAGCAATAGTGTTCTAATGCTTCTTAAAACGCGATATCGCATCTCGTTTCTATGTTTCATGGTAAGATATAATATGATTTGCGAAGTGTCATGTATTCCTCGTCTACACTTCAAATGAATGGAAATGCGACACTTCCTTGCAAGGAAATAGCGCTTCCAAACTTCTACCTACCGTAGCAATAGAGTTCTAGTGCTTCTGAAAACGCGATACCGCATCTCATTTCTATGTTTCATGGTAAGATATAATATGATTTGCGAAGTGTCATGTATTCCTCGTCTACACTTCAAATGAATGTAAATGCGACACTTCCTTGCAAGGAAATAGCGTTTGCAAACGTCTACCTATCATAGCAATAGAGTTCTAATGCTTCTTAAAACGCGATATCGCATCACATTTCTATATTTCATGGTAAGATATAATATGATTTGCGAAGTGTTATGTATTCCTCGTCTACATTTCAAATGAATGTAAATGCGACACTTCCTTGCAAGGAAATAGCGTTTGTGAATGTCTATCTATCGTAGCAATAGTGTTCTAATGCTTCTTAAAACGCGATATCGCATCTCATTTCTATGTTTCATGGTAAGATATGATATGATTTGCGAAGTGTTATGTATTCCTCGTCTACACTTCAAATGAATGTAAATGCGACACTTCCTTGCAAGGAGATAGCGTTTGCAAACGTCTACCTACCGCAGCAATAGAGTTCTAATGCTTCTTAAAACGCGATATCGCATCTCATTTCTATATTTCATGGTAAGATATAATATGATTTGCGAAGTGTTATGTATTCCTCGTCTACACTTCAAATGAATGTAAATGAGACACTTCCTTGCAAGGAAATAGCGTTTGCAGATGTCTACGTATCGTAGCAATAGAGTTCTTATGATTCTTAAAACGCGATATCGCATCTCATTTCTATGTTTCATGGTAAGGTATAATATGATTTGCGAAGTGTTATGTATTCCTCGTCTACACTTCAAATGAATGTAAATGCGACACTTCGTTGCAAGGAAATAGCGTTTGCGAATGTCTATCTATCGTAGCAATAGTGTTCTAATGCTTCTTAAAACGCGATATCGCATCTCGTTTCTATGTTTCATGGTAAGATATAATATGAATTGCGAAGTGTCATGTATACCTCGTCTACACTACAAATGAATGTAAATGCGACACTTCCTTGCAAGGGAGTAGCGTTTGCGAATGTCTATCTATCGTAGCAATAGTGTTCTAATGCTTCGTAGAACGCGATATCGCATCTCATTTCTATGTTTCATGGTAAGACATAATATGATTTGCGAAGTGTCATGTATTCCTCGTCTACACTTCAAATGTATGTAAATGCGACACTTCCTTGCTAGGAAATAGCGTCTGCAGATGTCTAGGTATCGTAGCAATAGAGTTCTAATGCTTCTTAAAACGCGATATCGCATTTCATTTCTATGTTTCATGGTAAGATATAATATGATTTGCGAAGTGTTATGTATTCCTCGTCTACACTTCAAAAGAATTTAAATGCGACACTTCCTTGCTAGGAAATTGCGTCTGCAGATGTCTAGGTATCGTAGCAATAGAGTTCTAATGCTTCTTAGAACGCGATATCGCAATCTCATTTCTATGTTTCATGGTAAGATATAATATGATTTGCGAAGTGTCATGTATTCCTCGTCTACACTTCAAATGAATGTAAATGCGACACTTCCTTGCAAGGAAATAGCGTTTGCAAACGTCTACCTACCGTAGCAATAGAGTTCTAGTGCTTCTTAAAACGCGATATCGCATCTCATTTCTATATTTCATGGTAAGATATAATATGATTTGCGAAGTGTTATGTATTCCTCGTCTACACTTCAAATGAATGTAAATGCGACACTTCCATGCAAGGAAATAGCGTTTGTAGATGTCTACGTATCGTAGCAATAGAGTTCTTATGAATATTAAAACGCGATATCGCATCACATTTCTATGTTTCATGGTAAGGTATAATATGATTTGCGAAGTGTTATGTATTCCTCGTCTACACTTCAAATGAATGTAAATTCGACACTTCCTTGCAAGGAAATAGCGTTTGCAGATGTCTACGTATCGTAGCAATAGAGTTCTTATGATTTTTAAAACGCGATATCGCATCTCATTTCTATGTTTCATGGTACGATATAATATGATTTGCGAAGTGTCATGTATTCCTCGTCTACACTTCAAATGAATGTAAATGCGACACTTCCTTGCTAGGAAATAGCGTTTGCAAACGTCTACCTATCGTAGCAATAGAGTTCTAATGCTTCGTAGAACGCGATATCGCATCTCATTTCTATGTTTCATGGTAAGACATAATATGATTTGCGAAGTGTCATGTATTCCTCGTCTACACTTCAAATGTATGTAAATGCGACACTTCCTTGCTAGGAAATAGCGTCTGCAGATGTCTAGGTATCGTAGCAATAGAGCTCTAATGCTTCTTAAAACGCGATATCGCATTCCATTTCTATGTTTCATGGTAAGATATAATATGATTTGCGAAGTGTTATGTATTCCTCGTCTACACTTCAAAAGAATGTAAATGCGACACTTCCTTGCTAGGAAATAGCGTCTGCAGATGTCTAGGTATCGTAGCAATAGAGTTCTAATGCTTCTTAGAACGCGATATCGCATTCTCATTTCTATGTTTCATGGTAAGATATAATATGATTTGCGAAGTGTCATGTATTCCTCGTCTACACTTCAAATGAATGTAAATGCGACACTTCCTTGCAAGGAAATAGCGTTTGCAAACGTCTACCTACCGTAGCAATAGAGTTCTAGTGCTTCTTAAAACGCGATATCGCATCTCATTTCTATATTTCATGGTAAGATATAATGTGATTTGCGAAGTGTTATGTATTCCTTGTCTACACTTCAAATGAATGTAAATGAGACACTTCCTTGCAAGGAAATAGCGTTTGCAGATGTCTGCTTATCGTAGCAATAGAGTTCTTATGATTCTTAAAACGCGATATCGCATCTCATTTCTATGTTTCATGGTAAGATATAATATGAATTGCGAAGTGTCATGTATACCTCGTCTACACTTCAAATGAATGTAAATGCGACACTTCCTTGCAAGGAAATAGCGTTTGCGAATGTCTATCTATCGTAGCAATAGTGTTCTAATGCTTCTTAAAACGCGATATCGCATTCATTTCTATGTTTCATGGTAAGATATAATATGATTTGCGAAGTGTTATGTATTCCTCGTCTACACTTCAAATGAATGTAAATGCGACACTTCCTTGCAAGGAAATAGCGTTTGCAAACGTCTACCTATCATAGCAATAGAGTTCTAATGCTTCTTAAAACGCGATATCGCATCTCATTTCTATGTTTCATGGTAAGACATAATATGATTTGCGAAGTGTCATGTATTCCTCGTCTACACTTCAAATGTATGTAAATGCGACACTTCCTTGCTAGGAAATAGCGTCTGCAGATGTCTAGGTATAGTAGCAATAGAGTTCTAATGCTTCTTAAAATGCGATATCGCATCTCATTTCTATGTTTCATGGTACGATATAATATGATTTGCGAAGTGTCATGTATTCCCCGTCTACACTTCAAATGAATGTAAATGCGACACTTCCTTGCAAGGAAATAGCGTTTGCAAACGTCTACCTACCGTAGCAACAGAGTTCTAGTGCTTCTTAAAACGCGATATCGCATCTCATTTCTATATTTCATGGTAAGATATAATATGATTTGCGAAGTGTTATGTATTCCTTGTCTACACTTCAAATGAATGTAAATGAGACACTTCCTTGCAAGGAAATAGCGTTTGCAGATGTCTACTTATCGTAGCAATAGTGTTCTAATGCTTCTTAAAACGCGATACGCATCTCATTTCTATGTTTCATGGTAAGATATGATATGATTTGCGAAGTGTTATGTATTCCTCGTCTACACTTCAAATGAATGTAAATGCGACACTTCCTTGCAAGGAAATAGCGTTTGCAAACGTCTACCTACCGCAGCAATAGAGTTCTAATGCTTCTTAAAACGCGATATCGCATCTCATTTCTATATTTCATGGTAAGATATAATATGATTTGCGAAGTGTTATGTATTCCTCGTCTACACTTCAAATGAATGTAAATGAGACACTTCCTTGCAAGGAAATAGCGTTTGCAGATGTCTACGTATCGTAGCAATAGAGTTCTTATGATTCTTAAAACGCGATATCGCATCTCATTTCTATGTTTCATGGTAAGGTATAATATGATATGCGAAGTGTTATGTATTCCTCGTCTACACTTCAAATGAATGTAAATGCGACACTTCGTTGCAAGGAAATAGCGTTTGCAGATGTCTACGTATCGTAGCAATAGAGTTCTTATGATTTTTAAAACGCGATATCGCATCTCATTTCTATGTTTCATGGTACGATATAATATGATTTGCGAAGTGTCATGTATTCCTCGTCTACACTTCAAATGAATGTAAATGCGACACTTCCTTGCTAGGAAATAGCGTTTGCAAACGTCTACCTATCGTAGCAATAGAGTTCTAATGCTTCGTAGAACGCGATATCGCATCTCATTTCTATGTTTCATGGTAAGACATAATATGATTTGCGAAGTGTCATGTATTCCTCGTCTACACTTCAAATGTATGTAAATGCGACACTTCCTTGCTAGGAAATAGCGTCTGCAGATGTCTAGGTATCGTAGCAATAGAGCTCTAATGCTTCTTAAAACGCGATATCGCATTTCATTTCTATGTTTCATGGTAAGATATAATATGATTTGCGAAGTGTTATGTATTCCTCGTCTACACTTCAAAAGAATGTAAATGCGACACTTCCTTGCTAGGAAATAGCGTCTGCAGATGTCTAGGTATCGTAGCAATAGAGTTCTAATGCTTCTTAGAACGCGATATCGCATTCTCATTTCTATGTTTCATGGTAAGATATAATATGATTTGCGAAGTGTCATGTATTCCTCGTCTACACTTCAAATGAATGTAAATGCGACACTTCCTTGCAAGGAAATAGCGTTTGCAAACGTCTACCTACCGTAGCAATAGAGTTCTAGTGCTTCTTAAAACGCGATATCGCATCTCATTTCTATATTTCATGGTAAGATATAATGTGATTTGCGAAGTGTTATGTATTCCTTGTCTACACTTCAAATGAATGTAAATGAGACACTTCCTTGCAAGGAAATAGCGTTTGCAGATGTCTGCTTATCGTAGCAATAGAGTTCTTATGATTCTTAAAACGCGATATCGCATCTCATTTCTATGTTTCATGGTAAGATATAATATGAATTGCGAAGTGTCATGTATACCTCGTCTACACTTCAAATGAATGTAAATGCGACACTTCCTTGCAAGGAAATAGCGTTTGCGAATGTCTATCTATCGTAGCAATAGTGTTCTAATGCTTCTTAAAACGCGATATCGCATTCATTTCTATGTTTCATGGTAAGATATAATATGATTTGCGAAGTGTTATGTATTCCTCGTCTACACTTCAAATGAATGTAAATGCGACACTTCCTTGCAAGGAAATAGCGTTTGCAAACGTCTACCTATCATAGCAATAGAGTTCTAATGCTTCTTAAAACGCGATATCGCATCTCATTTCTATGTTTCATGGTAAGACATAATATGATTTGCGAAGTGTCATGTATTCCTCGTCTACACTTCAAATGTATGTAAATGCGACACTTCCTTGCTAGGAAATAGCGTCTGCAGATGTCTAGGTATAGTAGCAATAGAGTTCTAATGCTTCTTAAAATGCGATATCGCATCTCATTTCTATGTTTCATGGTACGATATAATATGATTTGCGAAGTGTCATGTATTCCCCGTCTACACTTCAAATGAATGTAAATGCGACACTTCCTTGCAAGGAAATAGCGTTTGCAAACGTCTACCTACCGTAGCAACAGAGTTCTAGTGCTTCTTAAAACGCGATATCGCATCTCATTTCTATATTTCATGGTAAGATATAATATGATTTGCGAAGTGTTATGTATTCCTTGTCTACACTTCAAATGAATGTAAATGAGACACTTCCTTGCAAGGAAATAGCGTTTGCAGATGTCTACTTATCGTAGCAATAGTGTTCTAATGCTTCTTAAAACGCGATACGCATCTCATTTCTATGTTTCATGGTAAGATATGATATGATTTGCGAAGTGTTATGTATTCCTCGTCTACACTTCAAATGAATGTAAATGCGACACTTCCTTGCAAGGAAATAGCGTTTGCAAACGTCTACCTACCGCAGCAATAGAGTTCTAATGCTTCTTAAAACGCGATATCGCATCTCATTTCTATATTTCATGGTAAGATATAATATGATTTGCGAAGTGTTATGTATTCCTCGTCTACACTTCAAATGAATGTAAATGAGACACTTCCTTGCAAGGAAATAGCGTTTGCAGATGTCTACGTATCGTAGCAATAGAGTTCTTATGATTCTTAAAACGCGATATCGCATCTCATTTCTATGTTTCATGGTAAGGTATAATATGATATGCGAAGTGTTATGTATTCCTCGTCTACACTTCAAATGAATGTAAATGCGACACTTCGTTGCAAGCAAATAGCGTTTGCGAATGTCTATCTATCGTAGCAATAGTGTTCTAATGCTTCTTAAAACGCGATATCGCATCTCGTTTCTATGTTTCATGGTAAGATATAATATGATTTGCGAAGTGTCATGTATTCCTCGTCTACACTTCAAATGAATGTAAATGCGACACTTCCTTGCAAGGAAATAGCGTTTGCAAACTTCTACCTACCGTAGCAATAGAGTTCTAGTGCTTCTGAAAACGCGATATCGCATCTCATTTCTATATTTCATGGTAAGATATAATATGATTTGCGAAGTGTTATGTATTCCTCGAATACACTTCAAATGAATGTAAATGCGACACTTCCATGCAAGGAAATAGCGTTTGTAGATGTCTACGTATCGTAGCAATAGAGTTCTTATGAATATTAAAACGCGATATCGCATCACATTTCTATGTTTCATGGTAAGGTATAATATGATTTGCGAAGTGTTATGTATTCCTCGTCTACACTTCAAATGAATGTAAATGCGACACTTCCTTGCAAGGAAATAGCGTTTGCAGATATCTACGTATCGTAGCAATAGGGTTCTTATGATTTTTAAAACGCGATATCGCATCTCATTTCTATGTTTCATGGTACGATATAATATGATTTGCGAAGTGTCATGTATTCCTCGTCTACACTTCAAATGAATGTAAATGCGACACTTCCTTGCTAGGAAATAGCGTTTGCAAACGTCTACCTATCGTAGCAATAGAGTTCTAATGCTTCGTAGAACGCGATATCGCATCTCATTTCTATGTTTCATGGTAAGACATAATATGATTTGCGAAGTGTCATGTATTCCTCGTCTACACTTCAAATGTATGTAAATGCGACACTTCCTTGCTAGCAAATAGCGTCTGCAGATGTCTACTTATCGTAGCAATAGAGTTCTTATGATTCTTAAAACGCGATATCGCATCTCATTTCTATGTTTCATGGTAAGATATAATATGAATTGCGAAGTGTCATGTATACCTCGTCTACACTTCAAATGAATGTAAATGCGACACTTCCTTGCAAGGAAATAGCGTTTGCGAATGTCTATCTATCGTAGCAATAGTGTTCTAATGCTTCTTAAAACGCGATATCGCATTCATTTCTATGTTTCATGGTAAGATATAATATGATTTGCGAAGTGTTATGTATTCCTCGTCTACACTTCAAAAGAATGTAAATGCGACACTTCCTTGCTAGGAAATTGCGTCTGCAGATGTCTAGGTATCGTAGCAATAGAGTTCTAATGCTTCTTAGAACGCGATATCGCAATCTCATTTCTATGTTTCATGGTAAGATATAATATGATTTGCGAAGTGTCATGTATTCCTCGTCTACACTTCAAATGAATGTAAATGCGACACTTCCTTGCAAGGAAATAGCGTTTGCAAACGTCTACCTACCGTAGCAATAGAGTTCTAGTGCTTCTTAAAACGCGATATCGCATCTCATTTCTATATTTCATGGTAAGATATAATATGATTTGCGAAGTGTTATGTATTCCTCGTCTACACTTCAAATGAATGTAAATGCGACACTTCCATGCAAGGAAATAGCGTTTGTAGATGTCTACGTATCGTAGCAATAGAGTTCTTATGAATATTAAAACGCGATATCGCATCACATTTCTATGTTTCATGGTAAGGTATAATATGATTTGCGAAGTGTTATGTATTCCTCGTCTACACTTCAAATGAATGTAAATGCGACACTTCGTTGCAAGGAAATAGCGTTTGCGAATGTCTATCTATCGTAGCAATAGTGTTCTAATGCTTCTTAAAACGCGATATCGCATCTCGTTTCTATGTTTCATGGTAAGATATAATATGATTTGCGAAGTGTCATGTATTGCTCGTCTACACTTCAAATGAATGTAAATGCGACACTTCCTTGCAAGGAAATAGCGTTTGCAAACTTCTACCTACCGTAGCAATAGAGTTCTAGTGCTTCTGAAAACGCGATATCGCATCTCATTTCTATGTTTCATGGTAAGATATAATATGATTTGCGAAGTGTCATGTATTCCTCGTCTACACTTCAAATGAATGTAAATGCGACACTTCCTTGTAAGGAAATAGCGTTTGCAAACGTTTACCTATCATAGCAATAGAGTTCTAATGCTTCTTAAAACGCGATATCGCATCACATTTCTATATTTCATGGTAAGATATAATATGATTTGCGAAGTGTTATGTATTCCTCGTCTACACTTCAAATGAATGTAAATGCGACACTTCCATGCAAGGAAATAGCGTTTGTAGATGTCTACGTATCGTAGCAATAGAGTTCTTATGAATATTAAAACGCGATATCGCATCACATTTCTATGTTTCATGGTAAGGTATAATATGATTTGCGAAGTGTTATGTATTCCTCGTCTACACTTCAAATGAATGTAAGTGCGACACTTCCTTGCAAGGAAATAGCGTTTGCAGATATCTACGTATCGTAGCAATAGGGTTCTTATGATTTTTAAAACGCGATATCGCATCTCATTTCTATGTTTCATGGTACGATATAATATGATTTGCGAAGTGTCATGTATTCCTCGTCTACACTTCAAATGAATGTAAATGCGACACTTCCTTGCTAGGAAATAGCGTTTGCAAACGTCTACCTATCGTAGCAATAGAGTTCTAATGCTTCGTAGAACGCGATATCGCATCTCATTTCTATGTTTCATGGTAAGACATAATATGATTTGCGAAGTGTCATGTATTCCTCGTCTACACTTCAAATGTATGTAAATGCGACACTTCCTTGCTAGGAAATAGCGTCTGCAGATGTCTACTTATCGTAGCAATAGAGTTCTTATGATTCTTAAAACGCGATATCGCATCTCATTTCTATGTTTCATGGTAAGATATAATATGAATTGCGAAGTGTCATGTATACCTCGTCTACACTTCAAATGAATGTAAATGCGACACTTCCTTGCAAGGAAATAGCGTTTGCGAATGTCTATCTATCGTAGCAATAGTGTTCTAATGCTTCTTAAAACGCGATATCGCATTCATTTCTATGTTTCATGGTAAGATATAATATGATTTGCGAAGTGTTATGTATTCCTCGTCTACACTTCAAAAGAATGTAAATGCGACACTTCCTTGCTAGGAAATTGCGTCTGCAGATGTCTAGGTATCGTAGCAATAGAGTTCTAATGCTTCTTAGAACGCGATATCGCAATCTCATTTCTATGTTTCATGGTAAGATATAATATGATTTGCGAAGTGTCATGTATTCCTCGTCTACACTTCAAATGAATGTAAATGCGACACTTCCTTGCAAGGAAATAGCGTTTGCAAACGTCTACCTACCGTAGCAATAGAGTTCTAGTGCTTCTTAAAACGCGATATCGCATCTCATTTCTATATTTCATGGTAAGATATAATATGATTTGCGAAGTGTTATGTATTCCTCGTCTACACTTCAAATGAATGTAAATGCGACACTTCCATGCAAGGAAATAGCGTTTGTAGATGTCTACGTATCGTAGCAATAGAGTTCTTATGAATATTAAAACGCGATATCGCATCACATTTCTATGTTTCATGGTAAGGTATAATATGATTTGCGAAGTGTTATGTATTCCTCGTCTACACTTCAAATGAATGTAAATGCGACACTTCCTTGCAAGGAAATAGCGTTTGCAGATGTCTACGTATCGTAGCAATAGAGTTCTTATGATTTTTAAAACGCGATATCGCATCTCATTTCTATGTTTCATGGTACGATATAATATGATTTGCGAAGTGTCATGTATTCCTCGTCTACACTTCAAATGAATGTAAATGCGACACTTCCTTGCTAGGAAATAGCGTTTGCAAACGTCTACCTATCGTAGCAATAGAGTTCTAATGCTTCGTAGAACGCGATATCGCATCTCATTTCTATGTTTCATGGTAAGACATAATATGATTTGCGAAGTGTCATGTATTCCTCGTCTACACTTCAAATGTATGTAAATGCGACACTTCCTTGCTAGGAAATAGCGTCTGCAGATGTCTAGGTATCGTATCAATAGAGTTCTAATGCTTCTTAAAACGCGATATCGCATTTCATTTCTATGTTTCATGGTAAGATATAATATGATTTGCGAAGTGTTATGTATTCCTTGTCTACACTTCAAATGAATGTAAATGAGACACTTCCTTGCAAGGAAATAGCGTTTGCAGATGTCTACTTATCGTAGCAATAGAGTTCTTATGATTCTTAAAACGCGATATCGCATCTCACTTCTATGTTTCATGGTAAGATATAATATGAATTGCGAAGTGTCATGTATACCTCGTCTACACTTCAAATGAATGTAAATGCGACACTTCCTTGCGAGGAAATAGCGTTTGCGAATGTCTATCTATCGTAGCAATAGTGTTCTAATGCTTCTTAAAACGCGATATCGCATTCATTTCTATGTTTCATGGTAAGATATAATATGATTTGCGAAGTGTTATGTATTCCTCGTCTACACTTCAAATGAATGTAAATGCGACACTTCCTTGCAAGGAAATAGCGTTTGCAAACGTCTACCTACCGCAGCAATAGTGTTCTAATGCTTCTTAAAACGCGATATCGCATCTCATTTCTATATTTCATGGTAAGATATAATATGATTTGCGAAGTGTTATGTATTCCTCGTCTACACTTCAAATGAATGTAAATGAGACACTTCCTTGCAAGGAAATAGCGTTTGCAGATTTCTACGTATAGTAGCAATAGAGTTCTTATGATTCTTAAAACGCGATATCGCATCTCATTTCTATGTTTCATGGTAAGGTATAATATGATTTGCGAAGTGTTATGTATTCCTCGTCTACACTTCAAATGAATGTAAATGCGACACTTCGTTGCAAGGAAATAGCGTTTGCGAATGTCTATCTATCGTAGCAATAGTGTTCTAATGCTTCTTAAAACGCGATATCGCATCTCGTTTCTATGTTTCATGGTAAGATATAATATGATTTGCGAAGTGTCATGTATTCCTCGTCTACACTTCAAATGAATGTAAATGCGACACTTCCTTGCAAGGAAATAGCGTTTGCAAATTTTTACCTACCGTAGCAATAGAGTTCTAGTGCTTCTTAAAACGCGATATCGCATCTCATTTCTATGTTTCATGGTAAGATATAATATGATTTGCGAAGTGTCATGTATTCCTCGTCTACACTTCAAATGAATGTAAATGCGACACTTCCTTGCAAGGAAATAGCGTTTGCAAACGTCTACCTATCATAGCAATAGGGTTCTAATGCTTCTTAAAACGCGATATCGCATCTCATTTCTATATTTCATGGTAAGATATAATATGATTTGCGAAGTCTTATGTATTCCTCGTCTACACTTCAAATGAATGTATATGCGACACTTCCATGCAAGGAAATAGCGTTTGCAGATGTCTACGTATCGTAGCAATAGAGTTCTTATGAATATTAAAACGCGATATCGCATCACATTTCTATGTTTCATGGTAAGGTATAATATGATTTGCGAAGTGTTATGTATTCCTCGTCTACACTTCAAATGAATGTAAATGCGACACTTCGTTGCAAGGAAATAGCGTTTGCAGATGTCTACGTATCGTAGCAATAGAGTTCTTATGATTTTTAAAACGCGATATCGCATCTCATTTCTATGTTTCATGGTACGATATAATATGATTTGCGAAGTGTCATGTATTCCCCGTCTACACTTCAAATGAATGTAAATGCGACACTTCCTTGCCAGGAAATAGCGTTTGCAAACGTCTACCTATCGTAGCAATAGAGTTCTAATACTTCGTAGAACGCGATATCGCATCTCATTTCTATGTTTCATGGTAAGACATAATATGATTTGCGAAGTGTCATGTATTCCTCGTCTACACTTCAAATGTATGTAAATGCGACACTTCCTTGCTAGGAAATAGCGTCTGCAGATGTCTAGGTATCGTAGCAATAGAGTTCTAATGCTTCTTAAAATGCGATATCGCATTTCATTTCTATGTTTCATGGTAAGATATAATATGATTTGCGAAGTGTTATGTATTCCTCGTCTACACTTCAAAAGAATGTAAATGCGACACGTCCTTGCTAGGAAATAGCGTCTGCAGATGTCTAGGTATCGTAGCAATAGAGTTCTAATGCTTCTTAGAACGCGATATCGCAATCTCATTTCTATGTTTCATGGTAAGATATAATATGATTTGCGAAGTGTCATGTATTCCTCGTCTACACTTCAAATGAATGTAAATGCGACACTTCCTTGCAAGGAAATAGCGTTTGCAAACGTCTACCTACCGTAGCAATAGAGTTCTAGTGCTTCTTAAAACGCGATATCGCATCTCATATCTATATTTCATGGTAAGATATAATATGATTTGCGAAGTGTTATGTATTCCTTGTCTACACTTCAATTGAATGTAAATGAGACACTTCCTTGCAAGGAAATAGCGTTTGCAGATGTCTACTTATCGTAGCAATAGAGTTCTTATGATTCTTAAAACGCGATATCGCATCTCATTTCTATGTTTCATGGTAAGATATAATATGAATTGCGAAGTGTCATGTATACACTTCAAATGAATGTAAATGCGACACTTCCTTGCAAGGAAATAGCGTTTGCGAATGTCTATCTATCGTAGCAATAGTGTACTAATGCTTCTTAAAACGCGATATCGCATCTCATTTCTATGTTTCATGGTAAGATATAATATGATTTGCGAAGTGTTATGTATTCCTCGTCTACACTTCAAATGAATGTAAATGCGACACTTCCTTGCAAGGAAATAGCGTTTGCAAACGTCTACCTACCGCAGCAATAGAGTTCTAATGCTTCTAAAAACGCGATATCGCATCTCATTTCTATATTTCATGGTAAGATATAATATGATTTGCGAAGTGTTATGTATTCCTCGTCTACACTTCAAATGAATGTAAATGAGACACTTCCTTGCAAGGAAATAGCGTTTGCAGATGTCTACGTATCGTAGTAATAGAGTTCTTATGATTCTTAAAACGCGATATCGCATCTCATTTCTATGTTTCATGGTAAGGTATAATATGATTTGCGAAGTGTTATGTATTCCTCGTCTACACTTCAAATGAATGTAAATGCGACACTTCGTTGCAAGGAAATAGCGTTTGCGAATGTCTATCTATCGTAGCAATAGTGTTCTAATGCTTCTTAAAACGCGATATCGCATCTCGTTTCTATGTTTCATGGTAAGATATAATATGATTTGCGAAGTGTCATGTATTCCTCGTCTACACTTCAAATGAATGTAAATGCGACACTTCCTTGCAAGGAAATAGCGTTTGCAAACTTCTACCTACCGTAGCAATAGAGTTCTAGTGCTTCTGCAAACGCGATATCGCATCTCATTTCTATGTTTCATGGTAAGATATAATATGATTTGCGAAGTGTCATGTATTCCTCGTCTACACTTCAAATGAATGTAAATGCGACACTTCCTTGCAAGGAAATAGCGTTTGCAAACGTCTACCTATCATAGCAATAGAGTTCTAATGCTTCTTAAAACGCGATATCGCATCACATTTCTATATTTCATGGTAAGATATAATATGATTTGCGAAGTGTTATGTATTCCTCGTCTACACTTCAAATGAATGTAAATGCGACACTTCCATGCAAGGAAATAGCGTTTGTAGATGTCTACGTATCGTAGCAATTGAGTTCTTATGAATATTAAAACGCGATATCGCATCACATTTCTATGTTTCATGGTAAGGTATAATATGATTTGCGAAGTGTTATGTATTCCTCGTCTACACTTCAAATGCATCTAAATGCGACACTTCCTTGGAAGGAAATAGCGTTTGCAGATGTCTACGTATCGTAGCAATAGAGTTCTTATGATTTTTAAAACGCGATATCGCATCTCATTTCTATGTTTCATGGTACGATATAATATGATTTGCGAAGTGTCATGTATTCCTCGTCTACACTTCAAATGAATGTAAATGCGACACTTCCTTGCTAGGAAATAGCGTTTGCAAACGTCTACCTATCGTAGCAATAGAGTTCTAATGCTTCGTAGAACGCGATATCGCATCTCATTTCTATGTTTCATGGTAAGACATAATATGATTTGCGAAGTGTCATGTATTCCTCGTCTACACTTCAAATGTATGTAAATGCGACACTTCCATGCAAGGAAATATCGTTTGTAGATGTCTACGTATCGTAGCAATAGAGTTCTTATGAATATTAAAACGCGATATCGCATCACATTTCTATGTTTCATGGTAAGGTATAATATGATTTGCGAAGTGTTATGTATTCCTCGTCTACACTTCAAATGAATGTAAATGCGACACTTCCTTGCAAGGAAATAGCGTTTGCAGATGTCTACGTATCGTAGCAATAGAGTTCTTATGATTTTTAAAACGCGATATCGCATCTCATTTCTATGTTTCATGGTACGATATAATATGATTTGCGAAGTGTCATGTATTCCTCGTCTACACTTCAAATGAATGTAAATGCGACACTTCCTTGCTAGGAAATAGCGTTTGCAAACGTCTACCTATCGTAGCAATAGAGTTCTAATGCTTCGTAGAACGCGATATCGCATCTCATTTCTATGTTTCATGGTAAGACATAATATGATTTGCGAAGTGTCATGTATTCCTCGTCTACACTTCAAATGTATGTAAATGCGACACTTCCTTGCTAGGAAATAACGTCTGCAGATGTCTAGGTATCGTAGCAATAGAGTTCTAATGCTTCTTAAAACGCGATATCGCATTTCATTTCTATGTTTCATGGTAAGATATAATATGATTTGCGAAGTGTTATGTATTCCTCGTCTACACTTCAAATGAATGTAAATGCGACACTTCCCTGCTAGGAAATAGCGTCTGCAGATGTCTAGGTATCGTAGCAATAGAGTTCTAATGCTTCTTAAAACGCGATATCGCATTTCATTTCTATGTTTCATGGTAAGATATAATATGATTTGCGAAGTGTTATGTATTCCTCGCCTACACTTCAAAAGAATGTAAATGCGACACTTCCTTGCTAGGAAATAGCGTCTGCAGATGTCTAGGTATCGTAGCAATAGAGTTCTGATGCTTCTTAGAACGCGATATCGCAATCTCATTTCTATGTTTCATGGTAAGATATGATATGATTTGCGAAGTGTTATGTATTCCTCGTCTACACTTCAAATGAATGTAAATGCGACACTTCCTTGCAAGGAAATAGCGTTTGCAAACGTCTACCTACCGCAGCAATAGAGTTCTAATGCTTCTTAAAACGCGATATCGCATCTCATTTCTATATTTCATGGTAAGATATAATATGATTTGCGAAGTGTTATGTATTCCTCGTCTACACTTCAAATGAATGTAAATGAGACACTTCCTTGCAAGGAAATAGCGTTTGCAGATGTCTACGTATCGTAGCAATAGAGTTCTTATGATTCTTAAGACGCGATATCGCATCTCATTTCTATGTTTCATGGTAAGGTATAATATGATTTGCGAAGTGTTATGTATTCCTCGTCTACACTTCAAATGAATGTAAATGCGACACTTCGTTGCAAGGAAATAGCGTTTGCGAATGTCTATCTATCGTAGCAATAGTGTTCTAATGCTTCTTAAAACGCGATATCGCATCTCGTTTCTATGTTTCATGGTAAGATATAATATGATTTGCGAAGTGTCATGTATTCCTCGTCTACACTTCAAATGAATGTAAATGCGACACTTCCTTGCAAGGAAATAGCGTTTGCAAACTTCTACCTACCGTAGCAATAGAGTTCTAGTGCTTCTGAAAACGCGATATCGCATCTCATTTCTATGTTTCATGGTAAGATATAATGTGATTTGCGAAGTGTCATGTATTCCTTGTCTACACTTCAAATGAATGTAAATGCGACACTTCCTTGCAAGGAAATAGCGTTTGCGAACGTCTACCTATCATAGCAATAGAGTTCTAATGCTTCTTAAAACGCGATATCGCATCACATTTCTATATTTCATGGTAAGATATAATATGATTTGCGAAGTGTTATGTATTCCTCGTCTACACTTCAAATGCATGTAAATGCGACACTTCCTTGCAAGGAAATAGCGTTTGCAGATGTCTACGTATCGTAGCAATTGAGTTCTTATGAATATTAAAACGCGATATCGCATCACATTTCTATGTTTCATGGTAAGGTATAATATGATTTGCGAAGTGTTATGTATTCCTCGTCTACACTTCAAATGCATGTAAATGCGACACTTCCTTGCAAGGAAATAGCGTTTGCAGATGTCTACGTATCGTAGCAATAGAGTTCTTATGATTTTTAAAACGCGATATCGCATCTCATTTCTATGTTTCATGGTACGATATAATATGATTTGCGAAGTGTCATGTATTCCTCGTCTACACTTCAAATGAATGTAAATGCGACACTTCCTTGCTAGGAAATAGCGTTTGCAAACGTCTACCTATCGTAGCAATAGAGTTCTAATGCTTCGTAGAACGCGATATCGCATCTCATTTCTATGTTTCATGGTAAGACATAATATGATTTGCGAAGTGTCATGTATTCCTCGTCTACACTTCAAATGTATGTAAATGCGACACTTCCATGCAAGGAAATAGCGTTTGTAGATGTCTACGTATCGTAGCAATAGAGTTCTTATGAATATTAAAACGCGATATCGCATCACATTTCTATGTTTCATGGTAAGGTATAATATGATTTGCGAAGTGTTATGTATTCCTCGTCTACACTTCAAATGAATGTAAATGCGACACTTCCTTGCAAGGAAATAGCGTTTGCAGATGTCTACGTATCGTAGCAATAGAGTTCTTATGATTTTTAAAACGCGATATCGCATCTCATTTCTATGTTTCATGGTACGATATAATATGATTTGCGAAGTGTCATGTATTCCTCGTCTACACTTCAAATGAATGTAAATGCGACACTTCCTTGCTAGGAAATGGCGTTTGCAAACGTCTACCTATCGTAGCAATAGAGTTCTAATGCTTCGTAGAACGCGATATCGCATCTCATTTCTATGTTTCATGGTAAGACATAATATGATTTGCGAAGTGTCATGTATTCCTCGTCTACACTTCAAATGTATGTAAATGCGACACTTCCTTGCTAGGAAATAGCGTCTGCAGATGTCTAGGTATCGTAGCAATAGAGTTCTAATGCTTCTTAAAACGCGATATCGCATTTCTTTTCTATGTTTCATGGTAAGATATAATATGATTTGCGAAGTGTTATGTATTCCTCGTCTACACTTCAAAAGAATGTAATTGCGACACTTCCTTGCTAGGAAATAGCGTCTGCAGATGTCTACGTATAGTAGCAATAGAGTTCTTATGATTCTTAAAACGCGGTATCGCATCTCATTTCTATGTTTCATGGTAAGGTATAATATGATTTGCGAAGTGTTATGTATTCCTCGTCTACACTTCAAATGAATGTAAATGCGACACTTCGTTGCAAGGAAATAGCGTTTGCGAATGTCTATCTATCGTAGCAATAGTGTTCTAATGCTTCTTAAAACGCGATATCGCATCTCGTTTCTATGTTTCATGGTAAGATATAATATGATTTGCGAAGTGTCATGTATTCCTCTTCTACACTTCAAATGAATGTAAATGCGACACTTCCTTGCAAGGAAATAGCGTTTGCAAACTTTTACCTACCGTAGCAATAGAGTTCTAGTGCTTCTTAAAACGCGATATCGCATCTCATTTCTATGTTTCATGGTAAGATATAATATGATTTGCGAAGTGTCATGTATTCCTCGTCTACACTTCAAATGAATGTAAATGCGACACTTCCTTGCAAGGAAATAGCGTTTGCAAACGTCTACCTACCGTAGCAATAGAGTTCTAGTGCTTCTTAAAACGCGATATCGCATCTCATTTCTATATTTCATGGTAAGATATAATATGATTTGCGAAGTGTTATGTATTCCTTGTCTACACTTCAAATGAATGTAAATGAGACACTTCCTTGCAAGGAAATAGCGTTTGCAGATGTCTACTTATCGTAGCAATAGAGTTCTTATGATTCTTAAAACGCGATATCGCATCTCATTTCTATGTTTCATGGTAAGATATAATATGAATTGCGAAGTGTCATGTATACCTCGTCTACACTTCAAATGAATGTAAATGCGACACTTCCTTGCAAGGAAATAGCGTTTGCGAATGTCTATCTATCGTAGCAATAGTGTTCTAATGCTTCTTAAAACGCGATATCGCATCTCATTTCTATGTTTCATGGTAAGATATAATATGATTTGCGAAGTGTTATGTATTCCTCGTCTACACTTCAAATGAATGTAAATGCGACACTTCCTTGCAAGGAAATAGCGTTTGCAAACGTCTACCTACCGCAGCAATAGAGTTCTAATGCTTCTAAAAACGCGATATCGCATCTCATTTCTATATTTCATGGTAAGATATAATATGATTTGCGAAGTGTTATGTATTCCTCGTCTACACTTCAAATGAATGTAAATGAGACACTTCCTTGCAAGGAAATAGCGTTTGCAGATGTCTACGTATCGTAGCAATAGAGTTCTTGTGATTCTTAAAACGCGATATCGCATCTCATTTCTATGTTTCATGGTAAGGTATAATATGATTTGCGAAGTGTTATGTATTCCTCGTCTACACTTCAAATGAATGTAAATGCGACACTTCCTTGCAAGGAAATAGCGTTTGCGAATGTCTATCTATCGTAGCAATAGTGTTCTAATGCTTCTTAAAACGCGATATCGCATCTCGTTTCTATGTTTCATGGTAAGATATAATATGATTTGCGAAGTGTCATGTATTCCTCGTCTACACTTCAAATGAATGTAAATGCGACACTTCCTTGCAAGGAAATAGCGTTTGCAAACTTCTACCTACCGCAGCAATAGAGTTCTAGTGCTTCTTAAAACGCGATATCGCATCTCATTTCTATGTTTCATGGTAAGATATAATATGATTTGCGAAGTGTCATGTATTCCTCGTCTACACTTCAAATGAATGTAAATGCGACACTTCCTTGCAAGGAAATAGCGTTTGCAAACGTCTACCTATCATAGCAATAGAGTTCTAATGCTTCTTAAAACGCGATATCGCATCTCATTTCTATATTTCATGGTAAGATATAATATGATTTGCGAAGTGTTGTGTATTCCTCGTCTACACTTCAAATGAATGTAAATGCGACACTTCCATGCAAGGAAATAGCGTTTGTAGATGTCTACGTATCGTAGCAATAGAGTTCTTATGAATATTAAAACGCGATATCGCATCACATTTCTATGTTTCATGGTAAGGTATAATATGATTTGCGAAGTGTTATGTATTCCTCGTCTACACTTCAAATGAATGTAAATGCGACACTTCCTTGCAAGGAAATAGCGTTTGCAGATGTCTACGTATCGTAGCAATAGAGTTCTTATGATTTTTAAAACGCGATATCGCATCTCATTTCTATGTTTCATGGTACGATATAATATGATTTGCGAAGTGTCATGTATTCCTCGTCTACACTTCAAATGAATGTAAATGCGACACTTCCTTGCAAGGAAATAGCGTTTGCAAACGTCTACCTACCGCAGCAATAGAGTTCTAATGCTTCTTAAAACGCGATATCGCATCTCATTTCTATATTTCATGGTAAGATATAATATGACTTGCGAAGTGTTATGTATTCCTCGTCTACACTTCAAATGAATGTGAATGCGACACTTCCTCGCTAGGAAATAGCGTTTGCAGTTGTCTACGTATCGTAGCAATAGATTTCCAATGCTTCTTAAAACGCGATATCGCATCTCACTTCTATGTTTCATGGTAAGATATAATATGATTTGCGAAGTGTCATGTATTTCTCGTCTATACTTCAAATGAATGTAAATGCCACACTTCCCTGATAGGAAATAGCGTCTGCAGATGTCCAGGTATCGTAGCAATAGAGTTCTTATGATTCTTAAAACGCGATATCGCATCTCATTTCTATGTTTCATGGTAAGATATAAAATGATTTCCGAAGTGTTATGTATTCCTCGTCTACACTTCAAATGAATGTAAATGCGACACTTCCTTGCAAGGAAATAGCGTTTGCAAACGTCTACCTATCGTAGCAATAGAGTTCTAATGCATCTTAAAACGCGATATCGCATCTCATTTCTATATTTCATGGTAAGGTATAATATGATTTGCGAAGTGTTATGTATTCCTCGTCTACACTTCAAATGAATGTAAATGCGACACTTCCTTGCAAGGAAATAGCGTTTGCAGATGTCTACGTATCGTAGCAATAGAGTTCTTATGATACTTAAAACGCGATATCGCATCTCATTTCTATGTTTCATGGTAAGGTATGATATGATTCGCGAAGTGTTATGTATTCCTCGTCTACACTTCAAATGAATGTAAATGCGACACTTCCTTGCAAGGAAATAGCGTTTGCGAATGTCTATCTATCCTAGCAATAGAGTTCTTATGATTCTTAAGACGCGATATCGCATCTCATTTCTATGTTTCATGGTAAGGTATAATATGATTTGCGAAGTGTTATGTATTCCTCGTCTACACTTCAAATGAATGTAAATGCGACACTTCGTTGCAAGGAAATAGCGTTTGCGAATGTCTATCTATCGTAGCAATAGTGTTCTAATGCTTCTTAAAACGCGATATCGCATCTCGTTTCTATGTTTCATGGTAAGATATAATATGATTTGCGAAGTGTCATGTATTCCTCGTCTACACTTCAAATGAATGTAAATGCGACACTTCCTTGCAAGGAAATAGCGTTTGCAAACTTCTACCTACCGTAGCAATAGAGTTCTAGTGCTTCTGAAAACGCAATATCGCATCTCATTTCTATGTTTCATGGTAAGATATAATATGATTTGCGAAGTGTCATGTATTCCTCGTCTACACTTCAAATGAATGTAAATGCGACACTTCCTTGCAAGGAAATAGCGTTTGCGAACGTCTACCTATCATAGCAATAGAGTTCTAATGCTTCTTAAAACGCGATATCGCATCACATTTCTATATTTCATGGTAAGATATAATATGATTTGCGAAGTGTTATGTATTCCTCGTCTACACTTCAAATGAATGTAAATGCGACACTTCCATGCAAGGAAATAGCGTTTGTAGATGTCTACGTATCGTAGCAATTGAGTTCTTATGAATATTAAAACGCGATATCGCATCACATTTCTATGTTTCATGGTAAGGTATAATATGATTTGCGAAGTGTTATGTATTCCTCGTCTACACTTCAAATGCATGTAAATGCGACACTTCCTTGCAAGGAAATAGCGTTTGCAGATGTCTACGTATCGTAGCAATAGAGTTCTTATGATTTTTAAAACGCGATATCGCATCTCATTTCTATGTTTCATGGTACGATATAATATGATTTGCGAAGTGTCATGTATTCCTCGTCTACACTTCAAATGAATGTAAATGCGACACTTCCTTGCTAGGAAATAGCGTTTGCAAACGTCTACCTATCGTAGCAATAGAGTTCTAATGCTTCGTAGAACGCGATATCGCATCTCATTTCTATGTTTCATGGTAAGACATAATATGATTTGCGAAGTGTCATGTATTCCTCGTCTACACTTCAAATGTATGTAAATGCGACACTTCCTTGCAAGGAAATAGCGTTTGCAGATGTCTACGTATCGTAGCAATAGAGTTCTTATGATTTTTAAAACGCGATATCGCATCTCATTTCTATGTTTCATGGTACGATATAATATGATTTGCGAAGTGTCATGTATTCCTCGTCTACACTTCAAATGAATGTAAATGCGACACTTCCTTGCTAGGAAATAGCGTTTGCAAACGTCTACCTATCGTAGCAATAGAGTTCTAATGCTTCGTAGAACGCGATATCGCATCTCATTTCTATGTTTCATGGTAAGACATAATATGATTTGCGAAGTGTCATGTATTCCTCGTCTACACTTCAAATGTATGTAAATGCGACACTTCCTTGCTAGGAAATAGCGTCTGCAGATGTCTAGGTATCGTAGCAATAGAGTTCTAATGCTTCTTAAAACGCGATATCGCATTTCATTTCTATGTTTCATGGTAAGATATAATATGATTTGCGAAGTGTTATGTATTCCTCGTCTACACTTCAAAAGAATGTAATTGCGACACTTCCTTGCTAGGAAATAGCGTCTGCAGATGTCTACGTATAGTAGCAATAGAGTTCTTATGATTCTTAAAACGCGATATCGCATCTCATTTCTATGTTTCATGGTAAGGTATAATATGATTTGCGAAGTGTTATGTATTCCTCGTCTACACTTCAAATGAATGTAAATGCGACACTTCGTTGCAAGGAAATAGCGTTTGCGAATGTCTATCTATCGTAGCAATAGTGTTCTAATGCTTCTTAAAACGCGATATCGCATCTCGTTTCTATGTTTCATGGTAAGATATAATATGATTTGCGAAGTGTCATGTATTCCTCGTCTACACTTCAAATGAATGTAAATGCGACATTTCCTCGCAAGGAAATAGCGTTTGCAAACTTTTACCTACCGTAGCAATAGAGTTCTAGTGCTTCTTAAAACGCGATATCGCATCTCATTTCTATGTTTCATGGTAAGATATAATATGATTTGCGAAGTGTCATGTATTCCTCGTCTACACTTCAAATGAATGTAAATGCGACACTTCCTTGCAAGGAAATAGTGTTTGCAAACGTCTACCTACCGTAGCAATAGAGTTCTAGTGCTTCTTAAAACGCGATATCGCATCTCATTTCTATATTTCATGGTAAGATATAATATGATTTGCGAAGTGTTATGTATTCCTTGTCTACACTTCAAATGAATGTAAATGAGACACTTCCTTGCAAGGAAATAGCGTTTGCAGATGTCTACTTATCGTAGCAATAGAGTTCTTATGATACTTAAAACGCGATATCGCATCTCATTTCTATGTTTCATGGTAAGATATAATATGAATTGCGAAGTGTCATGTATACCTCGTCTACACTTCAAATGAATGTAAATGCGACACTTCCTTGCAAGGAAATAGCGTTTGCGAATGTCTATCTATCGTAGCAATAGTGTTCTAATGCTTCTTAAAACGCGATATCGCATCTCGTTTCTATGTTTCATGGTAAGATATAATATGATTTGCGAAGTGTCATGTATTCCTCGTCTACACTTCAAATGAATGTAAATGCGACACTTCCTTGCAAGGAAATAGCGTTTGCAAACTTCTACCTACCGCAGCAATAGAGTTCTAGTGCTCCTTAAAACGCGATATCGCATCTCATTTCTATGTTTCATGGTAAGATATAATATGATTTGCGAAGTGTCATGTATTCCTCGTCTACACTTCAAATGAATGTAAATGCGACACTTCCTTGCAAGGAAATAGCGTTTGCAAACTTCTACCTACCGCAGCAATAGAGTTCTAGTGCTTCTTAAAACGCGATATCGCATCTCATTTCTATGTTTCATGGTAAGATATAATATGATTTGCGAAGTGTCATGTATTCCTCGTCTACACTTCAAATGAATGTAAATGCGACACTTCCTTGCAAGGAAATAGCGTTTGCAAACGTCTACCTATCATAGCAATAGAGTTCTAATGCTTCTTAAAACGCGATATCGCATCTCATTTCTATATTTCATGGTAAGATATAATATGATTTGCGAAGTGTTGTGTATTCCTCGTCTACACTTCAAATGAATGTAAATGCGACACTTCCATGCAAGGAAATAGCGTTTGTAGATGTCTACGTATCGTAGCAATAGAGTTCTTATGAATATTAAAACGCGATATCGCATCACATTTCTATGTTTCATGGTAAGGTATAATATGATTTGCGAAGTGTTATGTATTCCTCGTCTACACTTCAAATGAATGTAAATGCGACACTTCCTTGCAAGGAAATAGCGTTTGCAGATGTCTACGTATCGTAGCAATAGAGTTCTTATGATTTTTAAAACGCGATATCGCATCTCATTTCTATGTTTCATGGTACGATATAATATGATTTGCGAAGTGTCATGTATTCCTCGTCTACACTTCAAATGAATGTAAATGCGACACTTCCTTGCAAGGAAATAGCGTTTGCAAACGTCTACCTACCGCAGCAATAGAGTTCTAATGCTTCTTAAAACGCGATATCGCATCTCATTTCTATATTTCATGGTAAGATATAATATGACTTGCGAAGTGTTATGTATTCCTCGTCTACACTTCAAATGAATGTGAATGCGACACTTCCTCGCTAGGAAATAGCGTTTGCAGTTGTCTACGTATCGTAGCAATAGATTTCCAATGCTTCTTAAAACGCGATATCGCATCTCACTTCTATGTTTCATGGTAAGATATAATATGATTTGCGAAGTGTCATGTATTTCTCGTCTATACTTCAAATGAATGTAAATGCCACACTTCCCTGATAGGAAATAGCGTCTGCAGATGTCCAGGTATCGTAGCAATAGAGTTCTTATGATTCTTAAAACGCGATATCGCATCTCATTTCTATGTTTCATGGTAAGATATAAAATGATTTCCGAAGTGTTATGTATTCCTCGTCTACACTTCAAATGAATGTAAATGCGACACTTCCTTGCAAGGAAATAGCGTTTGCAAACGTCTACCTATCGTAGCAATAGTGTTCTAATGCATCTTAAAACGCGATATCGCATCTCATTTCTATATTTCATGGTAAGGTATAATATGATTTGCGAAGTGTTATGTATTCCTCGTCTACACTTCAAATGAATGTAAATGCGACACTTCCTTGCAAGGAAATAGCGTTTGCAGATGTCTACGTATCGTAGCAATAGAGTTCTTATGATACTTAAAACGCGATATCGCATCTCATTTCTATGTTTCATGGTAAGGTATGATATGATTCGCGAAGTGTTATGTATTCCTCGTCTACACTTCAAATGAATGTAAATGCGACACTTCCTTGCAAGGAAATAGCGTTTGCGAATGTCTATCTATCGTAGCAATAGAGTTCTTATGATTCTTAAGACGCGATATCGCATCTCATTTCTATGTTTCATGGTAAGGTATAATATGATTTGCGAAGTGTTATGTATTCCTCGTCTACACTTCAAATGAATGTAAATGCGACACTTCGTTGCAAGGAAATAGCGTTTGCGAATGTCTATCTATCGTAGCAATAGTGTTCTAATGCTTCTTAAAACGCGATATCGCATCTCGTTTCTATGTTTCATGGTAAGATATAATATGATTTGCGAAGTGTCATGTATTCCTCGTCTACACTTCAAATGAATGTAAATGCGACACTTCCTTGCAAGGAAATAGCGTTTGCAAACTTCTACCTACCGTAGCAATAGAGTTCTAGTGCTTCTGAAAACGCAATATCGCATCTCATTTCTATGTTTCATGGTAAGATATAATATGATTTGCGAAGTGTCATGTATTCCTCGTCTACACTTCAAATGAATGTAAATGCGACACTTACTTGCAAGGAAATAGCGTTTGCGAACGTCTACCTATCATAGCAATAGAGTTCTAATGCTTCTTAAAACGCGATATCGCATCACATTTCTATATTTCATGGTAAGATATAATATGATTTGCGAAGTGTCATGTATTCCTCGTCTACACATCAAATGAATGTAAATGCGACACTTCCTTGCTAGGAAATAGCGTTTGCAAACGTCTACCTATCGTAGCAATAGAGTTCTAATGCTTCGTAGAACGCGATATCGCATCTCATTTCTATATTTCATGGTAAGATATAATATGATTTGCGAAGTGTTATGTATTCCTTGTCTACACTTCAAATGAATGTAAATGAGACACTTCCTTGCAAGGAAATAGCGTTTGCAGATGTCTACTTATCGTAGCAATAGAGTTCTTATGATACTTAAAACGCGATATCGCATCTCATTTCTATGTTTCATGGTAAGATATAATATGAATTGCGAAGTGTCATGTATACCTCGTCTACACTTCAAATGAATGTAAATGCGACACTTCCTTGCAAGGAAATAGCGTTTGCGAATGTCTATCTATCGTAGCAATAGTGTTCTAATGCTTCTTAAAACGCGATATCGCATCTCGTTTCTATGTTTCATGGTAAGATATAATATGATTTGCGAAGTGTCATGTATTCCTCGTCTACACTTCAAATGAATGTAAATGCGACACTTCCTTGCAAGGAAATAGCGTTTGCAAACTTCTACCTACCGCAGCAATAGAGTTCTAGTGCTTCTTAAAACGCGATATCGCATCTCATTTCTATGTTTCATGGTAAGATATAATATGATTTGCGAAGTGTCATGTATTCCTCGTCTACACTTCAAATGAATGTAAATGCGACACTTCCTTGCAAGGAAATAGCGTTTGCAAACGTCTACCTATCATAGCAATAGAGTTCTAATGCTTCTTAAAACGCGATATCGCATCTCATTTCTATATTTCATGGTAAGATATAATATGATTTGCGAAGTGTTGTGTATTCCTCGTCTACACTTCAAATGAATGTAAATGCGACACTTCCATGCAAGGAAATAGCGTTTGTAGATGTCTACGTATCGTAGCAATAGAGTTCTTATGAATATTAAAACGCGATATCGCATCACATTTCTATGTTTCATGGTAAGGTATAATATGATTTGCGAAGTGTTATGTATTCCTTGTCTACACTTCAAATGAATGTAAATGCGACACTTCCTTGCAAGGAAATAGCGTTTGCAGATGTCTACGTATCGTAGCAATAGAGTTCTTATGATTTTTAAAACGCGATATCGCATCTCATTTCTATGTTTCATGGTACGATATAATATGATTTGCGAAGTGTCATGTATTCCTCGTCTACACTTCAAATGAATGTAAATGCGACACTTCCTTGCAAGGAAATAGCGTTTGCAAACGTCTACCTACCGCAGCAATAGAGTTCTAATGCTTCTTAAAACGCGATATCGCATCTCATTTCTATATTTCATGGTGAGATATAATATGACTTGCGAAGTGTTATGTATTCCTCGTCTACACTTCAAATGAATGTGAATGCGACACTTCCTCGCTAGGAAATAGCGTTTGCAGTTGTCTACGTATCGTAGCAATAGATTTCCAATGCTTCTTAAAACGCGATATCGCATCTCACTTCTATGTTTCATGGTAAGATATAATATGATTTGCGAAGTGTCATGTATTTCTCGTCTATACTTCAAATGAATGTAAATGCCACACTTCCCTGATAGGAAATAGCGTCTGCAGATGTCCAGGTATCGTAGCAATAGAGTTCTTATGATTCTTAAAACGCGATATCGCATCTCATTTCTATGTTTCATGGTAAGATATAAAATGATTTCCGAAGTGTTATGTATTCCTCGTCTACACTTCAAATGAATGTAAATGCGACACTTCCTTGCAAGGAAATAGCGTTTGCAAACGTCTACCTATCGTAGCAATAGTGTTCTAATGCATCTTAAAACGCGATATCGCATCTCATTTCTATATTTCATGGTAAGCTATAATATGATTTGCGAAGTGTTATGTATTCCTCGTCTACACTTCAAATGAATGTAAATGAGACACTTCCTTGCAAGGAAATAGCGTTTGCAGATGTCTACTTATCGTAGCAATAGAGTTCTTATGATACTTAAAACGCGATATCGCATCTCATTTCTATGTTTCATGGTAAGGTATAATATGATTTGCGAAGTGTTATGTATTCCTCGTCTACACTTCAAATGAATGTAAATGCGACACTTCCTTGCAAGGAAATAGCGTTTGCAGATGTCTACGTATCGTAGCAATAGAGTTCTTATGATTTTTAAAACGCGATATCGCATCTCATTTCTATGTTTCATGGTACGATATAATATGATTTGCGAAGTGTCATGTATTCCTCGTCTACACTTCAAATGAATGTAAATGCGACACTTCCTTGCAAGGAAATAGCGTTTGCAAACGTCTACCTACCGCAGCAATAGAGTTCTAATGCTTCTTAAAACGCGATATCGCATCTCATTTCTATATTTCATGGTAAGATATAATATGACTTGCGAAGTGTTATGTATTCCTCGTCTACACTTCAAATGAATGTGAATGCGACACTTCCTCGCTAGGAAATAGCGTTTGCAGTTGTCTACGTATCGTAGCAATAGATTTCCAATGCTTCTTAAAACGCGATATCGCATCTCACTTCTATGTTTCATGGTAAGATATAATATGATTTGCGAAGTGTCATGTATTTCTCGTCTATACTTCAAATGAATGTAAATGCCACACTTCCCTGATAGGAAATAGCGTCTGCAGATGTCCAGGTATCGTAGCAATAGAGTTCTTATGATTCTTAAAACGCGATATCGCATCTCATTTCTATGTTTCATGGTAAGATATAAAATGATTTCCGAAGTGTTATGTATTCCTCGTCTACACTTCAAATGAATGTAAATGCGACACTTCCTTGCAAGGAAATAGCGTTTGCAAACGTCTACCTATCGTAGCAATAGTGTTCTAATGCATCTTAAAACGCGATATCGCATCTCATTTCTATATTTCATGGTAAGGTATAATATGATTTGCGAAGTGTTATGTATTCCTCGTCTACACTTCAAATGAATGTAAATGCGACACTTCCTTGCAAGGAAATAGCGTTTGCAGATGTCTACGTATCGTAGCAATAGAGTTCTTATGATACTTAAAACGCGATATCGCATCTCATTTCTATGTTTCATGGTAAGGTATGATATGATTCGCGAAGTGTTATGTATTCCTCGTCTACACTTCAAATGAATGTAAATGCGACACTTCCTTGCAAGGAAATAGCGTTTGCGAATGTCTATCTATCGTAGCAATAGAGTTCTTATGATTCTTAAGACGCGATATCGCATCTCATTTCTATGTTTCATGGTAAGGTATAATATGATTTGCGAAGTGTTATGTATTCCTCGTCTACACTTCAAATGAATGTAAATGCGACACTTCGTTGCAAGGAAATAGCGTTTGCGAATGTCTATCTATCGTAGCAATAGTGTTCTAATGCTTCTTAAAACGCGATATCGCATCTCGTTTCTATGTTTCATGGTAAGATATAATATGATTTGCGAAGTGTCATGTATTCCTCGTCTACACTTCAAATGAATGTAAATGCGACACTTCCTTGCAAGGAAATAGCGTTTGCAAACTTCTACCTACCGTAGCAATAGAGTTCTAGTGCTTCTGAAAACGCAATATCGCATCTCATTTCTATGTTTCATGGTAAGATATAATATGATTTGCGAAGTGTCATGTATTCCTCGTCTACACTTCAAATGAATGTAAATGCGACACTTACTTGCAAGGAAATAGCGTTTGCGAACGTCTACCTATCATAGCAATAGAGTTCTAATGCTTCTTAAAACGCGATATCGCATCACATTTCTATATTTCATGGTAAGATATAATATGATTTGCGAAGTGTCATGTATTCCTCGTCTACACATCAAATGAATGTAAATGCGACACTTCCTTGCTAGGAAATAGCGTTTGCAAACGTCTACCTATCGTAGCAATAGAGTTCTAATGCTTCGTAGAACGCGATATCGCATCTCATTTCTATATTTCATGGTAAGATATAATATGATTTGCGAAGTGTTATGTATTCCTTGTCTACACTTCAAATGAATGTAAATGAGACACTTCCTTGCAAGGAAATAGCGTTTGCAGATGTCTACTTATCGTAGCAATAGAGTTCTTATGATACTTAAAACGCGATATCGCATCTCATTTCTATGTTTCATGGTAAGATATAATATGAATTGCGAAGTGTCATGTATACCTCGTCTACACTTCAAATGAATGTAAATGCGACACTTCCTTGCAAGGAAATAGCGTTTGCGAATGTCTATCTATCGTAGCAATAGTGTTCTAATGCTTCTTAAAACGCGATATCGCATCTCGTTTCTATGTTTCATGGTAAGATATAATATGATTTGCGAAGTGTCATGTATTCCTCGTCTACACTTCAAATGAATGTAAATGCGACACTTCCTTGCAAGGAAATAGCGTTTGCAAACTTCTACCTACCGCAGCAATAGAGTTCTAGTGCTTCTTAAAACGCGATATCGCATCTCATTTCTATGTTTCATGGTAAGATATAATATGATTTGCGAAGTGTCATGTATTCCTCGTCTACACTTCAAATGAATGTAAATGCGACACTTCCTTGCAAGGAAATAGCGTTTGCAAACGTCTACCTATCATAGCAATAGAGTTCTAATGCTTCTTAAAACGCGATATCGCATCTCATTTCTATATTTCATGGTAAGATATAATATGATTTGCGAAGTGTTGTGTATTCCTCGTCTACACTTCAAATGAATGTAAATGCGACACTTCCATGCAAGGAAATAGCGTTTGTAGATGTCTACGTATCGTAGCAATAGAGTTCTTATGAATATTAAAACGCGATATCGCATCACATTTCTATGTTTCATGGTAAGGTATAATATGATTTGCGAAGTGTTATGTATTCCTTGTCTACACTTCAAATGAATGTAAATGCGACACTTCCTTGCAAGGAAATAGCGTTTGCAGATGTCTACGTATCGTAGCAATAGAGTTCTTATGATTTTTAAAACGCGATATCGCATCTCATTTCTATGTTTCATGGTACGATATAATATGATTTGCGAAGTGTCATGTATTCCTCGTCTACACTTCAAATGAATGTAAATGCGACACTTCCTTGCAAGGAAATAGCGTTTGCAAACGTCTACCTACCGCAGCAATAGAGTTCTAATGCTTCTTAAAACGCGATATCGCATCTCATTTCTATATTTCATGGTAAGATATAATATGACTTGCGAAGTGTTATGTATTCCTCGTCTACACTTCAAATGAATGTGAATGCGACACTTCCTCGCTAGGAAATAGCGTTTGCAGTTGTCTACGTATCGTAGCAATAGATTTCCAATGCTTCTTAAAACGCGATATCGCATCTCACTTCTATGTTTCATGGTAAGATATAATATGATTTGCGAAGTGTCATGTATTTCTCGTCTATACTTCAAATGAATGTAAATGCCACACTTCCCTGATAGGAAATAGCGTCTGCAGATGTCCAGGTATCGTAGCAATAGAGTTCTTATGATTCTTAAAACGCGATATCGCATCTCATTTCTATGTTTCATGGTAAGATATAAAATGATTTCCGAAGTGTTATGTATTCCTCGTCTACACTTCAAATGAATGTAAATGCGACACTTCCTTGCAAGGAAATAGCGTTTGCAAACGTCTACCTATCGTAGCAATAGTGTTCTAATGCATCTTAAAACGCGATATCGCATCTCATTTCTATATTTCATGGTAAGGTATAATATGATTTGCGAAGTGTTATGTATTCCTCGTCTACACTTCAAATGAATGTAAATGCGACACTTCCTTGCAAGGAAATAGCGTTTGCAGATGTCTACGTATCGTAGCAATAGAGTTCTTATGATACTTAAAACGCGATATCGCATCTCATTTCTATGTTTCATGGTAAGGTATGATATGATTCGCGAAGTGTTATGTATTCCTCGTCTACACTTCAAATGAATGTAAATGCGACACTTCCTTGCAAGGAAATAGCGTTTGCGAATGTCTATCTATCGTAGCAATAGAGTTCTTATGATTCTTAAGACGCGATATCGCATCTCATTTCTATGTTTCATGGTAAGGTATAATATGATTTGCGAAGTGTTATGTATTCCTCGTCTACACTTCAAATGAATGTAAATGCGACACTTCGTTGCAAGGAAATAGCGTTTGCGAATGTCTATCTATCGTAGCAATAGTGTTCTAATGCTTCTTAAAACGCGATATCGCATCTCGTTTCTATGTTTCATGGTAAGATATAATATGATTTGCGAAGTGTCATGTATTCCTCGTCTACACTTCAAATGAATGTAAATGCGACACTTCCTTGCAAGGAAATAGCGTTTGCAAACTTCTACCTACCGTAGCAATAGAGTTCTAGTGCTTCTGAAAACGCAATATCGCATCTCATTTCTATGTTTCATGGTAAGATATAATATGATTTGCGAAGTGTCATGTATTCCTCGTCTACACTTCAAATGAATGTAAATGCGACACTTACTTGCAAGGAAATAGCGTTTGCGAACGTCTACCTATCATAGCAATAGAGTTCTAATGCTTCTTAAAACGCGATATCGCATCACATTTCTATATTTCATGGTAAGATATAATATGATTTGCGAAGTGTCATGTATTCCTCGTCTACACTTCAAATGAATGTAAATGCGACACTTCCTTGCTAGGAAATAGCGTTTGCAAACGTCTACCTATCGTAGCAATAGAGTTCTAATGCTTCGTAGAACGCGATATCGCATCTCATTTCTATGTTTCATGGTAAGACATAATATGATTTGCGAAGTGTCATGTATTCCTCGTCTACACTTCAAATGTATGTAAATGCGACACTTCCTTGCTAGGAAATAGCGTCTGCAGATGTCTAGGTATCGTAGCAATAGAGTTCTAATGCTTCTTAAAACGCGATATCGCATTTCATTTCTATGTTTCATGGTAAGATATAATATGATTTGCGAAGTGTTATGTATTCCTCGTCTACACTTCAAAAGAATGTAATTGCGACACTTCCTTGCTAGGAAATAGCGTCTGCAGATGTCTACGTATAGTAGCAATAGAGTTCTCATGATTCTTAAAACGCGATATCGCATCTCATTTCTATGTTTCATGGTAAGGTATAATATGATTTGCGAAGTGTTATGTATTCCTCGTCTACACTTCAAATGAATGTAAATGCGACACTTCGTTGCAAGGAAATAGCGTTTGCGAATGTCTATCTATCGTAGCAATAGTGTTCTAATGCTTCTTAAAACGCGATATCGCATCTCGTTTCTATGTTTCATGGTAAGATATAATATGATTTGCGAAGTGTCATGTATTCCTCGTCTACACTTCAAATGAATGTAAATGCGACACTTCCTTGCAAGGAAATAGCGTTTGCAAACTTTTACCTACCGTAGCAATAGAGTTCTAGTGCTTCTTAAAACGCGATATCGCATCTCATTTCTATGTTTCATGGTAAGATATAATATGATTTGCGAAGTGTCATGTATTCCTCGTCTACACTTCAAATGAATGTAAATGCGACACTTCCTTGCAAGGAAATAGCGTTTGCAAACGTCTACCTACCGTAGCAATAGAGTTCTAGTGCTTCTTAAGACGCGATATCGCATCTCATTTCTATATTTCATGGTAAGATATAATATGATTTGCGAAGTGTTATGTATTCCTTGTCTACACTTCAAATGAATGTAAATGAGACACTTCCTTGCAAGGAAATAGCGTTTGCAGATGTCTACTTATCGTAGCAATAGAGTTCTTATGATACTTAAAACGCGATATCGCATCTCATTTCTATGTTTCATGGTAAGATATAATATGAATTGCGAAGTGTCATGTATACCTCGTCTACACTTCAAATGAATGTAAATGCGACACTTCCTTGCAAGGAAATAGCGTTTGCGAATGTCTATCTATCGTAGCAATAGTGTTCTAATGCTTCTTAAAACGCGATATCGCATCTCATTTCTATGTCTCATGGTAAGATATAATATGATTTGCGAAGTGTTATGTATGCCTCGTCTACACTTCAAATGAATGTAAATGCGACACTTCCTTGCAAGGAAATAGCGTTTGCAAACGTCTACCTACCGCAGCAATAGAGTTCTAATGCTTCTAAAAACGCGATATCGCATCTCATTTCTATATTTCATGGTAAGATATAATATGATTTGCGAAGTGTTATGTATTCCTCGTCTACACTTCAAATGAATGTAAATGAGACACTTCCTTGCAAGGAAATAGCGTTTGCAGATGTCTACGTATCGTAGCAATAGAGTTCTTATGATTCTTAAAACGCGATATCGCATCTCATTTCTATGTTTCATGGTAAGGTATAATATGATTTGCGAAGTGTTATGTATTCCTCGTCTACACTTCAAATGAATGTAAATGCGACACTTCCTTGCAAGGAAATAGCGTTTGCGAATGTCTATCTATCGTAGCAATAGTGTTCTAATGCTTCTTAAAACGTGATATCGCATCTCATTTCTATGTTTCATGGTAAGATATAATATGATTTGCGAAGTGTTATGCATTCCTCGTCTACGATTCAAATGAATGTAAATGCGACACTTCCTTGCAAGGAAATAGCGTTTGTAGATGTCTACGTATCGTAGCAATAGAGTTCTTATGATTCTTAAAACGCGATATCGCATCTCATTTCTATGTTTCATGGTAAGATATAATATGATTTGCGAAGTGTCATGTATTCCTCGTCTACACTTCAAATGAATGTAAATGCGACACTAACTTGCTAGGAAATAGCGTCTGCAGATGTCTAGGTATCGCAGCAATAGAGTTCCAATGCTTCTTAAAACGCGATATCGCATCTCATTTCTATGTTTCATGGTAAGATCTAATATGATTTGCGAAGTGTTATGTATTCCTCGTCTACACTTCAAATGAATGTGAATGCGACACTTCCTCGCTAGGAAATAGCGTTTGCAGTTGTCTACGTATCGTAGCAATAGATTTCCAATGCTTCTTAAAACGCGATATCGCATCTCATTTCTATGTTTCATGGTAAGATATAATATGAATTGCGAAGTGTCATGTATACCTCGTCTACACTTCAAATGAATGTAAATGCGACACTTCCTTGCAAGGAAATAGCGTTTGCGAATGTCTATCTATCGTAGCAATAGTGTTCTAATGCTTCTTAAAACGCGATATCGCATCTCATTTCTATGTTTCATGGTAAGATATAATATGATTTGCGAAGTGTTATGTATGCCTCGTCTACACTTCAAATGAATGTAAATGCGACACTTCCTTGCAAGGAAATAGCGTTTGCAAACGTCTACCTACCGCAGCAATAGAGTTCTAATGCTTCTAAAAACGCGATATCGCATCTCATTTCTATATTTCATGGTAAGATATAATATGATTTGCGAAGTGTTATGTATTCCTCGTCTACACTTCAAATGAATGTAAATGAGACACTTCCTTGCAAGGAAATAGCGTTTGCAGATGTCTACGTATCGTAGCAATAGAGTTCTTATGATTCTTAAAACGCGATATCGCATCTCATTTCTATGTTTCATGGTAAGGTATAATATGATTTGCGAAGTGTTATGTATTCCTCGTCTACACTTCAAATGAATGTAAATGCGACACTTCCTTGCAAGGAAATAGCGTTTGCGAATGTCTATCTATCGTAGCAATAGTGTTCTAATGCTTCTTAAAACGTGATATCGCATCTCATTTCTATGTTTCATGGTAAGATATAATATGATTTGCGAAGTGTTATGCATTCCTCGTCTACGATTCAAATGAATGTAAATGCGACACTTCCTTGCAAGGAAATAGCGTTTGTAGATGTCTACGTATCGTAGCAATAGAGTTCTTATGATTCTTAAAACGCGATATCGCATCTCATTTCTATGTTTCATGGTAAGATATAATATGATTTGCGAAGTGTCATGTATTCCTCGTCTACACTTCTAATGAATGTAAATGCGACACTAACTTGCTAGGAAATAGCGTCTGCAGATGTCTAGGTATCGCAGCAATAGAGTTCCAATGCTTCTTAAAACGCGATATCGCATCTCATTTCTATGTTTCATGGTAAGATCTAATATGATTTGCGAAGTGTTATGTATTCCTCGTCTACACTTCAAATGAATGTGAATGCGACACTTCCTCGCTAGGAAATAGCGTTTGCAGTTGTCTACGTATCGTAGCAATAGATTTCCAATGCTTCTTAAAACGCGATATCGCATCTCACTTCTATGTTTCATGGTAAGATATAATATGATTTGCGAAGTATCATGTATTTCTCGTCTACACTTCAAATGAATGTAAATGCCACACTTCCCTGATAGGAAATAGCGTCTGCAGATGTCCAGGTATCGTAGCAATAGAGTTCTTATGATTCTTAAAACGCAATATCGCATCTCATTTCTATGTTTCATGGTAAGATATAATATGATTTGCGAAGTGTCATGTATTCCTCGTCTACACTTCAAATGAATGTAAATGCGACACTACCTTGCTAGGAAATAGCGTCTGCAGATGTCTAGGTATCGCAGCAATAGAGTTCCAATGCTTCTTAAAACGCGATATCGCATCTCATTTCTATGTTTCATGGTAAGATATAATATGATTTGCGATGTGTTATGTATTCCTCGTCTACACTTCAAATGAATGTGAATGCGACACTTCCTCGCTAGGAAATAGCGTTTGCAGTTGTCTACGTATCGTAGCAATAGATTTCCAATGCTTCTTAAAACGCGATATCGCATCTCACTTCTATGTTTCATGGTAAGATATAATATGATTTGCGAAGTGTCATGTATTTCTCGTCTATACTTCAAATGAATGTAAATGCCACACTTCCCTGATAGGAAATAGCGTCTGCAGATGTCCAGGTATCGTAGCAATAGAGTTCTTATGATTCTTAAAACGCGATATCGCATCTCATTTCTATGTTTCATGGTAAGATATAAAATGATTTCCGAAGTGTTATGTATTCCTCGTCTACACTTCAAATGAATGTAAATGCGACACTTCCTTGCAAGGAAATAGCGTTTGCAAACGTCTACCTATCGTAGCAATAGAGTTCTAATGCATCTTAAAACGCGATATCGCATCTCATTTCTATATTTCATGGTAAGGTATAATATGATTTGCGAAGTGTTATGTATTCCTCGTCTACACTTCAAATGAATGTAAATGCGACACTTCCTTGCAAGGAAATAGCGTTTGCAGATGTCTACGTATCGTAGCAATAGAGTTCTTATGATACTTAAAACGCGATATCGCAACTCATTTCTATGTTTCATGGTAAGGTATGATATGATTCGCGAAGTGTTATGTATTCCTCGTCTACACTTCAAATGAATGTAAATGCGACACTTCCTTGCAAGGAAATAGCGTTTGCGAATGTCTATCTATCGTAGCAATAGTGTTCTAATGCTTCTTAAAACGTGATATCGCATCTCATTTCTATGTTTCATGGTAAGATATAATATGATTTGCGAAGTGTTATGTTTTCCTCGTCTACACTTCAAATGAATGTAAATGCGACAATTCCTTGTAAGGATATAGCGTTTGCAGATGTCTACCTATCGTAGCAATAGAGTTCTAATGCTTCTTAAAACTCGATATCGCATCTCATTTCTATGTTTCATGGTAAGATATAATATGATTTGCGAAGTGTCATGTATTCCTCGTCTACACTTCAAATGAATGTAAATGCGAAACTTCCATGCAAGGAAATAGCGTTTGCAGATGTCTACGTATCGTAGCAATAGAGTTCTTATGATTCTTAAAACGCGATATCGCATCTCATTTCTATGTTTCATGGTAAGATATAATATGATTTGCGAAGTGTTATGTATTCCTCGTCTAAACATCCAATGGATGTAAATGCGACACTTCCTTGCAAGGAAATAGCGTTTGCAAATGTCTACCTATCGTAGCAATAGTGTTCTAATGCTTCTTAAAACGCGATATCGCATCTCATTCCTATATTTCATGGTAAGATATATTATGAGTTGCGAAGTGTTATGTTTTCCTCGTCTACACTTCAGATGAATGTAAATGCGACACTTCCTTGTAAGGAAATGGCGTTTGCAGTTGTCTACGTATCGTAGCAATAGATTTCCAATGCTTCTTAAAACGCGATATCGCATCTCACTTCTATGTTTCATGGTAAGATATAATATGATTTGCGAAGTATCATGTATTTCTCGTCTACACTTCAAATGAATGTAAATGCCACACTTCCCTGATAGGAAATAGCGTCTGCAGATGTCCAGGTATCGTAGCAATAGAGTTCTTATGATTCTTAAAACGCAATATCGCATCTCATTTCTATGTTTCATGGTAAGATATAATATGATTTGCGAAGTGTCATGTATTCCTCGTCTACACTTCAAATGAATGTAAATGCGACACTACCTTGCTAGGAAATAGCGTCTGCAGATGTCTAGGTATCGCAGCAATAGAGTTCCAATGCTTCTTAAAACGCGATATCGCATCTCATTTCTATGTTTCATGGTAAGATATAATATGATTTGCGATGTGTTATGTATTCCTCGTCTACACTTCAAATGAATGTGAATGCGACACTTCCTCGCTAGGAAATAGCGTTTGCAGTTGTCTACGTATCGTAGCAATAGATTTCCAATGCTTCTTAAAACGCGATATCGCATCTCACTTCTATGTTTCATGGTAAGATATAATATGATTTGCGAAGTGTCATGTATTTCTCGTCTATACTTCAAATGAATGTAAATGCCACACTTCCCTGATAGGAAATAGCGTCTGCAGATGTCCAGGTATCGTAGCAATAGAGTTCTTATGATTCTTAAAACGCGATATCGCATCTCATTTCTATGTTTCATGGTAAGATATAAAATGATTTCCGAAGTGTTATGTATTCCTCGTCTACACTTCAAATGAATGTAAATGCGACACTTCCTTGCAAGGAAATAGCGTTTGCAAACGTCTACCTATCGTAGCAATAGAGTTCTAATGCATCTTAAAACGCGATATCGCATCTCATTTCTATATTTCATGGTAAGGTATAATATGATTTGCGAAGTGTTATGTATTCCTCGTCTACACTTCAAATGAATGTAAATGCGACACTTCCTTGCAAGGAAATAGCGTTTGCAGATGTCTACGTATCGTAGCAATAGAGTTCTTATGATACTTAAAACGCGATATCGCATCTCATTTCTATGTTTCATGGTAAGGTATGATATGATTCGCGAAGTGTTATGTATTCCTCGTCTACACTTCAAATGAATGTAAATGCGACACTTCCTTGCAAGGAAATAGCGTTTGCGAATGTCTATCTATCGTAGCAATAGTGTTCTAATGCTTCTTAAAACGTGATATCGCATCTCATTTCTATGTTTCATGGTAAGATATAATATGATTTGCGAAGTGTTATGTTTTCCTCGTCTACACTTCAAATGAATGTAAATGCGACAATTCCTTGTAAGGATATAGCGTTTGCAGATGTCTACCTATCGTAGCAATAGAGTTCTAATGCTTCTTAAAACTCGATATCGCATCTCATTTCTATGTTTCATGGTAAGATATAATATGATTTGCGAAGTGTCATGTATTCCTCGTCTACACTTCAAATGAATGTAAATGCGAAACTTCCATGCAAGGAAATAGCGTTTGCAGATGTCTACGTATCGTAGCAATAGAGTTCTTATGATTCTTAAAACGCGATATCGCATCTCATTTCTATGTTTCATGGTAAGATATAATATGATTTGCGAAGTGTTATGTATTCCTCGTCTAAACATCCAATGGATGTAAATGCGACACTTCCTTGCAAGGAAATAGCGTTTGCAAATGTCTACCTATCGTAGCAATAGTGTTCTAATGCTTCTTAAAACGCGATATCGCATCTCATTCCTATATTTCATGGTAAGATATATTATGAGTTGCGAAGTGTTATGTTTTCCTCGTCTACACTTCAGATGAATGTAAATGCGACACTTCCTTGTAAGGAAATGGCGTTTGCAGATGTCTACCTATCGTAGCAATAAAGTTCTAATGCTTCTTAAAACGCGATATCGCATCTCATTTCTATGTTTCATGATAAGATATAATATGATTTGCGAAGTGTCATGTATTCCTCGTCTACACTTCAAATGAATGTAAATGCGACACTTCCCTGCAAGGAAATAGCGTTTGCAGATATCTACGTATCGAAGCAATAGAGTTCAAATGCTTCTTAAAACGAGATATTGCATCTCATATCTATGTTTCATGATAAGATATAATATTCATTGCGAAGTGTTATGCATTCCTCGTCTACGATTCAAATGAATGTAAACGCGACACTTCCTTGCTAGGAAATAGCGTCTGCAGATGTCTAGGTATCGTAGCAATAGAGTTCTAATGCTTCATAAAACGCGATATCGCATCACATTTCTATGTTTCATGGTAAGATATAATATTCATTGCGAAGTGTTATGCATTCCTCGTATACGATTGAAATGAATGTAAATGCGACACTTCCTTGCAAGGAAATAGCGTTTGCAGATGTCTACGTAGCGTAGCAATAGAGTTCAAATGCTTCTTAAAACGCGATATCGCATCTGTTTTCTATGTTTCATGGTAAGATATATTATGAGTTGCGAAGTGTTATGTATTCCTCGTCTACACTTCAAATGAATGTGAATGCGACACTTCCTTGCAAGGAAATAGCGTTTGCTGATGTCTACGTATCGTAGCAATAGAGTTCTTATGATTCTTAAAACGTGAAATCGCATCTCATTTCTATGTTTCATGGTAAGATATAATATGATTTGCGAAGTGTTATGTATTCCTCGTCTACACTTCAAATGAATGTAAATGCGAAACTTCCTTGCAAGGAAATAGCATTTGCGAATGTCTACCTATCGTAGCAATAGTGTTCTAATGCTTCTTAAAACGCGATAGCGCATCTCATCTCTATATTTCATGGCAAGATATAATAAGATTTGCGAAGTGTTATGCATTCCTCGTCTACACTTCAAATGAATGTAAATGCGACACTTCCTTGCAAGGAAATAGCGTTTGCAGATGTCTACGTATCGAAGCAATAGAGTTCAAATGCTTCTTAAAACGAGATATTGCATCTCATTTCTATGTTTCATGGTAAGATATATTATGAGTTGCGAAGTGTTATGTATTCCTCGTCTACACTTCAAATGAATGTGAATGCGACACTTCCTTGCAAGGAAATAGCGTTTGCGAATGTCTACCTATCGTAGCAATAGTGTTCTAATGCTTCTTAAAACGCGATATCGCATCTCATTCCTATGTTTCATGGTAAGATATATTATGATTTGCGAAATGTTATGTATTCCTCGTCTACACTTCAAATGAATGTGAATGCGACACTTCCTTGCAAGGAAATAGCGTTTGCGAATGTCTACCTATCGTAGCAATAGTGTTCTAATGCTTCTTAAAACGCGATATCGCATCTCATTCCTATGTTTCATGGTAAGATATATTATGATTTGCGAAATGTTATGTATTCCTCGTCTACACTTCAAATGAATGTAAATGCGACACTTACTTGCAAGGAAATAGCGTTTGCAGATGTCTACGTATCGTAGCAATAGAGTTCTTATGATTCTTAAAACGCGATATCGCATCTCATTTCTATGTTTCATGGTAAGATATAATATGATTTGCGAAGTGTCATGTATTCCTCGCCTACACTTCAAATGAATGAAAATGCCATACTTCCCTGATAGGAAATAGCGTCTGCAGATGTCCAGGTATCGTAGCAATAGAGTTCTAATGCTTCTTAAAACGCGATATCGCATCTCATTTCTATGTTTCATGGTAAGATATAATATGATTTGCGAAGTGTTATGTTTTCCTCGTCTACACTTCAAATGAATGTAAATGCGACAATTCCTTGTAAGGATATAGCGTTTGCAGATGTCTACCTATCGTAGCAATAGAGTTCTAATGCTTCTTAAAACTCGATATCGCATCTCATTTCTATGTTTCATGGTAAGATATAATATGATTTGCGAAGTGTCATGTATAACTCGTCTACACTTCAAATGAATGTAAATGCGAAACTTCCATGCAAGGAAATAGCGTTTGCAGATGTCTACGTATCGTAGCAATAGAGTTCTTATGATTCTTAAAACGCGATATCGCATCTCATTTCTATGTTTCATGGTAAGATATAATATGATTTGCGAAGTGTTATGTATTCCTCGTCTAAACTTCAAATGAATGTAAATGCGACACTTCCTTGCAAGGAAATAGCGTTTGCAAATGTCTACCTATCGTAGCAATAGTGTTCTAATGCTTCTTAAAACGCGATACCGCATCTCAGTTCTATGTTTCATGGTAAGATATAATATGATTTGCGAAGTGTTATGTTTTCCTCGTCTACACTTCAGATGAATGTAAATGCGACACTTCCTTGTAAGGAAATGGCGTTTGCAGATGTCTACCTATCGTAGCAATAAAGTTCTAATGCTTCTTAAAACGCGATATCGCATCTCATTTCTATGTTTCATGATAAGATATAATATGATTTGCGAAGTGTCATGTATTCCTCGTCTACACTTCAAATGAATGTAAATGCGACACTTCCTTGCAAGGAAATAGCGTTTGCAGATGTCTACGTATCGAAGCAATAGAGTTCAAATGCTTCTTAAAACGAGATATTGCATCTCATATCTATGTTTCATGATAAGATATAATATTCATTGCGAAGTGTTATGCATTCCTCGTCTACGATTCAAATGAATGTAAACGCGACACTTCCTTGCTAGGAAATAGCGTCTGCAGATGTCTAGGTATCGTAGCAATAGAGTTCTAATGCTTCATAAAACGCGATATCGCATCACATTTCTATGTTTCATGGTAAGATATAATATTCATTGCGAAGTGTTATGCATTCCTCGTATACGATTGAAATGAATGTAAATGCTACACTTCCTTGCAAGGAAATAGCGTTTGCAGATGTCTACGTAGCGTAGCAATAGAGTTCAAATGCTTCTTAAAACGCGATATCGCATCTCATTTCTATGTTTCATGGTAAGATATATTATGAGTTGCGAAGTGTTATGTATTCCTCGTCTACACTTCAAATGAATGTGAATGCGACACTTCCTTGCAAGGAAATAGCGTTTGCAGATGTCTACGTATCGTAGCAATAGAATTCTTATGATTCTTAAAACGTGAAATCGCATCTCATTTCTATGTTTCATGGTAAGATATAATATGATTTGCGAAGTGTTATGTATTCCTCGTCTACACTTCAAATGAATGTAAATGCGACACTTCCTTGCAAGGAAATAGCATTTGCGAATGTCTACCTATCGTAGCAATAGTGTTCTAATGCTTCTTAAAACGCGATAGCGCATCTCATCTCTATATTTCATGGCAAGATATAATATGATTTGCGAAGTGTTATGCATTCCTCGTCTACACTTCAAATGAATGTAAATGCGACACTTCCTTGCAAGGAAATAGCGTTTGCAGATGTCTACGTATCGAAGCAATAGAATTCAAATGCTTCTTAAAACGAGATATTGCATCTCATTTCTATGATTCATGGTAAGATATATTATGAGTTGCGAAGTGTTATGTATTCCTCGTCTACACTTCAAATGAATGTGAATGCGACACTTCCTTGCAAGGAAATAGCGTTTGCGAATGTCTACCTATCGTAGCAATAGTGTTCTAATGCTTCTTAAAACGCGATATCGCATCTCATTCCTATGTTTCATGGTAAGATATAATATGATTTGCGAAGTGTTATGGATTCCTCGTCTACACTTCAAATGAATGTAAATGCGACACTTCCTTGCAAGGAAATAGCGTTTGCAGATGTCTACGTATCGTAGCAATAGAGTTCTTATGATTCTTCAAACGCGATATCGCATCTCATTTCTATGTTTCATGGTAAGATATAATATGATTTGCGAAGTGTCATGTGTTCCTCGTCTACACTTCAAATGAATGTAAATGCGACACTACCATGCTAGGAAATAGCGTCTGCAGATGTCTAGGTATCGCAGCAATAGAGTTCTAATGCTTCTTAAAACGCGACATCGCATCTCATTTCTATGTTTCATGGTAAGATATAATATGATTTACGAAGTGTTATGTATTCCTCGTCTAAACTTCAAATGAATGTGAATGCGACACTTCCTCGCTAGGAAATAGCGTTTGCAGGTGTCTACGTATCGTAGCAATAGATTTCCAATGCCTCTTAAAACGCTATGTCGCATCTCATTTCTATGTTTCATGGTAAGATATAATATGATTTGCGAAGTGTCATGTATTCCTCGTCTACACTTCAAATGAATGTAAATGCGACACTTCCTTGCAAGGAAATAGCGTTTGCAGATGTCTACGTATCGTAGCAATAGAGTTCTTATGATTTTTAAAACGCGATATCGCATCTCATTTCTATGTTTCATGGTAAGATGTAATATGATTTGCGAAGTGTCATGTATTCCTCGTCTACACTTCAAATGAATGTAAATGCGACACTACCTTGCTAGGAAATAGCGTCTGCAGATGTCTAGGTATCGCAGCAATAGAGTTCTAATGCTTCTTAAAACGCGATATCGCATCTCATTTCTATGTTTCATGGTAAGATATAATATGATTTGCGAAGTGTCATGTATTCCTCGTCTACACTTCAAATGAATGTAAATGCGACACTTCCTTGCAAGGAAATAGCGTTTGCAGATGTCTACGTATCGAAACAATAGAGTTCAAATGCTTCTTAAAACGAGATATTGCATCTCATTTCTATGTTTCATGGTAAGATATATTATGATTTGCGAAGTGTTATGTATTCCTCGTCTACACTCCAAATGAATGTAAATGCGACACTTCCTTGCAAGGAAATAGCGTTTGCAGATGTCTACGTACCGTAGCAACAGAGTTCTTATGATTCTTAAAACGCGATATCGCATCTCATTTCTATGTTTCATGGTAAGATATAATATGATTTGCGAAGTGTTATGTATTCCTCGTCTACACTTCAAATGAATGTAAATGCGACACTTACTTGCAAGGAAATAGCGTTTGCAGATGTCTACGTATCGTAGCAATAGAGTTCTTATGATTCTTAAAACGCGATATCGCATCTCATTTCTATGTTGCATGGTAAGATATAATATGATTTGCGAAGTGTTATGGATTCCTCGTCTACACTGCAAATGAATGTGAATGCGAAACTTCCTCGCTAGGAAATAGCGTTTGCAGATGTCTACGTATCGTAGCAATAGATTTCTAATGCTTCTTAAAACGCGATATGGCATCTCATTTCTATGTTTCATGGTAAGATATAATATGAATTGCGAAGTGTCATGTATACCTCGTCAACACTTCAAATGAATGTAAATGCGACACTTCCTTGCAAGGAAATAGCGTTTGCGAATGTCTATCTATCGTAGCAATAGTGTTCTAATGCTTCTTAAAACGAGATATCGAATCTCATTTCTATGTTTCATGGTAAGATATAGTATGATTTGCGAAGTGTTATGCATTCCTCGTCTACGATTCAAATCAATGTAAATGCGACACTTCCTTGCAAGGAAATAGCGTTTGCAGATGTCTACGTATCGTAGCAATAGAGTTCTTATGATTCTTCAAACGCGATATCGCATCTCATTTCTATGTTTCATGGTAAGATATAATATGATTTGCGAAGTGTCATGTATTCCTCGTCTACACTTCAAATGAATGTAAATGCGACACTTCTTTGCAAGGAAATAGCGTTTGCAGATGTCTACGTATCGTAGCAATAGAGTTCTTACGATTCTTAAAACGCGATATCGCATCTCATTTCTATGTTTCATGGTAAGATATAATATGATTTGCGAAGTGTTATGTATTCCTCGTCTACACATCAAATGAATGTAAATGCGACACTTCCTTGCAAGGAAATAGCGTTTGCAGATGTCTACGTATCGTAGCAATAGAGTTCTAATGCTTCTTAAAACGCGATATCGCATCTCATTTCTATGTTTCATGGTAAGATATAATATGACTTGCGAAGTGTTATGTATTCCTCGTCTACACTTCAAATGAATGTAAATGCGACACTTCCTTGCTCGGAAATAGCGTCTGCAGATGTCTAGGTATCGTAGCAATAGAGTTCTAATGCTTCTTAAAACGCGATATCGCATCTCATTTCTATGTTTCATGGTAAGATATAATATGATTTGCGAAGTGTTATGTATTCCTCGTCTACACTTCAAATGAATGTAAATGCGACACTTCCTTGCAAGGAAATAGCGTTTGCAGATGTCTACCTACCGTAGCAATAGTGTTCTAATGCTTCTTAAAACGCGATATCGCATCTCATTTCTATGTTTCATGATAAGATATAATATGGTTTGCGAAGCGTCATGTATTCCTCGTCTACACTTCAAATGAATGTAAATGCGACACTTCCTTGCAGGGAAATAGCATTTGCAGATGTCTACGTATCGTAGCAATAGAGTTCTAATGCTTCTTAAAACGCGATATCGCATCTCATTTCTATGTTTCATGGTAAGATATAATATGATTTGCGAAGTGTTATGTATTCCTCGTCTACACTTCAAATGAATGTAAATGCGACACTTCCTTGCAAGGAAATAGCGTTTGCAAATGTCTACCTATCGTAGCAATAGTGTTCTAATGCTTCTTAAAACGCGATGTCGCATCTCATTTCTATGTTTCATGATAAGATATAATATGATTTGCGAAGTGTCATGTATTCCTCGACTACACTTCAAATGAATGTAAATGCGACACTTCCTTGCAAGGAAATAGCGTTTGCAGATGTCTACGTATCGTAGCAATAGAGTTCTAATGCTTCTTAAAACGCGATATCGCATCTCATTTCTATGTTTCATGGTAAGATATAATATGATTTGCGAAGTGTCATGTATTCCTCGCCTACACTTCAAATGAATGAAAATGCCATACTTCCCTGATAGGAAATAGCGTCTGCAGATGTCCAGGTATCGTAGCAATAGAGTTCTAATGCTCCTTAAAACGCGATATCGCATCTCATTCCTATGTTTCATGGTAAGATATAATATGATTTGCGAAGTGTTATGTTTTCCTCGTCTACACTTCAAATGAATGAAAATGCGACAATTCCTTGTAAGGACATAGCGTTTGCAGATGTCTACCTATCGTAGCAATAGAGTTCTAATGCTTCTTAAAACTCGATATCGCATCTCATTTCTATGTTTCATGGTAAGATATAATATGATTTGCGAAGTGTCATGTATTCCTCGTCTACACTTCAAATGAATGTAAATGCGAAACTTCCATGCAAGGAAATAGCGTTTGCAGATGTCTACGTATCATAGCAATAGAGTTCTTATGATTCTTAAAACGCGATATCGCATCTCATTTCTATGTTTCATGGTAAGATATAACATGATTTGCGAAGTGTTATGTATTCCTCGTCTAAACTTCAAATGAATGTAAATGCGACACTTCCTTGCAAGGAAATAGCGTTTGCAAATGTCTACCTATCGTAGCAATAGTGTTCTAATGCTTCGTAAAACGCGATACCGCATCTCAGTTCTATGTTTCATGGTAAGATATAATATGATTTGCGAAGTGTTATGTTTTCCTCGTCTACACTTCAGATGAATGTAAATGCGACACTTCCTTGTAAGGAAATGGCGTTTGCAGATGTCTACGTATCGAAGCAATAGAGTTCAAATGCTTCTTAGAACGAGATATTGCATCTCATTTCTATGTTTCATGGTAAAATATATTATGATTTGCGAAGTGTTATGTATTCCTCGTCTACACCTCAAATGAATGTAAATGCGACACTTCCTTGCAAGGAAATAGCGTTTGCAGATATCTACGTACCGTAGCAACAGAGTTCTTATGATTCTTAAAACGGGATATCGCATCTCATTTCTATGTTTCATGGTAAGATATAATATGATTTACGAAGTGTTATGTATTCCTCGTCTACACTTCAAATGAATGTGAATGCGACACTTCCTTGCAAGGAAATAGCGTTTGCGAATGTCTACCTATCGTAGCAATAGTGTTCTAATGCTTCTTAAAACGCGATATCGCATCTCATTCCTATGTTTCATGGTAAGATATATTGTGATTTGCGAAGTGTTATGTATTCCTCGTCTACACTTCAAATGAATGTAAATGCGACACTTCCTTGCAAGGAAATAGCGTTTGCAGATGTCTACGTATCGAAGCAATAGAGTTCAAATGCTCCTTAAAACGAGATATTGCATCTCATATCTATGTTTCATGATAAGATATAATATCCATTGCGAAGTGTTATGCATTCCTCGTCTACAATTCAAATGAATGTAAATGCGACACTTCCTTGCAAGGAAATAGCGTTTGCAGATGTCTACGTATCGTAGCAATAGAGTTCTAATGCTTCTTAAAACGCGATATCGCATCTCATTTCTATGTTTCATGGTAAGATATAATATGATTTGCGAAGTGTCATGAATTCCTCGTCTACACTTCAAATGAATGTAAATGCGACACTTCCTTGCAAGGAAATAGCGTTTGCAGATGTCTACGTATCGTAGCAATAGAGTTCTTATGATTCTTAAAAAGCGATATCGCATCTCATTTCTATGTTTCATGGTAAGATATAATATGATTTGCGAAGTGATATGTATTCCTCGTCTACACTTCAAATGAATGTAAATGCGACACTTCCTTGCAAGGAAATAGCGTTTGCGAATGTCTACCTATCGTAGCAATAGTGTTCTAATGCTTCTTAAAACGCGATATCGCATCTCATCTCTATATTTCATGGCAAGATATAATATGATTTGCGAAGTGTTATGTATTCCTCGTCTACACTTCAAATGAATGTAAATGCGACACTTCCTTGCAAGGAAATAGCGTTTGCAGATGTCTACGTATCGAAGCAATAGAGTTCAAATGCTTCTTAAAACGAGATATTGCATCTCATTTCTATATTTCATGGCAAGATATAATATGATTTGCGAAGTGTTATGTATTCCTCGTCTACACTTCAAATGAATGTAAATGCGGCACTTACTTGCAAGGAAATAGCGTTTGCAGATGTCTACGTATCGTAGCAATAGAGTTCTTATGATTCTTAAAACGCGATATCGCATCTCATTTCTATGTTGCATGGTAAGATATAATATGATTTGCGAAGTGTTATGGATTCCTCGTCTACACTTCAAATGAATGTAAATGCGACACTTCCTTGCAAGGAAATAGCGTTTGCAGATGTCTACGTATCGTAGCAATAGAGTTCTTATGATTCTTCAAACGCGATATCGCATCTCATTTCTATGTTTCATGGTAAGATATAATATGATTTGCGAAGTGTCATGTGTTCCTCGTCTACACTTCAAATGAATGTAAATGCGACACTACCATGCTAGGAAATAGCGTCTGCAGATGTCTAGGTATCGCAGCAATAGAGTTCTAATGCTTCTTAAAACGCGACATCGCATCTCATTTCTATGTTTCATGGTAAGATATAATATGATTTACGAAGTGTTATGTATTCCTCGTCTAAACTTCAAATGAATGTGAATGCGACACTTCCTCGCTAGGAAATAGCGTTTGCAGGTGTCTACGTATCGTAGCAATAGATTTCCAATGCCTCTTAAAACGCTATGTCGCATCTCATTTCTATGTTTCATGGTAAGATATAATATGATTTGCGAAGTGTCATGTATTCCTCGTCTACACTTCAAATGAATGTAAATGCGACACTTCCTTGCAAGGAAATAGCGTTTGCAGATGTCTACGTATCGTAGCAATAGAGTTCTTATGATTTTTAAAACGCGATATCGCATCTCATTTCTATGTTTCATGGTAAGATGTAATATGATTTGCGAAGTGTCATGTATTCCTCGTCTACACTTCAAATGAATGTAAATGCGACACTACCTTGCTAGGAAATAGCGTCTGCAGATGTCTAGGTATCGCAGCAATAGAGTTCCAATGCTTCTTAAAACGCGATATCGCATCTCATTTCTATGTTTCATGGTAAGATATAATATGATTTGCGAAGTGTCATGTATTCCTCGTCTACACTTCAAATGAATGTAAATGCGACACTTCCTTGCAAGGAAATAGCGTTTGCAGATGTCTACGTATCGAAACAATAGAGTTCAAATGCTTCTTAAAACGAGATATTGCATCTCATTTCTATGTTTCATGGTAAGATATATTATGATTTGCGAAGTGTTATGTATTCCTCGTCTACACTCCAAATGAATGTAAATGCGACACTTCCTTGCAAGGAAATAGCGTTTGCAGATGTCTATGTACCGTAGCAACAGAGTTCTTATGATTCTTAAAACGCGATATCGCATCTCATTTCTATGTTTCATGGTAAGATATAATATGATTTGCGAAGTGTTATGTATTCCTCGTCTACACTTCAAATGAATGTAAATGCGACACTTACTTGCAAGGAAATAGCGTTTGCAGATGTCTACGTATCGTAGCAATAGAGTTCTTATGATTCTTAAAACGCGATATCGCATCTCATTTCTATGTTGCATGGTAAGATATAATATGATTTGCGAAGTGTTATGGATTCCTCGTCTACACTGCAAATGAATGTGAATGCGAAACTTCCTCGCTAGGAAATAGCGTTTGCAGATGTCTACGTATCGTAGCAATAGATTTCTAATGCTTCTTAAAACGCGATATGGCATCTCATTTCTATGTTTCATGGTAAGATATAATATGAATTGCGAAGTGTCATGTATACCTCGTCAACACTTCAAATGAATGTAAATGCGACACTTCCTTGCAAGGAAATAGCGTTTGCGAATGTCTATCTATCGTAGCAATAGTGTTCTAATGCTTCTTAAAACGAGATATCGAATCTCATTTCTATGTTTCATGGTAAGATATAGTATGATTTGCGAAGTGTTATGCATTCCTCGTCTACGATTCAAATCAATGTAAATGCGACACTTCCTTGCAAGGAAATAGCGTTTGCAGATGTCTACGTATCGTAGCAATAGAGTTCTTATGATTCTTCAAACGCGATATCGCATCTCATTTCTATGTTTCATGGTAAGATATAATATGATTTGCGAAGTGTCATGTATTCCTCGTCTACACTTCAAATGAATGTAAATGCGACACTTCTTTGCAAGGAAATAGCGTTTGCAGATGTCTACGTATCGTAGGAATAGAGTTCTAATGCTTCTTAAAACGCGATATCGCATCTCATTTCTATGTTTCATGGTAAGATATAATATGATTTGCGAAGTGTTATGTATTCCTCGTCTACACTTCAAATGAATGTAAATGCGACACTTCCTTGCAAGGAAATAGCGTTTGCAAATGTCTACCTATCGTAGCAATAGTGTTCTAATGCTTCTTAAAACGCGATGTCGCATCTCATTTCTATGTTTCATGATAAGATATAATATGATTTGCGAAGTGTCATGTATTCCTCGACTACACTTCAAATGAATGTAAATGCGACACTTCCTTGCAAGGAAATAGCGTTTGCAGATGTCTACGTATCGTAGCAATAGAGTTCTAATGCTTCTTAAAACGCGATATCGCATCTCATTTCTATGTTTCATGGTAAGATATAATATTCATTGCGAAGTGTTATGCATTCCTCGTCTACGATTCAAATGAATGTAAATGCGACACTTCCTTGCAAGGAAATAGCGTTTGCAGATGTCTACGTATCGTAGCAATACAGTTCTTATGATTCTTAAAACGCGATATCGCATCTCATTTCTATGTTTCATGGTAAGATATAATATGATTTGCGAAGTGTTATGTATTCCTCGTCTACACTTCAAATGAATGTAAATGCGACACTTTTTTGCAAGGAAATAGCGTTTGCAGATGTCTACGTATCGTAGCAATAGAGTTCTTATGATTCTTAAAACGCGATATCGCATCACATTTCTATGTTTCATGGTAAGATATAATATGATTTGCGGAGTGTTATGTATTCCTCGTCTACACTTCAAATGAATGTGAATGCGACACTTCCTCGCTAGGAAATAGCGTTTGCAGATGTCTACGTATCGTAGCAATAGCGTTCTTATGATTCTTAAAACGCGATATCGGATCTCATTTCTATGTTTCATGGTAAGATATAATATGATTTGCGAAGTGTTATGTATTCCTCGTCTACACTTCAAATGAATATAGATGCGACACTTCTTTGCAAGGAAATAGCGTTTGCAGATGTCTACATATTGTAGCAATAGAGTTCTTATGATTCTTAAAACGCGATATCGCATCACATTTCTATGTTTCATGGTAAGATATAATATGATTTGCGAAGTGTTATGTATTCCTCGTCTACACTTCAAGTGAATGTGAATGCGACACTTCCTCGCTAGGAAATAGCGTTTGCAGATGTCTACGTATCGTAGCAATACAGTTCTTATGATTCTTAAAACGCGATATCGCATCTCATTTCTATGTTTCATGGTAAGATATAATATTCAGTGCGAAGTGTCATGCATTCCTCGTCTACGATTCAAATGAATGTAAATGCGACACTTCCTTGCAAGGAAATAGCGTTTGCAGATGTCTACGTATCGCAGCAATAGAATTCTAATGCTTCTTAAAGCGCGATATCGCACCTCATTTCTATGCTTCATGGTAAGATGTAATATTCATTGCGAAGTGTTATGCATTCCTCGTCTACGATTCAAATGAAAGTAAATGCGACACTTCCTTGCAAGGAAATAGCGATTGCAGATGTCTACGTATCGTAGCAATAGAGTTCATATGATTCTTAAAACGCGATATCGCATCTCATTTCTATGTTTCATGGTAAGATATAACATGATTTGCGAAGTGTTATGTATTCCTAGTCTACTCTTCAAATGAATGTGAATGCGATACTTCCTCGCTAGGAAATAGCGTTTGCATATGTCTACGTATCGTAGCAGTAGCTTTCTAGTGCTTCTTAAAACGCGATATCGCATCTCATTTCTATGTTTCATGGTAAGATATAATATGATTTGCGAAGTGTTTTGTATTCCTCGTCTACGATTCAAATGAATGTAAATGCGACACTTCTTTGCAAGGAAATAGCGTTTGCAGATGTCTACGTATCGTAGCAATAGAGTTCTTATGATTCTTAAAACGCGATATCGCATCTCTTTTCTATGTTTCATGGTAAGATATAATATGAATTGCGAAGTGTTATGTATTCCTCGTCTACACATCAAATGAATGTAAATGCGACACTTCCTTGCAAGGAAATAGCGTTTGCAGATGTCTACGTATCGCAGCAATAGAATTCTAATGCTTCTTAAAGCGCGATATCGCACCTCATTTCTATGCTTCATGGTAAGATGTAATATTCATTGCGAAGTGTTATGCATTCCTCGTCTACGATTCAAATGAAAGTAAATGCGACACTTCCTTGCAAGGAAATAGCGATTGCAGATGTCTACGTATCGTAGCAATAGAGTTCATATGATTCTTAAAACGCGATATCGCATCTCATTTCTATGTTTCATGGTAAGATATAACATGATTTGCGAAGTGTTATGTATTCCTAGTCTACTCTTCAAATGAATGTGAATGCGACACTTCCTTGCAAGGAAATAGCGTTTGCAGATGTCTACGTATCGCAGCAATAGAATTCTAATGCTTCTTAAAGCGCGATATCGCACCTCATTTCTATGCTTCATGGTAAGATGTAATATTCATTGCGAAGTGTTATGCATTCCTCGTCTACGATTCAAATGAATGTAAATGCGACACTTCTTTGCAAGGAAATAGCGTTTGCAGATGTCTACGTATCGTAGCAATAGAGTTCTTATGATTCTTAAAACGCGATATCGCATCTCTTTTCTATGTTTCATGGTAAGATATAATATGAATTGCGAAGTGTTATGTATTCCTCGTCTACACATCAAATGAATGTAAATGCGACACTTCCTTGCAAGGAAATAGCGTTTGCAGATGTCTACGTATCGTAGCAATAGAGTACCAATGCTTCTTAAAACGCGATATCGCATCTCATTTCTATGTTTCATGGTAAGATATAATATGATTTGCGAAGTGCTATGTATTCCTCGTCTACACATCAAATGAATGTAAATGCGACACTTTCTTGCAAGGAAATAGCGTTTGCAGATGTCTACGTATCGAAGCAATAGAGTTCAAATGCTTCTTAAAACGAGATATTGCATCTCATATCTATGTTTCATGATAAGATATAATATTCATTGCGAAGTGTTATGCATTCCTCGTCTACGATTCAAATGAATGTAAATGCGACACTTCCTTGCACGGAAATAGCGTTTGCAGATGTCTACGTACCGTAGCAATAGAGTTCTAATGCTTCTTAAAACGCGATATCGCATCTCATTTCTATGTTTCATGGTAAGATATAATATGATTTGCGAAGTGTTATGTATTCCTCGTCTACACTTCAAATGAATGTCAATGCGACACTTTCTCGCTAGGAAATAGCGTTTGCAGATGTCTAGGTATCGTAGTAATAGATTTCTAATGCCTCTTAAATCGAGAGATCGCATTCCATTTCTATGTTTCATGGTAAGATATAGTATTCATTGCGAAGTGTTATGCATTCCTCGTCTACGATTCAAATGAATGTAAATGCGACACTTCTTTGCAAGGAAATAGCGTTTGCAGATGTCTACATATCGTAGCAATAGAGTTCTAATGATTCTTAAAACGCGATATCGCATCTCATTTCTATGTTTCATGGTAAGATATAATATGATTTGCGAAGTGTTATGTATTCCTCGTCTACACGTCAAATGAATGTAAATGTGACACTTCCTTGCAAGGAAATAGCGTTTGCAGATGTCTACGTATCGTAGCAATAGAGTTCTAATGTTTTTTAAAACGCGATATCGCATCTCATTTCTATGTTTCAAGGTAAGATATAATATGATTTGCGAGGTGTTATGTATTCCTCGTCTACACATCAACTGAATGTAAATGCGACACTTCCTTGCAAGGAAATAGCGTTTGCAGATGTCTACGTATCGTAGCAATAGTGTTCTTATGATTCTTAAAACGCGATATCGCATCACATTTCTATGTTTCATGGTAAGATATAATATGACTTGCGAAGTGTTATGTATTCCTCGTCTACACTTCAAATGAATGTAAATGCGACACTTCCTTGCAAGGAAATAGCGTTTGCAAATATCTACCTATCGTAGCAATAGTGTTCTAATGCTTCTTAAAACGCGATATCGCATCTCATTTCTATGTTTCATGGTAAGATATAATATGATTTGCGAAGTGTTATGTATTCCTCGTCTACACATCAACTGAATGTAAATGCGACACTTCCTTGCAAGGAAATAGCGCTTGCAGATGTCTGCGTATCGTAGCAATAGAGTTCTTATGACTCTTAAAACGCGATATCGCATCTCATTTCTATGTTTCATGGTAAGATATAATATGATTTGCGAAGTGTTATGTATTCCTCGTCTACACTTCAAATGAATGTAAATGCGACACTTCTTTGCAAGGAAATAGCGTTTGCAGATGTCTACGTATCGTAGCAATAGAGTTTTTATGATTCTTAAAACGCGATATCGCATCTCATTTCTATGTTTCATGGTAAGATATAATATTATTTGCGAAGTGTCATGTATTCCTCGTCTACACATCAAATGAATGTAAATGCGACACTTCCTTGCAAGGAAATAGCGTTTGCAGATGTCTACGTATCGAAGCAATAGAGTTCAAATGCTTCTTAAAACGAGATATTGCATCTCATATCTATGTTTCATGATAAGATATAATATTCAGTGCGAAGTGTTATGCATTCCACGTCTACGATTCAAATGAATGTAAATGCGACACTTCCTTGCAAGGAAATAGCGTTAGCAGATGTCTACGTATCGTAGCAATAGAGTTCTTATGATTCTTAAAACGCGATATCGCATCTCATTTCTATGTTTCATGGTAAGGTATAATATGATTTGCGAAGTGGTATGTATTCCTCGTCTACACTTCAAATGAATGTAAATGCGTCACTTCTTTGCAAGGAAATAGCGTTTGCAGATATCTACGTATCGTTGCAATAGTGTTCTTATGATTCTTAAAACGCGATATCGCATCTCATTTCTATGTTTCATGGTAAGATATATTATGATTTGCGAAGTGTTATGTATTCCTCGTCTACACATCAACTGAATGTAAATGCGACACTTCCTTGCAAGGAAATAGCGTTTGCAGATGTCTACGTATCGAAGCAATAGAGTTCAAATGCTTCTTAAAACGAGATATTGCATCTCATATCTATGTTTCATGATAAGATATAATATTCAGTGCGAAGTGTTATGCATTCCACGTCTACGATTCAAATGAATGTAAATGCGACACTTCCTTGCAAGGAAATAGCGTTAGCAGATGTCTACGTATCGTAGCAATAGAGTTCTTATGATTCTTAAAACGCGATGTCGCATCTCATTTCTATGTTTCATGGTAAGATATAATATCATTTGCGGAGTGTTATGTATTCCACGTCTACACTTCAAATGAATGTAAATGCGACACTTCCTTGCAAGGAAATAGCGTTTGCAGATGTCTACGTATCGTAGCAATAGAGTTCTTATGATTCTTAGAACGCGATATCGCATCTCATTTCTATGTTTCATGGTAAGATATAATATGATTTGCGAAGTGTTATGTATTCCTCGTTTACACATCAAATGAATGTAAACGCGACACTTCCTTGCAGGGAAATAGCGTTTGCAGATGTCTACGTATCGTAGCAATAGAGTTCTAATGCTTCTTAAAACGCGATATCGCATCTCATTTCTATGTTTCATGGTAAGATATAATATGATTTGCGAAGTGTTATGTATTCCTCGTCTACACATCAAATGAATGTAAATGCGACACTCCCTTGCAAGGAAATAGCGTTTGAAGATGTGTACGTATCGTAGCAATAGAGATCTTTTGATTCTTAAAACGCGATATCGCATCTCATTTCTATGTTTCATGGTAAGATATAATATGATTTGCGAAGTGTTATGTATTCCTCATCTACACTTCAAATGAATGTAAATGCGACACTTCCTTGCAAGGAAATAGCGTTTGCAAATGTCTACCTATCGTAGCAATAGTGTTCTTATGATTCTTAAAACGCGATATCGCATCTCATTTCTATGTTTCATGGTAAGATATAATATGACTTGCGAAGTGTTATGTATTCCTCGTCTACACTACAAATGAATGTAAATGCGGCACTTCCTTGCTAGGAAATAGCGTCTGCAGATGTCTAGGTATCGTAGCAATAGAGTTCTAATGCTTCTTAAAACGCGACATCGCATCTCATTTCTATGTTTCATGGTAAGATATAATATGATTTGCGAAGTGTTATGTATTCCTCGTCTACACTTCAAATGAATGTAAATGCGACACTTCCTTGCAAGGAAATAGCGTTTGCAAATGTCTACGTATCGTAGCAATAGAGTTCTAATGCTTCTTAAAACGCGATATCGCATCTCATTTCTATGTTTCATGGTAAGATGTAATATGATTTGCGAAGTGTTATGTTCTCCTCGTCTACACTTCAAATGAATGTGAATGCGACACTTTCTCGGTAGGAAATAGCGTTTGCAGATGCCTACGTATCGTAGCAATAGATTTCTAATGCTTCTTAAAACGCGAGATCGCATCCCATTTCTATGTTTCATGGTAAGATATAAAATGATTTGCGAAGTGTTATGTATTCCTCGTCTACACTTCAAATGAATGTAAATGCGACACTTCCTTGCAAGGAAATAGCTTCTGCAGATGTCTAGGTATCGTAGCAATAGAGTTCTAATGCTTCTTAAAACGCGATATCGCATCTCATTTCTATGTTTCATGGTAAGATATAATATGATTCGCGATGTGTTATGTATTCCTCGTCTACACTTCAAATGAATGTAAATGCGACACTTCCTTGCAAGGAAATAGCGTTTGCAAATGTCTACCTATCGTAGCAATAGTGTTCTAATACTTCTTAAAACGCGATATCGCATCTCATTTCTATGTTTCATGATAAGATATAATATGATTTGCGAAGTGTCATGTATTCCTCGTCTACACATCAAATGAATGTAAATGCGACACTTCCTTGCAAGGAAATAGCGTTTGCAGATGTCTACGTATCGAAGCAATAGAGTTCAAATGCTTCTTAAAACGAGATATTGCATCTCATATCTATGTTTCATGATAAGATATAATATTCATTGCGAAGTGTTATGCATTCCTCGTCTACGATTCAAATGAATGTAAATGCGACACTTCCTTGCAAGGAAATAGCGTTTGCAGATGTCTACGTATCGTAGCAATAGAGTTCTTATGATTCTTAAAACGCGAAATCGCATCTCATTTCTATGTTTCATGGTAAGATATAGTATGATTTGCGAAGTGGCATGTATTCCTCGTCTACACTTCAAATGAATGTAAATGCGACACTTCCTTGCAAGGAAATAGCGTTTGCAGATGTCTACGTATCGTTGCAATAGAGTTCTTATGATTCTTTAAACGCGATATCGCATCTCATTTCTATGTTTCATGGTAAGATATAATATCATTTGCGGAGTGTTATGTATTCCACGTCTACACTTCAAATGAATGTAAATGCGACACTTCCTTGTAAGGAAATAGCGTTTGCAGATGTCTACGTATCGTAGCAATAGAGTTCTTATGATTCTTAAAACGCGATATCGCATCTCATTTCTATGTTTCATGGTAAGATATAATATGATTTGCGAAGTGTTATGTATTCCTCGTCTACACATCAAATGAATGTAAATGCGACACTTCTTTGCAAGGAAATAGCGTTTGCAGATGTCTACGTATCGTCGCAATAGAGTTCTTATGATTCTTAGAACGCGATATCGCATCACATTTCTATGTTTCATGGTAAGATATAATATGATTTGCGAAGTGTTATGTATTCCTCGTCTACACATCAACAGAATGTAAATGCGACACTTCCTTGCAAGGAAATAGCGTTTGCAAATCTCTACCTATCGTAGCAATAGAGTTCTAATGCTTCTTAAAACGAGATATTGCATCTCATATTTATGTTTCATGATAAGATATAATATTCATTGTGAAGTGTTATGTATTCCTCGTCTACACATCAAATGAATGTAAATGCGACACTTCCTTGCAGGGAAATAGCGTTTGCAGATGTCTACGTATAGTAGCAATAGAGTTCTAATGCTTCTTAAAACGCGACATCGCATCTCATTTCTATGTTTCATGGTAAGATATAATATGATTTGCGAAGTGTTATGTATTCCTCGTCTACACATCAAATTAATGTAAATGCGACTCTTCCTTGCAAGGAAATAGCGTTTGCAGATGTCTACGTATCGTAGCAATAGAGATCTTTTGATTCTTAAAACGCGATATCGCATCTCATTTCTATGTTTCATAGTAAGATATTATATGATTTGCGAAGTGTCATGTATTCCTCGTCTACACTACAAATGAATGTAAATGCGACACTTCCTTGCTAGGAAATAGCGTCTGCAGATGTCTAGGTATCGTAGCAATAGAGTTCTAATGCTTCTTAAAACGCGATATCGCATCTCATTTCTATGTTTCATGGTAAGATATAATATGATTTGCGAAGTGTTATGTATTCCTCGTCTACACTTCAAATGAATGTAAATGCGACACTTCCTTGCAAGGAAATAGCGTTTGCAAACGTCTACCTACCGCAGCAATAGAGATCTAATGCTTCTTAAAACGCGATATCGCATTTCATTTCTATGTTTCATGGTAAGATATAATATGATTTGCGAAGTGTTATGTATTCCTCGTCTGCACTTCAAATGAATGTAAATGCGACACTTCCTTGTAAGGAAATAGCGTTTGCAGATGTCAACCTATCGCAGCAATAGAGTTCTAATGCTTCTTAAAACGCGATATCTCTTCTCATTTCTATGTTTCATGGTAAGATATAATATGATTTGCGAAGTGTCATGTATTCCTCGTCTACACTTCAAATGAATGTAAATGCGACACTTCCTTGCAAGCAAATAGCGTTTGCAAACGTCTACCTACCGTAGCAATAGAGCTCTAATGCTTCTTAAAACGCGATATCGCATCTCATTTCTATGTTTCATGATAAGATATAATATGATTTGCGAAGTGTCATGTATTCCTCGTCTACACTTCAAATGAATGTAAATGCGACACTTCCTTGCTAGGAAATAGCGCCTGCAGATATCTAGGTATCGTAGCAATAGAGTTCTAATGCTTCTTAAAACGAGATATTGCATCTCATATCTATGTTTCATGATAAGATATAATATTCATTGTGAAGTGTTATGCATTCCTCGTCTACACTTCAAATGAATGTAAATGCGACACTTCCTTGCAAGGAAATAGCGTTTGCAGATGTCTACGTATCGTAGCAATAGAGTTCTTATGATTCTTAAAACGCGATATCGCATCTCATTTCTATGTTTCATGGTAAGATATAATATGATTTGCGAAGTGTTATGTATTCCTCGTCTACACTTCAAATGAATGTAAATGCGACACTTCCTTGCAAGGAAGTAGCGTTTGCAGATGTCTACGTATCGTAGCAATAGAGTTCTAATGCTTCTTAAAACGCGATATCGCATCTCATTTCTATGTTTCATGGTAAGATATAATATGATTTGCGAAGTGTTATGCATTCCTCGTCTACACATCAACTGAATGTAAATGCGACACTTCCTTGCAAGGAAATAGCGATTGCAAATGTCTACCTATCGTAGCAATAGTGTTCTAATGCTTCTTAGAACGCGATATCGCATCTCATTTCTATGTTTCATGATAAGATATAATATGATTTGCGAAGTGTCATGTATTCCTCGTCTACACTTCAAATGAATGCAAATGCGACTTCCTTGCAAGGAAATAGCGTTTGCAGATGTCTACGTATCGTAGCAATAGAGTTCTTATGATTCTTAAAACGCGATATCGCATCTCATTTCTATGTTTCATGGTAAGATATAATATGATTTGCGAAGTGTCATGTATTCCTCGTCTACACTTCAAATGAATGTAAATGCGACACTTCCTTGCAAGGAAATAGCGTTTGCAGATGTCTACGTATCGTAGCAATGGATTTCTAATGCTTCTTAAAAGGCGATATCGCATCTCATTTCTATGTTTCATGGTAAGGTATAATATGATTTGCGAAGTGTTATGTATTCCTCGTCTACACTTCAAATGAATCTAAATGCGACACTTCTTTGCAAGGAAATAGCGTTTGCAGATGTCTACGTATCGTTGCAATAGAGTTCTTATGATTCTTAAAACGCGATATCGCATCTCATTTCTATGTTTCATGGTAAGATATAATATCATTTGCGGAGTGTTATGTATTCCACGTCTACACTTCAAATGAATGTAAATGCGACACTTCCTTGCAAGGAAATAGCGTTTGCAGATGTCTACGTATAGTAGCAATAGTGTTCTAATGCTTCTTAAAACGCGATATCGCATCTCATTTCTATGTTTCATGATAAGATATAATATGATTTGCGAAGTGTTATGTATTCCTCGTTTACACATCAAATGAATGTAAATGCGACACTTCCTTGCAGGGAAATAGCGTTTGCAGATGTCTACGTATCGTAGCAATAGAGTTCTTATGATTCTTAAAACGCGATATCGCATCTCATTTCTATGTTTCATGGTAAGATATAATATGATTTGCGAAGTGTTATGTATTCCTCGTCTACACATCAAATGAATGTAAATGCGACACTTCCTTGGAAGGAAATAGCGTTTGCAGATGCCTACGTATCGTAGCAATAGAGTTCTAATGCTTCTTAAGACGCGATATCGCATCTCATTTCTATGTTTCATGGTAAGATATAATATGACTTGCGAAGTGTTATGTATTCCTCGTCTACACTTCAAATGAATGTAAATGCGACACTTCCTTGCTAGGAAATAGCGTCTGCAGATGTCTAGGTATCGTAGCAATAGAGTTCTAATGCTTCTTAAAACGCGATATCGCATCTCATTTCTATGTTTCATGGTAAGATATAATATGATTTGCGAAGTGTTATGTATTCCTCGTCTACACTTCAAATGAATGTAAATGCGACACTTCCTTGCAAGGAAGTAGCGTTTGCAAATGTCTACCTATCGTAGCAATAGTGTTCTAATGCTTCTTAAAACGCGATATCGCATCTCATTTCTATGTTTCATGATAAGATATAATATGATTTGCGAAGTGTCATGAGTTCCTCGTCTACACTTCAATTGAATGTAAATGCGACACTTCCTTGCAAGGAAATAGCGCTTGCAGATGTCTACGTATCGTAGCAATAGAGTTCTTATGATTCTTAAAACGCGATATCGCATCTCATTTCTATGTTTCATGGTAAGATATAATATGATTTGCGAAGTGTTATGTATTCCTCGTCTACACTTCAAATGAATGTAAATGCGACACTTCTTTGCAAGGAAATAGCGTTTGCAGATGTCTACGTATCGTAGCAATAGAGTTCTTATGATTCTTAAAACGCGATATCGCATCTCATTTCTATGTTTCATGGTAAGATATAATATTATTTGCGAAGTGTCATGTATTCCTCGTCTACACATCAAATGAATGTAAATGCGACACTTCCATGCAAGGAAATAGCGTTTGCAGATGTCTACGTATCGAAGCAATAGAGTTCAAATGCTTCTTAAAACGAGATATTGCATCTCATATCTATGTTTCATGATAAGATATAATATTCATTGCGAAGTGTTATGCATTCCTCGTCTACGATTCAAATGAATGTAAATGCGACACTTCCTTGCAAGGAAATAGCGTTTGCAGATGTCTACGTATCGTAGCAATAGAGTTCTTATGATTCTTAAAACGCGATATCGCATCTCATTTCTATGTTTCATGGTAAGATATAATATGATTTGCGAAGTGTTATGTATTCCTCGTCTACACTTCAAATGAATGTAAATGCGACACTTCCTTGCAAGGAAGTAGCGTTTGCAGATGTCTACGTATCGTAGCAATAGAGTTCTAATGCTTCTTAAAACGCGATATCGCATCTCATTTCTATGTTTCATGGTAAGATATAATATGATTTGCGAAGTGTTATGCATTCCTCGTCTACACATCAACTGAATGTAAATGCGACACTTCCTTGCAAGGAAATAGCGATTGCAAATGTCTACCTATCGTAGCAATAGTGTTCTAATGCTTCTTAGAACGCGATATCGCATCTCATTTCTATGTTTCATGATAAGATATAATATGATTTGCGAAGTGTCATGTATTCCTCGTCTACACTTCAAATGAATGTAAATGCGACTTCCTTGCAAGGAAATAGCGTTTGCAGATGTCTACGTATCGTAGCAATAGAGTTCTTATGATTCTTAAAACGCGATATCGCATCTCATTTCTATGTTTCATGGTAAGATATAATATGATTTGCGAAGTGTCATGTATTCCTCGTCTACACTTCAAATGAATGTAAATGCGACACTTCCTTGCAAGGAAATAGCGTTTGCAGATGTCTACGTATCGTAGCAATGGATTTCTAATGCTTCTTAAAAGGCGATATCGCATCTCATTTCTATGTTTCATGGTAAGGTATAATATGATTTGCGAAGTGTTATGTATTCCTCGTCTACACTTCAAATGAATCTAAATGCGACACTTCTTTGCAAGGAAATAGCGTTTGCAGATGTCTACGTATCGTTGCAATAGTGTTCTTATGATTCTTAAAACGCGATATCGCATCTCATTTCTATGTTTCATGGTAAGATATAATATCATTTGCGGAGTGTTATGTATTCCACGTCTACACTTCAAATGAATGTAAATGCGACACTTCCTTGCAAGGAAATAGCGTTTGCAGATGTCTACGTATAGTAGCAATAGAGTTCTTATGATTCTTAGAACGCGATATCGCATCTCATTTCTATGTTTCATGGTAAGATATAATATGATTAGCGAAGTGTTATGTATTCCTCGTTTACACATCAAATGAATGTAAATGCGACACTTCCTTGCAGGGAAATAGCGTTTGCAGATGTCTACGTATCGTAGCAATAGAGTTCTAATGCTTCTTAAAACGCGATACCGCATCTCATTTCTATGTTTCATGGTAAGATATAATATGATTTGCGAAGTGTTATGTATTCCTCGTCTACACATCAAATGAATGTAAATGCGACACTCCCTTGCAAGGAAATAGCGTTTAAAGATGTGTACGTATCGTAGCAATAGAGATCTTTTGATTCTTAAAACGCGATATCGCATCTCATTTCTATGTTTCATGGTAAGATATAATATGATTTGCGAAGTGTTATGTATTCCTCATCTACACTTCAAATGAATGTAAATGCGACACTTCCTTGCAAGGAAATAGCGTTTGCAAATGTCTACCTATCGTAGCAATAGTGTTCTAATGCTTCTTAAAACGCGATATCGCATCTCATTTCTATGTTTCATGATAAGATATAATATGATTTGCGAAGTGTCATGTATTCCTCGTCTACACTTCAAATGAATGTAAATGCGACACTTCCTTGCAAGGAAATAGCGTTTGCAGATGTCTACGTATCGTAGCAATAGAGTTCTTATGATTCTTAAAACGCGATATCGCATCTCATTTCTATGTTTCATGGTAAGATATAATATGATTTGCGAAGTGTTATGTATTCCTCGTCTACACATCAAATGAATGTAAATGCGACACTTCCTTGCAAGGAAATAGCGCTTGCAGATGTCTACGTATCGTAGCAATAGAGTTCTTATGATTCTTAAAACGCGATATCGCATCTCATTTCTATGTTTCATGGTAAGATATAATATGATTTGCGAAGTGTTATGTATTCCCCGTCTACACTTCAAATGAATGTAAATGCGACACTTCTTTGCAAGGAAATAGCGTTTGCAGATGTCTACGTATCGTAGCAATAGAGTTCTTATGATTCTTAAAACGCGATATCGCATCTCATTTCTATGTTTCATGGTAAGATATAATATTATTTGCAAAGTGTCATGTATTCCTCGTCTACACATCAAATGAATGTAAATGCGACACTTCCTTGCAAGGAAATAGCGTTTGCAGATGTCTACGTATCGAAGCAATAGAGTTCAAATGCTTCTTAAAACGAGATATTGCATCTCATATCTATGTTTCATGATAAGATATAATATTCATTGCGAAGTGTTATGCATTCCTCGTCTACGATTCAAATGAATGCAAATGCGACACTTCCTTGCAAGGAAATAGCGTTTGCAGATGTCTACGTATCGTAGCAATAGAGTTCTTATGATTCTTAAAACGCGATATCGCATCTCATTTCTATGTTTCATGGTAAGATATAATATGATTTGCGAAGTGTCATGTATTCCTCGTCTACACTTCAAATGAATGTAAATGCGACACTTCCTTGCAAGGAAATAGCGTTTGCAGATGTCTACGTATCGTAGCAATGGATTTCTAATGCTTCTTAAAAGGCGATATCGCATCTCATTTCTATGTTTCATGGTAAGGTATAATATGATTTGCGAAGTGTTATGTATTCCTCGTCTACACTTCAAATGAATGTAAATGCGACACTTCTTTGCAAGGAAATAGCGTTTGCAGATGTCTGCGTATCGTAGCAATAGAGTTCTTATGATTCTTAAAACGCGATATCGCATCTCATTTCTATGTTTCATGGTAAGATATAATATGATTTGCGAAGTGTTATGTATTCCTCGTCTACACATCAAATGAATGTAAATGCGACACTTCTTTGCAAGGAAATAGCGTTTGCAGATGTCTACGTATCGTAGCAATAGAGTTCTTATGATTCTTAGAACGCGATATCGCATCTCATTTCTATGTTTCATGGTAAGATATAATATGATCAGCGAAGTGTTATGTATTCCTCGTCTACACATCAACTGAATGTAAATGGGACACTTCCTTGCAAGGAAATAGCGTTTGCAAATCTCTACCTATCGTAGCAATAGAGTTCTAATGCTTCTTAAAACGAGATATTGCATCTCATACATATGTTTCATGATAAGATATAATATTCATTGTGAAGTGTTATGTATTCCTCGTCTGCACATCAAATGAATGTAAATGCGACACTTCCTTGCAGGGAAATAGCGTTTGCAGATGTCTACGTATAGTAGCAATAGAGTTCTAATGCTTTTTAAAACGCGATATCGCATCTCATTTCTATGTTTCATGGTAAGATATAATATGATTTGCGAAGTGTTATGTATTCCTCGTCTACACATCAAATTAATGTAAATGCGACACTTCCTTGCAAGGAAATAGCGTTTGCAGATGTCTACGTATCGTAGCAATAGAGATCTTTTGATTCTTAAAACGCGATATCGCATCTCATTTCTATGTTTCATGGTAAGATATTATATGATTTGCGAAGTGTCATGTATTCCTCGTCTACACTACAAATGAATGTAAATGCGACACTTCCTTGCTAGGAAATAGCGTCTGCAAATGTCTAGGTATCGTAGCAATAGAGTTCTAATGCTTCTTAAAACGCGATATCGCATCTCATTTCTATGTTTCATGGTAAGATATAATATGATTTGCGAAGTGTTATGTATTCCTCGTCTACACTTCAAATGAATGTAAATGCGACACTTCCTTGCAAGGAAATAGCGTTTGCACATGTCTACCTATCGTAGCAATAGTGTTCTAATGCTTCTTAAAACGCGATATCGCATCTCATTTCTATGTTTCATGGTAAGATATAATATGATTTGCGAAGTGTCATGTATTCCTCGTCTACACTTCAAATGAATGTAGATGCGACACTTCCTTGCTAGGAAATAGCGTCTGCAGATGTCTAGGTATCATAGCAATAGAGTTCTAATGCTTCTTAAAACGAGATATTGCATCTCATATCTATGTTTCATGATAAGATATAATATTCATTGTGAAGTGTTATGCATTCCTCGTCTACACTTCAAATGAATGTAAATGCGACACTTCCTTGCAAGGAAATAGCGTTTGCAGATGTCTACGTATCGTAGCAATAGAGTTCTTATGATTCTTAAAACGCGATATCGCATCTCATTTCTATGTTTCATGGTAAGATATAATATGATTTGCGAAGTGTTATGTATTCCTCGTCTACACATCAACTGAATGTAAATGCGACACTTCCTTGCAAGGAAATAGCGTTTGCAAATGTCTACCTATCGTAGCAATAGTGTTCTAATGCTTCTTAAAACGCGATATCGCATCTCATTTCTATGTTTCATGATAAGATATAATATGATTTGCGAAGTGTCATGTATTCCTCGTCTACACTTCAAATGAATGTAAATGCGACACTTCCTTGCAAGGAAATAGCGTTTGCAGATGTCTACGTATCGTAGCAATAGAGTTCTAATGCTTCTTAAAACGCGATATCGCATCTCATTTCTATGTTTCATGGTAAGATATAATATGATTTGCGAAGTGTTATGTATTCCTCGTCTACACATCAAATGAATGTAAATGCGACACTTCCTTGCAAGGAAATAGCGTTTGCAGATGTCTACGTATCGTAGCAATAGAGTTCTAATGCTTCTTAAAACGCGATATCGCATCTCATTTCTATGTTTCATGGTAAGATATAATATGACTTGCGAAGTGTTATGTATTCCTCGTCTACACTTCAAATGAATGTAAATGCGACACTTCCTTGCTAGGAAATAGCGTCTGCAGATGTCTAGGTATCGTAGCAATAGAGTTCTAATGCTTCTTAAAACGCGATATCGCATCTCATTTCTATGTTTCATGGTAAGATATAATATGATTTGCGAAGTGTTATGTATTCCTCGTCTACACTTCAAATGAATGTAAATGCGACACTTCCTTGCAAGGAAATAGCGTTTGCATATGTCTACCTATCGTAGCAATAGTGTTCTAATGCTTCTTAAAACGCGATATCGCATCTCATTTCTATGTTTCATGGTAAGATATAATATGATTTGCGAAGTGTCATGTATTCCTCGTCTACACTTCAAATGAATGTAGATGCGACACTTCCTTGCTAGGAAATAGCGTCTGCAGATGTCTAGGTATCATAGCAATAGAGTTCTAATGCTTCTTAAAACGAGATATTGCATCTCATATCTATGTTTCATGATAAGATATAATATTCATTGTGAAGTGTTATGCATTCCTCGTCTACACTTCAAATGAATGTAAATGCGACACTTCCTTGCAAGGAAATAGCGTTTGCAGATGTCTACGTATCGTAGCAATAGAGTTCTTATGATTCTTAAAACGCGATATCGCATCTCATTTCTATGTTTCATGGTAAGATATAATATGATTTGCGAAGTGTTATGTATTCCTCGTCTACACATCAACTGAATGTAAATGCGACACTTCCTTGCAAGGAAATAGCGTTTGCAAATGTCTACCTATCGTAGCAATAGTGTTCTAATGCTTCTTAAAACGCGATATCGCATCTCATTTCTATGTTTCATGATAAGATATAATATGATTTGCAAAGTGTCATGTATTCCTCGTCTACACTTCAAATGAATGTAAATGCGACACTTCCTTGCAAGGAAATAGCGTTTGCAGATGTCTACGTATCGTAGCAATAGAGTTCTAATGCTTCTTAAAACGCGATATCGCATCTCATTTCTATGTTTCATGGTAAGATATAATATGATTTGCGAAGTGTTATGTATTCCTCGTCTACACATCAAATGAATGTAAATGCGACACTTCCTTGCAAGGAAATAGCGTTTGCAGATGTCTACGTATCGTAGCAATAGATTTCTAATGCTTCTTAAAACGCGATATCGCATCTCATTTCTATGTTTCATGGTAAGATATAATATGACTTGCGAAGTGTTATGTATTCCTCGTCTACACTTCAAATGAATGTAAATGCGACACTTCCTTGCTAGGAAATAGCGTCTGCAGATGTCTAGGTATCGTAGCAATAGAGTTCTAATGCTTCTTAAAACGCGATATCGCATCTCATTTCTATGTTTCATGGTAAGATATAATATGATTTGCGAAGTGTTATGTATTCCTCGTCTACACTTCAAATGAATGTAAATGCGACACTTCCTTGCAAGGAAATAGCGTTTGCACATGTCTACCTATCGTAGCAATAGTGTTCTAATGCTTCTTAAAACGCGATATCGCATCTCATTTCTATGTTTCATGGTAAGATATAATATGATTTGCGAAGTGTCATGTATTCCTCGTCTACACTTCAAATGAATGTAAATGCGACACTTCCTTGCTAGGAAATAGCGTCTGCAGATGTGTAGGTATCGTAGCAATAGAGTTCTAATGCTTCTTAAAACGAGATATTGCATCTCATATCTATGTTTCATGATAAGATATAATATTCATTGTGAAGTGTTATGCATTCCTCGTCTACACTTCAAATGAATGTAAATGCGACACTTCCTTGCAAGGAAATAGCGTTTGCAGATGTCTACGTATCGTAGCAATAGAGTTCTTATGATTCTTAAAACGCGATATCGCATCTCATTTCTATGTTTCATGGTAAGATATAATATGATTTGCGAAGTGTTATGTATTCCTCGTCTACACATCAACTGAATGTAAATGCGACACTTCCTTGCAAGGAAATAGCGTTTGCAAATGTCTACCTATCGTAGCAATAGTGTTCTAATGCTTCTTAAAACGCGATATCGCATCTCATTTCTATGTTTCATGATAAGATATAATATGATTCGCGAAGTGTCATGTATTCCTCGTCTACACTTCAAATGAATGTAAATGCGACACTTCCTTGCAAGGAAATAGCGTTTGCAGATGTCTACGTATCGTAGCAATAGAGTTCTAATGCTTCTTAAAACGCGATATCGCATCTCATTTCTATGTTTCATGGTAAGATATAATATGACTTGCGAAGTGTTATGTATTCCTCGTCTACACTTCAAATGAATGTAAATGCGACACTTCCTTGCTAGGAAATAGCGTCTGCAGATGTCTAGGTATCGTAGCAATAGAGTTCTAATGCTTCTTAAAACGCGATATCGCATCTCATTTCTATGTTTCATTGTAAGATATAATATGATTTGCGAAGTGTTCTGTATTCCTCGTCTACACTTCAAATGAATGTAAATGCGACACTTCCTTGCAAGGAAATAGCGTTTGCAAATGTCTACCTATCGTAGCAATAGTGTTCTAATGCTTCCTAAAACGCGATATCGCATCTCATTTCTATGTTTCATGATAAGATATAATATGATTTGCGAAGTGTCATGTATTCCTCGTCTACACTTCAAATGAATGTAAATGCGACACTTCCTTGCTAGGAAATAGCGTCTATAGATGTCTAGGTATCGTAGCAATAGAGTTCTAATGCTTCTTAAAACGAGATATTGCGTCTCATATCTATGTTTCATGATAAGATATAATATTCATTGTGAAGTGTTATGCATTCCTCGTCTACACTTCAAATGAATGTAAATGCGACACTTCCTTGCAAGGAAATAGCGTTTGCAGATGTCTACGTATCGTAGCAATAGAGTTCTAATGCTTCTTAAAACGCGATATCGCATCTCATTTCTATGTTTCATGGTAAGATATAATATGACTTGCGAAGTGTTATGTATTCCTCGTCTACACTTCAAATGAATGTAAATGCGACACTTCCTTGCTAGGAAATAGCGTCTGCAGATGTCTAGGTATCGTAGCAATAGAGTTCTAATGCTTCTTAGAACGCGATATCGCATCTCATTTCTATGTTTCATGGTAAGAAATAATATGATTTGCGAAGTGTTATGTATTACTCGTCTACACTTCAAATGAATGTAAATGCGACACTTCCTTGCAAGGAAATAGCGTTTGCAAATGTCTACCTATCGTAGCAATAGTGTTCTAATGCTTCTTAAAACGCGATATCGCATCTCATTTCTATGTTTCATGATAAGATATAATATGATTTGCGAAGTGTCATGTATTCCTCGTCTACACTTCAAATGAATGTAAATGCGACACTTCCTTGCTAGGAAATAGCGTCTGCAGATGTCTAGGTATCGTAGCAATAGAGTTCTAATGCTTCTTAAAACGAGATATTGCATCTCATATCTATGTTTCATGATAAGATATAATATTCATTGTGAAGTGTTATGCATTCCTCGTCTACACTTCAAATGAATGTAAATGCGACACTTCCTTGCAAGGAAGTAGCGTTTGCAGATGTCTACGTATCGTAGCAATAGAGTTCTTATGATTCTTAAAACGCGATATCGCATCTCATTTCTATGTTTCATGGTAAGATATAATATGATTTGCGAAGTGTTATGTATTCCTCGTCTACACTTCAAATGAATGTAAATGCGACACTCCCTTGCAAGGAAATAGCGTTTGCAAATGTCTACCTATCGTAGCAATAGTGTTCTAATGCTTGTTAAAACGCGATATCGCATCTCATTTCTATGTTTCATGGTAAGATATAATATGATTTGCGAAGTGTCATGTATTCCTCGTCTACACTTCAAATGAATGTAAATGCGACACTTCCTTGCTAGGAAATAGCGTCTGCAGATGTGTAGGTATCGTAGCAATAGAGTTCTAATGCTTCTTAAAACGAGATATTGCATCTCATATCTATGTTTCATGATAAGATATAATATTCATTGTGAAGTGTTATGCATTCCTCGTCTACACTTCAAATGAATGTAAATGCGACACTTCCTTGCAAGGAAATAGCGTTTGCAGATGTCTACGTATCGTAGCAATAGAGTTCTTATGATTCTTAAAACGCGATATCGCATCTCATTTCTATGTTTCATGGTAAGATATAATATGATTTGCGAAGTGTTATGTATTCCTCGTCTACACATCAACTGAATGTAAATGCGACACTTCCTTGCAAGGAAATAGCGTTTGCAAATGTCTACCTATCGTAGCAATAGTGTTCTAATGCTTCTTAAAACGCGATATCGCATCTCATTTCTATGTTTCATGATAAGATATAATATGATTCGCGAAGTGTCATGTATTCCTCGTCTACACTTCAAATGAATGTAAATGCGACACTTCCTTGCAAGGAAATAGCGTTTGCAGATGTCTACGTATCGTAGCAATAGAGTTCTAATGCTTCTTAAAACGCGATATCGCATCTCATTTCTATGTTTCATGGTAAGATATAATATGATTTGCGAAGTGTTATGTATTCCTCGTCTACACATCAAATGAATGTAAATGCGACACTTCCTTGCAAGGAAATAGCGTTTGCAGATGTCTACGTATCGTAGCAATAGAGTTCTAATGCTTCTTAAAACGCGATATCGCATCTCATTTCTATGTTTCATGGTAAGATATAATATGACTTGCGAAGTGTTATGTATTCCTCGTCTACACTTCAAATGAATGTAAATGCGACACTTCCTTGCTAGGAAATAGCGTCTGCAGATGTCTAGGTATCGTAGCAATAGAGTTCTAATGCTTCTTAAAACGCGATATCGCATCTCATTTCTATGTTTCATTGTAAGATATAATATGATTTGCGAAGTGTTCTGTATTCCTCGTCTACACTTCAAATGAATGTAAATGCGACACATCCTTGCAAGGAAATAGCGTTTGCAAATGTCTACCTATCGTAGCAATAGTGTTCTAATGCTTCCTAAAACGCGATATCGCATCTCATTTCTATGTTTCATGATAAGATATAATATGATTTGCGAAGTGTCATGTATTCCTCGTCTACACTTCAAATGAATGTAAATGCGACACTTCCTTGCTAGGAAATAGCGTCTATAGATGTCTAGGTATCGTAGCAATAGAGTTCTAATGCTTCTTAAAACGAGATATTGCATCTCATATCTATGTTTCATGATAAGATATAATATTCATTGTGAAGTGTTATGCATTCCTCGTCTACACTTCAAATGAATGTAAATGCGACACTTCCTTGCAAGGAAATAGCGTTTGCAGATGTCTACGTATCGTAGCAATAGAGTTCTAATGCTTCTTAAAACGCGATATCGCATCTCATTTCTATGTTTCATGGTAAGATATAATATGACTTGCGAAGTGTTATGTATTCCTCGTCTACACTTCAAATGAATGTAAAAGCGACACTTCCTTGCTAGGAAATAGCGTCTGCAGATGTCTAGGTATCGTAGCAATAGAGTTCTAATGCTTCTTAGAACGCGATATCGCATCTCATTTCTATGTTTCATGGTAAGAAATAATATGATTTGCGAAGTGTTATGTATTACTCGTCTACACTTCAAATGAATGTAAATGCGACACTTCCTTGCAAGGAAATAGCGTTTGCAAATGTCTACCTATCGTAGCAATAGTGTTCTAATGCTTCTTAAAACGCGATATCGCATCTCATTTCTATGTTTCATGATAAGATATAATATGATTTGCGAAGTGTCATGTATTCCTCGTCTACACTTCAAATGAATGTAAATGCGACACTTCCTTGCTAGGAAATAGCGTCTGCAGATGTCTAGGTATCGTAGAAATAGAGTTCTAATGCTTCTTAAAACGAGATATTGCATCTCATATCTATGTTTCATGATAAGATATAATATTCATTGTGAAGTGTTATGCATTCCTCGTCTACACTTCAAATGAATGTAAATGCGACACTTCCTTGCAAGGAAATAGCGTTTGCAGATGTCTACGTATCGTAGCAATAGAGTTCTTATGATTCTTAAAACGCGATATCGCATCTCATTTCTATGTTTCATGGTAAGATATAATATGATTTGCGAAGTGTTATGTATTCCTCGTCTACACTTCAAATGAATGTAAATGCGACACTCCCTTGCAAGGAAATAGCGTTTGCAAATGTCTACCTATCGTAGCAATAGTGTTCTAATGCTTGTTAAAACGCGATATCGCATCTCATTTCTATGTTTCATGATAAGATATAATATGATTTGCGAAGTGTCATGTATTCCTCGTCTACACTTCAATTGAATGTAAATGCGACACTTCCTTGCAAGGAAATAGCGTTTGCAGATGTCTACGTATCGTAGCAATAGAGTTCTAATGCTTCTTAAAACGCGATATCGCATCTCATTTCTATGTTTCATTGTAAGATATAATATGATTTGCGAAGTGTTATGTATTCCTCGTCTACACATCAACTGAATGTAAATGCGACACTTCCTTGCAAGGAAATAGCGTTTGCAAATGTCTACCTATCGTAGCAATAGTGTTCTAATGCTTCTTAAAACGCGATATCGCATCTCATTTCTATGTTTCATGGTAAGATATAATATGATTTGCGAAGTGTTATGTATTCCTCGTCTACACATCAAATGAATGTAAATGCGACACTTCCTTGCAAGGAAATAGCGTTTGCAGATGTCTACGTATCGTAGCAATAGAGTTCTAATGCTTCTTAAAACGCGATATCGCATCTCATTTCTATGTTTCATGGTAAGATATAATATGACTTGCGAAGTGTTATGTATTCCTCGTCTACACTTCAAATGAATGTAAATGCGACACTTCCTTGCTAGGAAATAGCGTTTGCAAATGTCTACCTATCGTAGCAATAGTGTTCTAATGCTTCTTAAAACGCGATATCGCATCTCATTTCTATGTTTCATGATAAGATATAATATGATTTGCGAAGTGTCATGTATTCCTCGTCTACACTTCAATTGAATGTAAATGCGACACTACCTTGCAAGGAAATAGAGTTTGCAGATGTCTACGTATCGTAGCAATAGAGTTCTAATGCTTTTTAAAACGCGATATCGCATCTCATTTCTATGTTTCATGGTAAGATATAATATGATTTGCGAAGTGTTATGTATTCCTCGTCTACACATCAACTGAATGTAAATGCGACACTTCCTTGCAAGGAAATAGCGTTTGCAAATGTCTACCTATCGTAGCAATAGTGTTCTAATGCTTCTTAAAACGCGATATCGCATCTCAATTTTATGTTTCATGATAAGATATAATATGATTTGCGAAGTGTCATGTATTCCTCGTCTACACTTCAAATGAATGTAAATGCGACACTTCCTTGCAAGGAAATAGCGTTTGCAGATGTCTACGTATCGTAGCAATAGAGTTCTAATGCTTCTTAAAACGCGATATCGCATCTCATTTCTATGTTTCATGGTAAGATATAATATGATTTGCGAAGTGTTATGTATTCCTCGTCTACACTTAAAATGAAAGTAAATGCGACACTTCTTTGCAAGGAAATAGCGTTTGCAGAAGTCTACGTATCGTAGCAATAGAGTTCTTATGATTCTTAAAACGCGATATCGCATCTCATTTCTATGTTTCATGGTAAGATATAATATTATTTGCGAAGTGTTATGTATTCCTCGTCTACACATCAAATGTATGTAAATGCGACACTTCCTTGCAAGGAAATAGCGTTTGCAGATGTCTACGTATCGTAGCAATAGAGTTCTAATGCTTCTTAAAACGCGATATCGCATCTCATTTCTATGTTTCATGGTAAGATATAATATGACTTGCGAAGTGTTATGTATTCCTCGTCTACACTTCAAATGAATGTAAATGCGACACTTCCTTGCTAGGAAATAGCGTCTGCAGATGTCTAGGTATCGTAGCAATAGAGTTCTAATGCTTCTTAAAACGCGATATCGCATCTCATTTCTATGTTTCATGGTAAGATATAATATGATTTGCGAAGTGTTATGTATTCCTCGTCTACACTTCAAATGAATGTAAATGCGACACTTCCTTGCAAGGAAATAGCGTTTGCACATGTCTACCTATCGTAGCAATAGTGTTCTAATGCTTCTTAAAACGCGATATCGCATCTCATTTCTATGTTTCATGGTAAGATATAATATGATTTGCGAAGTGTCATGTATTCCTCGTCTACACTTCAAATGAATGTAAATGCGACACTTCCTTGCTAGGAAATAGCGTCTGCAGATGTGTAGGTATCGTAGCAATAGAGTTCTAATGCTTCTTAAAACGAGATATTGCATCTCATATCTATGTTTCATGATAAGATATAATATTCATTGTGAAGTGTTATGCATTCCTCGTCTACACTTCAAATGATTGTAAATGCGACACTTCCTTGCAAGGAAATAGCGTTTGCAGATGTCTACGTATCGTAGCAATAGAGTTCTAATGCTTCTTAAAACGCGATATCGCATCTCATTTCTATGTTTCATGGTAAGATATAATATGATTTGCGAAGTGTTATGTATTCCTCGTCTACACATCAAATGAATGTAAATGCGACACTTCCTTGCAAGGAAATAGCGTTTGCAGATGTCTACGTATCGTAGCAATAGAGTTCTAATGCTTCTTAAAACGCGATATCGCATCTCATTTCTATGTTTCATGGTAAGATATAATATGACTTGCGAAGTGTTATGTATTCCTCGTCTACACTTCAAATGAATGTAAATGCGACACTTCCTTGCTAGGAAATAGCGTCTGCAGATGTCTAGGTATCGTAGCAATAGAGTTCTAATGCTTCTTAAAACGCGATATCGCATCTCATTTCTATGTTTCATTGTAAGATATAATATGATTTGCGAAGTGTTCTGTATTCCTCGTCTACACTTCAAATGAATGTAAATGCGACACTTCCTTGCAAGGAAATAGCGTTTGCAAATGTCTACCTATCGTAGCAATAGTGTTCTAATGCTTCCTAAAACGCGATATCGCATCTCATTTCTATGTTTCATGATAAGATATAATATGATTTGCGAAGTGTCATGTATTCCTCGTCTACACTTCAAATGAATGTAAATGCGACACTTCCTTGCTAGGAAATAGCGTCTGCAGATGTCTAGGTATCGTAGCAATAGAGTTCTAATGCTTCTTAAAACGAGATATTGCATCTCATATCTATGTTTCATGATAAGATATAATATTCATTGTGAAGTGTTATGCATTCCTCGTCTACACTTCAAATGAATGTAAATGCGACACTTCCTTGCAAGGAAATAGCGTTTGCAGATGTCTACGTATCGTAGCAGTAGAGTTCTTATGATTCTTAAAACGCGATATCGCATCTCATTTCTATGTTTCATGGTAAGATATAATATGATTTGCGAAGTGTTATGTATTCCTCGTCTACACTTCAAATGAATGTAAATGCGACACTTCCTTGCAAGGAAGTAGCGTTTGCAGATATCTACGTATCGTAGCAATAGAGTTCTAATGCTTCTTAAAACGCGATATCGCATCTCATTTCTATGTTTCATGGTAAGATATAATATGATTTGCGAAGTGTTATGTATTCCTCGTCTACACATCAACTGAATGTAAATGCGACACTTCCTTGCAAGGAAATAGCGTTTGCAAATGTCTACCTATCGTAGCAATAGAGTTCTAATGCTTCTTAAAACGCGATATCGCATCTCATTTCTATGTTTCATGGTAAGATATAATATGATTTGCGAAGTGTTATGTATTCCTCGTCTACACATCAAATGAATGTAAATGCGACACTTCCTTGCAAGGAAATAGCGTTTGCAGATGTCTACGTATCGTAGCAATAGAGTTCTAATGCTTCTTAAAACGCGATATCGCATCTCATTTCTATGTTTCATGGTAAGATATAATATGACTTGCGAAGTGTTATGTATTCCTCGTCTACACTTCAAATGAATGTAAATGCGACACTTCCTTGCTAGGAAATAGCGTCTGCAGATGTCTAGGTATCGTAGCAATAGAGTTCTAATGCTTCTTAAAACGAGATATTGCATCTCATATCTATGTTTCATGATAAGATATAATATTCATTGTGAAGTGTTATGCATTCCTCGTCTACACTTCAAATGAATGTAAATGCGACACTTCCTTGCAAGGAAATAGCGTTTGCAGATGTCTACGTATCGTAGCAGTAGAGTTCTTATGATTCTTAAAACGCGATATCGCATCTCATTTCTATGTTTCATGGTAAGATATAATATGATTTGCGAAGTGTTATGTATTCCTCGTCTACACTTCAAATGAATGTAAATGCGACACTTCCTTGCAAGGAAGTAGCGTTTGCAGATATCTACGTATCGTAGCAATAGAGTTCTAATGCTTCTTAAAACGCGATATCGCATCTCATTTCTATGTTTCATGGTAAGATATAATATGATTTGCGAAGTGTTATGTATTCCTCGTCTACACATCAAATGAATGTATATGCGACACTTCCTTGCAAGGAAATAGCGTTTGCAGATGTCTACGTATCGTAGCAATAGAGTTCTAATGCTTCTTAAAACGCGATATCGCATCTCATTTCTATGTTTCATGGTAAGATATAATATGACTTGCGAAGTGTTATGTATTCCTCGTCTACACTTCAAATGAATGTAAATGCGACACTTCCTTGCTAGGAAATAGCGTCTGCAGATGTCTAGGTATCGTAGCAATAGAGTTCTAATGCTTCTTAGAACGCGATATCGCATCTCATTTCTATGTTTCATGGTAAGAAATAATATGATTTGCGAAGTGTTATGTATTACTCGTCTACACTTCAAATGAATGTAAATGCGACACTTCCTTGCAAGGAAATAGCGTTTGCAAATGTCTACCTATCGTAGCAATAGTGTTCTAATGCTTCTTAAAACGCGATATCGCATCTCATTTCTATGTTTCATGATAAGATATAATATGATTTGCGAAGTGTCATGTATTCCTCGTCTACACTTCAAATGAATGTAAATGCGACACTTCCTTGCTAGGAAATAGCGTCTGCAGATGTCTAGGTATCGTAGCAATAGAGTTCTAATGCTTCTTAAAACGAGATATTGCATCTCATATCTATGTTTCATGATAAGATATAATATTCATTGTGAAGTGTTATGCATTCCTCGTCTACACTTCAAATGAATGTAAATGCGACACTTCCTTGCAAGGAAATAGCGTTTGCAGATGTCTACGTATCGTAGCAATAGAGTTCTTATGATTCTTAAAACGCGATATCGCATCTCATTTCTATGTTTCATGGTAAGATATAATATGATTTGCGAAGTGTTATGTATTCCTCGTCTACACTTCAAATGAATGTAAATGCGACACTCCCTTGCAAGGAAATAGCGTTTGCAAATGTCTACCTATCGTAGCAATAGTGTTCTAATGCTTGTTAAAACGCGATATCGCATCTCATTTCTATGTTTCATGATAAGATATAATATGATTTGCGAAGTGTCATGTATTCCTCGTCTACACTTCAATTGAATGTAAATGCGACACTTCCTTGCAAGGAAATAGCGTTTGCAGATGTCTACGTATCGTAGCAATAGAGTTCTAATGCTTCTTAAAACGCGATATCGCATCTCATTTCTATGTTTCATTGTAAGATATAATATGATTTGCGAAGTGTTATGTATTCCTCGTCTACACATCAACTGAATGTAAATGCGACACTTCCTTGCAAGGAAATAGCGTTTGCAAATGTCTACCTATCGTAGCAATAGTGTTCTAATGCTTCTTAAAACGCGATATCGCATCTCATTTCTATGTTTCATGGTAAGATATAATATGATTTGCGAAGTGTTATGTATTCCTCGTCTACACATCAAATGAATGTAAATGCGACACTTCCTTGCAAGGAAATAGCGTTTGCAGATGTCTACGTATCGTAGCAATAGAGTTCTAATGCTTCTTAAAACGCGATATCGCATCTCATTTCTATGTTTCATGGTAAGATATAATATGACTTGCGAAGTGTTATGTATTCCTCGTCTACACTTCAAATGAATGTAAATGCGACACTTCCTTGCTAGGAAATAGCGTTTGCAAATGTCTACCTATCGTAGCAATAGTGTTCTAATGCTTCTTAAAACGCGATATCGCATCTCATTTCTATGTTTCATGATAAGATATAATATGATTTGCGAAGTGTCATGTATTCCTCGTCTACACTTCAATTGAATGTAAATGCGACACTACCTTGCAAGGAAATAGCGTTTGCAGATGTCTACGTATCGTAGCAATAGAGATCTAATGCTTTTTAAAACGCGATATCGCATCTCATTTCTATGTTTCATGGTAAGATATAATATGATTTGCGAAGTGTTATGTATTCCTCGTCTACACATCAACTGAATGTAAATGCGACACTTCCTTGCAAGGAAATAGCGTTTGCAAATGTCTACCTATCGTAGCAATAGTGTTCTAATGCTTCTTAAAACGCGATATCGCATCTCAATTTTATGTTTCATGATAAGATATAATATGATTTGCGAAGTGTCATGTATTCCTCGTCTACACTTCAAATGAATGTAAATGCGACACTTCCTTGCAAGGAAATAGCGTTTGCAGATGTCTACGTATCGTAGCAATAGTGTTCTTATGATTCTTAAAACGCGATAACGCACCTCATTTCTATGTTTCATGGTAAGATATAATATGATTTGCGAAGTGTCATGTATTCCTCGTCTACTCTTCAATTGAATGTAAATGCGACACTTCCTTGCAAGGAAATAGCGTTTGCAGATGTCTACGTATCGTAGCAATGGATTTCTAATGCTTCTTAAAAGGCGATATCGCATCCCATTTCTATGTTTCATGGTAAGGTATAATATGATTTGCGAAGTGTTATGTATTCCTCGTCTACACTTCAAATGAATGTAAATGCGACACTTCTTTGCAAGGAAATAGCGTTTGCAGATGTCTACGTATCGTAGCAATAGAGTTCTTATGATTCTTAAAACGCGATATCGCATCTCATTTCTATGTTTCATGGTAAGATATAATATGACTTGCGAAGTGTTATGTATTCCTCGTCTACACTTCAAATGAATGTAAATGCGACACTTCCTTGCAAGGAAATAGCGTTTGCAGATGTCTACGTATCGTAGCAATAGAGTTCTAATGCTTCTTAAAACGCGATATCGCATCTCATTTCTATGTTTCATGGTAAGATATAATATGATTTGCGAAGTGTTATGTATTCCTCGTCTACACTTCAAATGAATGTAAATGCGACACTTCCTTGCAAGGAAATAGCGTTTGCAAATGTCTACCTATCGTAGCAATAGTGTTCTAATGCTTCTTAAAACGCGATATCGCATCTCATTTCTATGTTTCATGATAAGATATAATATGATTTGCGAAGTGTCATGTATTCCTCGTCTACTCTTCAATTGAATGTAAATGCGACACTTCCTTGCAAGGAAATAGCGTTTGCAAATGTCTACCTATCGTAGCAATAGTGTTCTAATGCTTCTTAAAACGCGATATCGCATCTCATTTCTATGTTTCATGGTAAGATATAATATGATTTGCGAAGTGTTATGTATTCCTCGTCTACACATCAAATGAATGTAAATGCGACACTTCCTTGCAAGGAAATAGCGTTTGCAGATGTCTACGTATCGTAGCAATAGAGTTCTAATGCTTCTTAAAACGCGATATCGCATCTCATTTCTATGTTTCATGGTAAGATATAATATGACTTGCGAAGTGTTATGTATTCCTCTTCTACACTTCAAATGAATGTAAATGCGACACTTCCTTGCTAGGAAATAGCGTTTGCAAATGTCTACCTATCGTAGCAATAGTGTTCTAATGCTTCTTAAAACGCGATATCGCATCTCATTTCTATGTTTCATGGTAAGATATAATATGATTTGCGAAGTGTTATGTATTCCTCGTCTACACATCAAATGAATGTAAATGCGACACTTCCTTGCAAGGAAATAGCGTTTGCAGATGTCTACGTATCGTAGCAATAGAGTTCTAATGCTTCTTAAAACGCGATATCGCATCTCATTTCTATGTTTCATGGTAAGATATAATATGACTTGCGAAGTGTTATGTATTCCTCTTCTACACTTCAAATGAATGTAAATGCGACACTTCCTTGCTAGGAAATAGCGTTTGCAAATGTCTACCTATTGTAGCAATAGTGTTCTAATGCTTCTTAAAACGCGATATCGCATCTCATATCTATGTTTCATGATAAGATATAATATGATTTGCGAAGTGTCATGTGTTCCTCGTCTACACTTCAAATGAATGTAAATGCCACACTTCCTTGCAAGGAAATAGCGTTTGCAGCTGTCTACGTATCGTAGCAATAGAGTTCTAATGCTTCTTAAAACGCGATATCGCAACTCATTTCTATGTTTCATGGTAAGATATAATTTGCTTTGCGAAGTGTTATGTATTCCTCGTCTACACTTCAAATGAATGTAAATGCGACACTTTCTTGCAAGGAAATAGCGTTTGCAGATGTTTACGTATCGTAGCATTGGATTTCTGATGCTTCTTAAAACGAGATATTGCATCTCATATCTATGTTTCATGATAAGATATAATATTCATTGCGAAGTGTTATGCATTCCTCGTCTACGATTCAAATGAATGAAAATGCGACACTTCCTTGCACGGAAATAGCGTTTGCAGATGTCTACGTATCGTAGCAATAGAGTTCTAATGCTTCTTAAAACGCGATATCACATCTCATTTCTATGTTTCATGGTAAGATATAATATGATTTGCGAAGTGTTATGTATTCCTCGTCTACACATCAAATGTATGTAAATGCGACACTTCCTTGCAAGGAAATAGCGTTTGCAAATGTCTACCTATCGTAGCAATAGTGTTCTAATGCTTCTTAAAACGCGATATCGCATCTCATTTCTATGTTTCATGGTAAGATATAATATGATTTGCGAAGTGTTATGTATTCCTCGTCTACACATCAAATGAATGTAAATGCGACACTTCCTTGCAAGGAAATAGCGTTTGCAGATGTCTACGTATCGTAGCAATAGAGTTCTAATGCTTCTTAAAACGCGATATCGCATCTCATTTCTATGTTTCATGGTAAGATATAATATGACTTGCGAAGTGTTATGTATTCCTCTTCTACACTTCAAATGAATGTAAATGCGACACTTCCTTGCTAGGAAATAGCGTTTGCAAATGTCTACCTATCGTAGCAATAGTGTTCTAATGCTTCTTAAAACGCGATATCGCATCTCATTTCTATGTTTCATGGTAAGATATAATATGATTTGCGAAGTGTTATGTATTCCTCGTCTACACATCAAATGAATGTAAATGCGACACTTCCTTGCAAGGAAATAGCGTTTGCAGATGTCTACGTATCGTAGCAATAGAGTTCTAATGCTTCTTAAAACGCGATATCGCATCTCATTTCTATGTTTCATGGTAAGATATAATATGACTTGCGAAGTGTTATGTATTCCTCTTCTACACTTCAAATGAATGTAAATGCGACACTTCCTTGCTAGGAAATAGCGTTTGCAAATGTCTACCTATTGTAGCAATAGTGTTCTAATGCTTCTTAAAACGCGATATCGCATCTCATATCTATGTTTCATGATAAGATATAATATGATTTGCGAAGTGTCATGTGTTCCTCGTCTACACTTCAAATGAATGTAAATGCCACACTTCCTTGAAAGGAAATAGCGTTTGCAGATGTCTACGTATCGTAGCAATAGAGTTCTAATGCTTCTTAAAACGCGATATCGCAACTCATTTCTATGTTTCATGGTAAGATATAATTTGCTTTGCGAAGTGTTATGTATTCCTCGTCTACACTTCAAATGAATGTAAATGCGACACTTTCTTGCAAGGAAATAGCGTTTGCAGATGTTTACGTATCGTAGCATTGGATTTCTGATGCTTCTTAAAACGAGATATTGCATCTCATATCTATGTTTCATGATAAGATATAATATTCATTGCGAAGTGTTATGCATTCCTCGTCTACGATTCAAATGAATGAAAATGCGACACTTCCTTGCACGGAAATAGCGTTTGCAGATGTCTACGTATCGTAGCAATAGAGTTCTAATGCTTCTTAAAACGCGATATCACATCTCATTTCTATGTTTCATGGTAAGATATAATATGATTTGCGAAGTGTTATGTATTCCTCGTCTACACATCAAATGAATGTAAATGCGACACTTCCTTGCAAGGAAATAGCGTTTGCAGATGTCTACGTATCGTAGCAATAGAGATCTTTTGATTCTTAAAACTCGATATCGCATCTCATTTCTATGTTTCATGGTAAGATATAATATGATTTGCGAAGTGTCATGTATTCCTCGTCTACACTTCAAATGAATGTAAATGCGACACTTCCTTGCTAGGAAATAGCGTCTGCAGATGTCTAGGTATCGTAGCAATAGAGTTCTAATGCTTCTTAAAACGAGATATTGCATCTCATATCTATGTTTCATGATAAGATATAATATTCATTGTGAAGTGTTATGCATTCCTCGTCTACACTTCAAATGAATGTAAATGCGACACTTCCTTGCAAGCAAATAGCGTTTGCAGATGTCTACGTGTCGTAGCAATAGAGTTCTTATGATTCTTAAAACGCGATATCGCATCTCATTTCTATGTTTCATGGTAAGATATAATATGATTTGCGAAGTGTTATGTATTCCTCGTCTACACATCAACTGAATGTAAATGCGACACTTCCTTGCTAGGAAATAGCGTCTGCAGATGTCTAGGTATCGTAGCAATAGAGTTCTAATGCTTCCTAAAACGCGATATCGCATCCCATTTCTATGTTTCATGGTAAGATATAATATGATTTGCGAAGTGTTATGTATTCCTCGTCTACACTTCAAATGAATGTAAATGCGACACTTCCTTGCAAGGAAATAGCGTTTGCAAATGTCTACCTATCGTAGCAATAGTGTTTTAATGCTTCTTAAAACGCGATATCGCATCTCATTTCTATGTTTCATGATAAAATATAATTTGATTTGCGAAGTGTCATGTATTCCTCGTCTACACTTCAAATGAATGTAAATGCGACACTTCCTTGCAAGGAAATAGCGTTTGCAGATGTCTACGTATCGTAGCGATAGAGTTCTAATGCTTCTTAAAACGCGATATCGCATCTCATTTCTATGTTTCATGGTAAGATATAATATGATTTGCGAAGTGTTATGTATTCCTCGTCTACACTTCAAATGAATGTAAATGCGACACTTCCTTGCAAGGAAATAGCGTTTGCAGATGTCTACGTATCGTAGCAATGGATTTCTAATGCTTCTTAAAAGGCGATATCGCATCTCATTTCTATGTTTCATGGTAAGGTATAATATGATTTGCGAAGTGTTATCTATTCCTCGTCTACACTTCAAATGAATGTAAATGCGACACTTCCTTGCTAGGAAATAGCGTCTGCAGATGTCTAGGTATCGTAGCAATAGAGTTCTAATGCTTCTTAAAACGCGATATCGCATCTCATTTCTATGTTTCCTGGTAAGATATAATATGATTTGCGAAGTGTTATGTATTCCTCGTCTACACTTCAAATGAATGTAAATGCGACACTTCCTTGCAAGGAAATAGCGTTTGCACATGTCTACCTATCGTAGCAATAGTGTTCTGATGCTTCTTAAAACGCGATATCGCATCTCATTTCTATGTTTCATGGTAAGATATAATATGATTTGCGAAGTGTCATGTATTCCTCGTCTACACTTCAAATGAATTTAAATGCGACACTTCCTTGCAAGGAAATAGCGTTTGCAGATGTCTACGTATCGTAGCAATAGAGTTCTAATGCTACTTAAAACGCGATATCGCATCTCATTTCTATGTTTCCTGGTAAGATATAATATGATTTGCGAAGTGTTATGTATTCCTCGTCTACACTTCAAATGAATGTAAATGCGACACTTCCTTGCAAGGAAATAGCGTTTGCACATGTCTACCTATCGTAGCAATAGTGTTCTGATGCTTCTTAAAACGCGATATCGCATCTCATTTCTATGTTTCATGGTAAGATATAATATGATTTGCGAAGTGTCATGTATTCCTCGTCTACACTTCAAATGAATTTAAATGCGACACTTCCTTGCAAGGAAATAGCGTTTGCAGATGTCTACGTATCGTAGCAATAGAGTTCTAATGCTACTTAAAACGCGATATCGCATCTCATTTCTATGTTTCATGGTAAGATATAATATGATTTGCGAAGTGTTATGTATTCCTCGTCTACACATCAAATGAATGTAAATGCGACACTTCCTTGCAAGGAAATAGCGTTTGCAAATGTCTACCTATCGTAGCAATCGTGTTCTAATGCTTCTTAAAACGCGATATCGCATCTCATTTCTATGTTTCATGGTAAGATATAATATGATTTGCGAAATGTTATGTATTCCTCGTCTACACATCAACTGAATGTAAATGCGACACTTCCTTGCAAGGAAATAGCGCTTGCAGATGTCTACGTATCGTAGCAATAGAGTTCTTATGATTCTTAAGACGCGATATCGCATCTCATTTCTATGTTTCATGGTAAGATATAATATGATTTGCGAAGTGTTATGTATTCCTCGTCTACACCTCAAATGAATGTAAATGCGACACTTCTTTGCAAGGAAATAGCGTTTGCAGATGTCTACGTATCGTAGCAATAGAGTTCTTATGATTCTTAAAACGCGATATCGCATCTCATTTCTATGTTTCATGGTAAGATATAAAATGATTTGCGAAGTGTCATGTATTCCTCGTCTACACTTCAAATGAATGTAAATGCGACACTTCCTTGCAAGGAAATAGCGTTTGCAGATGTCTACGTATCGTAGCAATGGATTTCTAATGCTTCTTAAAAGGCGATATCGCATCTCATTTCTATGTTTCATGGTAAGATATAATATCATTTGCGGAGTGTTATGTATTCCACGTCTACACTTCAAATGAATGTAAATGCGACACTTCCTTGCAAGGAAATAGCGTTTCCAGATGTCTACGTATCGTAGCAATAGAGTTCTTATGATTCTTAAAACGCGATATCGCATCTCATTTCGATGTTTCATGGTAAGATATAATATGATTTGCGAAGTGTTATGTATTCCTCGTCTACACTTCAAATGAATGTAAATGCGACACTTCTTTGCAAGGAAATAGCGTTTGCAGATGTCTACGTATCGTAGCAATAGAGTTCTTATGATTCTTAAAACGCGATATCGCACCTCATTTCTATGTTTCATGGTAAGATATAATATTATTTGCGAAGTGTTATGTATTCCTCGTCTACACTTCAAATGAATGTAAATGCGACACTTCTTTGCAAGGAAATAGCGTTTGCAGATGTCTACGTATCGTAGCAATAGAGCTCTTATGATTCTTAAAACGCGATATCGCATCTCATTTCTATGTTTCATGGTAAGATATAATATTATTTGCGAAGTGTTATGTATTCCTCGTCTACACATCAAATGAATGTAAATGCGACACTTCCTTGCAAGGAAATAGCGTTTGCAGATGTCTACGTATCGAAGCAATAGAGTTCAAATGCTTCTTAAAACGAGATATTGCATCTCATATCTATGTTTCATGATAAGATATAATATTCATTGCGAAGTGTTATGCATTCCTCGTCTACGATTCAAATGAATGTAAATGCGACACTTCCTTGCAAGGAAATAGCGTTTGCTGATGTCTACGTATCGTAGCAATAGAGTTCTTATGATTCTTAAAACGCGATATCGCATCTCATTTCTATGTTTCATGGTAAGATATAATATGATTTGCGAAGTGTCATGTATTCCTCATCTACACTTCAAATGAATGTAAATGCGACACTTCCTTGCAAGGAAATCTCATTTCTATGTTTCGTGGTAAGGTATAATATGATTTGCGAAGTGTTATGTATTCCTCGTCTACACTTCAAATGAATGTAAATGCGACACTTCTTTGCAAGGAAATAGCGTTTGCAGATGTCTACGTATCGCTGCAATAGAGTTCTTATGATTCTTAAAACGCGAGATCGCATCTCATTTCTATGTTTCATGGTAAGATATAATATCATTTGCGGAGTGTTATGTATTCCACGTCTACACTTCAAATGAATGTAAATGCGACACTTCCTTGCAAGGAAATAGCGTTTGCAGATGTCTACGTATCGTAGCAATAGAGTTCTTATGATTCTTAAAACGCGATATCGCATCTCATTTCTATGTTTCATGGTAAGATATAATATGATGCGAAGTGTTATCTATTCCTCGTCTACACATCAAATGAATGTAAATGCGACACTTCTTTGCAACGAAATAGCGTTTGTAGATGTCTACGTATCGTAGCAATAGAGTTCTTATGATTCTTAAAACGCGATATCGCATCTCATTTCTATGTTTCATGGTAAGATATAATATGATTTGCGAAGTGTTATGTATTCCTCGTCTACACATCAACTGAATGTAAATGCGACACTTCCTTGCAAGGAAATAGCGCTTGCAGATGTCTACGTATCGTAGCAATAGAGTTCTTATGATTCTTAAAACGCGATATCGCATCTCATTTCTATGTTTCATGGTAAGATATAATATGATTTGCGAAGTGTTATGTATTCCTCGTCTACACTTCAAATGAATGTAAATGCGACACTTCTTTGCAAGGAAATAGCGTTTGCAGATGTCTACGTATCGTAGCAATAGAGTTCTTATGATTCTTAAAACGCGATATCGCATCTCATTTCTACGTTTCATGGTAAGATATAATATTATTTGCGAAGTGTTATGTATTCCTCGTCTACACATCAAATGAATGTAAATGCGACACTTCCTTGCAAGGAAATAGCGTTTGCAGATGTCTACGTATCGTAGCAATGGATTTCTAATGCTTCTTAAAAGGCGATATCGCATCTCATTTCTATGTTTCATGGTAAGGTATAATATGATTTGCGAAGTGTTATCTATTCCTCGTCTACACTTCAAACGAATGTAAATGCGACACTTCCTTGCTAGGGAATAGCGTCTGCAGATGTCTAGGTATCGTAGCAATAGAGTTCTAATGCTTCTTAAAACGCGAGATCGCATCTCATTTCTATGTTTCATGGTAAGATATAGTATGATTTGCGAAGTGTTATGTATTCCTCGTCTACACTTCAAATGAATGTAAATGCAACACTTCCTTGCAAGGAAATAGCGTTTGCACATGTCTACCTATCGTAGCAATAGTGTTCTAATGCTTCTTAAAACGCGATATCGCATCTCATTTCTATGTTTCATGGTAAGATATAATATGATTTGCGAAGTGTCATGTATTCCTCGTCTACACTTCAAATGAATGTAAATGCGACACTTCCTTGCAAGGAAATAGCGTTTGCAGATGTCTACGTATCGTAGCAATAGAGTTCTAACGCTTCTTAAAACGCGATATCGCAACTCATTTCTATGTTTCATGGTAAGATATAATATGATTTGCGAAGTGTTATGTATTCCTCGTCTACACATCAACTGAATGTAAATGCGACACTTCCTTGCAAGTAAATAGCGTTTGCAAATGTCTACCTATCGTAGCAATAGTGTTCTAATGCTTCTTAAAACGCGATATCCCATCCCATTTCTACGTTTCATGATAAGATATAATATGATTTGCGAAGTGTCATGTATTCCTCGTCTACACTTCAAATGAATGAAAATGCGACACTTCCTTGCAAGGAAATAGCGTTTGCAGATGTCTACGTATCGTAGCAATAGAGTTCTAATGCTTCTTAAAACGCGATATCACATCTCATTTCTATGTTTCATGGTAAGATATAATATGATTTGCGAAGTGTTATGTATTCCTCGTCTACACTTCAAATGAATGTGAATGCGACACTTCCTCGCTAGGAAATAGCGTTTGCAGATGTCTGCGTATCGTAGCAGTAGAGTTCTAATGCTTCTTAAAAATCGATATCGCATCTCATTTCTATGTTTCATGGTAAGATATAATATGATTTGCGAAGTGTTATGTATTCCTCGTCTACATATCAAATGAATGTAAATGCGACTCATTCTTGCGAGGAAATAGCGTTTGCAGATGTCTACGTATCGAAGCAATAGAGTTCAAATGCTTCTTAAAACGAGATATTGCATCTCATATTTATGTTTCAATATAAGATATAATATTCATTGCGAAGTGTTATGCATTCCTCGTCTACGATTCAAATGAATGAAAATGCGACACTTCCTTGCAAGGAAATAGCGTTTGCAGATGTCTACGTATCGTAGCAATAGAGTTCTAATGCTTCTTAAAACGCGATATCGCATCTCATTTCTATGTTTCATGGTAAGATATAATATGATTTGCGAAGTGTTATGTATTCCTCGTCTACACATCAAATGAATGTAAATGCGACACTTTCTTGCAAGGAAATAGCGTTTGCAGATATCTACGTATCGAAGCAATAGAGTTCAAATGCTTCTTAAAACGAGATATTGCATCTCATACCTATGTTTCATGATAAGATATAATATTCATTGCGAAGTGTTATGCATTCCTCGTCTACGATTCAAATGAATGTAAATGCGACACTTCCTTGCAAGGAAATAGCATTTGCAGATGTCTACGTATCGTAGCAATAGAGTTCTAATGCTTCTTAAAACGCGATATCGCATCTCATTTCTATGTTTCATGGTAAGATATAATATGATTTGCGAAGTGTTATGTATTCCTCGTCTACACTTCAAATGAATGTGAATGCGACACTTCCACGCTAGGAAATAGCGTTTGCAGATGTCTACGTATCGAAGCAATAGAGTTCAAATGCTTCTTAAAACGAGATATTGCATCTCATATCTATGTTTCGTGATAAGATGTAATATTCATTGCGAAGTGTTATGTATTCTTCGTCTACACTTCAAATGAATGTGGATGCGACACTTCCTCGCCAGGAAATAGCGTTTGCAGATGTCTACGTATCGTAGCAGTTGAGTTCTAATGCTTCTTAAAACGCGAAATCGCATCACATTTCTATGTTTCATGGTAAGATATAATATGATTTGCGAAGTGTTATGTATTCTTCGTCTACACATCAAATGAATGTAAATGCGAGACTCCCTTGCAAGGAAATAGCGTTTGCAGATGTCTACGTATCGTAGCAATAGAGTTCTTATGATTCTTAAAACGCGATATCGCATCTCATTTCTATGTTTCATGGTAAGGTATAATATGATTTGCGAAGTGTTATGTATCCGTCGTCTACACTTCAAATGAATGTAAATGCGACACTTTCTTGCAAGGAAATAGCGTTTGCAGATGTCTACGTATCGTAGCAATGGATTTCTGATGCTTCTTAAAACGAGATATTGCATCTCATATCTATGTTTCATGATAAGATATAATATTCATTGCGAAGTGTTATGCATTCCTCGTCTACGATTCAAATGAATGTAAGTGTGACACTTCCTTGCAAGGAAATAGCGTTTGCAGATGTCTACGTATCGTAGCAATAGAGTTCCAATGCTTCTTAATACGCGATATCGAATCTCATTTCTATGTTTCATGGTAAGATATAATATGATTTGCGAAGTGTTATGTATTCCTCGTCTACACATCAAATGAATGTAAATGCGACACTTTCTTGCAAGGAAATAGCGTTTGCAGATATCTACGTATCGAAGCAATAGAGTTCAAATGCTTCTTAAAACGAGATATTGCATCTCATACCTATGTTTCATGATAAGATATAATATTCATTGCGAAGTGTTATGCATTCCTCGTCTACGATTCAAATGAATGTAAATGCGACACTTCCTTGCAAGGAAATAGCATTTGCAGATGTCTACGTATCGTAGCAATAGAGTTCTAATGCTTCTTAAAACGCGATATCGCATCTCATTTCTATGTTTCATGGTAAGATATAATATGATTTGCGAAGTGTTATGTATTCCTCGTCTACACTTCAAATGAATGTGAATGCGACACTTCCTCGCTAGGAAATAGCGTCTGCAGATGTCTGCGTATCGTAGCAGTAGAGTTCTAATGCTTCTTAAAACGCGATATCGCATCTCATTTCTATGTTTCATGGTAAGATATAATATGATTTGCGAAGTGTTATGTATTCCTCGTCTACACATCAAATGAATGTAAATGCGACACTTTCTTGCGAGGAAATAGAGTTTGCAGATGTCTACGTATCGAAGCAATAGAGTTCAAATGCTTCTTAAAACGAGATATTGCATCTCATACCTATGTTTCATGATAAGATATAATATTCATTGCGAAGTGTTATGCATTCCTCGTCTACGATTCAAATGAATGAAAATGCGACATTTGCTTGCAAGGAAATAGCGTTTGCAGATGTCTACGTATCGTAGAAATAGAGTTCTAATGCTTCTTAAAACGCGATATCGCATCTCATTTCTATTTTTCATGGTAAGATATAATATTATTTGCGAAGTGTTATGTATTCCTCGTCTACACATCAAATGAATGTAAATGCGACACTTCCTTGCAAGGAAATAGCGTTTGCAGATGTCTACGTATCGAAGCAATAGAGTTCAAATGCTTCTTAAAACAAGATATTGCATCTCATATCTATGTTTCATGATAAGATATAATATTCATTGCGAAGTGTTATGTATTCCTCGTCTACACTTCAAATGAATGTGGATGCGACACTTCCTCGCCAAGAAATAGCGTTTGCAGATGTCTACGTATCGTAGCAGTTGAGTTCTAATGCTTCTTAAAACACGATATCGCATCTCATTTCTATGTTTCATGGTAAGATATAATATGATTTGCGAAGTGTCATGTATTCCTCGTCTACGATTCAAATGAATGTAAATGCGGCACTTCCTCGCAAGGAAATAGCGTTTGCAGATGTCTACGTATCGTAGCAATAGAGTTCTAATGCTTCTTAAAACGCGATATCGCATCTCATTTCTATGTTTCATGGTAAGATATAATACGATTTGCGGAGTGTTATGAACTCCTCGTCTACACTTCAAATGAATGTAAATGCGACACTTCCTTGCAAGGAAATAGCGTTTGCAAATGTCTACCTATCGAAGCAGTAGTGTTCTAATACCTCTTAGAACGCGATGTCGCATCTCATTTCTATGTTTCATGGTAATATATAATATGAGTTGCGAAGTGTTATGTATCCGTCGTCTACACTTCAAATGAATGTAAATGCGACACTTTCTTGCAAGGAAATAGCGTTTGCAGATGTCTACGTATCGTAGCAATGGATTTCTGATGCTTCTTAAAACGCGATATCGCTTGTCATTTCTATGTTTTATGGTAAGATATAATATGATTTGCGGAGTGTTATGTATTCCTCGTTTACACTTCAAAGGAATGTAAATGCGACATATCCTAGCAAGGAAATAGCGTTTGCAGATGTCTACGTATCGAAGCAATAGAGTTCAAATGCTTCTTAAAACGAGATATTGCATCTCATATCTATGTTTCATGATAAGATATAATATTCATTGCGAAGTGTTGTGCATTCCTCGTCTACGATTCAAATGAATGTAAATGCGACACTTCCTTGCAAGGAAATAGCGTTTGCAGCTGTCTACGGATCGTAGCAATAGAGTTCTAATGCTTCTTAAAACGCGATATCGCACCTCATTTCTATGTTTAATGGTAAGATATAATACGATTTGCGAAGTGTTATGTATTCCTCGTCTGCACTTCAAATGAATGTGAATGCGACACTTCCTCGCTAGGAAATAGCGTTTGCAGATGTCTACGTATCGAAGCAATAGAGTTCAAATGCTTCTTAAAACGAGATATTGCATCTCATATCTATGTTTCATGATAAGATGTAATATTCATTGCGAAGTGTTATGTATTCCTCGTCTACACTTCAAATGAATGTGGATGCGACACTTCCTCGCCAGGAAATAGCGTTTGCAGATGTCTACGTATCGTAGCAGTTGAGTTCTAATGCTTCTTAAAACGCGATATCGCATCTCATTTCTATGTTTCATGGTAAGATATAGTATGATTTGCGAAGTGTTATGTATTCTTCGTCTACACATCAAATGAATGTAAATGCGAGACTTCCTTGCAAGGAAATAGCGTTTGCAGATGTCTACGTATCGTAGCAATAGAGTTCTTATGATTATTAAAACGTGATATCGCATCTCATTTCTATGTTTCATGGTAAGGTATAATATGATTTGCGAAGTGTTATGTATCCGTCGTCTACACTTCAAATGAATGTAAATGCGACACTTTCTTTCAAGGAAATAGCGTTTGCAGATGTCTACGTATCGTAGCAATGGATTTCTGATGCTTCTTAAAACGCGATATCGCATCTCATTTCTATGTTTCATGGTAAGATATAATATGATTTGCGAAGTGTCATGTATTCCTCGTCTACGTTTCAAATGAATGTAAATGCGGCACTTCCTCGCAAGGAAATAGCGTTTGCAGATGTCTACGTATCGTAGCAATAGAGTTCTAATGCTTCTTAAAACGCGATATCGCACCTCATTTCTATGTTTCATGGTAAGATATAATACGATTTGCGAAGTGTTATGTATTCCTCGTCTGCACTTCAAATGAATGTGAATGCGACACTTCCACGCTAGGAAATAGCGTTTGCAGATGTCTACGTATCGAAGCAATAGAGTTCAAATGCTTCTTAAAACGAGATATTGCTTCTCATATCTATGTTTCATGATAAGATGTAATATTCATTGCGAAGTGTTATGTATTCCTCGTCTACACTTCAAATGAATGTGCATGCGACACTTCCTCGCCAGGAAATAGCGTTTGCAGATGTCTACGTATCGTAGCAGTTGAGTTCTAATGCTTCTTAAAACGCGAAATCGCATCACATTTCTATGTTTCATGGTAAGATATAATATGATTTGCGAAGTGTTATGTATTCTTCGTCTACACATCAAATGAATGTAAATGCGAGACTCCCTTGCAAGGAAATAGCGTTTGCAGATGTCTACGTATCGTAGCAATAGAGTTCTTATGATTCTTAAAACGCGATATCGCATCTCATTTCTATGTTTCATGGTAAGGTATAATATGATTTGCGAAGTATCATGTATTCCTAGTCTACACTTCAAATGAAAGTAAATGCGACACTTCCTTGCTAGGAAATTGCGTCTGCAGATGTCTAGGTATCGTAGCAATAGAGTTCTAATGCTTCTTAGAACGAGATATTGCATCTCATATCTATGTTTCATGATAAGATATAATATACGTTGCGAAGTGTTATACATTCCTCGTCTACGATTCAAATGAATGTAAATGCGGCACTTCCTTGCAAGGAAATAGCGTTTGCAGATGTCTACGTATCGTAGCAATAGAGTTCTTATGATTCTTAGAACGCTATATTGCATCTCATTTCTATGTTTCATGGTAAGATATAATATGATTTGCGAAGTGTCATGTATTCCTCGTCTACGATTCAAATGAAAGTAAATGCGACACTTACTTGCACGGTAGTAGCGATTGCAGATGTCTACGTATCGAAGCAATAGAGTTCAAATGCTTCCTTAAACAAGATATCGCATCTCAATTCTATGTTTCATGATAAGATGTAATATTCATTGCGAAGTGTTATCTATTCCTCGTCTACACTTCAAACGAATGTAAATGCGACACTTCCTTGCTAGGAAATAGCGTCTGCAGATGTCTAGGTATCGTAGCAATAGAGTTCTAATGCTTCTTAAAACGCGAGATCGCATCTCATTTCTATGTTTCATGGTAAGATATAGTATGATTTGCGAAGTGTTATGTATTCCTCGTCTACACTTCAAATGAATGTAAATGCAACACTTCCTTGCAAGGAAATAGCGTTTGCACATGTCTACCTATCGTAGCAATAGTGTTCTAATGCTTCTTAAAACGCGATATCGCATCTCATTTCTATGTTTCATGGTAAGATATAATATGATTTGCGAAGTGTCATGTATTCCTCGTCTACACTTCAAATGAATGTAAATGCGACACTTCCTTGCAAGGAAATAGCGTTTGCAGATGTCTACGTATCGTAGCAATAGAGTTCTAACGCTTCTTAAAACGCGATATCGCAACTCATTTCTATGTTTCATGGTAAGATATAATATGATTTGCGAAGTGTTATGTATTCCTCGTCTACACATCAACTGAATGTAAATGCGACACTTCCTTGCAAGTAAATAGCGTTTGCAAATGTCTACCTATCGTAGCAATAGTGTTCTAATGCTTCTTAAAACGCGATATCCCATCCCATTTCTACGTTTCATGATAAGATATAATATGATTTGCGAAGTGTCATGTATTCCTCGTCTACACTTCAAATGAATGAAAATGCGACACTTCCTTAGAAGGAAATAGCGTTTGCAGATGTCTACGTATCGTAGCAATAGAGTTCTAATGCTTCTTAAAACGCGATATCACATCTCATTTCTATGTTTCATGGTAAGATATAATATGATTTGCGAAGTGTTATGTATTCCTCGTCTACACTTCAAATGAATGTGAATGCGACACTTCCTCGCTAGGAAATAGCGTTTGCAGATGTCTGCGTATCGTAGCAGTAGAGTTCTAATGCTTCTTAAAAATCGATATCGCATCTCATTTCTATGTTTCATGGTAAGATATAATATGATTTGCGAAGTGTTATGTATTCCTCGTCTACATATCAAATGAATGTAAATGCGACTCATTCTTGCGAGGAAATAGCGTTTGCAGATGTCTACGTATCGAAGCAATAGAGTTCAAATGCTTCTTAAAACGAGATATTGCATCTCATATTTATGTTTCAATATAAGATATAATATTCATTGCGAAGTGTTATGCATTCCTCGTCTACGATTCAAATGAATGAAAATGCGACACTTCCTTGCAAGGAAATAGCGTTTGCAGATGTCTACGTATCGTAGCAATAGAGTTCTAATGCTTCTTAAAACGCGATATCGCATCTCATTTCTATGTTTCATGGTAAGATATAATATGATTTGCGAAGTGTTATGTATTCCTCGTCTACACATCAAATGAATGTAAATGCGACACTTTCTTGCAAGGAAATAGCGTTTGCAGATATCTACGTATCGAAGCAATAGAGTTCAAATGCTTCTTAAAACGAGATATTGCATCTCATACCTATGTTTCATGATAAGATATAATATTCATTGCGAAGTGTTATGCATTCCTCGTCTACGATTCAAATGAATGTAAATGCGACACTTCCTTGCAAGGAAATAGCATTTGCAGATGTCTACGTATCGTAGCAATAGAGTTCTAATGCTTCTTAAAACGCGATATCGCATCTCATTTCTATGTTTCATGGTAAGATATAATATGATTTGCGAAGTGTTATGTATTCCTCGTCTACACTTCAAATGAATGTGAATGCGACACTTCCACGCTAGGAAATAGCGTTTGCAGATGTCTACGTATCGAAGCAATAGAGTTCAAATGCTTCTTAAAACGAGATATTGCATCTCATATCTATGTTTCATGATAAGATGTAATATTCATTGCGAAGTGTTATGTATTCCTCGTCTACACTTCAAATGAATGTGGATGCGACACTTCCTCGCCAGGAAATAGCGTTTGCAGATGTCTACGTATCGTAGCAGTTGAGTTCTAATGCTTCTTAAAACGCGAAATCGCATCACATTTCTATGTTTCATGGTAAGATATAATATGATTTGCGAAGTGTTATGTATTCTTCGTCTACACATCAAATGAATGTAAATGCGAGACTCCCTTGCAAGGAAATAGCGTTTGCAGATGTCTACGTATCGTAGCCATAGAGTTCTTATGATTCTTAAAACGCGATATCGCATCTCATTTCTATGTTTCATGGTAAGGTATAATATGATTTGCGAAGTGTTATGTATCCGTCGTCTACACTTCAAATGAATGTAAATGCGACACTTTCTTGCAAGGAAATAGCGTTTGCAGATGTCTACGTATCGTAGCAATGGATTTCTGATGCTTCTTAAAACGAGATATTGCATCTCATATCTATGTTTCATGATAAGATATAATATTCATTGCGAAGTGTTATGCATTCCTCGTCTACGATTCAAATGAATGTAAGTGTGACACTTCCTTGCAAGGAAATAGCGTTTGCAGATGTCTACGTATCGTAGCAATAGAGTTCCAATGCTTCTTAATACGCGATATCGAATCTCATTTCTATGTTTCATGGTAAGATATAATATGATTTGCGAAGTGTTATGTATTCCTCGTCTACACATCAAATGAATGTAAATGCGACACTTTCTTGCAAGGAAATAGCGTTTGCAGATATCTACGTATCGAAGCAATAGAGTTCAAATGCTTCTTAAAACGAGATATTGCATCTCATACCTATGTTTCATGATAAGATATAATATTCATTGCGAAGTGTTATGCATTCCTCGTCTACGATTCAAATGAATGTAAATGCGACACTTCCTTGCAAGGAAATAGCATTTGCAGATGTCTACGTATCGTAGCAATAGAGTTCTAATGCTTCTTAAAACGCGATATCGCATCTCATTTCTATGTTTCATGGTAAGATATAATATGATTTGCGAAGTGTTATGTATTCCTCGTCTACACTTCAAATGAATGTGAATGCGACACTTCCTCGCTAGGAAATAGCGTCTGCAGATGTCTGCGTATCGTAGCAGTAGAGTTCTAATGCTTCTTAAAACGCGATATCGCATCTCATTTCTATGTTTCATGGTAAGATATAATATGATTTGCGAAGTGTTATGTATTCCTCGTCTACACATCAAATGAATGTAAATGCGACACTTTCTTGCGAGGAAATAGAGTTTGCAGATGTCTACGTATCGAAGCAATAGAGTTCAAATGCTTCTTAAAACGAGATATTGCATCTCATACCTATGTTTCATGATAAGATATAATATTCATTGCGAAGTGTTATGCATTCCTCGTCTACGATTCAAATGAATGAAAATGCGACATTTGCTTGCAAGGAAATAGCGTTTGCAGATGTCTACGTATCGTAGAAATAGAGTTCTAATGCTTCTTAAAACGCGATATCGCATCTCATTTCTATTTTTCATGGTAAGATATAATATTATTTGCGAAGTGTTATGTATTCCTCGTCTACACATCAAATGAATGTAAATGCGACACTTCCTTGCAAGGAAATAGCGTTTGCAGATGTCTACGTATCGAAGCAATAGAGTTCAAATGCTTCTTAAAACAAGATATTGCATCTCATATCTATGTTTCATGATAAGATATAATATTCATTGCGAAGTGTTATGTATTCCTCGTCTACACTTCAAATGAATGTGGATGCGACACTTCCTCGCCAAGAAATAGCGTTTGCAGATGTCTACGTATCGTAGCAGTTGAGTTCTAATGCTTCTTAAAACACGATATCGCATCTCATTTCTATGTTTCATGGTAAGATATAATATGATTTGCGAAGTGTCATGTATTCCTCGTCTACGATTCAAATGAATGTAAATGCGACACTTCCTTGCAAGGAAATAGCGTTTGCAGATGTCTACGTATCGTAGCAATAGAGTTCTAACGCTTCTTAAAACGCGATATCGCAACTCATTTCTATGTTTCATGGTAAGATATAATATGATTTGCGAAGTGTTATGTATTCCTCGTCTACACATCAACTGAATGTAAATGCGACACTTCCTTGCAAGTAAATAGCGTTTGCAAATGTCTACCTATCGTAGCAATAGTGTTCTAATGCTTCTTAAAACGCGATATCCCATCCCATTTCTACGTTTCATGATAAGATATAATATGATTTGCGAAGTGTCATGTATTCCTCGTCTACACTTCAAATGAATGAAAATGCGACACTTCCTTAGAAGGAAATAGCGTTTGCAGATGTCTACGTATCGTAGCAATAGAGTTCTAATGCTTCTTAAAACGCGATATCACATCTCATTTCTATGTTTCATGGTAAGATATAATATGATTTGCGAAGTGTTATGTATTCCTCGTCTACACTTCAAATGAATGTGAATGCGACACTTCCTCGCTAGGAAATAGCGTTTGCAGATGTCTGCGTATCGTAGCAGTAGAGTTCTAATGCTTCTTAAAAATCGATATCGCATCTCATTTCTATGTTTCATGGTAAGATATAATATGATTTGCGAAGTGTTATGTATTCCTCGTCTACATATCAAATGAATGTAAATGCGACTCATTCTTGCGAGGAAATAGCGTTTGCAGATGTCTACGTATCGAAGCAATAGAGTTCAAATGCTTCTTAAAACGAGATATTGCATCTCATATTTATGTTTCAATATAAGATATAATATTCATTGCGAAGTGTTATGCATTCCTCGTCTACGATTCAAATGAATGAAAATGCGACACTTCCTTGCAAGGAAATAGCGTTTGCAGATGTCTACGTATCGTAGCAATAGAGTTCTAATGCTTCTTAAAACGCGATATCGCATCTCATTTCTATGTTTCATGGTAAGATATAATATGATTTGCGAAGTGTTATGTATTCCTCGTCTACACATCAAATGAATGTAAATGCGACACTTTCTTGCAAGGAAATAGCGTTTGCAGATATCTACGTATCGAAGCAATAGAGTTCAAATGCTTCTTAAAACGAGATATTGCATCTCATATCTATGTTTCATGATAAGATATAATATTCATTGCGAAGTGTTATGCATTCCTCGTCTACGATTCAAATGAATGTAAGTGTGACACTTCCTTGCAAGGAAATAGGTTTGCAGATGTCTACGTATCGTAGCAATAGAGTTCCAATGCTTCTTAATACGCGATATCGAATCTCATTTCTATGTTTCATGGTAAGATATAATATGATTTGCGAAGTGTTATGTATTCCTCGTCTACACATCAAATGAATGTAAATGCGACACTTTCTTGCAAGGAAATAGCGTTTGCAGATATCTACGTATCGAAGCAATAGAGTTCAAATGCTTCTTAAAACGAGATATTGCATCTCATACCTATGTTTCATGATAAGATATAATATTCATTGCGAAGTGTTATGCATTCCTCGTCTACGATTCAAATGAATGTAAATGCGACACTTCCTTGCAAGGAAATAGCATTTGCAGATGTCTACGTATCGTAGCAATAGAGTTCTAATGCTTCTTAAAACGCGATATCGCATCTCATTTCTATGTTTCATGGTAAGATATAATATGATTTACGAAGTGTTATGTATTCCTCGTCTACACTTCAAATGAATGTGAATGCGACACTTCCTCGCTAGGAAATAGCGTCTGCAGATGTCTGCGTATCGTAGCAGTAGAGTTCTAATGCTTCTTAAAACGCGATATCGCATCTCATTTCTATGTTTCATGGTAAGATATAATATGATTTGCGAAGTGTTATGTATTCCTCGTCTACACATCAAATGAATGTAAATGCGACACTTTCTTGCGAGGAAATAGAGTTTGCAGATGTCTACGTATCGAAGCAATAGAGTTCAAATGCTTCTTAAAACGAGATATTGCATCTCATACCTATGTTTCATGATAAGATATAATATTCATTGCGAAGTGTTATGCATTCCTCGTCTACGATTCAAATGAATGAAAATGCGACATTTGCTTGCAAGGAAATAGCGTTTGCAGATGTCTACGTATCGTAGAAATAGAGTTCTAATGCTTCTTAAAACGCGATATCGCATCTCATTTCTATTTTTCATGGTAAGATATAATATTATTTGCGAAGTGTTATGTATTCCTCGTCTACACATCAAATGAATGTAAATGCGACACTTCCTTGCAAGGAAATAGCGTTTGCAGATGTCTACGTATCGAAGCAATAGAGTTCAAATGCTTCTTAAAACAAGATATTGCATCTCATATCTATGTTTCATGATAAGATATAATATTCATTGCGAAGTGTTATGTATTCCTCGTCTACACTTCAAATGAATGTGGATGCGACACTTCCTCGCCAAGAAATAGCGTTTGCAGATGTCTACGTATCGTAGCAGTTGAGTTCTAATGCTTCTTAAAACACGATATCGCATCTCATTTCTATGTTTCATGGTAAGATATAATATGATTTGCGAAGTGTCATGTATTCCTCGTCTACGATTCAAATGAATGTAAATGCGGCACTTCCTCGCAAGGAAATAGCGTTTGCAGATGTCTACGTATCGTAGCAATAGAGTTCTAATGCTTCTTAAAACGCGATATCGCATCTCATTTCTATGTTTCATGGTAAGATATAATACGATTTGCGGAGTGTTATGAACTCCTCGTCTACACTTCAAATGAATGTAAATGCGACACTTCCTTGCAAGGAAATAGCGTTTGCAAATGTCTACCTATCGAAGCAGTAGTGTTCTAATACCTCTTAGAACGCGATGTCGCATCTCATTTCTATGTTTCATGGTAATATATAATATGAGTTGCGAAGTGTTATGTATCCGTCGTCTACACTTCAAATGAATGTAAATGCGACACTTTCTTGCAAGGAAATAGCGTTTGCAGATGTCTACGTATCGTAGCAATGGATTTCTGATGCTTCTTAAAACGCGATATCGCTTGTCATTTCTATGTTTTATGGTAAGATATAATATGATTTGCGGAGTGTTATGTATTCCTCGTTTACACTTCAAAGGAATGTAAATGCGACATATCCTAGCAAGGAAATAGCGTTTGCAGATGTCTACGTATCGAAGCAATAGAGTTCAAATGCTTCTTAAAACGAGATATTGCATCTCATATCTATGTTTCATGATAAGATATAATATTCATTGCGAAGTGTTGTGCATTCCTCGTCTACGATTCAAATGAATGTAAATGCGACACTTCCTTGCAAGGAAATAGCGTTTGCAGCTGTCTACGGATCGTAGCAATAGAGTTCTAATGCTTCTTAAAACGCGATATCGCACCTCATTTCTATGTTTAATGGTAAGATATAATACGATTTGCGAAGTGTTATGTATTCCTCGTCTGCACTTCAAATGAATGTGAATGCGACACTTCCTCGCTAGGAAATAGCGTTTGCAGATGTCTACGTATCGAAGCAATAGCGTTCAAATGCTTCTTAAAACGAGATATTGCATCTCATATCTATGCTTCATGATAAGATGTAATATTCATTGCGAAGTGTTATGTATTCCTCGTCTACACTTCAAATGAATGTGGATGCGACACTTCCTCGCCAGGAAATAGCGTTTGCAGATGTCTACGTATCGTAGCAGTTGAGTTCTAATGCTTCTTAAAACGCGATATCGCATCTCATTTCTATGTTTCATGGTAAGATATAGTATGATTTGCGAAGTGTTATGTATTCTTCGTCTACACATCAAATGAATGTAAATGCGAGACTTCCTTGCAAGGAAATAGCGTTTGCAGATGTCTACGTATCGTAGCAATAGAGTTCTTATGATTATTAAAACGCGATATCGCATCTCATTTCTATGTTTCATGGTAAGGTATAATATGATTTGCGAAGTGTTATGTATCCGTCGTCTACACTTCAAATGAATGTAAATGCGACACTTTCTTTCAAGGAAATAGCGTTTGCAGATGTCTACGTATCGTAGCAATGGATTTCTGATGCTTCTTAAAACGCGATATCGCATCTCATTTCTATGTTTCATGGTAAGATATAATATGATTTGCGAAGTGTCATGTATTCCTCGTCTACGATTCAAATGAATGTAAATGCGGCACTTCCTCGCAAGGAAATAGCGTTTGCAGATGTCTACGTATCGTAGCAATAGAGTTCTAATGCTTCTTAAAACGCGATATCGCACCTCATTTCTATGTTTCATGGTAAGATATAATACGATTTGCGAAGTGTTATGTATTCCTCGTCTGCACTTCAAATGAATGTGAATGCGACACTTCCACGCTAGGAAATAGCGTTTGCAGATGTCTACGTATCGAAGCAATAGAGTTCAAATGCTTCTTAAAACGAGATATTGCATCTCATATCTATGTTTCATGATAAGATGTAATATTCATTGCGAAGTGTTATGTATTCCTCGTCTACACTTCAAATGAATGTGGATGCGACACTTCCTCGCCAGGAAATAGCGTTTGCAGATGTCTACGTATCGTAGCAGTTGAGTTCTAATGCTTCTTAAAACGCGAAATCGCATCACATTTCTATGTTTCATGGTAAGATATAATATGATTTGCGAAGTGTTATGTATTCTTCGTCTACACATCAAATGAATGTAAATGCGAGACTCCCTTGCAAGGAAATAGCGTTTGCAGATGTCTACGTATCGTAGCAATAGAGTTCTTATGATTCTTAAAACGCGATATCGCATCTCATTTCTATGTTTCATGGTAAGGTATAATATGATTTGCGAAGTATCATGTATTCCTAGTCTACACTTCAAATGAAAGTAAATGCGACACTTCCTTGCTAGGAAATTGCGTCTGCAGATGTCTAGGTATCGTAGCAATAGAGTTCTAATGCTTCTTAGAACGAGATATTGCATCTCATATCTATGTTTCATGATAAGATATAATATACGTTGCGAAGTGTTATGCATTCCTCGTCTACGATTCAAATGAATGTAAATGCGGCACTTCCTTGCAAGGAAATAGCGTTTGCAGATGTCTACGTATCGTAGCAATAGAGTTCTTATGATTCTTAGAACGCTATATTGCATCTCATTTCTATGTTTCATGGTAAGATATAATATGATTTGCGAAGTGTCATGTATTCCTCGTCTACGATTCAAATGAAAGTAAATGCGACACTTACTTGCACGGTAGTAGCGATTGCAGATGTCTACGTATCGAAGCAATAGAGTTCAAATGCTTCCTAAAACAAGATATCGCATCTCAATTCTATGTTTCATGATAAGATGTAATATTCATTGCGAAGTGTTATCTATTCCTCGTCTACACTTCAAACGAATGTAAATGCGACACTTCCTTGCTAGGAAATAGCGTCTGCAGATGTCTAGGTATCGTAGCAATAGAGTTCTAATGCTTCTTAAAACGCGAGATCGCATCTCATTTCTATGTTTCATGGTAAGATATAGTATGATTTGCGAAGTGTTATGTATCCGTCGTCTACACTTCAAATGAATGTAAATGCGACACTTCCTTGCAAGGAAATAGCGTTTGCAGATGTCTACGTATCGTAGCAATAGAGTTCTAATGCTTCTTAAAACGCGATATCGCATCTCATTTCTATGTTTCATGGTAAGATATAATATGATTTGCGAAGTGTTATGTATTCCTCGTCTACACATCAAATGAATGTAAATGCGACACTTTCTTGCAAGGAAATAGCGTTTGCAGATATCTACGTATCGAAGCAATAGAGTTCAAATGCTTCTTAAAACGAGATATTGCATCTCATACCTATGTTTCATGATAAGATATAATATTCATTGCGAAGTGTTATGCATTCCTCGTCTACGATTCAAATGAATGTAAATGCGACACTTCCTTGCAAGGAAATAGCATTTGCAGATGTCTACGTATCGTAGCAATAGAGTTCTAATGCTTCTTAAAACGCGATATCGCATCTCATTTCTATGTTTCATGGTAAGATATAATATGATTTGCGAAGTGTTATGTATTCCTCGTCTACACTTCAAATGAATGTGAATGCGACACTTCCACGCTAGGAAATAGCGTTTGCAGATGTCTACGTATCGAAGCAATAGAGTTCAAATGCTTCTTAAAACGAGATATTGCATCTCATATCTATGTTTCATGATAAGATGTAATATTCATTGCGAAGTGTTATGTATTCCTCGTCTACACTTCAAATGAATGTGGATGCGACACTTCCTCGCCAGGAAATAGCGTTTGCAGATGTCTACGTATCGTAGCAGTTGAGTTCTAATGCTTCTTAAAACGCGAAATCGCATCACATTTCTATGTTTCATGGTAAGATATAATATGATTTGCGAAGTGTTATGTATTCTTCGTCTACACATCAAATGAATGTAAATGCGAGACTCCCTTGCAAGGAAATAGCGTTTGCAGATGTCTACGTATCGTAGCAATAGAGTTCTTATGATTCTTAAAACGCGATATCGCATCTCATTTCTATGTTTCATGGTAAGGTATAATATGATTTGCGAAGTGTTATGTATCCGTCGTCTACACTTCAAATGAATGTAAATGCGACACTTTCTTGCAAGGAAATAGCGTTTGCAGATGTCTACGTATCGTAGCAATGGATTTCTGATGCTTCTTAAAACGAGATATTGCATCTCATATCTATGTTTCATGATAAGATATAATATTCATTGCGAAGTGTTATGCATTCCTCGTCTACGATTCAAATGAATGTAAGTGTGACACTTCCTTGCAAGGAAATAGCGTTTGCAGATGTCTACGTATCGTAGCAATAGAGTTCCAATGCTTCTTAATACGCGATATCGAATCTCATTTCTATGTTTCATGGTAAGATATAATATGATTTGCGAAGTGTTATGTATTCCTCGTCTACACATCAAATGAATGTAAATGCGACACTTTCTTGCAAGGAAATAGCGTTTGCAGATATCTACGTATCGAAGCAATAGAGTTCAAATGCTTCTTAAAACGAGATATTGCATCTCATACCTATGTTTCATGATAAGATATAATATTCATTGCGAAGTGTTATGCATTCCTCGTCTACGATTCAAATGAATGTAAATGCGACACTTCCTTGCAAGGAAATAGCATTTGCAGATGTCTACGTATCGTAGCAATAGAGTTCTAATGCTTCTTAAAACGCGATATCGCATCTCATTTCTATGTTTCATGGTAAGATATAATATGATTTGCGAAGTGTTATGTATTCCTCGTCTACACTTCAAATGAATGTGAATGCGACACTTCCTCGCTAGGAAATAGCGTCTGCAGATGTCTGCGTATCGTAGCAGTAGAGTTCTAATGCTTCTTAAAACGCGATATCGCATCTCATTTCTATGTTTCATGGTATGATATAATATGATTCGCGAAGTGTTATGTATTCCTCGTCTACACATCAAATGAATGTAAATGCGACACTTTCTTGCGAGGAAATAGAGTTTGCAGATGTCTACGTATCGAAGCAATAGAGTTCAAATGCTTCTTAAAACGAGATATTGCATCTCATACCTATGTTTCATGATAAGATATAATATTCATTGCGAAGTGTTATGCATTCCTCGTCTACGATTCAAATGAATGAAAATGCGACATTTGCTTGCAAGGAAATAGCGTTTGCAGATGTCTACGTATCGTAGAAATAGAGTTCTAATGCTTCTTAAAACGCGATATCGCATCTCATTTCTATTTTTCATGGTAAGATATAATATTATTTGCGAAGTGTTATGTATTCCTCGTCTACACATCAAATGAATGTAAATGCGACACTTCCTTGCAAGGAAATAGCGTTTGCAGATGTCTACGTATCGAAGCAATAGAGTTCAAATGCTTCTTAAAACAAGATATTGCATCTCATATCTATGTTTCATGATAAGATATAATATTCATTGCGAAGTGTTATGTATTCCTCGTCTACACTTCAAATGAATGTGGATGCGACACTTCCTCGCCAAGAAATAGCGTTTGCAGATGTCTACGTATCGTAGCAGTTGAGTTCTAATGCTTCTTAAAACACGATATCGCATCTCATTTCTATGTTTCATGGTAAGATATAATATGATTTGCGAAGTGTCATGTATTCCTCGTCTACGATTCAAATGAATGTAAATGCGGCACTTCCTCGCAAGGAAATAGCGTTTGCAGATGTCTACGTATCGTAGCAATAGAGTTCTAATGCTTCTTAAAACGCGATATCGCATCTCATTTCTATGTTTCATGGTAAGATATAATACGATTTGCGGAGTGTTATGAACTCCTCGTCTACACTTCAAATGAATGTAAATGCGACACTTCCTTGCAAGGAAATAGCGTTTGCAAATGTCTACCTATCGAAGCAGTAGTGTTCTAATACCTCTTAGAACGCGATGTCGCATCTCATTTCTATGTTTCATGGTAATATATAATATGAGTTGCGAAGTGTTATGTATCCGTCGTCTACACTTCAAATGAATGTAAATGCGACACTTTCTTGCAAGGAAATAGCGTTTGCAGATGTCTACGTATCGTAGCAATGGATTTCTGATGCTTCTTAAAACGCGATATCGCTTGTCATTTCTATGTTTTATGGTAAGATATAATATGATTTGCGGAGTGTTATGTATTCCTCGTTTACACTTCAAAGGAATGTAAATGCGACATATCCTAGCAAGGAAATAGCGTTTGCAGATGTCTACGTATCGAAGCAATAGAGTTCAAATGCTTCTTAAAACGAGATATTGCATCTCATATCTATGTTTCATGATAAGATATAATATTCATTGCGAAGTGTTGTGCATTCCTCGTCTACGATTCAAATGAATGTAAATGCGACACTTCCTTGCAAGGAAATAGCGTTTGCAGCTGTCTACGGATCGTAGCAATAGAGTTCTAATGCTTCTTAAAACGCGATATCGCACCTCATTTCTATGTTTAATGGTAAGATATAATACGATTTGCGAAGTGTTATGTATTCCTCGTCTGCACTTCAAATGAATGTGAATGCGACACTTCCTCGCTAGGAAATAGCGTTTGCAGATGTCTACGTATCGAAGCAATAGAGTTCAAATGCTTCTTAAAACGAGATATTGCATCTCATATCTATGTTTCATGATAAGATGTAATATTCATTGCGAAGTGTTATGTATTCCTCGTCTACACTTCAAATGAATGTGGATGCGACACTTCCTCGCCAGGAAATAGCGTTTGCAGATGTCTACGTATCGTAGCAGTTGAGTTCTAATGCTTCTTAAAACGCGATATCGCATCTCATTTCTATGTTTCATGGTAAGATATAGTATGATTTGCGAAGTGTTATGTATTCTTCGTCTACACATCAAATGAATGTAAATGCGAGACTTCCTTGCAAGGAAATAGCGTTTGCAGATGTCTACGTATCGTAGCAATAGAGTTCTTATGATTATTAAAACGCGATATCGCATCTCATTTCTATGTTTCATGGTAAGGTATAATATGATTTGCGAAGTGTTATGTATCCGTCGTCTACACTTCAAATGAATGTAAATGCGACACTTTCTTTCAAGGAAATAGCGTTTGCAGATGTCTACGTATCGTAGCAATGGATTTCTGATGCTTCTTAAAACGCGATATCGCATCTCATTTCTATGTTTCATGGTAAGATATAATATGATTTGCGAAGTGTCATGTATTCCTCGTCTACGATTCAAATGAATGTAAATGCGGCACTTCCTCGCAAGGAAATAGCGTTTGCAGATGTCTACGTATCGTAGCAATAGAGTTCTAATGCTTCTTAAAACGCGATATCGCACCTCATTTCTATGTTTCATGGTAAGATATAATACGATTTGCGAAGTGTTATGTATTCCTCGTCTGCACTTCAAATGAATGTGAATGCGACACTTCCACGCTAGGAAATAGCGTTTGCAGATGTCTACGTATCGAAGCAATAGAGTTCAAATGCTTCTTAAAACGAGATATTGCATCTCATATCTATGTTTCATGATAAGATGTAATATTCATTGCGAAGTGTTATGTATTCCTCGTCTACACTTCAAATGAATGTGGATGCGACACTTCCTCGCCAGGAAATAGCGTTTGCAGATGTCTACGTATCGTAGCAGTTGAGTTCTAATGCTTCTTAAAACGCGAAATCGCATCACATTTCTATGTTTCATGGTAAGATATAATATGATTTGCGAAGTGTTATGTATTCTTCGTCTACACATCAAATGAATGTAAATGCGAGACTCCCTTGCAAGGAAATAGCGTTTGCAGATGTCTACGTATCGTAGCAATAGAGTTCTTATGATTCTTAAAACGCGATATCGCATCTCATTTCTATGTTTCATGGTAAGGTATAATATGATTTGCGAAGTATCATGTATTCCTAGTCTACACTTCAAATGAAAGTAAATGCGACACTTCCTTGCTAGGAAATTGCGTCTGCAGATGTCTAGGTATCGTAGCAATAGAGTTCTAATGCTTCTTAGAACGAGATATTGCATCTCATATCTATGTTTCATGATAAGATATAATATACGTTGCGAAGTGTTATGCATTCCTCGTCTACGATTC